>NC_140588.1:693784070-694384070 GCF_964204655.1 Triturus cristatus
TCCTCGACCTAAGGTCGCTCAACAAATTCCTCAAGGCCCAATCATTCTGCATGCTCACACTAAAGGACATCCTGCAATTCTTCTCTCAGGGCGATTTCATTACAACAATCGACCTTCAGGATGCTTATTTCCATGTGCCCATAATTCCACGCCACAGGAAGTACTTACGATTTCGTGTGGGCCACAGGGATTTCCAATTCAAGGTCCTGCCCTTCGGCCTCCGATCAGCTCCACGGGTCTTCACAAAGATCCTGGCTCCGGTGGTGGCTCATTTGAGACTGACGGGGATACAAATATACCCGTACTTGGACGATTGCCTCATCAAATCCCAATCCTCCCACCAAGCGGCTCTCGATACTCAGTGCTGCCTTGATCTGTTTCAGTCTCTAGGCTTGTCGATCAACTTGCAAAAGTCTCAGCTTACACCAGCTCTGTGCAAGACCTTTCTGGGTGCGACCATCGACACAAACACTGCTATGGCCTTTGCCTCTGCGGAACGTCAAGCACGAATTCGACAGCTTGCAAGCTCCATCGCAGCAAAACAGTCCGCTTCAGTGCGCACATTAAAGTCTTTTCTAGGGATGGCGTCCTCATGTATCGCTTTGATCCCCAATTGCAGACTGAGGAGTCGTGCCATTCAGGAGGAATTGGACAAGCAGTGGCGTCAAGTCTCCGGTTCCTTCAACGACCAGCTCGTAGTAACATCCCGCATGGTGCATGCGCTGCATTGGTGGGCCCGTCCTTCCAACATCGCAGCAGGAACATCTTTTCTAACAACAGCCCCAGAGCTCGTCCTTACCACGGACGCATCCATGGAAGGCTGGGGCGGACATCTTCAAGACTTATCCATCAAGGGCAAGTGGACAGCGGCTCAGCGTGTCTGGCACATCAACAGATTGGAACTGATGGCCATTTTCTTGGCGTTGAAGTCCTTCCGCCTCCAGCTCCAAGGGGAGTCGGTCCTTATTCAGACGGACAACACCACCTGCATGCACTACCTCAACAAGCAGGGCGGGACAAGATCTCCACTGCTTTTACGTCTAGCCCAGAGGATTTGGAGTTGGGCCATAGCCCATCAGATTACTCTCCAGGCAGTCCATCTGCCCGGCATTTCCAATACTCTGGCGGATGCACTCAGTCGGTCAACGTCATCGACCCACGAGTGGGAGTTACATCAGCCGACTCTGGACTTTGTCTTCGGCCGTTGGGGTCGTCCGAGTATAGACCTGTTTGCAACCCCTCAGAATTCCAAATGCCACTCCTACGCAAGCTGGTTTCCCCACAAAGGATCGTGCGGAAATGCCCTTTCGATAAATTGGTACAGGACATTTGCGTACGCTTTTCCGCCAATCCCTCTGATTCCTCGAGTGTTGCGGAAGATGCGGCAACAACCGTGCCAGATACTCCTCATAGCTCCACGGTGGCCTCGTCAGGCATGGTTCTCGGAGTTGCTCCTCCTCTCCCAATGCGAACCCATCCTTCTTCTCCCGAGGCCAGATCTGCTAACGATGAATGAAGGACGGATATGCCATCCGAATCCCAGTTCACTCAGCTTGTCAGCTTGGAACCTGAGCACCTTGAATTTGCTAATTTGAACATTCCGCCAGCCTGCAGGGAGGTGTTAGCTAGGGCAAGGGCGCCCTCCACAGTAAAGACCTATAAGCTAAAATGGAAGCGATTTTGTCTTTGGTGTGCGTCCGCTCACATTCATCCAGTGCACGCCTCCCCGGAACACATTCTGCCGTTGTTCCTGCAGTTAGCGCAGTCTGGGCTGTCACACTCTACCTTGAAAGTCTTTCTAGCGGCAATATCTCGCTTTCGACAGGACGGCTCGTCCTCTCTCTATTCATCTAGAGTAATACAGCAGTTTTTCAAGGGCCTCTTCCGAATGTTCCCGCCCATTCGGCGACCTCCACCCACGTGGCGTCTGAACATTGTATTGGCTCAGCTCATGAAGGTGCCCTTTGAGCCAATCCACTCGGCGGATTTCAAATTCTTAACTTGGAAAGTGGCCCTCCTCCTTGCTCTGACTTCCTCCCGCAGGGTCAGTGACATCCATGCCTTTACAGTACAACCTCCGTTTCTTCAATTCAGATCGGACTGTGTTATTCTCCGCTCTAATCCGGCTTTCATGCCTAAAGTGCCATCCGATTTCCATCTCAATGAACCAGTGATCTTAAAGACCTTTTTCCCGCATCCGCAGTCCCCGGCAGAGCAGAGTTTACACTCTCTGGACTTGAAGAGGTGTCTCAAATTTTACATTAGCAGAACACAATCCTTCCGCAAATCGGATCAGCTATTTGTGGCCTACGGACGCACTTGTAAAGGACAGTCGGTTACCAAGCCCACGATTGCCCGTTGGGTTTCTTCGGCAATCTCCTTTTGCCATCAAAGGGCTGGCAAGCCTCTTTCTTCTGGAGTGAGGGCTCATTCAACAAGAGCCATGTCTTCTTCCACTGCCCTGTTCGCTGGTGTACCCATCCATCAGATTTGCCGGGCAGCTACGTGGTCCAGCAGGCACACGTTCACGAAGCACTACTGCCTGGAATCGATTAATGAAGCGGACACGGCTGTTGGACAAGCAGTTCTGCGGAATCTGTTTAAATAAGGTGAGCCTCTGCTACTTCCCTCCTACTTGGGAATTCTTTATTGCGTATTAAATACATTGTTATTGTATTTCATACAATATTATTACGGCCTTGTCAGCCGGCTGCTGCTTACTGCTCACTATTCTATTAAAGCATGTGAATCTATGAAAGACACCCCAAATACTGGAGAAGAACAAATGTTACTTACCTGTAAACTGTGGTTCTCCAGTATTGGTGTCTTTCATAGATTCACGTGCGACCCACCCTCCTCCCCTCAGAGGCTCTCTTCTCCTCTTTCGGCTCTTTTGTCACTCTTGTGCTACGAAAATCTGAGGGACTGAGCCTCTGAGGAGATGGTTCTAGAGGGTGCTTGCGCCTGATTGGCTGAAGTTTGGACTATAAAACGACATGGATATGTCAGTAAAGTGATTCTTTTTCTCAATGCTTTCCTATGTGTCAATACTATCTTATGGTATTTTTCACTTAATATGCTACTTCTGAAATGTATATAAAGTTTATTTGGATATGTATATGCTACTATGTGGTTATGTATGTTTATGTATATACATGACATATTGCTTTTTATATACTGTGGGACTCCCACTTCGACGACGGGGAATATTCAAGCATGTGAATCTATGAAAGACACCAATACTGGAGAACCACAGTTTACAGGTAAGTAACATTTGTTCTTATTGATTTATGCACTGGTCACTCTTAGAGGATATGTCCAATATAAACAATTGAAAGCACACTGGATATTAACATGTGGTGAGTTGCAACTGTTATAGCAACAACCAGATACTTGGAGGTGGCTCTCATTGGGGCATTTTAGACGGTTTGCAAATACATGCCTTATGAGTCCTCAAGGTTAAGGTAATTATGTCATGTTTAAGAGCAGATAAGTAGGATTGAACCTTGCAAAATTGAGTTTGATTGTGAAATATAGAAATTGATTTTAAATGTGCCACATACATGGATTGATTGTTTTGATTGTTCTGATTGATCTATTGCATCCTAATCTTTTATAAGTCAACAACAGTGTAACAAACCTAAATGGTTAGAGGTTTACCTAGCCTATTGTATGTGTCACACTGGAAAATAGGTGCTGAAAGGTTCGAGGATGGTCATCTGGTTAATATTCTAGTTGTTGCTGGACAATGGAAAGTAAAGAGGGACAAGGGTAGTTGCATCTGTGTATGAAGAATAGGGCCAGTTGAAGGTGTCTTGTCATAACGCGACAGCCATGATTTGTAATTTAGTGTACCATTGACTTATTTTTGATATTAAAATAACTGATGGACTACGAACCCAGATTCCAGGAATATTATTTCCCCTGAAATTAGTGCCTCCGAACCCACTTAGGAATGGAGCTGGAATGAAACGAACAAAAAATAAAAAAATAAAATATATATATATATATTATCTACTGGCGGTCGCCAGTAGATAGTTATAGTTAGGACCGTGAATCCATAGGAAATCTCTAAATTCTATTTTGAATAACTTTGGCGCCGGTTGACGAATCCTCGCGAAATTTTCAAAACTAATTGGGCGCTCCGCTCAGCTTCTACCCTGAAAGTCTCGGGGTGATTCGTCAAGCGGGGGCCGGGAAAAATGGGGGGTCCCAAAACGTGTTTTCCCCATGCATTTTCCCATCGGACCTTTAGTCGAAGGTACAGCCCGAACGGCTGAACAGAATTACTTGAAATTTGGCATAGAGGTGTAGTCCTCAGGTCAAGGAAGTGCCTTTTGCATATATGGAGTCAATCTGTTCAGTAGTTCCTGAGAAAATTGCAGTTAAAGCACATAAGTATCTATAGCCGCGCACCGTGCGCTCACCCTAACGTGCGCGAGCGTAATTCTGATTGGTGGTTACATGTCAGTCAACTTTCGAATCGGTCGAAATCAGGAAGTGTCGGCCGCCATTTTGTTTGTTTTGGTGCGAGAGTCAATCAATCAATCAATCAATCGTGGAATTTATATCGCGCACTACTCACCCGGAAGGGTCTCAAGGCGCTTGGGGGAGGGGGTCTGCTACTGCTCGAACAGCCAGGTCTTGAGCTGTTTCCTGAAGGTGAGGTGGTCCTGGGTCATCCGCAGGTGGACGGGCAGGGAGTTCCATGTCTTAGCCGCCAGGTAGGAGAAGGATCTTCCTCCGGCGGTGGCTCTCTGGACGCGAGGGACGACGGCGAGATTCGCGGATCGTAGCTGGCGGGTGGGCGTGTAGAAGGTCAGGCGGTCGTTGAGGTACCTTGGGCCCAGGTCGTGGAGGGGATTTGTGTGCGTGGGTGAGGAGTCTGAACGTGATCCTCTTGTTGACCGGGAGCCAGTGCAGGCCTCTCAGGTGGCTTGAGATGTGGCTGCGTCGTGGGACGTCCAGGATGAGTCGGGCGGAGGCGTTCTGGATACGCTGAAGTCTCTTCTGAAGCTTGGCTGTTGTACCGGCGTAGAGGGTGTTTCCGTAGTCTAGCCTGCTGGTGACGAGGGCCTGGGTGACCGTCTTCCTGGTCTCGGTCGGGATCCATCGGAAGATCTTGCGAAGATGTGATGTGTTGTGCATCAGAGTTATAGACATGGAAAAAATACTACATCACTGCCATGTATTGGTCAGTTGGTAGGGGGTGACCAGATATGTAAACACATTCACTGAGTGCAAAATAGAGCATACATGATAAATATCATGAGAATAGCAGCAACTTGAATAAATAAATACTCAATACATTACTGTTCAGCTCTAAAAATAACATTGGTTGATAAAACCATACTTATATTGATGAATAAAAATGGAGCTAAAATAAAAAAGTTAAAACAATGTAATACTTTTTATCACATGAAATGCCAGCATTATTCAAAATTCATATAACTCTAAAATAGCACCTTGGATATACCCATGTGGTTTAAGATGTTTTAAAACAATGAAGCCCAAGTGGGCAATTACCAAATTATCCATGTCAAATTGAAATGTTAAAAACATACTTCTCTGGAAGGCAGCAGCATAAGTGTACAATCTTATCATAATGATTAATTAAAGATTAGTGAAAATATCCTCACTGGCATTCACTCTATTCGGTGTCTTGCAGTCAATTTCTATGTTGTACCTTGTCTCTACTTTACGTAACAGTGATTCACGATCCCCACCTCTTCTCAGTGGTGGGACCATGTCAATCACAAAGTACTTCAGATCGACAGAATTCTTGTCATGAAATTCATCAAAGTGTCTTGCAACAGGGTGGGCAGCATCGCTGTTGTTAATGACACGTATATGCTGGAGTATCCTCTTTTAAACCTGCGGCCTAGTGCTGCCCACATAGCGAAGGCCACAGGGACACTCCAGCACATATACTGTAAACTCCGTTTTGCAAGTCAACTTCTTCTGAATGCAAACAGGTCTGTTGTTGAGGGGAGTCATATATGCAGTCTTACTGACCCCGTTTCTACAGGCTTTACAGACAGAGCATTTAATAAAGCCCTTCCTACTGTTGAGCCAAGAGCTATTAGTTCTAACCTCAGGGCTACTGGACACCAGACAATTGCTCATAGATCTCGCCTTTCTGTATGTAACACAGGAGGATCGTGGCAATTGGGTCCCCAATACCGGGTCATTTCTAATCAATGCCCAATTTTTGTTCACAGTCTTGCAAATTGTTTGGTGTTGGTTATTGTAGGTTAGAATCAGTCTGGTCTCAGTTTGCTATATATATATATTTCTCACCAATTGATTCCAACTCACAACGCGCTCAAATTTGCTTCTTCAAAGTTTTTTAACTACACTACCAGCACCAACGCATTTTGATTATAGTCTTGATCACGGTTCAGTGAGTCCTACTTTTCTTTTGCTATTTATACAGACATGCCCACTTGGCCAATGAGGTAGCATTGTGGGATATGTAGTTGCATTAATTTGTGAGTTAAAACCAAAAAACAATGAACTTTCCTTTCAAAGCATAGGTATTCTCCATGTTTACCCTTAGTAATTGATCAAGGAAACGTCAATCACAGTTCTGTTAAGAATTCAATGAATTCACACATTGATGATCCTGCATGTGTAAAACAGAATGTACCCATTTGTATTGTGTCACGACCAAACTTTGGTTGCCAATGCTTAATGCATTAGTCTAATTCATGTGAGTATGCCACTGGGTTACGGGTTCAGTGCCCTATCTGTTTGTTCTGCTTACTAATCTGTGTATTGATCATGTGACATCTCACATGCATACCAATACCAATCATAGGCTAAGTGCCTAATAAATGTGATGACACATAGATCCATTTTGGGCGTGTGCTACATCATTCCATTCCATTACACCCTACAAGAGCATCTTTCAAACTGATTGTACATCAGTGTTGGTGATTTTTGAAATCATAGTCATGATCTCAGTTCAAAAGTCCACTTTCTTATCCATTTCCAGTAGGGGATGTTCCACTTGTATCGTTCATAGATTGAGTCATTTTGGTTATTAATGTACATATAACTCTTCATCTCTGTCCAGACCATGTGGTGGTTTTGTTCTAAATCATATAATCAAACGAGATTCAAGACATCTGTGTTAAAGTGTTCTGTCACCACCTATTTTGTGCCTTGACATACAGGCTATGCCGTAGTAAGTCACTGTTTGCCACTTAAACCCCTCATATGTTTCTAGATGTTTGGACATGTCATAGTTAATCTTTTGCACTGCTTGAATATGCTCCAATATTCTTTTCTTTAATGGACATATGGTGCTGGCTATATATTTTCGGCCGCATTTGATCATATATACCACTTAGCTTGTATCACATGTGATTTTGTCATCGATGGTGAAGGTTTTGCCCTTAAAAGCAATAATTCCTCGAGTATTTCTGCCAATGCTACATGCCTTACACTTATCACATTTGGTGAAGCCCTTTTAATATTTGTTTAGCCACGACTCCGTTCTTGACTTTGCAAAGTGACTTATGACAAATTTATCTTTAAGTGAAGGAGCCCTCTAATATGAGATATTCGTTCCGTCCCAGAAGTTGTTCCCAATATCTGGGTCCTTTTTTAGTATGTCCCAATATTTATTCATGATTTTGATGATTTGATTATTTGTCTTTGCTGTAACTCATAACCATTCTTATTTTTTGATCTTCCTTTTCTGGTTGAACACCTTTCTTTTTGTCAATATTTATTCGAGTTTGTATGTGTGAAGTATCTTTTGCTGGCATGCGTCTTTTCTTAATCTCAGATGTCTTATATCCTCTTTGTATGAACTTTTGTTCAGTTTACCATGCTTTCTTTTCAAATTCTTTGTCATCAGAACGGTTTCGTCTCATTCTTAAAAATTCACCATTAGGAATACTTATTTTTAATGATGGTGGATGGAAACTGGATCCATGTAGCAAACTATTAGTTACTGTGGCTTTTGCTAAACAGTTGTCTTGATCTGATATTCCTCTATATAGATGTTCACATCTAAAACTTTCACAGATGTCGTACTGGTATTACAGGTGAATGAAAGACCCACATCATTTTGATTTAATTTGGTGAAATATTACATGAATTCCTTATTGGTTCCACTCCACATTATAAATAAATCTATGAAACGTAACCGAAACCACAAATACATTCTCCTAGTATATTGTTCATTTCCCTCTCTCCATGCATTGGTGTTCTCCCACCAAGCCATGGTGAGATTCGCATAGCTTGGAGAGAAGGAAACTCCCATGGCAGTTCCACATATTTGAGAGTAGAGTTGATGATAAAATACAAATATATTCTTAAGGAGACACAATTCTATCATCTTAATCAGTAATTCTGAGTGTATCCATCATTGGCTATTTCTCTGAGACAAGAAATATTTCATTGACTGCACACCTCCCTAATGTTTGATTGTGGGTCATAACGATACAACATCTATAGTGACTGGCAAAAATAAATTTTGCCACTCCGGATCTGCAAGGATTCTTATAAAATCACCAGTTTGGCTACTTCACTGATTAGTTTTTCCTCATACCATCTCTTTATTTTTTGGGTTAATTTGATTGTGAGGTCGTTGATTGGTTTTTTTTCAATTTTTTCTTATTAGGTACATCATTTAGCTGTCTTTTGGGTTCTTTATATATTGTAACGTATCCATTATTACTATATTTCCACTTTTATCTGCTGGTTTTATTTTAATCCTATCATTCTTCAACAATTTCTCTAGTGCTTTTCTTTCTCCGTACGTTACATTTTCTTTCTCATTTCTTTGGATATTATTTTCCAGCTTTTCCAAGTCTGATGTAACTAGATCATAGTATGTGTCAATCCTTTTAACAGGAATTAATGTTGGACAAAAATTTGATTTACTTTTGAATTGCATAAATTCATGTCCTATTGTATTAATTTCCAACTCATTGAGAATCTGGGTTTCAGTGACTTCATCCTCCTGTAAATTTAACATCAACTCATAGGTCATAGGTTCATTATTGGCCCCGTGGGTATGTCTGTATGAATAGCAAAAGAAAAGTAGGACTCACTGGCAGTCGCCTCTGGGTAGTAATAGTTAGGATCGTATTACCATAGGAAATGCATTTTTTGTGTTACTAATAACTTTGGCGCCAAGTGACTAAGCTCCTCAAAACATTTTTAAAAAGTGCTCTTTTTCCCCTGCTTTGCACATGGAACGGTTCAGGGTGAACTGTCAAGCGGGGACTGAGATAATACGGGGGTGAGGGCAAAATGCATTTTCTCCCTTTATTTCCCCATAGGAACTTTAGACACTGCCACAACTTAAACTGCTGAACGTTTTACACCAAATTTGGCAGAAAGCTAGATCTATGTCCAGAAAGTGTGCTTTTTAGGGTGTGGTTTAAATTCTTTCACTAGTTTTTGAGCAATTAATGCTCAAAAACTTTGCTGGGACTATGCGGATTCCAGCAGATTTCAAACTGAGCTCTGACTGACTGCCACCACCTCTACCAGGACGTGGTGGCAGCTATCTTAGGACTTGGAACTGGGTCCCAATAAAAAAAAATAGTGAAACAAGACACAAGGGGGCAGGGTAGGAATACCCTGACCCCTAGGCCTTATGGTGGGGCATGGGGCCAAAAACGTAAAAAGAAAAAATTGCAAATTTGCAGAGGATTTGCGAATCTGCTACAAATGTAAAAAAAACTGTGCAGTCTCAGGCGCTTGTGTGTTTTTTAAAGTCCTCGGGGGTGGGACAAGGCCTGGGGGGGAAGGGGAAGTTCCTATTTTAGGGGAGAGAGATGCACGTGGCTCCCCTCCCCAGTCCAATTTCTGCCCCGGGATCCCATCCCCTAAGCATCAGTGCAGTTTTTCAGGGGGTGGGGAGGCACCCCCTCTCTATATGCAGATATCGGCCCAGGTTACCCTACTCCTGGGGCCAAGTGCAATTCGAATGGGGGTGGAGGCCATGCACTCACAACATCAACATAGATCCATCCAAGTACTTAAACAACCACTCACTTATCCATAGAGCAACTCGCACACCCACTCACAGAGGCTGGTCATACAACCAGCCACACACGCACCCATACACCCACACACGCACCCATACAGCCTCTCAACAGAGCCAGTCAATCACCCATAGAACCACTCACAGCCACTCACACATATTGCCAATCCCACAGACACTCACTCTACCATACAGTCACTCACTCATCAACTCTCTTAGCCAAACACTCACTCACCCATACAGCCACTATCTCACCCATACAGCCACTATCTCACCCATACAGCCACTATCTTACCCATACAGCCACTCACTCACACATACAGCCACTCACCCAACCTTACAGCCACTCATTCACCCACCCACCCAGGCACTGACACATACATCCACTCCCTCAACAATACAGTCACTCACACTGCCACTCATACACCCGCTTATACACAGATACAGCCACTCACACACCCACACACCTGTACAGTCAATCAGACACCCACTTACAGAGTCACAAAGCGACTCCCAAAAACTGGTAAAGGAATCACTCAGTAGTAAACAAAGTATAATAATTACATTTTTGTGGCCCCTTAAAGTATATGTTTAACGCTCACAGACGTTTAGAAAACAGTCACTGGATGATGTCATCAGTGAAGTCTTCAGTGTTTTCACTGACCAAGTTATAAGTGATGTAATATGTGCGGTCCTAAGCAGTGCATTGTGGGTGAGTAAGTTCTAGTTAGCTCAGGTAACCATAACTACAGAATTTCGTCTGTTTTGTACAAGTGAAATCGGAGCCTAACTAGAACGTCCCCGTAACCTTTGTTTTTTTAAGTGAATTTCTAAGGTTTTAAAAAAAATTCTTATTCCTAACTAGAACGTCCCAATAACCTTTGGATTATGAAGTGAATTTGTAGTTTTTTTTTAGAATTTTACTTCTTAACTTTAACCACTAACCTTTGACACGGAGTGTGTGTGTGAGTGAGTGAGTGAGTGCATGAGTGTCTCAGTGGGTGTATGAGTGTCTGAGTATGTTTGTATGTGAGTGTTTTGAGAGTATGAGTGGAGCTGCAAGTAGGTTTGAGTGTCTGAGTTTTGCCTCTTTGCACCACTTTGTTCGTGAAGTTTGGCCAAAACACCACCAACTGACAGTGGAGCGGAGTTTACCGGCACGCTCACCCAGCGACTTCATGCCCCTAGAGTAGTGTGCCAGGAGGCACGTTTGCAGAGTGGTTGAGAGAGGGCGGGGCCTCTGAGGTCTGAGCAATCCTGCTGTTGGGGACTTACTTATGGCAACAAAACGATTCTTGGCCCTCAACAACCCTCAGCAGCCAAGGGGACTCAATCCGCAACCAATAGTGCACCAGGAGGTGCCTTTGCAGAGTTCTCAATGTTAATTTAGCCCCAGAGAGGTGGTTGGCCTCGGGGCCGATCCGTAAGGTCGATCTTTGCGATCAATTTAGCCCTGGGGAGGTAGTGGTCCTCAGGGCACAGGGTGTGCGCAAGGGACACCCTCAAGATTTCTTGGTAGTTAGCTCCTGGGAAGAGGCGGGGCCTGGGGGTGTCCGCTGCCCCCCATACAAACCTAAGTCCCAGGGAGGTGATGGTCCCCAGGGTATAAAAATGCCAAGGGAGTGGGTCCCGTGCACACCCGCCTGTAATGTTCACATATATATATATGCAAATGCCCTTGGGACCTGTTTCCAAAACAAGCACAAATTTGCTGTAATTAAAAAAAAAATGCTTTTATTCCGTGACGAGATCCCCAGGAGACCCCAAGACCAAGGCTTTTAAGTCTGGTATTCCTATCCTGCCCCCTTTTCCTTTTTTTCTACGTTATTTTGTGGGACTTGGCTGAAGCAGCGTCCCAAGATGCCTGTTAACACTTCCTGGTTGAAGTGATGCCAGCCAGTCGAAGCTCTGCATTTTCCTGCCCAAGCTTGTTATTGTTCGTAAATTAGCTGCTGCCAGAGATATTACTATCGATTTATTCTCTTAAATTTCTCAACAACTACTGAACGGATTTACACCAAATAACAAAAAGCACAATCTGCGTAACCAAATCTATCTTTCTGACAAATTTTGTTTAATTCCATCAAGCAGTTCCGGCTGTAGACTTGTTCAAAGGTCCTAAGAGAATTAACATGGGAAAACGCACTTTTTTGACACTCCTTTTTCTCTTCCCTCATTATACAGATGACCATGAAACTTCCATGCACAACACAAATCACAGCACACTTTTGTTGGTAACATTTTGTGAAGATTCTTCAAACGGTGACAAAGTTATAGGCAAGTCAATAAACACTTTTCCTATGGAAGCACAGTCCTAGCTATACCTACAGTAGAGAGAGATATAATATTCGAGCTATTATGAGTGCCTTAGCAATATACGGACATAAAGTGCGCTTTTTGAAATGTGATGACTGATCTTCCAGAAATTAAGAACTTTCTAGTTGTATCATGATTGACAGTATATTAACAAAACATTTGCACTCCGAGTCCTTCCTCACTGTTTAACTATCTCAGTGTATTTAAACTCCCCAGCAACTGACCCTCCTAAATTGCATATGAATAAGACCCGGCTGGGTCAAAACAAATAATGCTGTGCCTATGTGTTGCCTGCTGAAATAAAGAACTTGCTTTTACCCACTCTGATTGGAGGGCTTATTTCTCATGTGTGGACAGGTGCAAGTGTTTTCTTTTGAGATATATACAAGTAATCAGATTTCATGAGCTAGCTTTGCTTTTCATTTTCAACTTATCGGTCTTGTTTTCATTCTCCATTAAGATTATATTCATTATTTAATTCTTCAGACGGGTACCACCTTGCTGTAGTAGTGATTGCTTTATTCCACTCTACTCTCTTTATTTAGACTGTTATACGTATATTGAAATATGTTCTTTAGCTGTTACTTTTTCACTGTAGTCGTCTTGTGCGTACATGTTGGTATCCTTCCTTTTGGCAATCCTTCGCAGCCCGCTATAACCCTTTCAACCCTCACTCTCCTGCCCGTTCACTTTCTTTGAGGCACTTTGAAGTACTATGTGGTGTAATTTTTTTTTCTAGTTTGTTCTACTGCTAGTGCATGTGAGAACCATCTGAGCACTAGTTGATGCTCGGCTGCTCATCACATAGTTTGAAATGTTGCTTGAAGTTTGTTATTATATTGTATTAGCCAACATGTTTTTTTATTCCTGGCTAGTCCGTATTTCCCTTACTTCCAGTTAAGAATATTTTCGTTATGTTTAGGTCTGCTTTGACATCACAGTTATGCCTGATGTAATGTGATCAACTTTAAAAAAAAAAAAAGTGCTTGCAGGAGTAAAACATCAAGTGGCTTTGACTCCGCCACAGTCTGGTAGCCAGAAGTACGTGTTCTCATTGGGCAGAAGGTGTATGCTTCCGCAGCAAAATGTTTCCCATCATGCATCTGTGATTTTGTTCATTTATTCAGCTTCCTGAGCCAGCAGCAGTTTGGCTGCCTGAGCTTGAATTTTCAGGGGCACACACATGGCTTATAAGTGCCTTAGAGAAGTAGATCCTTTAGAATGTTTCTTTTTCTCTGCCATCAGCAAAGACAGGAGGAAGGCTGGTATACAAAATGGATTGCAGTCACAGCTCCCTTCCTTCCATCATTCATGTTAGACTTCAGAGTTCAGTATGGGATGCCCATGGCTACACTGATTTATGTTTTTTAAAGTCTAGCATGACTGTGCAGCTGTTGCCTGACCTTGGCGTGATCATCAAAAACCAGCTTCCAAAGTACTACTGTGATGTGGAGCTTCAACCACCTTAGTTCCCCTGAGTCAAAGATTTGATTTTTACAGAAAAGCATGCTTCCATTAAAAAGACTGCTTGTATTGCACTGTTTTGCTTTTGACAAAGCTTATACTCTATACAGCAGACTGAGTTGGTTATGGTGGCCAGTGATTATGGCTATAGACCTGCTCTATTTATTATAAATGCTATGCTAAGGGTCCTAAGCCTGACCTATTTATTGTGTAAAACATAGTTTGAAGTAAATGGGTACTTAAGTGTAGATTGTTATCTCTCTGTATTAAAGCCAACAGGTAAGTATTTTGTTACATGGAATCTTAAGGATTATCAGAGATGGAAAGGGTTTTGGTGTTGGTTACCCTATTTGACAAGCCATAGATATAAAAGGTTTGCTAAACAAAAATCCATCTTAGGCCCGCTTAGGAGCTATGGTATTTGGTTTAGCCAACTGTAATTTTGTATACTGTTCTAATTTTATGACTGTGTGATTGATGGTTGCCATGTGGAAAAGGTTGCGCTCAATATTGTAGGCCTGAGTTGGCTATAGTGACAAGCTAAAAGCCTAATAGTTGCACTGGGAATGTTACGTCAAAGGTCTGGTCTACTTATTATGAAACATTATGACCAGGACAGTTGGTCTAACTGATTTATTGTGAAAAGCATATGTTATCACCTTCGCTGCTAGGCCTTTTCTCCCCTGTGCTAAGCCTTTTTTTTACCTATTTGGGGTAGTTCACGCTTAGGCCCCTGTAACTGATGCCGTACCGTATTAGTGGGCTCTCCTGGATGGTTTGAAATCGGAAACGTGTGATGTAAACCAATAGTGCTACGACGATTAGAATACAGTGCTTTTTCTCGATTGATTTAAGAATATTGAGATATGACACAAGGATGATCAATAACTTTGAGATCTTGACAAATTACAAAGTAATGTTGACCAGTGAGGATGAGCGTCTAAAACAAATTTTAAAAAAAGAGACTTTTAAATCGTCAACACTGAATGATGGACGGCGACAATGATTACATCATAGACAGTAATTAATTGGATAAGCAAGTACTCCCTGGGCACGGCTGTTTCTTATCATTCATTGGGTCCTGATGAAGGTGGCTTTTACTTTTCTGTGCCATCGAAACGCGTCGACCACTGACATTTATATCTTGCCTCCTGCACTTGTCTTGTTGGTCAAAGGAGATCATTGCCATACTTATATCTCCAATTTACCCCAAAAACTTTTTTTTCCTTTTTACATTTTTTATCTGTGAGTATGAAAGTGGTATGATTGTGGATTGATTTGGTATGTATGCATATGAGATTGTGGGAAGAAGAACTTTTTGTGATAGGTCTAGCTTGTCCTAGGGATTACATTTGTATAAAAAGTGATATGATACACTGTGATGAGTATATTCTTACAAATTGATAAAGTTTTGATAATCAAAAGAAATGTATTGGATTTTTTTTTTAAAAAAGGAGTAAATAAAAATATAAAGAATAAGGTTGTCTGTGTAGTATATTATAATTTGTATGGCCCATTTCCTGAATTCTATTGAATCATATGAAAAAGAAATAGAGGTCATGAGGGAGTCTTTATAGTATGATTGCTTCCATTGCCCCTTTTCTCCCTGACCTTAAATTTTTGAGGGGGTCCCAATTCTTCTGCCCTGTAACTTTTTGACCACATAAGGTATCCAGGCCAAATGTGTGTCCTTTTCTTCCAACATCATGGGGATTTTAAAGGTACCCAGGGTTTGTTGATTCCCCTGGAGGGGACCCATAAATTAGCCAAAATACAGCTAAATATTTTATTTTTTGGGGAAAATGTGCCGCAGATGAAAGCGTCTGTTTTTTTTCCCTGCAAATGGTATCAACAAAGGGTTTGTGGTGCTGAAATCACCATCTTCCAGACTTTCAGGGACTGACAGACTTTTGTCAGAAAACCACATTTTTTTACACAGTTTTGGCATTTTACTGGGACATTTTTGCTATGTTTTTGTGCTTTCAGTCTCCTTCCAGTTAATGGTAAAAATGGGTATGAAAGCAATAATGGATCCTGGAAAGCCAGACATTTCTGAAAAGTAGACAAAATTTGGAATTCAGCAACAGGTCATTTGTGTAGATCCTTCAAAGTTTTTCTTTATAGAAACTAACAGTTGAAAATAGGAAAAGTTGAAAATGAGTTGAAAAAAATGGCCATTTGTGCCAAGGTTTTCACCTGTAACATATTCTAAGTATGACAGATTTTTTAAAGCAATAAGCTTAAGAGGCATTTTAACACTCACTGACTACGGTCTTGTAAGACGTCTTAAATCAACTGACATAGTTTTGAACCCTTCTTTTGTAAAATGTATATTAATGATTTAAAAAAAATTGGACATTGCACAATAAGATTTACACTATCCAGATATTGGTAAAAAAAGAAAATTACAGTCATTAAGTGGAATTTTACCAGTGTTAAGACTATTTGCTACTTTGTAAAATGTGGAATTTTCAATCCAAATAATGAATAATACTTTTATATCTTAAATGTGATTTTTGTTTTTGTGTCAAACTCGTTTTTATTGAATTTTGCAAGACCGGTATCATTGAACATGGTAATACAGTCAATCGTTCTACTCGTATACAGTTGTCATAAATCTATTTCCGTGTAGAGAGTGATGCGGTTGATCCGAGTCGTGTTTTTTTCAGGTAGCCATGTAAGTATTACTATACATTGCATTTGAAAGCTTTGTCTTTGAACTAAACCCTCCCGATCTCCCCAAACCCCTCTCCCCGCCCAAGAGTCCGTGCCTCTTAAAGAAACAGTATGATCCTATTGCCGCTTGTGGGAAGCAGCCAGGGGAGTATGAGAGAAACCCCGAACTATGTGTAAACAAGGGGGAAAAAAGGGGACAATGCAACAAGACTGGGCCCGATCAGCCGAGTCTAACCGGGATCCTGGGTGATGTGGGGGTGTGAAATGGATCTTCTGGTGTGCTCTGGTTCGGTATGTTACTCTATTTAGAATTGGAACAAATGTAATGCTCTAACCCTCTCGGGGGAGGTAGTCAGTGGAAGGCAGGTTGATAAGTAGCTAACAAAGGGACCATAGGCGTTATCGAAATTTTTAATGCATCCCTATAGATGTCGCTTATACGTTCCATGGTTAGGGCTCTCCATAGGCGAGCTTGCCATTGCGTCATGGCCGGGCGTCGTCCTTCCAGGCGGCGGCCAGTGCTGTTTTTGCCGTTCCCAGACACAGCCACATAATGGCCTGGTCCGCTGTAGTGTGGTACTTCAGACCCAGGTCTCGAAGGCCCAGAATCGCAAAGTCGGGAGAGTCTGGAATGGGGTGCCCTAGTATTTATTTGATTTGAGCTTGAATCTTGGTCCAAAAAGGGCGAATTGTCGGGCAGTCCCACCATATGTGGCGAAAGTTGCCTAGAAGGCCGCAGCCTCTCCAGCATAATTCTGTTGTGTCTGGGAACATCTTTTTAAGTTTAGTGGGGTATAGATACCAGTCATAGAGTACCTTGTAGTGGGCTTCACGTTAGGCCCATGAGTGGTTGTGACGTCGTATGTCTCTCCATAAACCTTTCCATTAAGTATCAGTGATATCATGACCGAGTGTCCGTTCCCAGAATTCGAGATAGTGTGGGGATGGTAAGGTGTGGAGCAATTAGGGAGTAGAGGAAAGAAATAGCCCCTTTAATTGTGCCAGCCCCCTTCAGATAGCTCTCTAGTGGTGTAAATTCTCTTGGTGCCCCTTCCCTGATCTCGGTTTGCAAGGCCCAGTGGCCTAGTTGGAGATAATGAAAATATGCTGACTTGGGCAGATGGAAGTCTTTCTGACAATGTTCGAATGTTAAGATGCCCCAGTTATGGAATATATGTTCAAGAGGGAGGCAACCTCCCTCCCTCCATGCGTCCAAGGGACCTGGCTGTAGTGCGGGTGGAAAGGCTGGATTGTAGTGTATGGGAGTGAATTGTGACAGAAACGTGGTCCAGTTTGTCTCAGTACGTCGTCCCATGTTTGAAGAGTCGTTCTAGTGGGAGTACTTGTATGTATTAGCCGGCTGATCTGTCTTTGGCTTCCAAAGGAGATCCCATATCACCCTTCCCTCTATCGCTCGGTCCATGTGCAGCCAGTGTGTGTCTGACTCGCGTTTGGATCATTAGAAGTCGGATCAGGCATCGCTAGGCCTTATTCGTCAGAGGGTTTTCGTAAAAGATGAAATGGGAGCCTCTGCCTATTATTTTGCCAAATTAATTTGTTAAGCATTGTGTGCTGTGTGTAAGAAGCCTTTCTCCAGGCCAAGTGGTGGACTCTGAAAGAAGTACAGGAATTTCGGCAGGACTACCATCTTAATGGCGTGAACTCTGCCAATCCAAGATAGATAAAGTGGCGTCCATCGCTTAAGGTCAGCTTGGACCTGGCAGAGGAGTAGGGGGTAGTTAGTAGCGAACAGACTTGAAATTTCGGGGGTTATTTTAATCCCTAGGTAGGTCAGTTCCTACTCAGCCCACTAAAATGCGGTGGATGCCACCAGGTTTCTCATTTCAGCGTCTGGTAGTGTTAGGTTGAGAAGGAAGGATTTAGAAACATTAATCCTGAGCCCTGCTACCTGCTCAAAGCGGCCCAGCTCCCTTTCAAGTGACGTCAAAGGTCGCTGGGGGTCCGCCAGTGTCAGCAGGATATCATCAGCGAACAGAGGTACCTTACGTTCGTCGGATCCGAGGGTACCCCTCTAATCTCGGGGGACTCTCTAATAGTTACGGCTAAGGGTTCAATGCTAAGCGCAAAGAGGAGTGGGGATAGTGGACAGCCTTCCCCTGCCCAGAAAGGAAGGGTCTGAGGCTACCCCATTAACCATAATTCTAGCACTTGGGGCCGCGAAGTTAGCCCGTATCATGTTGATGAATGTCTCGCAGAAGCCGAACCTTCGGAGAACCTGGAAGAGAAAGGACCAGTCCACCCGGTCAAACACTTATTCCGCGTCTAGACCAAGAAGTACTGCGGGAATCTGCTTTTTGGTGGTTTTTTCTATTAAGTGAATCACTCTGCGCTCATTATCGTGGGTTTGTCTGCCCTTAATGAATCCGGATTTGTCTGGATGAATCGGTTCTGGCATCAAATGGTGTACACATAAGTTTTACTGCGGGTAGTTCAAATTTAGTGGGGTGGAGAGGGAACATGCAACATCAAAGACAGGGTTTGCATTGGGTTGAGGAAGGGCACTATTGTGACGCTTGCAGGGAGGGTGGGGAGCGGCAGACGCTCTGGTTAACCTCTTCAGTGCCCATGACGAGATAGTCTCGTCATGGAGCACGGTCGCGCTCTGCCCATGACGAGACTATCTCGTCATGAACCCCACCCACTAATGAAACGCCCGGCACAGGAGGGGGAAAGGGCGTGGCACAGAAGGGGTTAAAGGGTGGTGGTTAACCATGCACAATTATACTGTCTTGGGAGTTTCATGAGCGTTTTATGTTATCTGCTTTGTGTCTTATGTAGAGAGCGCGAAAATAAGGTCTTGATTAAAATTAAACTGGGACCTGATATTAAAATAATTTTCAAGTCACAGTTCATGCTCTAACTGTGAGGAATTCTTGCTGAAATATCTGCAAGAATGATGTGATCTAGAAATGTTAAATCAATATCTATGTTGTCATTGTCCTTCGTAAATGCTGGTTTCTGAATAGCTGTTAGGCTTGTTTTGTCCCTCCTTTGTACCGCCCTATCTTCATTTGTAACCTCCCATGAGGCCTGGCCCTTTTACTTCGGTTGTTACACCGTACGTCTTCTCTAGTCTGTGTGCACTATTTTATTTAATGAGTTTCTCTTACTGCAGGAGGGTCACTCATGCACAGTTGTGACCACCGGCTTGTTTATTTAACTCGTAGCAAGCGGGGAGCTCTTTAGGAATCATGGGAAACAGAAGGGGCAACTCAGCGAAGCCTTCAAGCATTTGGAATGCAATAGGTCTCGCATTTGTGAGAATTAAAGCTGTTGGTATTGTAAATGATGCCGACTTATACCCTACTTCATTTTGCTACTGATCTCTTTTTTTATGCAATGGTATATCTTTCAATGCTAATGTTTAAGTGGAACTTGGTATGCATAAGTACTTAATATAAAGTCCTTAAATCAGCATTGCTATAACAGTACAGCTTTAAACATTCCGAAAATTGTAATTTCCGAACATTTACCAGAATTTACATTTCCTAATATGTGAGTGAGGCTACGTTGCAGTAAAATTCGATAATGTGCTGCATGGCTAAATTCTTATAAGGTCCCAAAGGCGAGACCGATTGCATTGCAAATCCTTGTTCTTTACAAGTGACTGACCATGTTTAGGTTGATAAAAGGTTCCTCGCTGCACAAGAAACCATCTGAAAGGGATTTCACAGTAGTTGATTATTCTACACCAGATCCATCAAGAGGTTTACCTGGGTGTGAAACATTTATCTCCAGTTGAATTGTGGCGTCTTTTCAGAGCTGTATTTTTGTTTAAATTAGGTCTCGGATTCCAGAGTAATATATTTGGTCGCCTAAGTATCTCAGTCGCACTGTAGAGTTCACAAAACAATTAACAGATTGCTAGCAGCAGCATAAGCGTTGCATCGTTTAGGGATCACTTAGTGTTGCACTTGCATCCTATAGTAGCTTTGCAG
Source organism: Triturus cristatus (assembly GCF_964204655.1). Classification (NCBI taxonomy): domain Eukaryota; kingdom Metazoa; phylum Chordata; class Amphibia; order Caudata; family Salamandridae; genus Triturus; species Triturus cristatus. The sequence goes on from NC_140588.1 coordinate 693,804,495, forward strand.
TACAGTAGCAAACATCATTTCTGTAAGGCAACTTACATCCCTTGGTATCTTGTACTAACTTAAAACATGTTGATCTTTCAGATTTTTCTTTAATATGTCATTCGACAGTTCTTTTAATTTGTGAATGGAACACATGCTTGGGGTGCAATACGCATATGTTTGCATTTTTTGTAATAAAGTATTTTCTGTGCAAGGGAAGGGGTTACAGTCACTTTACTTTCTATCTTATGTTTAGCAGTAAGTCCAAGAAAAATGTAGCTTCCTTCACACGGAAATTTTAGAGGATGTTGTCGCTATGTAGTTTGGGATTTAAAAAAATCTAACATGTCATTGGGGACCATTTGTATTTGCATTCTAAACTAAATTCCATATTTGAAGTGAACATTCCCATTTGGAACAGCAAATGTGTTAAATACTGTAAATGTAAGCAACACTGTTGAGCTAATAGCCACTGTTCTATGTTGATTATTTGCATTTCTGTTTTGAAATACGTATTATGATATTACTGTTGCAGGTACGCTTGATTCGACTCGTTGGAATGATGCTTCTTGTGTTTGCCAAAAAAGAACATTGTCAACATATTAAAGAGGTTGAGGCTGAGACTGTTGGGACAGGGATCATGGGTAAAATGGTAAGTCAATATTTGAAATTTAGAGGATGGCCTACATCTCAGTAGTTTGTCTTCTATGCCTCCTGTCTAAAGGTGAAGCCGAACAGAAAGCTTAGCGGTTGTAAATTTTCCACCCACACATATCTTTCATTAATTTTTTGTGCAGTTTATTTTTTAATGTATGTAATTAAATTTGTTAAGCAGAAATGTAGGCACCATTGGTATTTTGGGTAATATCACAGAGGAGCCTGCATCTGCGACTCCACACATATACATGGCTAAATTTTAAGAATCATTTGATGGAGTTTCCTTTCAAAGTCCTATTCACTTACTAATAATTTGAAGCTAATCTTTTATAAAGCAGAAAGGTTTTCTGTTGTGAATTTCTGACAACTATAGAACCTATTTACATCCCATGGAGTGTCAATAGAGTTTTCCCTATATTTCCTTGAGTGAGTAAAGCGAAAGACTGCATTTGCAAATGCAGCTTTTCCTTGTTTTTCCTGTGTAGGAAGTCCTCTACCACCCCACCAGTTCCCATCTGAATTAATATGGCTTTCCGTTCACAATAGTGACAAGCATTGGCATAGCCAATAGGTCTCGCCTTTTGGAGGTGTAAGTAGATGGACGATGTAGAGTGATTGTCCTTGCTGCATTTAAATCAGCCGGAACTATTGAGCTGTGAATTGCTGTCCCCAATGTATTAAAATATTCATCAGCTCTATTTAATAAATGTTTGTAGCCACTCATGTTTACACTACAGCACTTGCAGAAGAGTGCTTCCTATAGGAAATATTGGAATAAGTGGCGCACCTTCCTGTACAGTGAATCGCCTTGAATTACACAGAGAGTGCAGTGGAGGAGACAGAGCTCTCCGAATTGACAACTGTATCCGATGGGCAGAGAACACAGAGAACCACAATCATTGCGACTAGTAGATTCGACAAACCCTGCATCTTGCAACATTCCACGTGTGATCCTGCCCAGGTGCTGCTGCCGCCTAGTGACAGAACTGATATTGATGTTTCAGTTCATCGTCTTTATTTGATGCTGTATTTTCAAGCTTGTCTGCTACATATTACTTCATTTGCGTTATTTTGCTGTTGAAGGCGCAGCTCTTTTTTGTGACTGCAGTGGAAAGCTTGCTATGTATTCACAGGGAGACTCAACCTCTGACGTGCTTCTCCTAAGTCAACAAAATCTGACATTTTTGGTCCATGAAGTGCAGGGGGCGAGCAGTGGACTTGCAATACGTTCCTACACTTTACAAGCACTGCTGAGAAGAAGGCGAGATAGAGCTATGGTCGAGTGCTGTAAACAGTGGCAGAAGGAAACTTAATGGGGAGGGAGGGGCTGCAAAGTAAATGTAGCCCCCTCCCCTCCCTCCTAGTTCCGGACGCATTCAGTAGCTTTAATGCCAGCGGCCTGCCTCCATTGCACAATGCTGTAGGAGGATTCCCCCCCCCCCCTGGAGCTAGAAGGCACAGAGGCAGCGCCAGCGGCAGAGTAGAACGGCGCCAAGATAGCCCCACATTTGTTTCTGGAGCTGAAATCCGTCGCGAAAGTGACTGCGCTGGGTTAATTAGTAACCTGATCCAGGAATGCAGCTGGCACACTGCGCGCCGGTGCTTGCTCCGCCCGCTCCCAAGATCCATAGGCCATGGGAGTGAATGTTTACAGAAAAGGCGGGACATACCCCCGCCTTTGTCCATTTGCGTGCTTTCATTTTTGAAAGCTACACGCAAAGGCCAATGGAATGTGTGGAAGGAGTCCGACCCAGACGGAGAAGTCTGGAGTGATTCCAAGAGACCCTGGCTAAGCTCGACCTAAAAACCACTCTTGCTTCTGAATTTAATTGTTGTTTTCCCTGTGCTTTGATGGTAGCAAACCCCCTGGTAAACATTTGTGAATGCACACTATTTTTTAAGATTGTTGGTGTGCAAATCAGTGTTTAATATATCCCCAGGAAAATCTCATTCTCCTTTTTTTTTTCTTTCTTCTATCTCTTGGCTTAAAGTGGGTAGTGAACTCAGAGGTGAAGTACTGGAGGCTCGATTTCATACATCCGCTTCAGTTAGTCACACAATTGAAGTCCCTTGTGTCTTTAATCTGGGCATACAACACTGAAAGGCAGCATCTACCACAACACTTATTACGCATGAACCAGTAACACCAGTATTACAGCACAAGTTCCAATTATTACATTTTCCAATATGTTGACTTCCATATTAGCGTGCAGTAGAATGTACTCCAACACTAGATTGCTCATACGTTCACATGCTTGAATCATTCCCTAGCTGCAGGCTGGGAAACTTTGGTACTTTAAAAATAGAAATGAACAGTATTAAAAGGGCCATAGACCCAACAACACTCTTTGTTTAGTAATACATCTGCCTCATTTGAAACAACTCTACTTTGGCCAATAAACAAAGACGCTCTCTTCTCCCTTCCCTCCCCATCCCCATAAAGCCATTATAGCTCAGGTTGAATAGCACAACCGAGAAGGATAGATAGATGATTTAGCGAGCCTCTGACTGGGTAGGAGGGAGTGCCACATGTGAAAATATGGAAGATGGCATGCTTGAGAATTCGACTAACAGGTAACTAGTTTCTTCTCATGTAGTGAATCTTTCTGAGATTCACACGGTTGAATCCGAATAGCAAGCAGCATAATAATCTATTATTAAGTGGGACGCAGGCTCAATTTGAAAGGCACCCGTTAAATATTACCACTTGATTCACTGATGCTTCTACCTTTGCATTCAGATCAAGGCAGTAGTGGTTTGTTGAACATATGTCTGCTTCTCCAAGTTGCTGTGTATCTTCGGTATTGGCCCTCCAGGGTAGAGTGCAGCTTTAGCTAACATACTTCTTGTGTAGTGCACAGTCACCCTTCCTCCTAGGGGCCACTTTACTTTATTGTGGTAGAATATGAAGCACGTGATATCTTGTGTCAACAGGGGTTGTCTTCTTCCCGGGCAGAAGATGCAAAAAGCTGATATGTTTTTCTGATGTCACTGACATAACTTGAGGTATCTGCGATTTTCCAGTGAATGGAGATCCCTCTCTGCGGGCATCAACTAGTTTAGAAAAAAAGAAACAAAGAAGTTTAATTTAGGTGGAAACCTGAAGGGTCCTTAGGCACCAACTTCATGTTATAACTTAAGATGAACTCCTTAATGCAAGAAAAGTTCTCTGAATTTTAAAACCTGAAACTCTCACGCTATCCTTGCTGACATATTGTTTGCTTGTACAAAGGAAGTCTTCAGAAGAGCGATCTTGAAGTTGCGCATTGTGAATATGTTCAATAGGTGCAGCATCACATGGCTCAGGGTCTGTTCAGTTCCCATGGAAGTGGTGATAACTAAACTGGTGGAAACACCTGAAACCGACCCTTTCTGAATTTCCTAATAAAACATGTGAGTGAAGAGAGCAAGAGGGAGCATTACTCACCCTCCTGAATCTTAACTTCCTATCATGTGCACCTTTATTAATAAGTACTTCAGACCATGTTTAGCGATTTGTAGTTGGTATGGTAGCAATTGGTGCAGCTGCAACGTGACCGCATTCAGTCCTTTCGAGCGATACCGCTCTCACAAATGATTCCTTTGTAGGTTTTTGTTGTAGCAGGATCCGTTGAATGCTCCAGTATCGCCCTGCAGTCCACAGAAATATCCATGTTCCCAAATGTTTTGCAGTCTGGAACCAGGCGAGTAGGTTGGGTAGATTCAAAAGAAAGCAGATAAACTGCCTGACATTTTTTTTATATACATATCTTTTTATTGGGTTTCCTATTTTTATTAAATGCAGGGAAAACATACATAACATTTGAGATAATATGGCTCGTTCCTGCACATTAAACAGCATACATGGCAAGCATGTCATGTTACAATATACATACAATGCCTCTGGACCAGAAACAACCAATCCCATCTTGCGGTATCTGGGGAAACGCAGAATGGAGTAGTTAGCTAGGACAGCCTCTGCCATGGGTCTCGTATTTTTATACATTTTTAAGGGCAGCCCCACTCCAAGTAGATTCTCTCTTCCACTGCAGCGCAGAAGTCCATATATCTGGTCCATTCGGTCATAGTATGAACTGCTGGATCCCTCTACATGCAGGGTTGGTTCATGTTTGGCGCTGAAAGATTTCCTAGCTAAAATAATGGAAAGTTTCAGTTATACTAAGGACAAGGAGGCGAAGATTATCCTCCTCTTTCATTATTCAAAGTCTCCGTCAGCTTCATTTGAACATTAACATCAGAACTACCTTTCCCATTTTTTTTTTATTTATTAAATGCAGGGAAAACATACAGAACATTTGAGATAATATGGCTCGTTCCCGCACATTAAACAGCATACATGGCAAGCATGTCATGTTACAATATACATACAGTGCCTCTGGACCAGAAACAACCAATCCCATCTTGCGGTATCTGGGGAAAAGCAGAATGGAGTGGTGAGCTAGGATAGCATCTGCCATGGGGCTCGTATTTGTATACATTTTTAAGGACAGCCCCACTCCAAGTAGATTCTCTCTTGCACTGCAGCGCAGAAGTCCATATATCTGGTCCATTCTGTCATAGAGGGAACCGCTGGATCCCTCCACATGCAGGGTTAGTTCATGTTTGACACAGAAAAATTTCCTAGCTAAGATAATGGAAAGTTGCAGTTATACTAAGGACAAGGAGGTGAAGATTATCCTCATCTTTCTTTATTCAAACTCTCCGTCAGCTTTATTTGAACATTAAAATCAGAACTACCTTTCCCATGAACACCAGGGAAAAGGAAGCATCAACATTCAGCCAATCATCAGTCCCAAATGGCAACAACATTCTTTTCTCTCGTTCTCTGCCTCCTCATTTTTCCTGCGACAAACACTGTTCCTGTGTATCCTGCTACTCTTGTTCAGAGTATTCCTTGCCTAAAACCCAAATAGAGATTCTTACTATTCTATTTTCGCATATAAGGCATATTTCCTATCAGGAAAAAAGCCAGAATATTATCAGTCTAAAACCATTAGAAGCCAATCTAATAGCCACAAACACATTGATAGTAATATCCATGCTGTGACATAGTTTATACCTTGTTTTAACTATAAAGGAAATCTACTATACATTGTGCTCAGTTAGAATAACCACCCATTTTCATAATGGAATGTGGACGGGGAGGCTATACTTAAGCCGTGAGTGGGATAAACCTTGCGTCTTAGTCCTTAATAAAATTTTAACTTTTCATTACATTGGCTGGGAAATATTTAATTCTATGGCTGGACAGGACGCAAAGGTTAAGCAAGTTCAAAGGTTACTTACCACCACAGAGTCTATATTCACCACCTGCTTAAAATAAAACCGCTTAAAAGTGGAATCCGAAGACCAGTCTGCTGCATTCAGAATATCTTCCAACCTGGCCCCCATAGCAAAAGAGTTAGACGCCAAACCCCCTCTGGTGTAGTCGGCACCAAAATCTTTGGTATCTATGCCTGGCTTTGGCATAATCCAACGGATCAACCTGGCGATAGTCAGGGAGGAAGTAGCCCTATGCAGTTTAGTGAGGACTATGAGAAGTTGTCTCTCAACTGCTTGGTGTAGCTTATCTGTCATGGCCATGTGCACTTTTAGGTATATTACCACACCGGATATGACATGACCTTGAATTGCCTTTCATTTGCATGGATATGTGAAAAGTAATCCTGGTGGGAGTGAACACCCTACCTGTTATGTCTAGTGGTCTTATTTTAAAATCTTTGGCACAGTATAAGACACAGCAGTCTAGCTAACTTAGCAGAAATCTCTTTCCTGGAGAGGTATTTATTGGCCCTCCAAAAGGTAAAGAAATTCAGAACCACCTTCACGTTCCAAAAGACAGAATACCACAGTTCCGGCTGCAGGGAGCGGCCTAACTAAGGTGGCTGACCTGAATGTGTTTACCGACCTTTGCTTCATTCAAAGTTCTGACAGATTTGCCTTGAAGTTCAGGATGTGGACAACATTTGCCCCACGCGATACGGATTCCTCTGGTGGTACCAGCCCATTCATCCAGACCAAGGCGACCTACAGCGTTTGATGGTTCCATTATCCCGAACCTTGGGTAGGAGTGGTTGAGCATGGTTCGAAAGTCCCAGGACTCTTCATCACTCCCTGTAATCCTCCATCGCTCCCTGTAATCCTCCATGCCATTAGCAAGAGTGTGTTGTCCATTATCAGGTGATGCGAGTTCCCTGACTGATCCAGAAGGAGATCCAAAAGAAGGGGTAGAGTGATTGGAAAGTCACAGAAATTTTCCATTACAACTGAATACCAAACTTGAAATCCCCATATCTGGATCACCAGTTCCGCTTGCAGTCTCCACACTTAAGCCTCTAGGCTGGTTATCATCAAGAAGAGGGGAAAAGCATGACCCTGCTCCCTTTTCCATTCCTGGAGAAATGCCTTGTTAAACCTGGCATCCTTGGTGTCGTTTCCCCAGAAGGTTTGCTTCCGGACATCATGTTTTTAACAGTTATAATCCACATTTGTATAATCCACATTTGTAAAGCGCGAACAATCACCCGTAAGTGTCTCTAGGTGCTGGGGGCCGTCGGGAAGATTAAGCAAGCTATTGCCCAGAGTCACATGGTGCTGGAGTAATCTGGCGCCGGGAATCGAACCGTGATCCCCAGATTCCGGAGTCAGTCGCCCTGGCCGCGGCGTCACACCTCTTCCCGGTATGCTGGGTACTTTTTCACTGCTAGTCTGGGCTAGAATGCATGTGCTCTTTACTTAGAACATGATAATGTTGGTTTATCCACAATTGGTGCCTTCTAACGGTCTCTAGAATGTACATCTAGAGTGGGTGACAGCTGGTTGCCTGCATTCCCTGTAGACAGCCACACGCAATTGAAGGATAGGTGTGACTGAGTGGCCATCTGCATGCTGATGGGTCATCTCGAGCAGGGTGGAAGGGAGTAGCATCACACCTACACAGAAGGTTGCATACTCCCTGTAGTGTGTCTGGAGCCAAGGCAAGAAAGAATGGGACTCTGTTCACTTCAGAGCATCTCTTTGAAGTCTCCCCCACTTCAAAGGCCCAAAAAGGTTTAATTGCTTGACTTCGGACACCAACAAATCAGAACATTTCTGGAACTGAGAACATTCTTACAGGAAGAAGGACGGCTGTCCTGCTGGAGAGACTGCCACTTTGCTGAACTCCTTTGTTGTGTTGGCCTGCTGCTTCTTGCCGTGGAAGGAGAAGGACTGAACCTACATCCCAGAACCTAAGAAATCTGCATGGGCTTGTTGGCTTACCTCCTGTTTCTTAAGAGATATCAAAGATTTCAATTCCATCTTTAAAACAGCACCTGGACTTTGCTTTGCCGTAAGTCGTGCCAACCCTGTCCAGAGCCCTTGGAAGTGAGTATAAAGTGCTGCAACTGCCAGTACCCACGCATCAACATCATTGTGCCGGTCGAAACCGACGCATCCCCACCGTTGCGGCAACCCGATCGATGCATCGCAATTGGAACCACCTCATTGCCTCCAGAACCGCCACTTCGGAACTGATGCATCCCCGCCACTGCTTGGAGAAGATAGATGCATTGCCTCTGCAATGTGGAAACCCGGTGCCTCGTACTCTGAACTGTCACTCCTTTTTGCTCACAGTACCGACACCTTACCGCCGCTGAGTGGAGAAATCCGGTGCATCACCCCAACTGCTTGGGGATCACCCAACTCATTACGTTTTTTGTGACCAGGATCAAGTTACTTTTGCTTAGCAGACCCTGCGTGGGTCCTGTATCTGGCCCACTCAAGCAAGACCAATTAAATCTATTAATGCTTACTGCTTTTTAAGCGCTATTTTTGCATTTAATCTTTAAAAATTCATATCCCGGCTTCTGCTCATTGGATGTTTGTTTTTGTCTTGTTTTATTCATTAAACTATTCTCTTTTGTTCTAAACTGGTGCAGAGTCTTTTTGTGTTGTTTTCACTTTTACTGTTTGATGTGTTGCCAAATACTTTACACATTGCCTCTTAAGTAATGCTTGGCTACTTTGGCCAAGCTACCAAAGGGTAAGCACAGTTTAATTTAGGCTGTGTCTGACTTACCCTGACTAGGATTGTGGGTCCTGCTTGGACAGGATACATACCTCTGTCAGCCAGAAACACAATTTCTAAAATGCTCCAATCATGGTTGCCCCCGGATCCACCCTTCAACTGAAGTACCTGGGGAGTTGATGGTCTAGCCTTGAGGCAAAAGGGCCGATTGTGCAGGGGCCCCACTGAGTCTCTGCTTGGTCAAAGACATCTGCCTTCAGTTTCCTGCTGCTCATGTCGCACTTATGGCCTGAGTGCCAATCCAGCACATCATTAGAGGTTCCCGGAAGGTACTCTGCCGTCACCAATATCTGGTTGTCAAGGTGAAAGTCTCAGAAGTTATTTGCCAGGATCCCTAACCTTGTCCAGCCCAAGTGGTTTATTTAGTGCCCTGCCGCCATGTTGTCCTTCTTGAGAATATCCAGGCATTGTACCTTGCCCAGCACTGCACCGCGAAGGAGTCTGCCAGGAGTTCGAGGCAGTTGATGTGCAAAAGTTGTTCTTGAACAGACCGTTCTCATCCTGTGGAGACCTCTCCACATCAAGTACTCCAGCCTAAATCACTGGCTTCCAACTCCATAATCGGAACTGGTTGGTATCAGAATACTGCCCTCCCAATCCAGTCTTCCATATGGGAGAGCCACCAGGTTATCTACTGGCGATAGGGGCACTTTTTACAACTATATGAGTCCCTTGCACAAGTGATACACCTTGTGTGTCTGTAATACTATGTGATGGAGGGGACCTGGTAATATGGCCTGCATTGATGAAGACAGAAGATCTACCAGGCGAGCAATTTGCCTCAAGGAGGTGGACAGCCTGGCCATCATTTTGCAAAGCTCCTGATTAATTTCTGCCATCTTCCGGAAGGGAAGACTGAGGGTTTCAACACGGTTTGTGATGAAGCCCAGATCAGTAGTATGATGAGTTGAGCAGAGAAGCGATTTCTTCACATTTACGATGAAGTCCAATTATTCCAGGAGTGAAACAGCCTTCTGGAGGTGGTTTCTCAGGGCCGACTTGCATTGATCCATCAATAGAATGTCATCCAGTTAGTCTCCCAAAGGCTGAAGGTATTCCATCACTGGTTTGAGTATACCTTGGTGAAGCACCATGGAGCCGATGAGAGGCCGAAGGGAGAGAGGTGAATTTGTAGATTTGATCCCCCCAGAGGAATCACAGAAACCTGCATTAGACCGGGTAAATGTGGATCATTAGATGCACGTCTTTGCGATCCATGCATGCCTGGTCTTAACAGGTCCCTGGGGAGGTGAATACCCTCCATCTGAAATGGTGGAAAACCACCAACTCATTGATCACTGGCCAATAACTCCTGTTTCCACCAAGAATATATTACTCTGGAAACCCAGGGCTGCAGGGTGGTTAGCATTATAGCTCCTTTTTCTAGAAGGGATAAAACCTCTGTTAATGAGGGAATAGTCCTTGTCCAAGAACACCAGGGGACAGGCCTCCACCTTTTGTATCAAGGTCCTCTATCTGGAATCCCTGGACGGTTTGCAGCACCTATGCATCTGAGATCAGTTCGACCCAATTGAGTGCAGAAGCAGTCAGTCGGCCTTTCACACTTGACAGGGAAGAATGGAGCACACTTACTGTTGCTTGCAGACTAGGCGCCACCTCCATAGTACAGACCTCTGGAACCTCTCTGTCGTGGGTATACCCTTTGTGTTGAAGAAGCCACTGAATTTTTCAGAGTCTTCCCTTTGCACGGTTTTTGATCCTTGATCCAAACGGGTAGTATTCTGGGTGTAGTGGCCAATTTAGAGCTGCCTGCCACGACAGGCACTAACAAAAACCTTTTGGGTACAAATTATTTTGGTTGAAGCCTGCGCCATTTCAGGAGAGGTGAATGTGGCGACATGTTTTCCTAGTTCTTTTATAAAGGGATCTACAAAGAGACCCCCTGGTTCCACTGCACCCACTTTGGATGATACCAGACTTCCCATTTTTGGGTTAATCTTCATCAATGAGAACCAACGTCGTTCTGCAGAGGGGATCGGTTGGTATTCCCTAGGAAGACCACGCCCTTTGGGCCCAGCAGAACAGGATTTCTGGTGTTATAGGAGAGCCAGACTCTTTAGCCTCTTGCACCATGTCCAGAATCTTCGTGATCGGAGTTGTGATATTCAGGAGTTTAACCTTGCACGAGCGGTTGATGCCCCTCTTGGGGTCCCAGATATACTCTGTTAAGACGTTGGCCATTTTGTCATCTATTTCGGTTGTGTGGGTGACTTTCCCTTTCCAGTGATGGGCGGAGACACTCCATTCGTGGGTGGCTGCAGCTCTCCTTGTCAAGGGGCTTGCAGAGCCTACCCACCACATAGGCTGCCACCGTATCAGCCGGGGCCCATTCAGAGGACTGCAGGTGGAGTATGACCCCATGAACCAGCATGTCCGAAGGCTTTGGTTGGCTTTCCTCTGGTTTGTCCATGGACTCTTTTATTAGGTTGGGTAAGGACAATGCGTATGGGCCCCATGACCATTCATAATCCCACTCTGCATTAGAATTTCCAGGTAAATCATCCTGCCCCCCCCAACCCCGTAGTCTGGTGTTTGTGGCCGTGACGTCACTGAAGCTATGCCCAAGGTGTCTGGGAATCGTGTAGGAGGGTTCTCATCCTAAGAGCCAAGGTGGCTCCCCGGAAGGCCCTCTTCATTCTGTCAAAGGCTCGCAAATCAACTCCCCCCTTCATGTTTTCTCTTCCCTTTGGCCTTGCCGGTTACCCAATGCATTGTAGTGGCCGGGGAGTCCTTTCCTAGGGAATCTGTTTCTAGCACTCTTGCTCCAGGTGTAGGAGCTTTTGTTCTATGGTGGTGATAACATAGGACACCACATTATATACAGAAGCATCCATCCCCTCATAGAACTCATCCCCAAAAGGTAGGTAGGAGAAGATTTTCCACTCTGGGTACGACTCTGTGGAGTCTTGCATATTAGGGCAGATTCTGTGGCTCGACAATCCAGGCAATTTTAGAGACATCCAAGGGGCTTAATCGGGAGCTATGCACAGGGACCGAGCGCCCAGATGGTTGTGTGAGGGCTTGCATTCTGGTTGTGTGTTTCAGGAAGTGCTGTAGAGGTGCGGACGGTAATTTTACGGACCCTGGCAGGCGAAGGACAAAAGCAACAGTGATACAGACCCAGTCAGGGCATCAGACTCCAGGTGCTAGCCGGATTAAATTTTTAACAATACCGAGGGTACCTCCCTTCTCTCGTATCAGAAAATCCTTTAGAGCTGAGCACGCGTCAGCAGCGGATGGAGAAAAAACAGGGCGCTAACTGATCCTGCGTGTGCTGGGTGTGCCCCCTTGCAGCTGGAGGACTGCTTTTTGCTCTGTGGCCCGCTGCCAGAAAGAGATGAAATTACCAGGTATGGAGTGCAGTACGTTCCTGCGGCTCTGTAGGGAACAAAGCGCAATAAGAACCATCAAGTAAAACAGTTCTACACCACAATAAAGGAAGAATTATAGAGCCTGTTGAAAGGAGCTACGGTGATCTAACTGATGGCTGCTGGAGCAGCGAAGACAGAGGAGGCAAGAGAGACAAAGGACCATTGCTGCCATTTGGGACTGATGATTGGCTGATTTCGTTACTTCCTTTTCCCTGGTATTCATGACACTGATAAATTGGTTGAGTTTGTAGAGCATCTTAACAGTAATCATTTTAACATCAGATTTACTTACGAACACAGCAAAGAGAAAATTGCCTTTTTAGACACAGAACTGTATATAAGAAATAATCAAATTCACAGCAGTCTATACAGTAAGATCACAGCATGTAACTCCATTCTACACGCATCCAGCGCTCACCCTACACATCAGATTAATGCAATCCCCTATGGAGAGCTTGTGAGAGCAAGACGTAACTGTAGTGAGGAGACTGAATTTGAAGAATGTACAGATACAATGATGAGACATTTTTAACAGAGAGGATATGATAGACATATCCTAGAGAGAGCTCAGACTAGAATCAGTAAAATGGAAAGACATGAGACTTTAAAAGAGAAGATGATTAAAATGAAAAAAGAGGACAAAATAAGGATGGTCACAAACTATAATAGCCTTTCAAGTGTACTCGTGAGGAGTCTCAACAGACACTGGCACATCCTAAGAGAGGACACTACTCTGACCGGGTCCATTAACAGCAGACCAGAAATAACATATAGAAGAGGAATGTGTCTCAGAAATTTACTAAGCCCGAGTTATCCGACACCCAGAGCTGACACTAACTGGCTCACATCACATATGGTGGGATTCTATGGGTGTGGACATTGCACAACATGTAAATGGGCTAGCAACAAGAAAGTTGAATTTAAAGGTACTGATAACAGAATATACCAGATTAAGACCAACATCAATTACAACACACAATTTGTCACATACATAATTGAATGTAGATGTAACAAAAAATATGTGGGTAGCACAATAAGAACATTGCATGAGAGGATTGGTGAACATATGAGGGCTGTTAAACAGGGTGACCTCAGATACCCTATCGTGACACACATTGCAGAATGCTCTTCACAAGGAAAAAGTAAAGGTTTTCTATTCTATGGAATAGAACAGACTATTAAGACTCCGCAGGAATGAGGCTTCATGGGTTTTAAAATTGCGTACGACTGACCTGGGTATGAATGTGGATCATGAGATGCACTACTTCTTAGGAAGATGAGTAACAGTTATATTTTATATAATATGTCTTCATATTTCAGCAATATACACCTATATCATTGTAATTTGTATGTATTTCCATTTAGATAATGTATTAAAAATGTGGATATGTGATTGATACAACACTAGTCACTGACATGCACTCTCGAGGATCGATCCAAATCAATAATTAGGTAACGGGACTTATGAAGTTAAAAATACATATCACCATTGAGAGACCACAATATTACCCCATCATTAGATTACTTAATGTGCCGAGGCATATACAGTATGAGCATTTAGAATTATGAGGGTTAGTATACTATTGAAGCAGCACAAATCCGGTGTCTTGTGGAATAGATTGGATAATGAATAACCTACATAGAAGATTTATGTATGTGACAGATAGCTTAATCGATCAGACTGGAAGATAGCACTACAATGTCGTGGATATACAACCTATACGGGGATGCATTAATATTACTTATTAATTTATGGTACTTAGATATTGTGGTCTGGTTATTTGCATGCCTGGAACATAGGGTTTTAGGCTACAGTTTATGAGCGAATGCTCAGCTTAGATGGCGGATGTGGTTTACGTACCGAGACTGGTCTATCTATCGAGTAATATCACCAAAATGTTGTGGCCCGTGTATCTGAACACTTACAAATTGGTTTTTGTCGTATGCTTAACAATAAGATGACCGTTTTAAGATGGCGGCTTTGTTTTCCTCCTGCATGTTCACGTCGAGATGACGTGGTCACGTGTTATACACGTAGATGTTAAGAACTGTAACTGTCGGATGCCGGTTTCCGCGCCGTGAGGTCAAGAGGACACGGATCGGCGGCTCTGAACTAGGTAAATGGGGACATTTAGATATATAATCACATCGGCACCATATTAAGGATAGTATTTTATGTACTCAGATCTCCAAATATAGGATATTACTGAGTCGGGTGTTTATTTTTCACTCTCTTAGATCGCACAAAGGACAGCGGTGAATACAGTGATTGCTTAATCGTATGCTTAGCAGCATTATTAAGTACCTCGCGCCACAGGATAGTGTGGCCTGGAATTATCGCCGCACTGAATGTAGGTCTTACTTTTAAAATTGGGTTTATTTTAAGATATGTTATGCAGTATATTGATCTAAAAGTGAAAGATCTAGACAGAAAGTGACACCATTTCTCGCTTATGTCTCTTTTCGTTTTGACAACAGATTACGTCAAAGTGAATTTTAAAGGTTGGTTTGATGAAGTTTCTTTATGACTTATGGTCTACGTGACACTAGAGGTGTTTCTTTTGGGGTGTTTTCTGCGATGATGCGCGCTTACTTATTATCACAGTGTGACACTTGGGTGTGTCTCATCTATTAGCTATATTGTACATATAGAGCTCGATTCTAGCACATATTCTCACGTTGTTGCCATTTCATGTGCCTAACAGTGTTTACCTCGGACCATATAATATTGTTTTTCTTTTGTATGTGGTTGGCAGCACGTATACACTCTTGCATGAACCAACACAGATAGTGCCTTTTGATCACTAATATCCATATGGAAAGTTTCCATGGGACTATCACTGTGGTTTTTGGTATTATTTAAGTTGATGGGAGCGAAATAGTAATTGTACAATATTCCTTACCTAGCCTTGAAAAAGTCGCATGTACAACCATACGGAGGCGACGAAACACGTGTTGGCTTGGGAACAGTTCACTATTTAAAGCCTGAAGAAAGAATTAAAGACAAAGAAAACCTTGAAATCTAGTGTTTGATCCTAAATTACATGAAACTGTTGTTGCTTTAATTTCACGTGTGCTGGGGAATTCTTAACATGTTCTCTTGTTGCTTAGGCCACAATTTTTGAGAGGCAGGTTGTTCTCTCATCCCTACAGCACCGCACTACATCTGATACTAATCATACTTGCCTTGTGGAATTACCTTTTTGGCACCTGTACCCTATTAACTATACCACCTTGTCTTTATATAACCTATTCCCTGGTATTCATGGGCAAGTTAGTTCTGATGTTAGTGTTCAAGTAAAGCTGCTGGAGTGTTTGAAAAAAGAGAGATTCGCATAATCCTCGCCTTCTGTCCTGCCATAGATTCAACAAACTCCATGGCACTAATTTCTTACTCGCCCATTCGTCATCCCAACCCATCATAATCCCCAGCAATGCAAGATTTGGATCCATTGCGAGGCCCACACAAGTCACCTGAGCCAGAGTGGAGTAAATTTACAACCAGTAACAGTGGACATCCGGACACATCCAGACCATATGACAGAATGTACCCTCCTTACCCCCCTCAATATCTAGTTCAAGTTGGGTTGGGGCTGCAACCCATTTCATAAAAGCGGGCAGGCATATAATCGATACTACGAAAATATTTGAATTGAATGAGGCAGAGTCTTGCTGAGTTTACCTGTACCCTGGCGGCCATCCTTGTCTCAGACCATTCATCATCCTCCACTAGACCCAGGTCAAACTCTCATCGGTCCGGCGTGTCTGTATTGGGTTGGTCAGGGTATCAATCAAAGCTCTGTATAACCTGAAGCTTGCTTTTTTCCTTGATACTGAAGGACCAATTAGGACTCCAGTGGGGCTGAAATTGGCAATCCCTTGCAGACGTTCCTTTGAACCTTTGAGTGCATGCCTGACATGAGGATTGCCGAAGAATTGTGATTTGCGCAAATTAAAGTCAATTTTCAACTGGCCAAATGTCTTTATGCTTGAGGTGTCCCATAGGTCTCCCTCCTTTGATATCCCAGTGGTATCCCATCTGGTAAAGCCAGTCAACGGTGAGTTTCTTTCATTATCCGACCTTGCCACTTAATGTCTGATTGTCCGGTGCCAGCACTCTAGAGCAATTTGAGTGAAGGAGAGCAAACCCCATTTTACACAACAGCTGCATAACTGGGACAAGAGGTGTAGCACACCCGTTGCTCACCACCTCCAGACGTACTGCAGTGTTGGCCTTGTCTGCCTAGAGCCCATCGTTGACTGGCAGAAACAGTAGGTGGACATGTAAAATGATTGTATGACTACCGGTCAATGTTTCTGATTTGGGTGAATTGATGTCAATGGAAAGTCATGGAATTGTACTTTACTTTTTTGTATCGGGAAAGGAGGCATTAGACAGCCTTGAAGGCACAGAGAAGGCACAGTGAGAAAAATGTGTTGGTTCAGACATTGAAGATACTGCGCAATTGTTTTGATCTAGTTTGTTCTAAACCACCTTTTGTTGATGCTATAATGCCATTGGCAAACAAAACCTCAAAATGATAAGCTGTTAAAGTTTCTAAGTAAAAAAACAAGCATTTGCAATGCAATAGGTCTCGCATTTGTGAGAGTTTGAGCTGTTGGCTTTGTAAATGACAATGCCTTTTATTTACATGTTGGTTTTGAACCCGAGGTCAGAGGAAAACTGTTATATTGATTAGGGTGGGTGAGAGAGGTAGAGTGTATAGGCAGTGTCAGTCAGTCAGTCAATTACTTTTATTCGATCAGTAAAAGATCATAAAAAGAGACAAAACAAACATAAAATCACAATACATAAAATACAGGGCAAAAATACATCAATTACAAATCTGGTAATGGAAAACATAATCAAAATTTAAAAATGTGAAGAGAACATATTTCATAGGTTCAATTCCAAGTTAAAAAGAATAAATAAAGTGTAGAGATAAAATTTCCATCTAAAAGACTAACAGGGATGGAATACTCCATAACTACGGGCCACCGTCCGTCACAACCGCATCAATTATGTTAAAAGTAGGCCGCTCTCTGGCACGCTTCTTACTGATCCGAACAGCTGCGACTAAAAAGTTTGCTACATAAAAAGCAATAGTAATGTTAGGCAGGAGTTGCAAGAACAGAAGCGCTGGCCGAACCTGAACATAGCCAGCCCCTTTAAGTAGAGGTAACAAGTATTTTTTGTCCTAATCTGTGCAAAATGCTCACAAAACATAGTAAAGTGTAGTGTGTCTTGGCAAGAAAAATTATCACAGTCACATGGGGTAGCATTATCAGGGGTAGCCCATGTGGGATAAAAACCTAGCACAAAATGTATCAAATTTAAACGGAATTTGATCAGGAGAGACCTGTGAAGTGGGCTGGTTACAAATGCCAGGTAGGGTTCAAGACCAGGAACGGTGATTAACCCATAGTTCCTTCTCACTACCGGCTTGTTTAATTCAATGTCCTCCCTCTCGGCCATTAATCGTGTCAATAGTGCGGTCTTAATCCCCATGATGTCCTTCTTATTGATACGGTCAGGGGAATTAAATAACTCTGGTCGACCCACTGTACTCAACATCTTTTTAACATATACTAGCCATGGAATTGTGTGGGCTCTATCCAGGGCGAGGCAATCCTTGAGTATTAGATGGGTTAAAAGAATGTCTTGGTTAAGCCAGGTTTTTAACCAACATATAACAGGTGCCACTTTGATTAAGTCAACAACAAACCCCAAACCCAATTCTGAATGTGTTGTAAAAGTGGGTGTGGACTGGGAAACAGACAGCAAGGATCTTAAAAACTTGTTTTCCACCCTCTGAATGGTGTCATTATTAGAATAGCCCCATATGGCAGAGCCATAGGTGGCTATTGCCAAAGATTTAGCTTTATAAACTTTCAAAATGGCCTCCAGGGGGCGAGTACCCAACCGTTTGGCAAAGCCAAGTATAGCTGCAGCAGATCTTGCCATTGAATTGCCTTTTAGTTTATGTTGAGGGCCCCATGTGCCTTTCTCGTCGAAAATGACCCCTAAATAGGTGAAAATTGGAACCCTTTTGACCTCGTGGCCTAAACAAAAAAAGGATTTAGATTTCTTTTTCCTATAGGCAGTGAGTTATGGGGAGGAGGAGCTGTCAGAAGTGTGGGGTGAGCTGTGAGTGAGGAGGGAAGGGGTGGCTGTGAAGGGAGTGGGAGCTGTGTGTGGGCAGGGTTAGCCCTGGGTGAGGAGTGGGAGGGTGTGAGGTGCAGAGGGGGCTTGTCGGTGAGGTTGCCAGTGAGGTGGTCTGTGGTGTGCACAGGGATGGCGGCAGTCAGTCAGGAGTCAGGGGGGTGTACTGGCTTCCCTGGGAGGGGTGAGCTGTCAGTTACAGCAGAGAGCAGAGCAGTGAATGAGGAGAGACAGAGCTGTCACCAAGGAGGGGCTGAGCGGAGGGGACTTGGCACTCACAGGATGCGCGGGCTCCCTCGGCTGTGTAAGAGCCTGTAACTCCTCGACTCGAGGCTTCACGGCGCCTTCGATGTCTTTTTCTGACTCTAGTGCAACCTTCCTGCTGAACGAGGTAAGGCCGAGCTCCCCTGATGACAGAGAGAGGGTGGAGTAATAAAGCGGGAGGGACCAGGAAGGGGCAGCAGCCATAGGCAGTTTGCCCCTCTCTGCTGCCAAAATGCTAGCCATTTGTTTTGAGATCTGCACCTCTACTCCCCCATCTCCAGTGAAACAGTCCTCCTCCCCCAACACACACACTCTCCGACTGGCAGCCATCAGTCTGAAGTGAATATCATGCAAAATATACCGCTTCTCAACCAAAAATAACTGAAATAACAGCGACTGCTGGAGGGCAGGAGACAGAGGGTGGGGGGGTTTGAGAGGAGGTAGTTTGGCGGTGGGCAGCCCAGGGCAAACCTGGCAGAGGGAATCCATGGGCAGGAGCGAGTCTGGTGGCGTAGACAGATCAGTTCAGATGGAGGGGTCCAGTTTCCGACGGAGACAGTGGAGAGGGCGGCGGCGAGCATGGGCTGACAGGAATCTAGGGAAAGGGTACTGCTTTCGCACCCTAGATATGTACATAGTATAGGGGAAGGGTCTGACATACCGTTTCAAAGGGAGGGTGGAAATTGCACGGGGAGGGATGTGAAGAGACCGACTCGGATGGCGGAAGAGAGCGACGACCTTAGATAGGTGGAAGACCACGGAGAGTCACTGAAGGAGGACAGGGTTTGCCAGAGAGACAGAATGGGCAGGGCGGTGGAATCAGGGATTGGCCGAGGACGGGAAACAGCATGTGACAGAGGCGGGCAAAGACCGGGCCTAGGAGGGCCTCTGGGTGAGACAGTGAAGAAGAGGCAGGCATGGGATGGCTCTAGTCAAAGGAATGGCTTGGTAGTGGCATGTTGAATCACAGGTAAACAAACACTAGGTGGTAAAAGGTAAGGCTGAGAGGAGGAGATAAAGACAGACTGGCACGGAGCGCTGCCGAGGGAAGGGGAGGGGCAGACACAGTTTGACAACAGACGTAGGCAAACACATGCTTACTGACGCCCGTAGTGAGGCGCTCAGAGATTCATTTTCAAAGCGACGTACAGAGCACCGAACCCCGCCAGAATCACTTAACAACAGCAGCTGAGATTGCCAGAATCTCTGAACCGTCTGAATTAAAGTATCAGATCTGCAGTGCGTGCGCTCCACGCTGTCATGTGACAATTTACAAATACAACACAGCACTTAAGTCAGTGGCAGAGAGCAGGCTGCCTGGCCTCAGCGTGGCCAAAGTTTATTACATTTAAATTACTTGCTAGTTCTGTCAGACTGTCTCTGTCTGTGTCTGCTTCCCGGTTCGGCGCCGCCCGCGGCTGTGAGAGACATGGGGACCCGCGGCCACTGTGCATGCCATTGCTGCCTGTCTCCCAGCCCGGCCACAGCGCTGCCTGCGCCCGCGATCACAATCTGTCTCATTCAGAATCTGCGCGGCGGCCATGGTCAGTCAGTCAGTCAGTCACTGTTTTCGGTCGATGCTGCGCAGCTGAGGCAGCTAGCTGGCCTCCTGCCGGGTAACGGGGGTTCGTTTATGCGCAGACAGCAACGCAACAAGAGAGGACTTGACTCTCAGATTCGAGTCTCCCGCCGGCCGCTTCTGTTCTGACCAACCTCACTTCCTTCCTCCTGTGTACTTTCAGGACGTGACGCGCTCTGCAGAATGCAATGCAAAGCAGCGTGCCGTGCTCGCACAGCATATGCGTGCATATCTCCTGTCCGGGCGCGTGCACATGCCCTGTCCGGGCAGGCACGCCGAAGGAAGACCGGGAGGGAACAAACATGCTTCCCTCCCAATAGAAAGCATGGATTTGGTGGGCACGCCAATAGGAAGCGTGGGTGGAGCTTCCACCCTCGCTTCGCAAGCCAAAGCGACGACATTAGATCTCGCCAGGAGCGTTGAGCGCATGCGCCGCATCGCTAGGCGAGACCTAAAAATGGACCCCAGAAATTCTATATTTGAGACAGTCAATTAAGGCAGTTGCTTTTGAAAACTACTTAATGAGAAATGATCCCTTGTGACCAGAAAAATACATCTTTTCTTGGGACATTATCATTTTTCAGGATACCTAGCTAGGCAGGATATATATAATACTAAGAGGGAAAGCCAAGACAGATAATGGGTAAGATAAAAATGTAAAGGTATCATCATCACAGCATGCACATGACTTATGGGATAGAGCAGAGGGAAATAATGCAGGTAGACAAAAACAATTCTGACATTTAAAAAACAAAAATGCATCAAAATCGTGGACATCCCACAACATGACACTGTCATTTGTCCCAAGACACCAGACAGGGCCTCATGTCGGCTTACTTGGATGTACAGTTAAATGCAACAAACATCTGGTAATTTAGAAAAGAACGGCCAAAATTAAGCGCCAATACAGAAAATTACAAAGCTTGGTAGGATAATCGGATCCTGAAAACAGTATAGGTAGGAGGAAATTTGGACGTGGAGGCAAACTGAGAAGAGGGATTTGTGATTAGATTTGAAAGTTTTGAAGCACATTGTGCGTCCCTCTGATTAAGGAAAGGTTGGCCCATAGAATGGAGCCAAATGGAGTTAAGGCTTGTTACTACATTTTTGGGGGGTGATTTGGTAATTTTGAGGCTTTTGGTGTTGCATTTCGCATGAACACATCTGTCGAGGACAAGTTTTTCAGTATAGTTCACCAGTGTTTTCAGTTTTGGGTTGATTAATTTTTTTGTCTCTCTTTCAGGGCAATAAGGGAGGTGTTGCTGTGAGGTTTGTTTTTCATAACACTACATTCTGCATTGTTAACTCACACCTCGCTGCACACGTGGAGGATTTTGAGCGTCGGAATCAAGATTATAAGGATATTTGTGCACGAATGAGTTTTATAGTACCCGACCAGAATGTACCCCTGCTCAATATTATGAAACACGAGTGAGTATGATGTACTGGTTAAGCAAGCCTTTGGCCTTCACACTCATTGTAATATTACCTCGAGTAATTTGTCTAAGGATGACTTCTACTGTGTTCTTTTATTAAAATGTCATCGTTTTTGCTTTCACCCATCAGAATGATAGCTGCTTTAACATAGCACAGGAGTGAGACTGAAAAAGATTCTAAAAATTATAATCACACTAAATTGTCCCATAGTTATAAAAATGATTTGGTGAGTTCAAAGATTTAAGTCTGTGGTCTTCAAACTTTTTCTTGAGTGCCACAACTTCCTCCTCCATCCCAAGTGTAATCAAGAAAAAAGTTCCGTCAGGACCCACCAGAATGGCAAACATGTATTTTTTTTTCTCAGTTATTCTGTACAGTTGGCAGCACTAAACATGGTCAACAAATGAAACATTGCAGTTATGTATGTTGTTCCTTTGAAAATGCAACCAATGTTCATGTCTCTAACTGTAATGTAACTCAAGGATTCCTAAGGGCATCTTATGGAATGTGGGGTGACCTGGACAACCAGTGGAAAGTTGCTAATGAGCTGGTCCAGAGGTGGTTGTGGGTTTACATGGTGGATGCATTCAAGAGAACCGAACAAGTTACCTTGCGTGTTTTCTTAACATTGGCGACAAGTTTAACCATCCACAAATGAACCCTGTGTGCAAATACCAAATTCGGATGCCTGCACTGAATGAGGAAAGGATTGTGAACCTCTAAAGGGGTGAGTGAACTACTGCAGGCACTCTACGGTTTGAACTCTGGTTAATTGAATTATTTACTTATTGTGACTGGCGTTTTACTGCATACCTTAAAAACCTCTAGTAGTCAAATGCTGCACTTGAAGCATTGGAGCACGAGCACTGACCTAGGGATTGCACCGCTGCTTCTGACAGATGTGATTACAGTGAGTTCCCCGACACGAGCCCTTGACGTTGCAGCAGAACTCCGCCACCGCTTTTGCTCGTCATGTGCAGTCTTTTGGATTTAATTGAAAAATGCCTGCAATGTGCTGTGACTCTCAGCACAAGGACCAGAATGCTACCGGTATTCATAGTGACTGCTGCATTTAATAGGTGCGTACGAGCGCATAAGTAAGTGCCACAGAAACTAGAACACGACCGGCGTGATGACTGCTGCTTTTAATAAATGTGTATGTGTGTACAAGGAAGTGATGGCCCAAACTTAAGTGGAGTCCAGTTCGTATCAGGTGAAATTAAGAACTTTCTTGATGAACTGACAATTGAACATTGCAGCACTTAGTTGTATGCACCCCAGGCCAATGGTATAGTAGAAAAAATGAATATTCTGGTGAGGGGATTGTGCTCAGGCAGCTGTGAAATGTAGAATATCTCTCAGGATAATCTTGAGAGAAGTTGTGGGCACACCGTACCATCCCCAACACAGTTAAAAAACTTTCTCCAGTCTATTGTTTGAAGGGACAGGTAGCTGGTTCCAAACTCAACCCTAGGTGGCTGGAGTGGAAGAGGGAGATGATGAGCTCCAGCATGGGCATGGTGGCAGATCATCAAAGGGAATACAAAGAGTGCTAAGATGTTGGACATGGTACTATTCACAGAAATTGGAAGATTGGAGAAAGTGTGTATGTGAAAAGACCAAAGTGTGTTGCCTAAGGTGAATACAATTTAATGGGACCTATCCTTGTAGCTGAGGTCAGAAAGAATGTTGTGGTGCTGGAAAATGGTGAGGTGGGGAGCATATCATGTCTGGTAAGAAGTACCTTGCTGGTAGAAGGGAAGCTGAATGAACAGGTGGTGAACCCTAAACATTAGGTTAATGTTGAGCATAAATCAGTGACTGTTTTACCACATGCTGGAGCCCGTGTCAGGAGACCTACTGACCTCGGGGATTATGTGTTAATTATTTTGCTTGTGGAAAAGAAAACGTGTTAATATTACGTGTACTTGAAAATGTAAGTATACTCAGTTTTGCATTTCCTGTTCCTGTTTTGTGCTGCAACAGAAGAAAAGCAACCCGACGACGACTGTTGACGCCACCACCGAGCCGCTGCTTGCACCGCGACCTGTGGGCACCGCACTCCCCACCGCCTCGCTTCACGCCGAAGCTTTGGCACTGCTGAGAGCACAGCCGCCGCGCTGCACCGCAACCCTGGTCTCACCGGCGACGCCTGTTGATGCTGCCACCGAGCCGCTGCTCGCACCGCGACCTGTGGGCACCGCACTCCGCACCACCTTGCATCACGCGGACGCCTTGTCTTCCCTGACGCCGCCACTTCCTGCCGAAATTGACGCCACTGCTTGCACCGTGGTTCAGGGGCACCGCTCGCAAGTTACACGACGCATCGCCCTCATCCCGCACCGCAGCCTTGGTCCACCGACGCCGGCACCATCGACTCCCGCTCGTCAGCCGACGACAGCGCTTCAGCAACGACGAAGATGCTGCTTGCACCGTGACTTGCTAGCACCATGATGAGCACCGCCTCCATCTCGCACTGCGACCCTGGTCTCACCGGCGCCATCTGACGGTGCCACCGAGCCACTGCTCGCACCGCAACCTGGGGGCACCGCACGCCGCACAGCTGCCCTTCGCACAGCAGCACTCAATGCCTGTTGGCGCCAGTGCTCCTGATCCCATCAGAAAGGAGCTCGACCTGCAACGCGAGTGACTTCAAGGACCCCATCGCCCTGCATCTCTGAAAGGTACTGTTTGCGGGTCTTCCCGACACCGTAGCTGGCCTGCGGCCGCCCGGTCAGCAAAAACCGTTTTTGGATTTGTGTGTTCACGAAGCCGTGGTTGCCCGGACGGAGCTATCCACACAAGGAACTCTTTTTAATCAACGTATTTTTGAACTGTGACCTTTTAAGTATAGTATTGTGGATTTTTATTGTTTTGGTCTTGTTTTAATCATATACAAATATTGGATATTTTTCTAAACTGGTGTGGTGTCCCTTTGTAGTGCGTACACTGTATTACTGCTGGTTATGTGCAAATGTTTTACACACTGCCTCTAAGATAAGCCTTGCTGCTCGTGCCAAGCTACCAAGGGGGTGAGCAGGGTTTATTTTAGATCTGTCACTCCCTCATGCTGACTAGAGTGGTCGTTTTTGCCTGGCTTTGGCCCACACCCTCGCTTATCCAAAATCCCATTTCTAACCTCTTAACAAAAAACATCAATTGCAATACTCCAAACAAATTGTTCTTCCCCACAGAATCAAAGGCCTTTCCATTTCTGTTGAAGGCACTGCGGCATCAGTTGCTTTCTCCTAGACTGTGGAAAATATGAAACAGTGTCTATGTTTTTAAGGATGTAACTCTGCGAGGTGTAAATCCATTCAAGTACAGTTAGACTAGATAAGGTAATCCTTCACTATTCTCTTGGCTGGGAGTTTACCCAAGATTTTGCGATCTGAAATTATCATTGGCAGTGGCCGACATGATTTCATAGCAAGTGGGTCACATAGGGGTTTATGCAGGAATGTGAATATTGTTTCTGTTGCGTGTGAGGGTAGGACTCCTTGTTGAGTCGGACGGGTCTTTAGGTAAAATTTGTATTAAATCCTGCCTGCACAATTTGGTGCGACTTAAAAATAAAAGCCAACATAAGAATAATTTTAGTACCTATTGAAAGAGAATGTAGCCCAGACCTTCTGAATACTATGCTCTCCATGGGTCTCTGTAAAGTTCACATTGATTACCCCAAGGCCTCCAGCATCTGATTTTTGGATTGGCCCTTTCGGTTATTCTGTCCCGATCACTCCTAATAAATACAAAAGAATATGATGGTTTATATTATAGGGTTTGAACATCAGATATGTGGTTGAAGTAGAAGGATTTAAAGTCCCAAAAAGATAGACTGCCCTAATGGTGGTGCTCTCTTGGTATTCTCACTCTGCTATCACAGGTAAATAATCCATCCTGGAGAAAGGTCCCAGCATGGTAAGTTTAAGAAAGAAATGGTACCAAAGCACATAAGTCCCAACAGTTATCTTAGACAATATGTCAGCAGTAAAAGATAAGCAAGCCTTTTTTTTTATTATTCTTTGCCTTACAAGCAATACAACGCCAAAAGGCAGCCAACACGTGGTTCATCTACAAGACTTCTTCAAGGCTGCAAATAGTAAATGTACAAGGCGCACATTATTGTGAGTTAAGATGACAAAGAAAGCACAATTAACCCCATGTAGGTTTACACTACAGTTTAGAGGGCTGTTATCGCAGTGAATAACCAGATTCTGAATACTATATTCACACTAATGCTGAACCCCTGGGAGTGCCATAGAAATAGCTCCAGTTGTGAGTACTCTTCAATTTGTCTGAACAGTCCCAACCTGCCACCTTTGTCTGGTTTCAAATATCTTATCTTGCCTAATTTTATGTGCAGAAATCTTGATCACGATAACCTGCTATCCAAATAGTATTGGATTGTGTTGATGAAACCCATACCTCTACCCACCCTGTTCTTAGCAAGTGAAATTCAGAGAGCACAATATGCATATATTAGGACAAACGTTATTAAGGCCTTTGAGTCTTGAAGAAATAGAATCCCTTCACCTGTGTTTTATTTTTTTTAACTGGTATAAAGCGCTCCATTCTCTTATATAATTCAACATCTTACACAGTGCTGGAGAGCAATTCGATGTCTTCTTGGATGATAGTATATTTCTTGTTCTGTAACTTGTGTTCGTTCTATATATATATATATATATATATATTATTTCCGCCAGAGGTGGACCAATGGAGAAATCATCGGTATATATAGACTATTTTTTGCAAGTTTATGTCAAATCATTGGACTCATTTGTACAGGACACAGGTGACTTCCTATTGAAGATCCAGCAGATTACCTGGGTGGAGGGGTATTGGATGATTGCACTCGATGTGGTTTCTCTTTATACGAGTATTAGGCACACTGATGGCTTAGCAGCAATCCAGTATTATCTATCACGGAGATCGGTACAACTTAAAGACCACAGTGAGATGTTGATCCAAATGCTTAGTCACTGCCTTCAAAATAACATCTTTATGTACAATAACCTGCTTTACAGACAACTGCAAGGTGTAGCTATGGGGGCCAGTTTCTCTCCAAGCTATGCCTGTTTACACATGGGTGCTTGGGAGGAACTGGTCCTCAAAGTGAAACACAAGAGAACCTTTGAGGACAATGTGATTACTTGGTTACGCTTTATTGACGATTTATTTGTTGTGTGGCGAGGTACCAAAGAACAGGCAGAGGCCTTTGTAACTGAGATTAACAGCAATGAACTCAATTTAAATTTCACAGCTAGCATGAGCCAATCATCTGTCACCTTTCTGGATACAGAGATCTATATAGCTAATAACAAGATTGAATCGAGATTATTCAGGAAAAGTACTGCAGGAAACACAATCCTTCACGCAGGTAGTGCTCACCCAGCGCACCTCATAGCTAGTATCCCCTATGGGGAAATGCTGCGGATTAGAAGGGTATGCAGCAATGAATATGAGTTAAGAGTTGCCCAACAGGCCAGCAAAAACAGATTTATAGAACGGGGTTACTCTGAAAGTATCATTGATTCATCAATAAGTAGATCCATGAAAGTTAACAGACAGGAATTACACAATGCATACAAACAGACTGATCTCTCCAACGAAACTACTGAATCAGCTATTTTAGCACCAACTGAACCCCCTGACAACTCATTCAGAATAATTACTGGATACAGCAAACAGCACAGCGAGCTTTATAAAATCATCAATGGCAACTGGCCTATTGTCCTGAGTGATCCGGTAATTGGCCCTAGTCTACCACGTAAAGCATCGCTTACTTTCAGTAAGGCCCCATCGATGAGAGACAGACTAGTTGATACCAACCCGGAGACCATTGAAAAAACCACATGGTTACAAACCAATCATGGTTTTTTTAAATGTAAAACGTGCAAATCCTGTACCCATGGTATTAACACTAAGGAGTACAGAGATGCTTTCAGTGACAAAAAGCATCAAATTAACAAGGTACTTACATGCAAGACTGAATTTGCGATATACGTTTTACTATGTCCATGTGGGTTGCAATATGTGGGCAGTACGAAACATGCAGTACACAAACGCATTTTGCAACACCTCCGGGCAATAGCCAATCAGGACAAAACATACCCCGTCGCCAGACATTTTAAAGAATACCACAATAGCGACAATCAGAGTCTCAAGTATTATGTCATTGATGCGGTCAATGCCAGTAGAAGAGGGGGTGACCATGAGTCTAAGTTACGTAAATTGGAAACCAAATACATTTTACAACTTGACACTAAGCACCCAGGAGGCCTTAACATCACAGAGGATTTACATACATGTTTACTTTAACTCAGAAGTGTTTTTTTCAATTTTGATAGTAGATAACCTTGGGGATCTTTTAACTTTCTTAAATATTTATTGTTTTAATTTTTATTCAATAAATTTTAATTAAGTATATCTATAGAGAATAGAAATCTTCCCATATATTTTTTACATGTAGTTTTACTAACTTTATATTTGTGCATCTGTCCATTCCTCTGACATTCGCTACATGCTTGCCACCTACAACATTAATTGCTTTGATTCTGATATTTGAATAATCTTCGCATATTTTTTATATGTATTTTTACATGTTTACAACACTTCTACCTCAACATCTCGCATGACTATAAGCTTCGATTCCTACTAAGAGACTACTGATTTCGTTGTGCTGTTGTATATATATATTTATATATATACTGAACATCCTTGAATTTAGATTTCCAATACCTTCCTATATAAACCTAAGATGGATTTTTAACTGTCTCAGTATTGCTGGATAAGTCAGTACCCCTTTCCACTTATGAGACTTAGTTCTCAAGAAATCCTCACGCACTTTTTCCACGCAAATTAAGGGTTCTGTTTAGCTACAAACCAAGTCAAAAATCAAGTGGAAAGGCAGCATAATTACGGTATTACAATACCTAACATACAGTGGTTGGGAGAGGGCATACCATATAATTATCTATGGCTGACATTACTCAGTGCAACTTACAATCGTTTTACACGCTTTAGGACGATTAGCATGTGACTGATGTGTATTATGACACTAAAATAACTGTTAATTTAATCCACATGCGTACTGTCCCAACGGAATAGACATAATTTATATTTGGATTTAACCAATCAATACCTATCCTAGCTATCAATTGATTTATACGTGACATTAAACGAACAGTCTGTTTTATTGTTACGGGTAACGTAATTTGCACAATTTGCCGATTTGTACAATTGTTTTTTAATTATTTATGAACAACTATTTAATTTTAAACAATTGTCTTTATAATCATTGTATGCTATTTATTTCCGTTTTTAATCCATATTGTGTAATATTTATGAGTGCACTGTTTACATTATGTCACCTTGATTATGTATTTCTTTTATGTCCATTCCCCGTAAACCGCCAAAATGCTTGAACTTTGAACCCTTACCAATTAGCACTGTCACTTTAAAAACTGTGGTCTAACCTAGTCACATTGTCATGTGATCAAGGCTCGGACGAGCCGAAACGTTATGGCGACATACTGCACTGAATAAAATTTCTGCACGAAGTACCTGGTCCGTGTCCGTATCTGCTCTGAAGCTGTTCTACGGAATCTGGTGAGATATATATATATATATACACCAGAGATCAAAGGTGTTCGAGATGGAAAAAACCTTTGCCTAAGCTAGCGAATAGCATAATAATTCAAAGAGGAAGCTGGCTTTTTATGTGGTATTGCCAATGTAACGGCACACCATGGAAAAACTGCAGACGACCCTTATTAGTTTACAGGGCTTAAATTAATAATCACAAATGCTCTATTTGTGGTAGTGTGTTCGAGCAGCGGGTGTTAAGCATTGGTTGTACACACAGAGTCAATAAATGTGATACACACTCAAGAAGAAATTCGAGACCGATTTAGAAAAGTAACACCGATTCTTATATACTTTTAGACACCAAGGTCATCGGAATCGGGTAAGTACTTTTGTAGCTATAGATTTATGTGGAAATGGAAAAATAGTCCAATAACGGTTTTGTAGTATGAGCCTCGAACGCGGTAATGTTATCCTATGGGAGAAACATACACTGCATACGTATACTTGCGAGCTGTTCTGGAGGGTGCCTTTGGGACTTAATGTGCTTAGGGGCCAAGATCCTAGAAACCACCAGTAGTTCGGTTTTACCTGCCTTAGTGAGTCCGGGTCCAGAGATGCTGGTTCAGGCAGGTCGCTCCCCACACCGCAACAGCACCACCTGTTGTGCCTGTGTTTCCCTGCTCGCTGCTGCTGCCACTGCTGCGAGTTCGAGGCCCTCCTCCACCCGCAGGCTACCACCTACGCCTCATCCCTGGTGGCCAGTGGCTGGCCGTAGGTTTGCTTGTACTGCATTTCTCCTGTTTTATTAGCTAATTGTTTAGTTTCTCTCCTCCTCCGTTTACTATTAATTTGTTACATTTGCCCTCCTTTTCCCTTTGTATTCTGTGCCCCGTGCCCTCTTTGCCTGCTGTTCCCTCGCCGTTCCTGCCCCTGTTTTACCCGCCGCTGCGTTCTGTGGCCCCACCCCCCCTGCTCTGTACTGTATTGCCTCTGTTTTTCACTGTTTAATTGCCTCGTTTTTCCTCCTTCCCCGTTGTTTTTCTGTGCCGTGTGCCTTCTTTTTGCCTTCTGTTCCCTCGCCCCCGTTTTCCCGCCCTTGCGTCCCCTGCTGCCCCGCCCCCCGCTCGCCCATTCATCCAGTTCCTCCTCCCAGCTGCTCCTCCCTCCCACCTCCCCTTCTTATGGCGGCTGCTGCGCGGCCGGCGCGCTTAAGGCAAGCCCATCTGCGCCTCTCCGCACCTGGACCACGCCCAGCGCCAGAACCCCTGGCCCCCGCGACTAACATGACACCCGACACCGCTACGATGCCAGCACCCTCCACGCACTCAACAACGGACGATCACACACCTGCTTTCTGGCCGCCCTGAAGCGCACCCAAGGATCCTTCTCCTGCCGGAACTGCAGCTTCACCAGCACCCGACTCGCCAACCCGCCCACCGGGAAAGAACCCAACTACCTCAGATGCATTCTTCTCAACACCCGCTCCGCACGCAAACACGCCGTTGAACTCTGGGACCTACTCGACTCAACTTCCCCAGATGTCGCTTTCCTGACGGAGACCTGGCTGAACCCCTCCTCGGCACCCGACATCGCCATAGCCATCTCGGAAGGCTACAAGATCACCCATAGGGACCGCACCAACAGAGTAGGAGTAGGAATCAACATCATCCACAGGAGCACTCTGAGTCTCGACCAACACCGACGACACCCTCAGCACCGCCGAACACCTGCATTTCCAGATCCACACCGACCCCAACACCACCCTCAGAGGAACACTCGTCTACAGACCCCCCGGATAACGACCACAGTTCAGCGACTCCATCGCCGACTTAGTCAGCTCACATGCCCTCGCCTCCACGGACTACATCCTCCTCGGGGACCTGAATTTCCTCCACGAGAACACCACCAACTCCACCACCCTGATCGCCAACCTCAGACTCAGACAACTCGTCACAACACCCACCCACTCTGCCAGCCACATGCTTGATCCCATCTTCTCCGCAAGCCACCACGTCTCCTTCAATCACACCACCGAACTCCACTGGACCGACCATCGCTGCATCCACTTCACCTTCCAGAAACGCACCACCGCACCCAACAGATCCCTCGCCGCTGCTGGAGCAAAGTCACTGAAGACCAGCTAA
Organism: Triturus cristatus; assembly: GCF_964204655.1. NCBI lineage: Eukaryota > Metazoa > Chordata > Amphibia > Caudata > Salamandridae > Triturus > Triturus cristatus. The sequence goes on from NC_140588.1 coordinate 693,835,771, forward strand.
CGACCACCCTCGCCCGGAGCCCACCTGCCGACCCCACCGACACCGCCGCCCGCAACCTCACAGTGGATCGACGACTGCGCCAACACCCTCGTCCCGTTCAAGAAACCCTCCAACAGCCACACCAGCAAGAAAGCCAGCTGGTTCACTGAAGACCTCTAGGCCTCCAAACAAACCTTCCGAAAACTAGAGAAGAACTGTCACCATGAACGAACAACGGACAGCTACGCAGCCCACAAGAACGCCACCCGCAGATACCATCACCTCATCAGATCCACCAAAAGGGCCTCCTTCGAAGACTGCCTAGACAACAACGCACACAACAGCCAAGAGCTCTTCAACACTGTGAAGGAACTCTCCAACCCCAGCTCCAACACCAATGACATCCCACCTTCACAAGACCTGTGCGACTTGCTTGCAACCTTCTTCCATCGTAAGATCGCAGACATCCACGACATCTTCAACACCACAATCAGCCCGACAACCACTGAGACCTCCGCCCCCACTACCACCATCCGCACCGAGCGCCTGCTCTCCTGGACCAACATAAACGACGACGACACCATCAAAATCATGAACACCATCCACTCTGGATCTCCGTCAGACACCTGACCACACCACATCTTCAACAAAGCCAGCACCACCATCGCACCCCATCTCCGTAAAGCCATCAACATCTCCTTCGAGACAGCAACCTTCTCGGAGAGCTGGAAGCACACCGAGATCAACGCCTTACTCAAGAAACCCAAGGTGGACCCCAAGGACCTCAAGAACTTCCGGGTCATCTCGCTGCTCCCGTTCCCGGCGAAGGTCATCGAAGACCATCAACAGACATCTGACCCGCTACCTCGAGGAGAACAGTATCCTGGACCAGTCCCAGTCCGGGATCCGCAGCAACCACTGCACCAAAACTGCACTCATCGCCGTCACCGATGACATCAGGGCCCTGCTAGACAACGGAGAAACCGTGGCCCTCATCCTCCTGGGCCTGTCAGCCGCCTTTGACACTGTCTGCCACCGCACACTTTGCACATGCCTCAACGACGCCGGGATCCAAGAAAAGGCCCTGGAATGGACCACCTCCTTCCTGTCTGGCAGAACACAGAGTCTCCGCCTCCCCCTTCCGCTCCAAAGCCACCGAGATCATCTGCGGCGTGCCCCAGGGCTCATCCCTCATCCCAACGCTGTTTAACTTCTACATGGCACCGCTCGCCCACGTTGCCCAACTACACAACCTCAACATCTTCTCTTATGCCGATGACACCCAGCTGATCCTCTCCCTCACCAATGACCCCCCACACCGCCAAAACCAACCTCCACGAAGGAATGCAAGCCGTCGCCGAGTGGATGAAGAACAGCCGACTGAAGCTGAACTCGCACAAGACGGAAGTTCTCATCCTCTACTCCTGGTGGCTGACCGCACTGGGAACGGCTCCAACAACCACCGACCACGCACGCCACCTAGGGGTCATTCTCGACTCCACCCTCTCCATGACAAAGCAGGTCAACGCCATCTCTTCCTCCTGCTTCAACACCCTCTGCATGCTCCGCAAGATTTACAAGTGGATCCCCACCGAAACATGAACGGTCATCCAGGCCCTCGTCAGCAGCAGGTTGGACTACGGAAACGCCCTCTATGCAGGAGCCTCGGCCAAACTCCTGAAACAACTTCAACGCATTCAGAACGCCTCTGCACACCTGATCCTCGACATCCTTCGCCGCAGCCACATCACACCCCACCTTAGAGACCTGCACTGGCTCCCCGTCAATAAGTGGATAACCTTCAAGCTCTTCACCCATGCACACAAGGCACTCCACAACACCGGACCAGCGTACCTCAACAGACGACTCAGCTTCTACACCCCCACCCGCCAGCTTCACTCCGCCAACCTCGCCCTCGCCACAGTCCCCTGCATCCAAAGAGCGACCTCCGGCGGCAGATGGTTCTCCCACCTCGCCGCCAAGACCTGGAACACCCTCCACCTATGGCAGACCCAAGACCAGCTGACCTTGAGAAGACTCCTCAAGATCTGGCTTTTTGAGAAGTAGCAGCATTCCCATCCCCCCCACCCTCCAAGCTCCTTGAGACCCTCATGGGTAAGTAGTGCGCTTTTCAAATGATTGTTTGATTGATAACCCCGAGCGCTACATGCAAAAGTCAGTTGCAAAAGGACCTGAAAAAGAAATGGGAACTTGTGCAAGTCTGTCAGAACCAAAAGAGGGGGCTCGGCTCTTGATGGTCTCTGGAGCACAGGGGCACAGCTGGTTTACGTGAAACCGGACTAGGAAACTTTGGTGCTGAGGTGTTTTGTGTGGTGGGTCGCTGTAGTTGGAGACTCTCACTTGGCGTTGGCGACTTGGAGATGGAGAGAAAACAGTACAACAGGGCCACTCTTGATGGAGATCTTGTGGATCCTGAAGTTCCTCGAAGGTATGTCGGTGGTGTCCGGGCTGGACACCCAACAAGCCGTGGTAGTTGCAAGGGCTCTGGTATCCAGGGTATTGGTGTTGAGAGGTTACAGGAGGTGTCATTGGCTCGAGACTTGGTGAGAGCAACGGGGCTGGCCTCTTGGATTCACGACAACCTCTTCCTGGCAAGCTGCCCCATTGGTGGCCATCAAGACGATGTACCAGGTCGATGAAGTCTGTGCCTGCAAATACAGGGTGGTGGCTCCTCCTCCCCAAGGGAGATGCTGCTTAATTGTTGAAGGTAAGAACAGTACTCCAAGTGTTTGGGGAGGCTGTTCAGCTTCTGGACAAGCCGGTCTTTGTGATTGTTGCGATGCAAAAATCCAGGAAGGGTTTGGCTCCATGTAGGACCTTTTTTCTCCCGACTTTGGCTCTTCTTCGTCCTTCTTTAGGTTCCCAGTAGATGAATCTGAGTTTCTGGTAAGGGGGACACTTAAATACTGATTTTAAGGAAGTGTAGGGTAGTAGACAATGGGCTGCTTACCCCTGGGGTTTCTGTACCCCCTATATGACCACTTCCTGGGGAGAGTGGGCATAAACCTGACCTAGAGTTGCTAGTTTCACCAATTTCAAAATGGTGAAATCCCTCCTTGGCTGCCCACTTCGGGCGGGCCACGTTAGTGGTGGGCCAAGCCTGAAAGTGTGACATGCCTTCTGACTAACTCCTTTTCTGCCTGCTCTGGTGCTAAACGGGCCGCAGTGGGTGGTGTTCCCCAGGTCGGGGGGGGAACCTGTTGTTGCGTACTTAAGGCGGCAGAGGCTTCGAAACCTCTGGCCTTGACATGCTAATTCACTAGGCACCCTACTGGAGGAGATGTGAACAACTTCCTCCGCAGCAGGCATTGTTTCTGGCCTCTGGGAGTACGGGCTCTCACCTACAGGGGTCAGAAACTAGTCTGTAGTTGCAGGCTGGGTGACACGAGTCAGCCAGCATTCTAGAGGACTAGTAGGTTTTCAGGGGGCACCTCTAAAGTGCTCTCTGGGTGTATAGCATAATAAATCTAGTACTGGCATCAGTACAGATTTATTAAGACGAGGTGTTTGTTACTAAACAGCATTGGTTTCAGTGCAGCAGTCATGTAGCTGGGTAACTTTTAATGACCATTACCCAGTGCATGTCCTTAAGAGGGCTGCCTGATAACTTTTAATATCTAGTAATGGACCCAGACATAACAGGGGCTCATCTGCTCATGCAGATGTGCCCTGGCATATAATATAATTCACCCTACCGTAGCGCTCTAAGGACTGCTGTAGGGTGTAACTGACATATAGTATATACAGTGTACATGGGCATGGCACAGTGTGTGCCATGCCATGTTTTCAAAATAGTTTGCACCACTTCACGTATTCCACAATAGCAGGCTACATGCAGTTATTATGTGGGTTTGGGAGGGCGGGCCGGATAAATAGACGCGGAGGCTGTATGTAGTATGCCAGTCGGTGGCTTTTATTTAAAGAGTCCGGTATGGAACCAGAGGGGGTTGGTGATTCTTTGGCTTTCTTTGGCTTTTCCTCTTTTCCAGGCGAAACGTCGTCTTCGTCAGTTCCCTCTTCGGTTTGTTCTTCTCCACTGTCAGGTTGTCTCCCACGGAGACTCATAGGAGTAAGTAAAAAGAAAGGAGCCGTCAGTCCTCTATTTAAATAATAGACCCGTAGGCTATTTATACCCGTCACCACACCCGGTTGGTGCTTTCGTAAGATTACCTGGCAGGATAGGGGCCACTCATGAGGGTAGGGGAGATCTGTGTCAAAGGTGTAGGGTAGAAATGTGCACGATGAACACTCTAGGACGCTCTCAAATCCTAATGAGGATAATCTTGCATGTGGGTAGTGAATTAGGGAAAACACAACGTGAACTCACTCTTGCTTCCAACCTCCCCTCCCCCCCCCTCTCCTTGTTCGCCTCCCTCCTCCCCTGTCCCGAGTCACTCACCGGCTCTGCCGCAATTCTCCTGAGCTGCGGCCACTCTCCAGCCTTCTCCTGTGGGGACCACCATTCTTCACACCACCTCTCGTCGTCTTCTCCGTTTTCTTCCTCGTCCTCCCTCGATTCTGCGTCTTTCTCCTTCTCTGTTCCTCTGCTCGATGACTTCTCCTTTCTCCGGCATCTTCGCGCTCTTTTTGTGTTGAATCGGTCCTTTTCTCTTCCGGTTGACAACCACTTCGGGGGTTGATCCCTCCTCCTCCTGCCTCCTTCCTCCGTGATGTCCCGAGTGTCCGGTTCCTGTATGGGTAGAATACAAAGGGGTGTGTTTATCCTCACGGAGGGCGTCATGCGCGTAGTTGGAGTCCGTGTCTTGGCTCCTACAGGTAATCGGTCTCCGCCACTTTCTGGGCCAAAGGTGGACCCCGATTGGCACCCTCTCACATCCCCTTTCCCTTGCTGTCCTTCTAGTAGGGGGGTTTCCGTGAGGATAACGGAAGAGCAAGTCCACGTTTGCCTGATCAGTCCCTTTCCGATTTTGGTTTGAAATCTGTAGGGCTGCAAGGATAGAAACCATCGTAACACCTTATTCCCTTTGTTGCGGGCCAACCATTCTAAGGGAGCATGGTCTGTATATAGGGTGAATTTGTGTCCCTCCAAGTAATACTTCAATGAGTCAATAACCCATTTTATAGCAAGGGCTTCTTTTTCGATGACAGCATAATTTCTTTCTCGAGGAAACAGTTTTCTGCTTATATACAATATGGGTTTTTCCTCCCCCTGTCTGTTTCTTTGGGATTGGACTGCTCCCAACCCTTGATCAGAAGCATCAGTTTGTAGGACGAAGGGTAATGTATAATCTGGACTAGCCAATAAGGTGTCTGATGTTAGAGATGCTTTAAGTGATTCAAATGCTCTGATTACTTCAGGGCTGGGGTCTTTTAATCTCGCTTCGGTTTTCACTGTCTTATGCAATAGATCTGTGAGAGGGCCAGCTATCTGTGAAAATTGTGGTATAAATCTTCGATAGTACCCCAGCAACCCTAAAAAGGCACGGAGGTCTCTTGCAGAACGGGGAAAAGGTATTTGGGATATAGCGGTCAGTTTGTTATGTTGAGGTCATATGACTCCTTCCCCCAATAGGTAACCTAGATACCTCACCGTTTGGGCAGCCAGATGACTTTTGGCAGGGTTGATTTTAAGACCATACTCTCCTAATGCTTGGATTTCTTGATATATAGTGGGTAAGGTGTTGCTTCCATGTCTCACTATAGATGACGATATCATCAATGTAAGCCCCAGTGTACCTTTCATGGGGCTGCAGAATTATGTTCATGGCCCGTTGAAAGGTAGCTGGTGCCCCATGTAACCCAAAGGGTAACACTTTGAATTGAAACAGGCCATCAGGGGTAGAAAATGCTGTCTTTTCTCTATCTTTGTTTCTCAGGAGAATTTGCCAGTATCCTCTGCATAAATCAAGGGTACTGATGTATTTGGCTCTCCCTATCCGTTCGATCATCTCGTCTACCCTTGGAAGAGGGTATGTGTCGAACTCTGAGATTTTTTTTCACCTCCCGGAAGTCGTTGCAGAATCTAACTGAGCCATCCGGCTTGGGCAAAAGGACAATTGGAGAATTCCACTCGCTAGTAGAGGGTTCTTTTATGACCATTTTCAGCATATGCTGCACCTCTTCTCGGGCCTCGGAAATATGATAAGGGCGGAGATGCACTTTTTTTCCTTGAATGGTTTTAAAGGAATGTTCTAGCAACGTGGTCTTCCCTGGGGTCAGAGAGAATATCTCCTGTAGGGGTGATGAGGAGTTGACTAATTCGGTTTTTAAGGGAGTTTGTAGATCATGGTCAATACATTGGACATATAAAGGAATATACTTTCCTACATTCCCTACTAGGTTCGGAAGGGGTCCCTCTCATTTCTTTAGGAGGTTAATATGATATATTTGGGAGGTTCCTCTGTCTTTATCGAGTTCCAGTCCATAGGTAACAGGAGTTACCTGTTCAAGGACAATATAGGGTCCCTGCCATTGTCCTATGAGTTTATGATCCGAGGAGGCCATCATTAGCAATACAGCGACCCGACTGCAAAGGACCTGTTCTTTGTTTTCTTGTCATTTTGTGCTTCCTGTGCTCTCTCATTATTGTTCCGGACTGTGGTACGAATCTGTTCAAGATGCGTTTTGAGGTTGGTTACATATTCTATTAGCGGTGTAGTGTTATTAGGCTCTGTTTCTCATTTTTTCACGGACCATGTCTAATAAGGAACAGGCTTGATGGCCATAGAGAAGCTCAAACGGGGAATACCCCGTGCTCTTTTGTATTTTACACCGAATGGCATACAAAGCTAGGGGTAACATATCTTTCCACCGTTTTGATTAAAGTGCAAGGAGTTTTTTTAATGTGAGCTTAAGGGTCGCGTTATAGCGTTCAACAAGACCATCTGTTTGGGGGTGATATGCCGCCGTTCGTATCTGCTTGATACCCAATTGGGTGCACACTTGTTTCATTAACTTGGATACGAACGGGGTCCCTTGGTCTGTCAAAATCTTTTTCAAATCCTACTCTAGAAAAAACTGTTATCATAGCCTTGGCTATGCTAGAAGCATCTGGATGTCTTAAAACAATTGCTTCTGGAAACCGTGTAGCATAGTCCACTAGGACCAGAACGTAGTGACACCCGCTACGGGAGGGTAATAGTGGACCGATAATGTCCATCCCCACCCTATAAAAGTGACCGATAATGTCCATCCCACCCTATAAAAGGGTTCATCTATTATGGGTGGGGTATGTAGAAGAGCTCTAGGGGGTCTATATCTGCAATTCTTTTGACAAATGGGATATTCACGACAATACAGTTTCACTTGCCTGTGTATCCCGGGCCAATATAATTTTTCCGTTATCAATTGTTCAGTTTTCTCGTCACTAAAGTGCCCCCCCCCGGTCTCAAGAGTAAGATGGGCATGTTGCTTGACCCATTTTTGAATGGGCAGATGAAGCGAGGATAGATATTGTTCCAAATATACCTTGGCCATGATGTCTTCTTTGGTGGTGGTAGCGGGTTTCAACCACCAGTCGGCCATGTCCTTTATTCTGAACTATAGGGCTCTGGGGGTTTCTTGGGACCTTAATTTGTCTTAACCTCATTCTATATGTTTCGTCATTGATGCCTAATCTTTCCATAATGCATTGTTTTATCTCGGCATATGGGGTTACTCCTAGGATATTGGCTGCTTGGTAAGAAGCTTGAAGCTCTCCTGACAATAGGGGTTCTAGGTATTGGCCCCATTTATCCACTGGCCATGCGGCTGCCAGCGCCATCCTCTCAAAGTTATTGAAGAAGTAGTCGGGATCTTCTCCGCTTACATATTTCTGTAAGATTACTGATGGTACGGTGCTCTTTGTTGGCCGACAGCGTCAGCGAGTTTCCCCGTTGCGGTGTCCTGGATTTGGCCTTGTTCAGTGATGACTTGTTGTAGCTTTCCCCGGTCCTCTTCTACAACAGACAAGAATTTCTCCGTTGCCTTCCCCAAACTCTCTTGGTTTTCAGCCATCTTGGTGAGTGCAGCCTCCATATCTCCAGCTGATCCCAGTTCTGACACCACTTGTGGGAGGGCGGGCCAGATAAATAGACGCGGAGGCTGTATGTAGTGAGCCAGTCGGCGGTTTTAATTTAAAGAGTCAGGTATGAAACCAGAGGGGGTTGGTGATTCTTTGGCCTTCTTGGGCTTTGTCTCTTTTGCAGGTGAAATGTCGTCTTCGTCAGTTCTCTTTGGTTTGTTCTTCTCCACTGTCAGGGTTTCTCCCACGGAGGCTCATAGGAGTAAGTAAAAAGAAAGGAGCCGTCAGTCCTCTGTTTAAATAATAGACCCGTAGGCTATTTTATACCCGTCACCACACCCGGTTGGTGCTTTCGTAAGATTATCTGGCAGGATAGGGGCCACTCGTGAGGGTAGGGGAGATCTGTGTCAAAGGTAAAGGGTAGGGTAGAAATGTGCACGATGAACACTCTAGGACGCTCTCAAATCCTAATGAGGACAATCTCGTGTGTGGGTAGTGAATTAGTGAAAACACAACATGAACTCACTCTCACTTCCAACCTCCCCTCTCCTTATTCGCCCCCCTCCCACCTCCCCTGCCGCCACTCTCCTGAGCTGCGGCCGCTCTCCAGCCACCAGTCTTCATACCACCTCTCGTCGTCTTCTCGGTTTTCTTCCTCGCCTTCCCTCGATTCTGCATCCTTCTTCTCTGTTCCTCCGCTCGATGACTTCTCCTTTCTCCGGCATCTTCGCGCTCTTTTTGTGTTGAATCGGTCCTTTTCTCTTCCGGTTGACAACCACTTCCGGGGTTGATCCCTCCTCCTTCCTCCGCAACGTCCCGAGTGTCCGGTTCCTGTATGGGTAGAATACGAAGGGGTGCGTTTCTCCTCATGGAGGGAGTCATGCACGAAGGTGGAGTCCGTGTCCTGACTCCTAAAAGTAATCGGTCTCCGCCACTATTTCTGGGCCAAAGGCGGGCCCCGATCGGCACCCCCTCGCAGTGGGTCCCTTTGGGCCGCAGAATTCATGCTGCAGGCCATAGAGACTCTCTTTAATAACCATGCCCTGGGTACCAGAGTTACCATTTACTAGGGACTTACAGGGGAGTTAAAGTATTTGCCAATTGTGTTTATAATTAGACAGTTACTTGGTATCTGAATGCAACAGTTATAGATTCCTTTCCTTAGAAATACCCCCAGGTGTCAAAATGGATCCCTGAAAAAATGTTCTTAGTAGTATCCCTGCGCGTCGGTCGACTGCATCCGTCGTCGCTGGGATGATGTTGCGGTGCCTACTTAGATGCCGCCGCTGCGCGCTTAGATCAGTTCTTTATTTTTCCGTGCCAGCCTAGCGCGGAGCTGAAGAGAGCTACCCCTTTGATCACTTTTTGACAAAATTGTTTCCACATTTTGTTGACTTCTTTTAAGTCTTCGAATCCTGGTGCGCAAGGGATGTCCCATCGTCGGACCGGCTTCAAACCCTGTGAAGCCTGTCACAAACTGATGTCTGTGACAGACCCGCACCTCTCGTGCCTGTGGTGTCTAGAGTGCAACCACGACCTGAAGTCATGCTCTGACTGCTGGGCCATGAATCCTAAGTCTTTGTGGAAGCGGTCCCGAAAGCTCTCCGAGGTCCGGCAGTCGGCTCAGTCGCTCCCGGTCTTGCTTGTAGGGAAGGTATTGAGACCGCTCGTGGAGCCCTTAGACCTCGTCCCATTCCAAGTCTTCGAAGTCCTAGGGTAAGTTGAAGCACAAGAAGAAGGTGAAAAAGCACAGGTGCTCTGCACCTACTCCAAGTCGGTCGACTGACACGACGCGGGCCCCGGAACATCCTCGCTCTAAGGCTCAGTCTTCATTGCCTCCTTCAGGGATGACTGTAGTCCCCACCACCCCCCTTTCTGGGAGCCGGGGCGTCCCCTGCCCAGCTTTGTTAATTTTATGAAGCCCTCGACTCTATTTTTGGGCAGCCAGTGGACCATCCCGGCACCGATCCCGATGAATACGCCCCTGGCGTTGACCATACCCCTGGCTGATTCTGTCCCTGAACTCACCCCCCGAGATGGACCCGGACCGACGTCAGTCGATGTCGATTCCGACGCTGGAGGGTACTTTTGTTCCCCTGTTCATCCCTGGTGTTCCCTTTTGCCCAGAAGGTCGTGATGAGGATTGGGAGGGGTCGCTGGACCCTTTAGGAGAGCATCGGGAAGAACCGGACCGGAGAGAGGACCTGGATGATGCCAATGGTCAGGACACTTCTCCAGACCTTGGCATACTTTCTCCCCCTACCGTGGCTACTTAGAAGGGAGCATCTTAGGCTGTGGTGGTGTGAAGGGCAGTTGAGGCCTTGGGCCTGGAGCTCCCTTCAGTGGCGCTCAGAACTAACCTCCTGATGGAGGTGCTTCATCCTGCGGCAACCTCTGCTGAACCCCTTCTGCCATTCAATGAAGCCCTCATTGACGTCCTTCTGGGCACCTGTTCCAAGTCCAGCAGAGGGGCTCCTGTGAAAAGGACGATTACTCGCTGCCACCGCTCGGCTCAGGGCGACCCAGTTTTCCTCACCCAACACCTTTCCCCCGAGAGCTTGGTGGTCCAAGCCTCTTCTTCCAAGGGTGCATTCCCTTCTGCTTCCACAGACAGGGAATCCAAGAAGCTGGATCACCTCGGAAAGCACATGTTCTCTTCCTCCAGCTTGAATACCTTCTACACCTTTGAGAAATTGTGCGTAGCTGGCCTGTGCCACCATTCTCCTGTGCCCAAAGTGTGCCTTGCCACCGCAACCAAGACCACACTTCAGCTGCCCCTTTTCTTGCTGTGACCTCTGACCTCAGCCACCTGCTTACTAATCTCACTGGCGACCCAGAGGAGAGTCCACTGTTGCCAGAGTTGCCTCCTGACGGTAAAGATGTCGAAAAACTGCTGCCACTGTTTTCTTTCTGCTGTTGTCTCTAAGAGTGCTGGTCAAGCCTCCAGCTGGCTCCTACCTGAAGCAGTAGTCAAGCAAGACCTATGTTACAGGTCCCTGTCGGATGCCAGAAAACCGACCCTGAGACCTGTGCTGGTGTGAGACTACAATAGGAGAGACTAGCTTGAGAAGGCTAAACCGGAACACTGGTGTAATATGCACCCAGGCCGTGATGCTTCCCCACTGGGCACTGAAACCGTAGGGGCAGACCTTCTGATCTACCTAGACCTACTAAAGGGTGAGGTGGAGTAGAATACAAGACTCAGTAGCCCAAGCACCAGTACGAGAATTATTATTTTTTTGTTTTTAACCAACTTTAGGTTTTGAGTTGGACTCTGTTATGGCGCTGCTGTGTGATTGTTGAGTGCTGAGTTTGCGCACACTAACTCCATGAAAAGCCTTTGACTGCGCCATTTCTACCACAGAGTCAAGCACTGAAGGAGATATATTTGACACAGTTTGAGTCATAGTAGGTCGGACTATGGACAGTCCGAGCCAAATGACCCCCGCTTTCAATGCTGGGACTCTGTAGCTCGTGTTCACCTTGTGAATCCCCCAAAAGAGCTCTGTCAATGCTCCTCTCCCTTGATGCCAAATGAGTGGCGTGAAGGCTGGAGTGACGCTTCCTAAGGGAGGCAGTAGAGGCACAGTGATTTGGTCACAACTTTAAGAACATAGTGTGGGCAGACTGTGCATCACCAACCGTGACAATTAGTCAATAAAATGGATTTGAGACCAGTGATGGAGGGGAATGGGTGTAGACAGTATCCCCCGATCTCCCCACTGCTATTTCCTTTATATGTAGAGTAAATGTCAAACAACTAGTAAGAATCCATGAATTCAAGCTAACCATGTTAACAGGTGATAATATGCCATCACTGTCTGATCCGTTCTCACCTCTTCCTTCCCTTTTGGGGGAATCTCATCTGTTCATGAAGGTCTCTGGATTTAAGGGAAGTATATGTAAGTCCATGACTTTAGGCCTCGCTGTCTCATATTCCTTTCATATATAGATTATTATTCCTAAGCTACTGTTCTCTTCAGGGACCTACCAACTGCTGTGTCCCAGAACGTGCTTCAGAACGTGTCTAAATTATATAGTGATGGAGGGAGAAGTCATTAAAAGTTAGTGTAAAGACTGCTATCACCCAAGGAGGGAAGACTGCGTATACTGCGCCTTATATCCTACTACCTCTGCCAAACATGTGGGAGTGGTCAAGTGTTGTATATGAATGCCATGGCGCTTTCAAACTGTGCAATGGCAGTTCTTTTAATATGTGATTTGCTATGGGTGAGGAAAGAGGATGGGGCCTGGACGACTTAAAGCTCTGCCTACCTGGTTACTATACTAAATGTCTAGGAGATTCAGAGCCATCTGGAAAAAGTATACCCATTTGCCCTTTCCCTGACCGATGGTGCTGGGCCAGGGTTCTCAGTCTGTCAGAGCTGCAGAGATTTGTTGCGCTGGAAGCTGCACAGGAGGCGGGGTGTAAAGAGCAGAAAGTAGAATAAAAGAGAAAAAACACAATGAATGTTGTTTGTAGCCGTACTTCCTTGTCGCCAATCATCTTCTCCCCTGCTGCATCTCATGTTGATCTGAAGCAGCTTCTTTCGTCCATTCACAGTGGGATGCTCTCGGCTTCCATAACTTCTTGGAGCTGGCAGCCTTTACCCAGCTCTTGCTGCTACTTATTTAGTTATGTTAGTGATGAGGATAAATACCCCCTTCGTACTTTTCAGATTGATAAACTCTTTATATTCAGAATTAGAAAAAGGTACTCTTTACACTAATCTGTATCATTGTTTTCGTGCATAGTTGTGCAGTTGTTTATTGGCAAATCTTAAATCTGTATTTAACCCCAACATTGTACCATTGTACTGTCAGCCAAGCTTTTAAGTCTACTGCACCTGTAAAAACGTACTTTCTGCTCCTTTAACTTACTACTCGTTTGTTTCACAGTGTTGTCATCTGGCTGGGAGACCTGAACTACAGATTATGCAAATATGATGCAAATGAGGTGAAAACCCTTATATCGAAGGAGGACATTGAAACCCTCTTGAAATATGATCAGGTGGGTAAATTTAGTTTACATTTTGTTGTGAACCATGCCTCTGTCATTGAATTTGGTCTGTGGTTTATGTGGTTGTAAAGTTTGCTTAGCTGCTGGTTAATCTGTTTTTTAATATTAATGTAGCCAATCTCTTTGTTTAATTTCATCAAGGCACAATAAACATTCTGTTTTGTACACATTGACCATTACTAGATCTCAAATCCTCTCGTTCTTTAAATTTGGGAAATTCAAATCACTGTCATACTTAGGATCGATCACTGGCACCTTTCCCATATTTCCCAGCCACCTCATCTCTTTTGTCCCACCCGTCTAATTAACTGTCATTGATGGTTCATGGTGGAATTTAATTACAGGAAAAAACAGAGTGCCTGCCAGTGACCCCAGTTAGGTCCCTAGTCTGTGGACCGCATCTATTTAGTTCCAGGACCGCCAATGCATCAGCCATCCATTTTCTTAATTCAAATAACCATTCCTGCTATTGGGCCTTGTGGAGGAATTTCATGGCTAGGACCGGTCTCATTTTGCATACTTTACCACCAAGACTATGAATTTGTTTGGTTTTTCTTGAGGGAGGGAACGATCCAATAGAGCATGCTAATTTTGTGTGTCTGTATTTAACTTTTTTTTTTGCGACGTTTTGAACACAGCGCAGTGCTTAAAGGCTTGTATCAAAAAACACTTGAACGCCACTTGTGTTTAATTTGCTTTGCCCATCTACACATAGTAAGGGTCACAGGTAATATAAGTTCATATTGTGTTATGGAGTTGAATGAAAAATGTCCTAGCTAACGTAACGGAAAGTTTCAATTCTATTAAGGACTCGGAGGCGAGGATTATGCTATTCTTTCTTCACTTTATTGAATAGCAGCCACTTTTAAAGTCAAAAACTACTTTTCTCATGAACTATAGGGAATAACATCAAAACAATAGTGTCCACAGATAGAATGTCCCATCCAGTGCACCAATTAGGAGTCCCCAGGGTGCTGATAGTCCTCTGTCCTGACCATGCTTCCTCTTTCGTCGCTCGGTCAGCCAGTAAATCCGCATCGGGAGTCTTGTTTGCTTGAATCCCTTGGAAATTAATAGAAAGCATGAGCGACAGTAATGGCTAAGGTTTAGCCCTGAGGAGAGAAAACGTCGAAGCATGTATATAATCACAATACAGCAAAATCATATCAAAACAACAGTACTAAAACAGCGTACTTACTCCATTACTAGGGATGGAAAGTAGTCAACAAAGTTGTACCCTTGGTGGGATAATCCTTGCCTCCGAGTCCTTAATAGAATTTAAACTTTCCGTTACGTTGGCTAGGAAATTTTTCTTTCTATGTCCGGACCGGAGGCGAGGATTATGCTCGTTTAAAGCTTGCTCACAAACAAATGAGCCATGTCAACCAAGTAAAACCGTTTAAAGGTAGCGTCTGAAGACCAATCCGCAGCATTCAGAATGTCTTCCAGACGAGCTCCCAGGGTAAAAGCTTTAGAGGCCATAGCTCCTCTGGTAGAATGAGCACCAAACGCTCGTACATCGATGCCTGCTTCTCGCACTATCCATCGCACCCAACGGGCAATCTTGGGGGAAGACACCGCCTTGCGGAGCTTTTTGAGCGCAATGAGCAACTGGCGTTCCCCAGGAGGCCTGAATTCCTCTGTCATCTCCTCGTAAGCTGTGAGACACGCAACTACACATAATTTTGGGGAGTCCGGAAAAGCGGGATTGGAGACCGAAGTCGTACCGCATTTTGTGCGTCGGCGTATGGTGAACGTTACACCGGAGGGGGAGGACATTCTACCGGACACGTCCAGAGCCCTGACGTCCGAAACCCATTTGCAGGAGATCAGACACAGTAGCATGGCTAGCTTCGCTGACAGTTCCTTCCTGGAGAGAAATCTATTCGGTTGCCAGGATTGGAATAGGTTCAACACCCTGTTGACATCCCACAACTGAGAGTAACGAGGTTCCGGGGGCAGCGAGAGACGTATACCCCGAAGGAGACGACAAACCAAAGGATGTTCTCCTACAAGAGAACCGTCAACTAAAGCATGACCAGCGGAAATTGCGTCTCTGAAGGTATTGATGGTTCTGTAAGCGAGACCGTCCTCCGCTAGGGAGGCCAGAAAGTTCAACGTGGCGGTCACGTCAGCTGCCATGGGATTAATACTCCGTCGCAGACACCAACGACGCCACCTTCTCCAGGTGGACCGATAACGCTTGAGGGTGCTGTCTGCCCAGGCCTTGGACAAGAAACTCTCAGCCGCTCCCGAAAGGCCTGGGACCACCCATCGTTCCTTGTAATCTGCCATGCCATGAGAGCCAGGGAGCCCTGCTCTATCAACGGGTGAGGACACTAGTACAGGTTGAGAAGAACAGCTGGAAAGAGGGGGAGTAGGACTGGAGAATCCCAGGAAAGTTCCAGTAGAACCGGAAACCACACTTGGGACCTCCAGATCGGCGAAATGAGCACAATGCTCGCTTCTTGGCATCGAACCTGGGCGGAGACCCGAGTTATCATCGCAAACTAGGGAAAGGCATAGCCGATTTCGGTTCGCCAGTCCTGGAGAAACGCGTCCGTCTGCTCCGCCAGAGGGTCCGGCCTCCAGCTGTAGAACCGGGGAAGCTGGTGATCCAGGCGAGAGGCAAAGAGGTCCACCGAGAAGGGACCCCAAAGACTGTAGATCCTCGAAGACTCCCGGGTGTAGTTTCCAGAGACTCAGATCGTGGAAGTGGCGCGAGTGAAAGTCTGCCACTTGGTTGTCCTGCCCGGGCAGGTACTCCGCTGTGACGGAGATCTGACGATCAAGGCAGTACTGCCAGAAGTTCGCAGCCAGGTCCGAAAGAGCGAACTCTCGAGTGAGTGCCTCCCAGATGATTGATATATCGGACAGCCGAGATATTGTCCATCTTAAGAAGGGCGCAGGAGTGAATCGAGTCCTTGGTCCAGCATTTGATCGTGGACGATCTTGCCAAAAGCTCCAGACAGTGGATGTGTAATTGTTGCTCCGACAGAGACCACACACCCCCCGTGGTGAAGTCGCCACACTTCGCGCCCCAGCTGTTTCTGCTCGCGTCGGACTTGATAACGATGTCTGGCGCGGACCCGAAAACAGCCCGACCATTCCAGGCTTCCATGTTGCAGAGCCACCACTGAAGCTCTTCCCTGGCTTCCGGTGTCAGACCCACTTTGTGGGAGTAAGGGTGACCCTTGCCGAGGTGCGCCGCTTTGAGTCGTTGAAGTGCTCTGTAGTGGAGCAGACCTGGGAAGATAGCTTGAATGGAGGCCGACAGAAAGCCCACCACCCGAGCTAATTGTCTGAGGGAAATCTGAGTCAGGGATAAAGCCCTCCGAATCTCGTGGTGTATTTTCGTCATCTTGCGTGCGGGAAGGCTAAGAGTAGACTCCACTGAATCTATTAAGAAACCGAGAAAAACTACCCTTTGGGACGGAACCAGAGTGGACTTGGTGTTGTTTATCACAAACCCTAGGTTCTGAAGAAGATCCACCGCAGTTAGCAGAATGTCGTCCAAATAGACAATGAGTCTCATGCCCGACGTCCGGAGGCGTTCTGTCGCCGGCCGCAAAACCTTAGTGAAACACCAGGGGGCAGAGGACAGGCCAAAGGGAAGGGTGGAGAACTCTTAAGTCTTGTTGCGCCAAGGGAACTGCAGGAACTGACAGTGAGGGGGAAAGATGGGGATCGCCAAGTAAGCGTTCTTGAAGTCGAGGCGCGCCATCCAGTCGCCCGGATGGAGAATATCGCGAAGAAGATGGATCCCCTCCATCTTGAAGTGGTGGTAAACCAGCCACTCATTGAATTTGCGTAAATTTATGACCGGACGCTGACCCCCATCCACTTTGTCTACGAGGAAGAGGTTGCTGAGGAAACCTCTGGGGTGCGGCAGGGTTTCTACTATCGCCCTTTATCTAGAAGGGAACGGACCTCCTGGTCGACCAGAACGGCGTCTGCCTCGGAAAAACAAAGTGGGAGGAACGAGCTGCAAACAAGTCCCCTGAAACGCTATGTGAAATCCCCTTACTGTCTGCAGGACCCAAGCATCCCCGTGATGGAAGTCCACATTGGGGAAAAATGCGCCAGGCGGCCCCCCACTTTTAGAAGGGAGAACACTCACCGGAAGAATTGGAGCCGCCTCCTCCTCTGCCACCTCTGTTCTTGCCTCGGCGTCCACGGGTGGGGTAAAAGTTTCCAAAGCGGGCTTGATCCTGATATTGTCCTTGATTGGAGCCTTGCCCTCTCTGCTGATTTGGACGGCCAGACGAGCGGCCCCTACCTCGCCCGGCCCCGCAAAAAACCCGAGGGCGAAACACCTTCCTGATGGAAGTCTGTGCTCTATCCAGGGAGGTAAAGGTGATAACGAACCTCCCTAGCTCCTTGATAAAGGGTTCGCCAAAGAGGCCACCCTGTGCGACTGGGCCCGCTTTAGTGACCGCCAGTCCCCAAGCTTGGGGTCAACATTGATGAGAAGGGACCTGCGCTGTTCTATGGAAAGCGCGCAGTTGGAGTTCCCAAGGAATACCACTACACGCTGGGCCCAGGAAGAGAGGTGTTCAGGGGATATGAGAGAGCCCGAGACCTTGGCCTCTTTGGCCATATCTTGGATTTGTAAGGCAACTACAAGCTGTCGGCTCAAGAGGGCGGCGGATCCTGCTGGCCACATACTGGGCGACTTTTTTGGAGGGGGCCCAGTCAGAGGAGCGTGGATGCAAGACATCGTCCGGGTGCAGCATGTCCACACACAAGTTTGGCTCGCTAGAGGCTGGCGCCGACTTGGGAGGAAGCCAGGGGCGGGACTGTTCAGGAGAGGCGTCCATGTCCCCAGGGTCCACGTCTGCCGAAGTAGAGGGGGTTGCCAGCGGAACAGAACTGGCAAGAAAAGCTTGTTTATGCATCAGAATCCACCCCCGCATCCCTAGCACGTTTGGCTGGTGGTTGGTGTATGTCCGTGGCTGGAAAGCTGGGGGAAAGGCCTTTGGACGAGGCATGAGCTCTGGCTAGCTTTTCGCAGGCCTGGTCAATTTCTCGGGGTAGCTGCTCCTCAAGATGGGTAATGGCCTGCTCTACCGCCTTATGTATGGAGTCATCAACCGCGTCATAAGTCATCATCCCATGGAAGAGCCGCAAGAGGGTCCTCTTCCCATTGATAGTCTTGATAGGCGTCGTCCTGATAGGTCTCCATGGAGAGGTAATTAAGATGACAAGTAAGGGATGACTAGAGCAGTAGAAAAAAACTAGGTGGTAAACCTCTAATAATGGGGGCTGGGTGTCAGCCGGTAATATGGGCGGGCAGTGCTCGCAATTTAAGGCCCAAAAGCCTGGGACCCAAACAGCCCTGGTGCAAAAATATATAAATGGGCAGTCTGCCAGCAAATGGATCCCTGCAGAGCGAATCTGCACTACAGACTCTGCCAACAGTGTTATTGGCCTACAATATACGGACCCCCGGGCAGTGAAACGTTGCCAAATGCTGCCTAACAGCAGCTACAGACCCGTGAAAACGGACGTTCAAGGGGGCGTGAGGAGAAACACATACTGTCAAATGCCTAATGGTTGTCAGGGGTGTAGGGCAGACACAGACAAGGCTCACGCGGCAATGCAGCCTGGGTTTCCGACGCGCTTGGAATGCGTGGAATCTCAGGTGCGCGCCGCATCAGAGACACTGTCAGGCGCCCTCTGGCGGCGTCACGCAGACATCGCAAGCCGGCACCGAGGTACGGCCGCTAGGGAGCAGGGAGACTCCCACGGCCGGAGCGAGGCACAGAGTAGCGGCTGCTCGCAGCTGAAATCAAACCCTGATAGAAAATAGAAAAAATACGTTTGAAATTCAAAGCTGGCGACGTGCGTCTAATATAAAAAAAAAAAAAAATGGCGCGTGCGCCCCTGACAACGCGCCATGAGATAACTGCAAACACAGAAAGGCCGCAGGCTGTCAAGCCGCGTGAACGAGAACAAAGCCTGAGATCATACATCAAACAGCAATAACCTAATTAGATATATAAAGCAATACCATAAATTCTCATAACAATGCAACACAAGGAAAAAAGGAGCCTTATCTTGGCTGCAAGCATCGAAGAAAGAGGAAGCATGGTCAGGGACAGAGGACTATCAGCACCCTGGGGACTCCTGATTGGTGCACTGGATGGGACATTCTATCTGTAGAAACTCTATTGTTTTGATGTTATTCCCTATGGTTCATGGGAAAAGTAGTTTTTGACTTTAAAGTGGCTGCTATTCAATAAAGTGAAGAAAGAATAGCATAAGCCTCCCCTCCGGTCCTGACATAGAATTCAGCAATACCCTGGTCTTATAGTTACACCGAGCTATACCCAGCCTGCCATTCTTTGAATCTGGTTTTGTGTAAATGCGTATTTTTCCTTATAGATTTTCAGTCCTGGGTTCTACTTCCATTTCCCCTACGTTTGGCCAAAACGACATCCGTTGAGCCCAACAAAACTCAGTGTAGCCTGGATATGTATTGCCCTCAAGTTACATCTAGTACAGTTTTCAGGTTCCACTAGAACGAGTCCCTACCAGTTTTTTACTGTACTGTCAAACCTCCAATATGGCAAGAGTTGTCTCGTTTAAATATTATATTTATTGCCCATATCTGAAGGATTTACTGTTCTTATTTAAAAACTGATCAGTCATGTTGTCACAGCCAAACGTGTGCATTTATCATCACCTTGGCTACTTTGAAAAAAAATGACCCAGTGCCCACAAAGGGACTGCTAATGGGCATGCATCAGATGTCCTATTACCTAATATTTCCCAAACCACCCTTAACACCAGCTCGGGAGCATCATTTCAGCTGACACTTCCGTCATCAAAGCGCACATCTTCCATAAGGTCGCCTTGACAGCAAATTGCTGTTTTTCTAGCTTTTCTTATGGGCGGCACTACTGTGCTGTATAATGCACTCACTTTTCATATGGTTGTTTCAGCTTACGCCGGTATATGCTACCTTTCCTATGTCCTAACAGTGAAAAACTCCTAAACACCCATGCCCTACCTGTTAAATGCCATGCACCCTGCCCTATGAGTTTTTAGTATGAAGAAATGTTGGTTCTGTAGGGTATTTTCTTATAATACACTTAGTTCCCTGTTTAATTGGGAGTGGCCACCTCTATGGCAGACTTCAAAACTGATTCATGAATCTACAGATATATGCATATATTGAGTCATTGACATCAGAGATCATTAAAGAATAATGAGTTATATTAATATTCATATACCATGAGGGCTCACAATAGCCCACAGGACCATTGATTTAACATATACAAAGAATGCACAAGAAAAATTGGTACAATATACACAATGGGTGCGGCATGTCACAGATGGAAACATTTAAATCCACAAGACGTTACATATTTACACACACAACACAAAAATGATTCAATGATGGTGTCCAGTAATAGTTCTAAAAGATTCAAGCATATGTCCTTATTGTTAGTATGCTTGATCGCAATACAGAACACCTGTAGTAATCCTCGAAATTTCGACCCAATTATGTTATGTGCTCAGGTCTAGCATCAACACGGGGCCTTCATCAGGACAAACAAAATTAAAGTATGGTCTTAAGTAAATGGCATCTGATTTTGTTCAAGAATAAATTATAAGTATAGCGACCCCCATGGTGAGGGCCCTACAATTAGGGATCTGGGCACATGGACGATTGTCCAGAATTAAGTTATTTAAGGTGATGGGGAGATCACCATATAGTCGATTCACAAGAGGTATGGTACAAAGCTCAATACCTACGAGATCCAGGAAGTATTCTCATGTAGATAAAAGGCCGGATAACACAGATCAGTCACAGCTGGCCGTGCAAAAAGATAATTGACCACCATAGAGGTGGCAATTCCCAATTAAGCAGGGAACTAAGTGTATTATAAAGAAATACCCTACAGAACCAACTGTTCTTCACACCAATTGACTTCCCAGGTTCTGTGGGATACTGGGTTAGCCCATTAGCCATAACGCTCTGAGCTTTTAGGGCCTATTTTAGGGATGACTAATAAATATTAAAAGAAAAGGTTTAGGCCAGGCAAAACGTTTATTTTGCCAGGTAGAAATGACAGTGTAAAACTGTACTACAGGCTGCAGTGGCAGGCCTGTTGCATGTGTTTAAAAGCTAAGTTAGTGGGTGTCACTGTGAGTGCTGCTGACCACTAGTAGCATCTAATTTACAGACCCTGTGTACCTGTAGTACCATATACTAGGTACGTAATTCAAATGAATCAATGACGTGTAGGCCATTTTTACCATGTTTTAGGGCGCGAGCACAAGTGCATTGGCGATGGTTAGCAGGGAAGAAGTGCACTGAGTACTAAAAGCCAACAAAAACATATTCAGCATAGGAAGCAAAAGGCAAAAATCAGGGATGACTCTGCAGAGTCGGCCAGGTCCAACAGTAAGTGTACCATCTCACTCCTAATCGGACCACGCATCTGTCACAAGGTATGGCCATGGGAACATCGAGAGCTTTTCCTTGTTAAGGCCTAATATGAAACTACATTATCTATCTGTTCTGGAAGTGCCATAATTGTTTACTCAAGTTAATGCATACAGTAAAATGTCATCTTCACACGTTAATGGATTTGGTTGCCGTCTATCGAGATCCTGCTCACCCAGAGGTTGTTTCTTTTATTTCTAGTAGGTGTCTCAGTTGCAGGGAAAAACAAACTAGTAGGGCTGAGCCATGTTTTTGAAGAGTACGGCAGCTCGCTAGTGAGGCTCTGCTGAACCCGGGCAAAATAATTTAATATGGGCCCTCACACTGACCCCCCCATGATCATCAGCCCCTACCTGGTGCAGCCAAACATTGCGGTGGCAACTTGGTGACCCCACCAAATAACACAGTGGCCTGTGCCTCATGCTTATCGAACTCTGCCATCAGAGGGGCATTGTCATAGATGCTGTTCTGGAAACCCCCATGCCAGTAGCGATGAAAATGAAGTAGGATGCTGGTGCTGATGGATACACAAGCTGCATTCTGGCACACCATCCTACTTCCAGCTAGCCTCACTTAGTTTAAAGCTACTGGCTGTACGTGCCTGCTGGGTTCCTGGGCCGATTGGAGGTGAGCAGTAACTGGGACATGCACTGGCCCGCTGTACTAGCAGAGGGCAAATCCATTATACTTTCCAGAACATCCTTGGAGCAAGCAACATCAGACACTGCCAGTGAATTCAAAAGTATGCTTACGGACCTGAATGCCTTTCAATCACTGCTAACACAACGGGCAACAGACTCAAGGAACTGGAGTCTAGACTGGAGGTCAGAATTGTGTAACATGCAACATAGCATAATGGACTTGGAAGACCAAAGTTGAGTGGACGAAATCTACATTCAAGGTGTTCCTGAGAAAGACTATGGAGAGGATATTTGAACTTTTCTGACAATTTGGCTGCTCGCCGTATTACACATCACCGTGTTTGTACCATAACTACAGTTTCAACTGGCACATCAGTTTAGAATGCACAGAGATCCAGCATTATACCCAAGACAGATTATGAACTGTCTGCTGTGCAACGGCAAAGTCCTGTCAATCCTCCAGTGTTTCCGGCAGCATGGCCCATATCAACATATGGGACAGAAAGGGGCGCTAGGTGGCGCACAGCGGAATGGCTGCCTGTGGGTGAAGCTCCCGCAGCCCAGCGGCAAAATCCTGTTAAAAATCCTGCCTGAGAGTGGCGAATCACTGCCAGAACGAGCCCTGGTGGGGTCCCGCACTCCGCTGCTGCTGCCGGGGCTTTGCCTTGCCCTGAGTGCCGCGGCGAGACCGGACTAAAGAGCTTCTGCCGACCGCGCCGGCTGGCGTGTGCTATCGCCTGGTACTGTGACTGGGGAGCGGCCGCCACGCGAGGGCGGCGCTGCACACGTGGTCAGAGGGCCTCCCTGCACTACGGCTGCGGAGGACCTCGCACGCCCCTGCTGCTGCCTTCACCCTGGACTGACTCGGCGGCGCTGAGAGCTGGTGGAGGGCGCATGCCTTGACGGGGTGTGCTGCAGACGACCGCGGCGACCACGGCGATCACCTCCCCCGGCCATTCCTGAGCGCTGCGGAAGCGCGGCGCTGCACCGCCTGCCTGTGCGCTGTGGGGACCCATCCACCCCCGCTGTGGCCCGTCTGCTCCCCCGCTGAATGAGATGTGACGGGCGGCGGGGGCGGCGGGAGTTTTGGGGCCCGGTGAGACCGGCTTCGCTGGCGGCGGGAGCCTAAGACCGGCTCGGCGTACCAAACCGAGAGGCCTACGTCTGGGATCGCGCTGAGGCAGCAGCGAACCTGCGGAGCTCGCCATTGGCCTGGAGGCGCTGGGGCCTGCTTCCCTCATCGACCTGGATTCCCTTGGGGAGCCCCTCTGCCCCCCCCTGTCTGGCTCGAGACGATTGGTGGCCCGGAGTGAAGGAGATCCTGTTGCCTACTGTCGGGGGGAGTTGTGGCCCCAGGTGATCGAGTGCAGCTCTGGGCACTGGACCCGTCCCTGACGCGTGGGCTCACCCCCGTTGGAGGGGGTTGACAGATGCTCGTGAGGAGATCACGGGGCGCCTGAGCCCGGATAGCTGGGTCGCTTCTGCCCCTGCGGAGCTGCGTTCCCCCCTTGGTTCCCTCGTGATCCGGCCATCCCGACTATATCCTTGCCTTTACTGGGGTCTGTCCGTCGGTGTCGGCATGGGGAAGCCGGACAGCCGCCAACCTCGCCTCACCTTCGAGTCGAAAAAGACCACCCGGTCCCAGCCGGAGGCCGGCGCGGGGGGCCCGGCACCAGTGGACGCCCAGACGGGCGACGACGTCAAATCCATCCTGCTGGATATGCGGCAGAGCCTGGCGACCATAGTGGACAAAATGGACTCCATGCAGTCACGTATGGACTCAATTGTGCACAAGGTGGACAGTCATGGAGAACGTATCTCAGAAACGGAGCGGCGTGTTTCTGATACCGAAGACCGCACAACACAACTATCGGACACCGTAGCGCGCATGGACAAAGTCCTTCTCGTGATAGCGGCCAAGAATGAGGAATTAGAGGCGCGCAGCAGGAGGAACAATGTTCGCCTACTTGGCATACCGGAGTCGACCCACACAGGCAAGATGGAGGACTATGTGGAGGGCCTACTGCGTGCGGTGGTGGGGGCTGACTCCCTCTCCCAGCAGTTCATTGTTGAAAGGGCGCACAGATCGCTGGCTCCGAGGCCGCCGCCGGGGGCCCCCCCCCGCCCTATCATCGCCCGTTTGTTAAACTTCCGGGACCGGGACGCGGCGCTCCGAGTGGCGAGGGAGAAGAAGTCCCTCTCGTATGACGGCGTTACCTTTACTATATTTCCAGACTTCACTCCAGTGGTCCAGGAGGAGCGGAAAAAATTCATCCAGGTTAAACAAAAATTGCGAGCTGCTCAAATTGATTATGCGTTGCTCTACCCTGCTCGACTACGCATCACCCACCAGGGGAAACAAATTTTCTGCACTAAACCCCAGCAAGCTGAGGAATTTTTGAAGCGGGTCAAGAGGCGAGATATGGATGGCCCGGCCTCGCCGGCCGCGGAGTGATAACGCAGGATCGTTGACCTGATGCTTCTGTGGCGGATGATTGACAGTTGGTAAGCTGATGCAGACGTACGCTGCCACGGACCATGATATGGGGACTTAAGGACCTGGCCGCGCTGTGGGTGGGGGGATGTCACCGGGGCCCTACCTCCTTTTACCGCGCACCTGACTCTCAGGACATTTCACCTCGCTGGGCGCTCCCTGTCCCTGGAGTGGGCTCGGTCCCTGACCGGGCGCAGTCCCGCGGAGACGCGGTGTATCCACCTAGACTGACCTCCGAAGGGTATTACCCCATTGTTTCTCTGTTTAAATGTTAATCCCTAATGGCGTTGGCCATAGAAAGGTTTGGTTTCGGGGTGGGGAGGATGGGGACTGTCCAGATGGCATGATTGGGATGCTGCTGTGGGTGGAGGGTGGAGGGGGGGGTGGGAAATTTTCTTTGCGGTTTGTTAGAGTTAATTGGTGTGTTGAAGTGTTTGCATTATTTCTTCTGCATCCTTTTAGGGGCGGTGGTGACATTGACTTACTATTTCTGAGAACTGTTGCTCCTTATGGGTGATCCACAGACACGCAGGGACTTTACTGGGCAACTTAATTTTTTGACCTGGAATGTGCGGGGGTTGGGGGACCCTAGAAAGCGTAGACAGATCCTGGCGTACCTAGATAGACATCACATCAATGTGACCTTCCTACAGGAGACGCACCTGGACCCGTCCAGGCCGTCACTGTTTGCATCTAGGTGGGCCATGCACCGTTCCTTTTCCTCTTATTCCACTTACTCACGGGGGGTCGCAATCCTTATTAAGAAACACACCCCCTTTGTGTGCCTGGGTGAACTGACTGATAGGGAGGGCAGGTATTGTATTATCTGGGGTCGCATTGGTGTGGACACGCTCACACTGGCGTGTTATTATGGCCCCAACTCGGATGATCCGCAGTGCCTTCGGGCGCTCTGGGGGGAGATCCTGGACATAGGCTCCACTCACCTGATATGGGGAGGAGACTTCAATGTAGCTATTGATCCCATGAGGGACAGGGCAAACCCCAGCCTTCAACACTACTCTCGCTCACAGGCATATGTTCACGACCTTCTTACTGAGCGCCACCTGTTGGACGCATGGCGCTCTAGGCACCCGGCGACATTGGAGGGCACGCACTGGTCGGCCGCACACGCCACATGGGCAAGATTGGATTATTTCTTGATCTCCCCAGGCCTTGCTCCCACGGTATGTCAGGTGGAACACCTGGCGCGCACGTATTCCGACCATGCCCCGGTACTGATGGGTATGGAGCTGGTTGATCTTGCTGGCTCTCCGATGTCCTGGAGATTGCAACCTACTGCCCTGCTGGATGAGGTCTTTCGCTCGGAGATTGCACAGGAGACCGAGAGCTTCTTTCAGCGCAATGGTGGGACGGTGGATAGTGTCGCTGTAGTCTGGGAGGCCTTTAAGGCTACCATCAGGGGACTGTGCATTTCGAAGGGGGTGGGAGTCCTCAGGGACCTCCGTAAGAGCCTTAGTAAACTGGAGATCGCTCTCCGGGCCTTGGAGACCGCCCCTGGGTTTCCCACTGATGCGGAGGCGCAAGCCAAGTTCCGTGACCTCCTGTCTGAATATAAAGCCACCGCGGATAGGGAGGTTCGGTTTAGGGGGAAACACTTCCAAGCGCGTAGGTACGGTGAGGGAGAACGGCCGGGTAAATTCCTGGCATGGGCGATACGACCGCCCCGTTTCAACAACCACGTCCTGGAGATCCATGGATCTTCGGGAGCGCTCCACAGGGACACCCAGTCTATATTGCAAACGTTTGTTGCCCACTACACTGCATTGTACTCCTCTACCCATGCGCACAAGCCGGAACTGGACAGATATTTTGAGGACATCACACTAGGATGGCTTTCTGATAGACAGCGCCGGTTCCTCATGGCTCCTCTGGGGGTTGACGAAATTCGGGAGGCCATAATGCAGATGGCCTCGGGGAAGGCCCCGGGCCTTGATGGCCTCCCGATAGAGTTCTACAAGTCCTACATCGATATCCTTGCCCCGATTTTGAAAGAGGTGTTTGACGAGGCTCACACACTGGGGAAGCTCCCCCCCTCCATGAGAGAGGCACTGATTACCTCCCTCTTGAAGCCAGGCAAGCCGGCAACGTCCCCAGACTCGTATCGGCCCTTGTCCCTTCTTAACTGCGATGCAAAGATCCTTGCTAAGACCCTGGCTAATCGCTTGTCGCTCCTCATGGAGGGACTGGTGCTCCCGGATCAATCGGGCTTCATACCCGGAAGGGCGACGTCGCATAACTTGCGTACACTGTTTGCGACCTTGCAGAATGTAGATCCCAGCCTACAGATGGTGGCGGTATTCTTGGATGCTACGAAAGCGTTCGACTCCTTGGAGTGGGATTATCTGGTGGCTGTACTGACTCACATGGGTTTCCCCCTGGTGTTCCTGGGCTGGATAGCTATTCTCTATGGCGGTCCGTGCGCCAGGGTCCTGGTCAATGGCAGGATGTCTGCACCCTTCGGAATTGCACGAGGGACCAGACAGGGGTGTCCACTTTCCCCACTCTTATTCGCACTGGCGCTCGAGCCTCTAGCCTCGCGACTCCGACAGCACCATCAAGACCGCGCGCTGTTCTGTGAGCAGAGACAGATATTGCTGTCGATGTATGCAGACGATATTACTCTGTACGTGCGGGACCCACAAAATAACTTGAACCCTCTCCTTCGGGAATTCTTGAGATATGGGGAAATGTCAGGAGTGCAAATCAATTGGTCGAAGTCTCAGATTTTCCATCTTACTGATGGCTCCCAAACCTTCCCGCTCGACTACCCCATAGAATGGAGTGAGTCCGATGTCAAGTACCTAGGCATTAAGATCTCCCGAGACAGGGAGGAGCTTATGCGGATGAACTACGGCACGACATTGCTGCACGTCTCCTCTTGTGTCGACCGCTGGATTGCGCTCCCCCTGTCGATGGCTGGACGAGCAGCCCTGATTAAGATGGTGGTGCTTCCCCGGCTCTTATACTTGTTTATGAATATTCCTTTTCCCCCGAGCAGGCACTTCTTTACTCGTTTGAGATCTGAATTGATACGTTTGGTATGGGGGGGGAAGAGGCCCCGCTTGAAGTGGGCTGTGATGACTTCTCCATACTCGTGCGGAGGATTCGATATACCGGACCTGGAACTGTACTATCTCTGCGCTCAAGCGCACTATGCTTACTACTGGTTCCACCCGATCGCTTTTATGCCCCAGCTCGCAGCGGAGGACTGGCTAGCGGTGCCCCTGCCCCTGTCTGGCCTACTGCACAGTGTGCTCCCGTACTCCACTGCCAACTATAACGCTCTGCAGGGCACGGTGAGGGCTTGGCTGGAGCTGTCGAAGCGAGTGGGAAGTCTGTTCCTGTACTCCCCTCTTCTCCCGCTTTCTTATCACTCACAGCTTCCTCTTCTCCAAGAGAAACTGTTTCAAGATTTGCTTCGCAAGCTGGGCTTCCATAGATGGGGAGATCTGTTTTCGGACGGGATCTTTCGTGACCAGGGTAGCTTCTTTGATGGGCACACGCCAACCCCCCTGGAGCTTTTCACCTACCTTAGACTGCGGCACGGCATGAAGACCATCTTGCCAGATTTCCCGTCTGAGCCTGACACCATGGCTCCCTTACACGGGGTCCTTCAGGCCACTTCGCCCTCTCATTTAGTTTCGATACTATATCATGCAGTCCGCTCTGATGCTGCACCTGACGTATCCCGGGCACGTGGGGAATGGGAGCGAGAGCTGGGGCTGGACCTCGGGGATGACAGGTGGACTTACTGCTGTTTGCAGACGGCACAGATCTCAGCGAGCAGTAGACACCGCATCATACATTTTAAATTCCTGAACCGTCTCTACTGCACCCCGGCCACCAAATACAGATTTCAGCTCCAAGACTCGGACAACTGTGAGAGATGCCATGCCCCCCAGGCAGACTTCCTACATCTGTCCTGGATATGCCCCACTATTCAGAACTACTGGACACAGGTGTGCTCCGCCATTTCACAAATGATAGAGCTGCCCTTCGCACCGGACCCCATACAGGCGCTACTGGGATACACCAAGCCTATCCCACGGGCGAGTCGCAAATTCGTTACGACGGCGTTACTGCTGGCGAAGCGACGCGTAGCTTGTCGGTGGGGACGGGGACGAGCTCCGAAATTTGAGGAATGGCTCAGGGACCTGGTATACTGCCAGGAGCAAGTACTGACATACTCCGAACTGCTCCCTGACCGGTCCCGCCCCGCCGATATCTGGGGACCATTACAAAATTACTTATTGCAGTATCCGGAGGCTCTGACAACAGGCGCCCCTTCCCTGACCGATGCCGGCCCGGACCCTACCCTCACTGATGGAAATCCTACATAGGGGAGGCTGTGTGCTACTGTGGACATGTGGGAGGTGGGTTGCAGTTCTGGCGGCCCCTCTGGGCCTTTCCGTCAAGATGCTCCAGGGCGCGAGTACTGTCTGTGAGTGTATGTTATACGAGCCCGTTTGACCGAGAGCACACTGTGGGAGTTGTGTAGCGCATGACTTAACTCTGCTTGAAGGGTCCCTCACGCCCCTGCAAGGTGTTTATAATGTGTACTGGCCATTTTGCTGGAGGCCTCTGCCCTGTATACAGGTTATCAAAACTTATTCTATTGTACACGACTGCTCAATTGTTCCCTGCGACTACAATGGATCTGACGCTAATGCGATATGAGACTTGCACTGTCACCTGTCCCTGCTTATGGTTGTCCTTTTGATTTTGTATGTATGTATTGTCATGACATAAAATTTTCAATAAACAAAGTTTAAAAAAAAAAACATATGGGACAGAAAATGACTGTGGCGACTAACTGTTTGATAAAGACTTACCTCATCAGGGAAACCTTTCTGGCAAGGCATCCAACTCTGAAACAAAAAGGAATATGACATGGCTTACTAGTCCCGGCGACCATGATCATTGCAATAAATAGTATTATCCAAAAGTATACGGAACTTGCTGGGAAATCTTTTCAATGCCACCACTGACCTAAGGATGGGTTCAGGAGAACCTTCCCTCCATCGAGTACTCACATGAATACTCCTGAGGGAGATAAGCTATCTGAACATAAGCTAGACTACCAAATGGGAGATGAGGGTCACCTACCTCACCGCTTACCTGACAACCAACAACGCAAGAATTCACCAATGTCATCAAAAGAGAGATACAAATCCAAATCTTCCTTAAAACACACGAGGAGTGACTCGTAAATTGGGCTTAAAATTTTGGTCCACTCATCAATGTAGATTTGACTAATTGGCTGCCCAAAGTTTGCATAACTGATAGACAAGTTAGAGTCCACATACCATTAGAAGCTGCAAGTCTCAAACCTCATGCTGCTCTTCAAAACTCGTTCTCCTGAAGATGTTAACCTAATTTTGCAATTGGCCATTTCTCTACACCACTGAAGAATGGCAGGTAGAGGAATGACGGTGATCACCCTCCGTGCAAAAGTTTTAAATTACTACATCAAACGCAAAAATGTTTTGCCATATCGGTCTACCCAAAAGCCATAGATATAATTATTACAGAAGGCACACCCCTTCCACCACCCACCACCAAATCTTCAAAACAATGCAGAGATCAGGTAGGGCCAGTCCTTTATGCAGTAAGGCTGCAGCATAAGAAGAACAGCAAAGCAATTGTTCTACACATGCAAATTCTGTATGAGAAGCAAAGTATTGAGGGAGGTAGCCCTTCAATGGAAGTGATTCTCAGACAAGAATCAATACCATTCAACGACTAAATTGATAGTACAATCGCAACCCCACATGAGCCAACTTTAAACACCTTTCAGAAGCCTAAATGGGTCTTAACTCCATGTTCATATCGCTGGCAGAAAGTGCACTTGGATAAAAATAATTGCAAAACAGATTTGACGAGAAGGCAGGTTAGGAGCGAACTCAACACTTGAGAAGAGATGGATCGCATCACTCGATACCTGCCACACAATCGCATAGGGGTCTGGCCATCAATTAGCAGCAAATAATAGCTGAATTTGTTACATTTCACATGTCCTTGTACTCTTGAACTACATAAACTGAGAGAACGCCTGCAGAATCTGCCTCTTCCACACTTGAGGACTTAGCCACTGAGTTGGACCCAGATTTAAAACTCCGTGGTGGCTATAGTTCTATTTCATCATCAACACAGAGATAAAGATCTTGGCTAATATATTGGCAGCTCAGCTTAAACGATTCATCCCTGATGTGAGCCATAGGTCCTAGATGGTTTTGTTCCTAGGAGGTCGTCCACTAATCACATGACAGCTCTCCCACATAATTTGGCAGGCACCCCCTGATGAAAAGAAGATTGCACTATCCCTTGATGCCGAAAAAGCACTTGATTAGATTGATTCGCTGTACCTTTTTTGGGCACTTCAAATAGCAGGCTTTAGAAACTGCTTCCTACAGCTGTATCCTCTCTCCACAGCATTGATCGCCTATAATGGTTCCACTTCAGGCAGAATTGTTATCTTCAGAAGGACACAGCAAGAAGTGCCCCATCACTAATTCTGTTCCTGCTTGCGCTGGGAACGCTAGTGAATAAAATATGAAAATTAGCCTGAATTTCTGGAACCCACACAGCAACTGGGGAAATTAAACGTTTTTTGGAAGCTGACAGCGTTCTGATGCAGTTGACGATCATCTGCTCTTCTAGCTTTGATCAATGACTTTAGAAGCCTCTCAGGTTACACACCAAATTAAGATAAAAGCATAGTGGTGAGAACCATGTTGGGCTTCTCAAGATGGTCCCACATGAAGCGCTCATTATTAGGCTTCATTCAAGCTATCAATATTTTGACTGCACTCTTCTTTAGTTACCTGTTTGTCATGATCACCATAGGCTTTTTCTGCCTTAAGATTCTCAAACTAATCAAAATGATGAGACTACATTTGGGATGGACAATAGCCTCACCTCAGCAGAACTAAGCTGCTAGCAGACATGGCCTCATGACGCCTACGATGTGTGCGTGAAATGTGAAGTAGAATTGATTTGCTGCCAACTTTAGTTTAGCCTAGAGAAAGATGGAGTTGTAGCTATTGATGAAAGAAGCTTAATGATACAATCTTTATGTTACAGTATTTTCATTTGTTCTGTCTCTTAACAGAAACTACCACCAGGGTTGCAGGGTAGTTGTAGTCAATTAGGTTTTCTGTCTCACGTTGGCATATTAACCAAGTCCTTAGTGCCAGAGGGTCTAGCCCATGTTTGGGCTGTTCTGGAAGGAAGTCCTGAAAATGTATAATGTTCTGCTTCCTTATCTTGTCTAGTCTCTTCCTTTCCACCACATACTCCATCTCCTCCCCTGTCTTTTTTTTTTTAACCCTTTTTTCTCCATCTTCTCCTTTCCGACTCTCTCCTCAGCAGCCCTAGTTCCACCAATTTCTTCTTGCATACTTGATCTTCTAACTCCACACTTTTCTGTATCCCTTACCTCCTCCTACACTGTTCCAACTGAATTTGTGGTAGGACTCACAATCCTGGGCTGTTTTTTTATTTTTGTGACACTATACATTCCTTCAAATGCTTAATGTTTTCATTCAGCCATACACCTCCTTTAAGTGTGACGGACGCATCCAGTTGACTTGGTCAAACCGGTGTATTATTAAAAAATGTACATATCATACGATACCCAACTGAACTAAGAGAAACTGAGCTACAGCAGGTGAGAGTACACATCTCTTCTTACTTTTGTTGTTTTCTCAGTACAGGGTCATATTCCTCTCTTGATGGACTGATGCATGTTCTGCTATTAAATCCGGTCTGGGTTTACGCACTGCGACTAGTGCGGTCGCACTGGGCGCTGACCTGGGGAGGGGACGCTGACCTCAAGAGGGTGGGGGGGGGGGGGGGGGAGGTGCTGTGCTTTAGCAATGATTTACAATTTAAAATCACCTTCTGCAGAATTCCGTGTGTATCCAGCTTTCGGGCATGAATGTACATGTCAAGATAGCTTTTGTGATTAATTTTCCTGCTAGAGTGAGATCGGAGTTTTGCCTAGTGGCATAAAGTAGCGCAGAGGGTCAATATGCCTGCTGCAAAGAACGCAAACCATGCGATTCACAGATCTGTATTTCCTGTGAGTAACTCAGTGGATTACTGCTTTTGTCACCGAGATACTTTTGTTCCTGTAGTTCATAAGATACAACCCTAGTATAGAACAGTGACTGTTGCAAACTGTTATCAAAGAGCTGCATACAAACCGCATAAAATAGTTTGAACATTATGTTGTTTCCCCCTGTTTTTCATTATCTATTCCTACTGTAGCTAAAAAGGGATTGTTTGTGTAGCTATACATTTTTATTAGTAAAGCCAGCCTTTGGCAGTGCTTTAAAACAAATTAAATGAATGTGAGACAGGGGCTATCAACAGATGAGTGGTTATTTTGCGGGTGTTATTGAGGGAATCCGCACCTGTTTGGAGGTGGCGCCAAAAATCATTGTTGCACTGGGCACCACCAGCACTAAAGTCGGCCCTGTATTAAATGCTAGTAACTAAAGTGTGATAGTGAAATTAGCATAGCATTAGCATAGCAGTCCTGAAAAGAACAGGTTATCATGTATAGTACACACCTGCTTTGGTTTTCATACTTCAAATTGTGCGCTAGACTCAGCACTGTAGAGTGATGTACTAAAGAATATGGATCAATGTGTTTTAGCTATTATAGAAGGGATCAGTATTTTGGGGTTGTTGCTTAGCATTGTAATTCTGGCTTCTTCACTTTAGCTAACGGGCCTCCCACCTTTCTGCTTTACCCTTCTGACTCGTCTGTCCTGTAACAGGTGCACATAGTGTGGATTTAATCCTTCAAAAGATCAATTGCTAAACCTCGGATGTTAATTTTAAAATATGTAGAAGGACAGTTTTTGTTAGTTGAAGATTTGCATACTTTTTTCTCTGAATCAATAAATTAACCAGGATAAGTAGAATTACAGTGAAGTAAGGTTTTTCCTTAATTCTGTTCACTCAGATCACATTGTGTTGCTAGTTGAGTGAATGAGTGTAGGTTGAGTGTTCACTGATATTTTTATTTTATTTTTATTTTTTAGTTGAATATTCAACGTGATTTGAAGAATGTTTTCTCAGATTTCATTGAAGGACACATTGGCTTCATCCCCACCTACAAATTTGATCCGAAAACTGACCGCTGGGATTCCAGGTAACCGTAACCATGTTTTCCACAAGCACTGAAAAGTAGTAAATGTATCGATTTGCACCCATTTTCTAGTTTTTAAAAGGCATCGATTTAGGAGAAAAAGTTCCAACCACTGCTATTCCGTCGAAAGTAATTTACCTCCTTGGCACTTTAATCCTCCTGCAAATAGTTGAAGTTCAAGGGGAGGTTGAAGATTGCAATAATATTGTTGAGCCAAAATATGTTGCCATGTTGTGGCTGGATCCAGAAATAGGAATGTTTCCTGTTTGACCCCTTTCTGTGATTATTTTTTGTAAATGTGATGCACCTCAGTTTTTCATACTCATTTTTAGGTCTCGAAAGAGACATTTTATAACTGGGCTTTTCAAAGTGCTGCCGTGGCCTAAAGCTACAGTGCACGTGAACGTGCACGCGCGCAGCCGCCAATCACTGCTGCGCGCGCACCACTCGCGTGCTTGCCACACAGCGCTCCCGTCCAAGCGATCGCGATCACTTTCGCTTTGATCGCGATCGCTATTACTTTCGTTTTCGGCCGCGCGGCCGAATGCTTGTTTTTGTTGTTGCAGTTTCATATAGCGCTAACTGGACCCGAAGGTACTGGAGCGCTTTATCTGAGCACCAGGTACATTACACGAGGTCGCAATTGTTTATTGAGGCTTTCCCCAGAATTACAGGATGCCGAGCGAGGCCGAGACTCGAACCTGTTTCTTCCTCCGAAATACGCAGCTTGTTACTTTATACGTCAAGGGCCTGGTGGATATGGCCTCTCGGCGTGTGGATCTCTCGGTAAGGAGGGAGGGTGTATGGATATGGCCAGCAGGGGGCGCGCCTACGTGTGGTGGATGTCTCTCCGGCAGCTTCTGTTCCTCAAGCGGTGGAAGCCTCCCGTGTGGTGCGGATTTGGGGACGAACTCTGTCCAAGACACAGACACTAGAATTGTTAGTTCAACATTTAGATCTACGGTTCTTAGCTTTCTATTGTGCTTTCCTCATATAATATAGCTCATTGTGATGCAAAGCATCGAGGACATATCGTCTACTGCCTTTCTGCCCGATGCTGTCTCTCGAGCATGAAGATGTAGCATGTATTGTCGGACTCTCCAGGGGCGCGAGCCCGCCTACAGCAGATTGGTTCCCGCACATGTGGCAGTTCCTGAGTTTCTAGATTCTCTTCCAGTGAAGTCTGGGCATTGATTTAGCTCCGTCCTGTTGCTTCTATGCATCTTTTCGACGTTTGCCACCGGGTCTCCCCCTGCGTCATACAAATTGTGGTAACAACTGGTCCTGGAGCATACACGTGCCCCGGAGATCTCCAACTGCAGATTAAAGTGTTTGCTAAAGCCTCCCCTCCATCATTCAGGTACAGAATGCATTTTTCTCTCTAACACAGTTTTGCCTCGGTGGGGGCTCTGCTGCAGCTCAGACGGGCCTTTCCTGCCTGTCCCGGGCTCCGGCCTCCATCTGCTGGCAGCTTTTAGCAGCTGGCCTGAAGGACAGGGCTGTCAGCGGCTGCCGGGGCCTGGAGTAATGAGCTGCTGGGAAGGTAAGTGACGGGCCTGAGCCTGGCAGCAACCACAGGCCGGCAGGGAGCTGCTACTGTGGCCAGCAGCCCTGCCTAGGTGTGCCAGCCGCTATTGCCTGCAGCATCCCGGCCTACTTGTGCCAACTACTGCTGCACCAAGCAGCCAGAGAGGCCTACTGCATGCACCAGCTTAACTGAACCGACTACTACTACACCTACATCAAGCAGCCAGGCAGGCCTACTGCATGCACCAGCTTAACTGCACCAACTACCACTACACCTACATCAAGCAGCCAGGCAGGCCTTCTGCATGCACCAGCTTAACTGAACTGACTACCACTACACCTACATCAAGCAGCCAGACAGGCCTACTGCATGCACCAGCTTACCTGCACCAACTACCTCTGTACTTTGCAGCCAGACCTACGGAATGTATATCCCAGCTCACCTGAGCCAACTAAATGCTACGGCACCGCCAGGCCGGTTTGTGGAGCACCACTGCCAAACCAACTTTAGAACCTACAACATGGCCTTCCCTTGCTGGTTACTACTGTGCTGCCTACATGACCCTCGTCTGCGGGCTTTTCTGGGTTTTGTTGCAGTTTTATTTAGCGTGAACTCGACCCAAAGGTATTGGATCGCTTTACATGAGCACTAACTACATTACACAGGAACACATTCATTTTTAGGCATGAAGAGAAAGACATGATTTAGATTTCGGCAGACGGGTTACTCCATCACAACAGAAAGACCTGATTTAGATT
Source organism: Triturus cristatus (assembly GCF_964204655.1). Taxonomy (NCBI): domain Eukaryota; kingdom Metazoa; phylum Chordata; class Amphibia; order Caudata; family Salamandridae; genus Triturus; species Triturus cristatus. The sequence continues at coordinate 693,871,814 of NC_140588.1, forward strand.
TCGCAAGCCGGGTTACTCCATCACAACGGTGATGGATATCCGGTCCGCTGAAATCTAAATCTCATAGGAAATATTGCCATTTAGATTTCAGCGAACGGGATATCTGTCACCGTTGTGATGGAGTAACCCGTTGGCTGAAATCGAAATCAGACCCTAAGTGATTTGCCCAGAATCATAGGATGTTGAGTCTATGCAGAGACTTGTGCCTGGTTCCCCAGTCCAAAGTCGGCAGCTCTGACCATTACCCACATCCTCCCGAACAGACAGCTCGTCCTATATGAATTGCTACTGTACTCCACTGACCTATCCAACTGTCATCTTCTGAGGGACACAGCAGTCCAGGTTCTTGTGCCTGCTACAGCTGGTAGCAGTGTGTTTCACTTGTGCCATTTCTGCTATATTTAGCAGCTCATCCCATTTTGCTCACTATGACACTGCGCAGCTCGGTCTAACTCTGTTGTCTTCACCCAAAAGTTAGTAGTTCTCTTACTGGGCATCATGGGAGCATTAGGTGTCACCTCAAAAAATATGGTAGCTCTCACACATGCAGCACTGGATCTGGTCACACATAAGCGAGCATGTATGATAGCATTGAATGTGGCACAACACAAGATGGTGTCTGTACCATTGCACCTACTGGCTTCACTATGATGTCTATTGTGCATTGCAGCACTCACCATATGCCTCATCTCAGTATTATATTGCTGGGCCCAACTCCATGCAAAATGGCCCCACATAAGATTTCACGTTAGTGCTCAATATGGAAGCACTGGTAATGGCTAGTAGCACCACACTAGATGCTGGCTCCAGGGTCGTACTGGCCGTAGCGGGCACCAGGCGGTTTCCCGGTGGGCCAGAATGGTGCGGTCCGGTTTGCAGCAGTGCTGAAATATCGGCCCCTGTACCAAAAGCAGCAGCAGTGTTTCCCACCAGCATCCTGTGGCTGGTGCGACTTAATTGCCAGGGCCGGTTTGTGTTCCCTGTTCGGCCCTGGCTGGCTCTCTTTCTGTAGGACTTACTCGGTCGGCCTCTCACAAGAAAGGTATTTTTACAGTACTAGAATAGATCTCAAGCTGCTCAATATATGGAGTGGGTAGCACCGCCAGTCCTGTCTGTTTCTTTGCATTCTGGTACTTGTAGTTTTGTAGTTCTCGATTCTTAATGCAGGACTGCCTGTACTAGAATGCAAAGAGAAACACAGGTCTGGAGAAGCTACCCCTACGAGCAGTAGAGCTCTGCACAAGTGGTACTAGTGACCAGAGACCCTTGTACGAGCCTACTAATTTCTCTGATAAGACTTCAACCTCAGGTTATTCCAGCAAACCTTCCAAACTTTTTACGGCAGCCATGGGTCTTACAACCTTTCTGGTTTAGATGGATTCTTGATTTGATGGTTTTGGATGTTCTGGGATATTTTCCTGCTAAAGCTGCACAAAAGACTGTCTAAGCTGCCAACAGAGCCAAACCCATTGCAGGGGGGCAGGGAGTGGATGTTATTGGCTATATGTGGGAGGGTACAGCAGTGCACGGTAGGCACCTATGGATCTGGGGGTCGACATACTTCATGCATCCCCCCCACTCAGTCCAAGCCTCCCTTGTTTATCTGTAAACCAGACAGCATAGGTGAACATTTAGGGCACCTCAAAAATTGTTTTATGAGGAAGGTGAGAGGGGGCATCACCTCTTCCACTGTATCCAAATTGAATGGTGGGGCATAGCCCTAGCCCAACAGATTATGGATCACAAAGTGATCCCATGTCTGGTGTGAGTGGTTCATCCAGCCTTACGTATTTATGTCGAGCCTGGACAGTGCATGCGCTACTCTGCGAGGCATGTTGCATTCAGTCTATGGGCTTCTCAACATGTTCAGTGCTTCTGGTTGGTTGGTTGTCCTGCCTCTCGAAATCCCTTCAGTCTCGTTGGTCAATAGTGTCTATCTGTCCCACCTTTGGGTGCTTAGTTCCCTCCCAGTGGACATCACTGATTGTTTCTTTTGGTAGGCCAGCTCTGGCCATCTGTAGCCTCTTTGCCCGTACCCCCTCCCTCCCGTCATTGCTGGTGTCCTTCCAGCACCGCTGCTTGTTTTGAAAGGGAGTTTCCTTGCACTGCTACTTGTTGGCTATCTGTTGCCTCCTCACTTACACCCCCCTCCCGTCATTGCTGCCGTCCTTCCTGCACAGCTGCTTTTTAGGTCTCGCCTGGCTTTCGCGTAAGCGATCGCACAGCAAGACTCTAGTAAGGGGCTCCCAAAAGTGCTCCCAAAAGCGGATTGCATGGCGAGCACACGCACAATCACGTGCATCGTGCCGCCATGCAATCCGTTTATCATCGTACTTCAAAGGGTCCGCTCCCCCGCCTGGAATGCGCTCCACCGCCCCCGCCAAGCGCGCGCGCCACGCTCCGCTCGGCTTGTCTTGTTTTTCTTATCTCATCCCGCTAATCATTCGCTCCGAGCGCCGTATCACTTCCCTTTCATTTTCTTGCTTGACAATTTTCACCAAAATATGCTTCTGTCACTTTGATTTCATCCCATTGTAACACAGTTTAACAAGTGTTAAACATGTCTGCCGCGTCATGCAAAACCGTATCTCGCAGTCTGAGTAAGGAACGTTGAAGTGTAAAAATACTTTCGCACGCTTACAGCTCCGGAAAAGGAGCATTTGTTTGCCTCTGAGCACAGAATGAAGACTGACATCCTCATCATGGTGAAAACTGTTGTCATGTTCATTTAGTGCAATGCTTATTGCAGTCAGATATGCATTCATAAGGACTCAGGGCAGGAGCTTTTCCAGAGGATCTCTCAGAATGCTGAGTGATGTTGTGCATTGATTTCGCCCTTTCAAGGCTAGCGTGTCTGTCCACTCACGCATGTTCAAGCTGTCAGAAAACATTAACTGCCTGGGTTGCACCCGGAATGTTAAAACATTTTGAGATATGGAGGCTACAGCTGCGGGTCGGTTTTCCGTTCCTCCTTGGCTGTCGTTCGCAGTATGTCAGGCGCGGTTGTGTCAGTTGTGTATCCGTGTGTGCTTGTGCAGAGCAGTTTGATAACTTTTTTGGCCCATCAGTGGGGAGGGTGGTTGGGTTTGTGATGGTTTCGCTACAGTTGGCGGTTGGCGCTTGGCGCTTTTTCCACCTCTCTTCTTCCCATGCCTCCCGCCTCTCTCCCATAGGTGCTTTATTCCTGCTTCTTCTTGTTTACACTTCTAACTAAAAACATTTTGAAGGCTCTACGTTTAATAGCATTCCCAATTTTTAATTTTTTAAAACAGCACTCGCCCTTTGGGGCCTGAAAAATTATTTTAAATATAGTAACATATTTGCTAGCCTTTGTCCGCAGCTTATGTGATAATTGGTTGATTCCCCGCCGCAACACCCCTTTTGCCGTCTCTGTAGTTAGGCAGTCCCATTGCAGAGACCGATTGGCTAAGCCTATGCTCGTTATTAGATTGTGTGGGCTTTACTTCCTCTTCATCTGTTTGTCCCTCCTCTGAAGCATGGACGCTTTACTTGTAGCTTTCACTGCTCACTTTTGAAATCCTGTTTACGTTTTACTTAAGCACTCCATAGGGCGGGTGTTAGGCGGCGATTTTCACCAAAAAAACAACTACATTGATCGACTCTTTGGATGTTATTGTGAGCTTCCCTTGTTCCAAGTTGGCTCGAGCCAACTCTTTTGTCAAAAGTGCTTGTGTCTCCCAAACAAATAGTGTTTCAAAAAGGTTACAGGCCATGTGTGGGATTTGTTTTTGTAGGTTTGCACTTAGCACGGGGTTCCTGGGCTTTCCAGCATAATGTAAAAACAGTTTAGTGCATAACAAATTGTGCTTTATACACTTGCATTCATTATGAACAGCGCACCACAACACTCAATACACATTTGATGCTGCTCGTACCACAACCAGACAATGCAATGGTGAAGACTTTATTTGCTTCACAACTAACGTTATTCAGAAATCATTTGATGTCATAATTATGTAATACTCGACTGGTGCTTTGAACATATAGGTACTTAGGGTTCGCTCAAACTGCAGTAATTATTGCACTGATAATGCTCTATGACTTAGAGTATCCCTCTTTGATTAATGCAGTGAGTAGATGAGGTAAGTAGTTGCATTTGTTTATTTCAAAAGTGTTGTCTGCATTTAAAAACAAGCACTGTCAAAGCCAGTAGGTCTGACCTTGAAAAATGTGCTGTTTATTTCTTTTTCGCAAACCTATGCAAAAAAATGACGAACACATGAAAATTATAAACAAGCATTGGCATAGCCAATAGGTCTCGCCTTTGGGACCTTGTAAGTGTTTAGCCAAAGAAATTGTGCGGCATAAATAAATACTTATAAGGTCCCAAAAGCGAGACCTATTGGCTATGCCAATGCTTTTTTGTTGTTGCAGCGGTAGGCTTCAGGTAGAGCAAGTGTTCTGTGGTGCATACAACCCCTATCCTTATTTGTGACACGCATAAACTCTCAGCGTGAAGCATTTTGCGTAGTGACATCTAGCGTGTGTGTCAGACAATCTACCTTGCATATCTTTTGCATAATCGGAATTCTGAAGCCTCAGAATTACGAGATGGTGATGTATGTTCTACATTCAGCGGTAAGATAATAATGGGTTACATATTTCTATACTTTATCTCTTGGTGTTTGTGAAATTAGGTACTTTTATCTGTTAGAATTGAGACCTTTACTGCTTACGTATGTATTTTGTTGTGTTGATGTAACTAAGAAGGGAGCTTTAAATCATTTATCATCAAGCTGATAGAAATGCAAGCCATGTGAGATGTCACTAACTTGCAGTGTATGTGTTAATTTGTGGAATTATTTCTTGGGTAACAACTTCATGGTTGTTTTAATTTAATGGAATGTGCTTATTCATGCATGTGGTATTCATCTTTTAATCCGTTCAGTTTGCTATTTAATCTTGCTTACTTGTTCTTGAAAGCAAAACACAGTCCTTCAAATCTTTAGTTTTCACGTTGTACGTTAGTTAAGGGACTCCATCTTCACTTGTGCTCTACTAGTTCATAACAAGACTGACATATCAATCATGCAGAGTATACTTTTGTTTCCAAGTAGTCTCGGTATAGCTAGTCATTTGAGCCATGACTTGTTTGATCATACAGACTTAGTTGTCCTCTGTATCCTGTGGATGCCTAGCACAGCGGTAGCTCAAGGTTTTCCATCATATTTTTTGTTCTCTTTATATAGATGGGTGTGTGCTTTGCCAGGACAAATGGTATGAGGTGTCTAAACGGTTGTGGTTGCCAAGGATTCTCGGCAGAACATTGGTTTATATTGATTTAATGGTGTCGTGTGCTTCTTTTGCTTCCAAACTGATTTTTCCCAGTGGTAATTCCACATTCTTAGTCCTTTAGGCAGTGCTGTAGCTGTGTCTCTTTTCCCAGTGACAATTCCTCATTATTTCCTCATTAGTTCCTTAGTAGTCCTGCAGACAATGCTGCTAGCTGCTTCTCTGGTCTCAGTGGTAATTCCTCATTCTTCGTCTTCTACCCCCTGCTGCAGCTGCTTCTCTGGCCCCAGTGGTAATTCCTAATTCTAAGTCCTCTATGCAGTGCTGCTAGCTGCTTCTCTGGTCTCGTCAGTAATTCTTCATTCTAAGTCCTCTCGGCAGTGCTACTAGTTGCTTCTCTGGTCCCAGTGTTAAATCCTCATTCTAAGTCCTCTAGACAGTGGTGCCGTATGCTACTCGGGTACAATCGGTAATTCCTCATTATAAGTCCTCTAGACAGTGCTGCAGCTGTATCTCTCGTCACCATGGTAATTCCTCATTCTCAGTCCTCTAGGCAGTGCTGCTAGCTGCTTCTCTGGTCCTGTCAGTAACTCCTCCATTCTAAGACCTTTAGGTAGTATGGCAGCTGTGTCTCTATTCCCACTGGTAATTCCTCATTCTCAGTCCTGTAGGCAGTGCTGCTAGCTGCTTCCCTGGTCCCGTCAGTAACTCCCCAATTCTAAGTCCTTCAGGCAGTGCTGCATCTGTGTCTCTGGTCACAGTGCTGATTCCTCATTCTAAGTACTCTATACAATGCTGCAGCTGCTTCTCTGCGCCCATCCGTAAACCCCCACCCCTATTCTAGGCCCTCTAGGCATTGCTGCAGCTGTGTCTCTGTTCTCAGTGGTCAATCCTCATTCTTAGTCCCCTTGACATTGCTGCAACTGCTTCTCTGGTCCCATTGTTAACTCCTCCATTATAAGTCCGCTAGCCCGCTGTATCTCTGTTAACAGTGGTGATTTCTCATTCTACACCCTCTAAGCAATGCTGCTAGCTGCTTCTCTGGTCCCCTTGGTAATTCCTCATTCTTACTTCTCCACACAGTGCTGCAGCTGCTTCTCTGACCCCTGTGGTAATTCCTCATTCTGTGTCCTCGAGGCAGTGCTGTAGTCGTGTCTCTGTTCCCTGTGTTAATGACTCATTATTAGTCCTCTACACAGTTCTGTAAGCTGCTTCCCTAGCCCCATTAGTAACTCTCCCATTCTAAGTCCTCTAGGCAGTGCTGCAGCTGTGTCTCTGTTCCCAGTTGTCATTCCGCATTCTAAGTCTTCCAGACAGTGCTGCTTGCTGCTTTTCTCATCAGTAATTACCCCATTCTAAGTCCTCTAGAAAGTGCTGCTTCTCTGGTCTCATCAGTAATTCCCCCATTCTAAATCCTCTAAGCAGTGCTACTAGCTGCTTCTCTGGTCCCAGTGGTAATTCCCCATTCTAAATCCTCCAGACAGTGCTATAGCTGTGTCTGTGCACCCAGTGCGAATTCGTCATTGGCAGTCCTCTAGACAGTGCTGCTAGCTGCTTCTCTGGTCCTGTCAGAAATTCCCCCATTTTAAGTTCTCTAGGCAGTACTGCAGCTGTGTCTCTGGTCACAGTAGTAATTCCTCATTCTTAGTACTCTAGGCAGTGCTCTTAGCTGCTTCTCTGGTCTCGTCGGTAATTCCCATATTTTAAGTCCTCTAGGCAATGCTGTAGCTGTGTCTCTGTTCCCAGTTGCAATTCCTCATTCATAGTCTTCTAGGCAGTGCTGCTAGCTGGTTTTCTGGTCATAATGGTAATTCCTAATCTCAGTCCTCTAGAAGGTACTGCAGCTGCTTCTCTAGTCTCGTCGGTAATTCCCATATTTTAGGTCCTCTAGGCAATGCTGTAGCTGTGTCTCTGTTCCCAGTGGTAATTCCTTATTCTTAGTCCTCTAGGCATTGCCGCTAGCTGCTTCTCTGGTCCAGTCAGTAATTCCTCATTCTATGTCCTCAAGACAGTGCTGCTAGCTGCTTCTCTGGTCCCGTCAGTAACTGCCCCATTCTAAATCCTCTAGGAAGTGCTGCAGCTGTGTCTCTGGACTCATAAACAATTCCTAATTTTAAGTCCTCTAAACAGTACTACAGCTACTTTTCTGGCCACTTCGGTAATTCCCACATTTAAGACCTCTTGACAGGGTTCAGCTGCTTCTCTGATCTCTGTTCCCAGTTGCAATTCCTCATTCATAGTCTTCTAGACAGCGCTGCTAGCTGGTTTCCTGGTCATACTGGTAATTCCTCATTCTCAGTCCTCTAGAAAGTGCTGCAGCTCCTTCTCTGGTCTCGTTGGCAATTCCCATATTTTAAGTCCTCTAGGCAGTGCTGTAGTCGTGTCTCTGTTCCCTGTGTTAATTACTCATTATTAGTCCTCTACACAGTTCTGTAAGCTGCTTCCCTAGCCCCATTAGTAACTCTCCCAGTCTAAGTCTTCTAGGCAGTGCTGCAGCTGTGTCTCTGTTCCCAGTTGTCATTCCGCATTCTAAGTCTTCCAGACAGTGCTGCTTGCTGCTTTTCTCGTCAGTAATTAGCCCATTCTAAGCCCTCTAGAAAGTGCTGCTTCTCTGGTCTCATCAGTAATTCCCCCATTCTAAATCCTCTAAGCAGTGCTACTAGCTGTTTCTCTGGTCCCAGTGGTAATTCCCCATTCTAAATCCTCCAGACAGTGCAATAGCTGTGTCTGTGCACCCAGTGCGAATTCGTCATTGTTAGTCCTCTAGACAGTGCTGCTAGCTGCTTCTCTGGTCTTGTCAGAAATCCCCCCATTTTAAGTTCTCTAGGCAGTACTGCAGCTGTGTCTCTGGTCACGGTAGTAATTCCTCATTCTTAGTACTCTAGGCAGTACTCTTAGCTGCTTCTCTGGTCGTGTCACTAACTCCCTCATTCTAACTTCTCTATGTAGTACTGCAGCTATGTCTCTGTCCCAAGAGGTAATTCCTCATTCTTAGTCCCCATAACACTGCTGCAGCTACTTCTCTGGTCCCGTCTGTAACTCCTCCAGTCTAAGTCCTCTAGACAATACTGCAGCCGTATCTCTATTCCCAATGGTAATTCCCCATTCTTAGACCTCTACACGGTGCTACAGCTGCGTCTCTGTTCATACATCCACTACATTCCAAACCAAAACACATAGGTAAAATACATTGTCATTTACAAGGCCAATAGCTCTAACTCTAAAAAATGCGAGACCTATTGCATTGCAAATGCTTGTTGTATATCCTTTTTAGAAAAAAAAGGACTCACACACTTAACCAGCAATTTTTCCCCATTCCTTGCTCCCACCCCCAAAAAATAAATAATAATAATTGACTATATTTTAGATTCCCTCCAGTAGAATCCGCAAACTCTTGGGACTTTGAAAATCCTCATGATATATGGAGAAAAAATAGGACGCAATTTGGCAAGTATACTTTATGTGGAAAAAAGATTATGAAGGCTTAAAGATGAAGTGACCCAAACATCAATAAAAATGCTCAGTACTGGATAGGGAAAAGGCTTACCGGCCAACTGCTAAAAATATTGCAATCCATTGCTTCCTGTTTGCTTAATTGACTACCATGGTGTAAAGGAAACTGTTTTCCAGAAACTAACTCCATGTTAAGAGTGCACCTCTGCAACAAACACACACACACACACGTCAAAAAGAATATCTCCAATGGGGGACTTTCTCCAAGTGAGAAGTGATTGCTCTGAATTGAAAGATTATATATGAAGGAATCGCAATTGGGGCAGAGCAAAATTTAAGTCACTCCAAGGTACATTTGTGTTATGCTTGTTTCGCAACATTCAAAATTACTGCATTAAGCCACTTTGCGTGATTGTGTGCCATTTGCTGTAAAGATTTTCTGCAAACGCACAGAAATAGAACGTGGGCGTCTCTTCAAGGTGATTTGTGTTTATTGCACTTTCTTTTAGCGAGAAATCCGTCCTTGAGGGAAAACTTTGTGAGGACACATTTTGCTGTAAGAAACCGCACACAGTGACAGATTTGCATATGGCATAATTTAGCCGAAAGTTAATACAACCCAAAAGTAAACTACGCGAATTTCGCAAAACCATAATCAAAACTAGCTAGTAGTCTGAGATCGTAAATAACATAAATTGACATTTCAGTGACCTACTACACTTGCCCTAAACAGGAACATGTAGGATGCAGAAAAACAGTGACCCTACGACATAGCAGAGTGTATTGATTTTAGCATATAATAAATACACTCCAAAGCCTATAGGTCACATTGAGAATATATCATTAAATTACAAAAAATGACAAAACTCTTGCAATTTCATGAAGCCCGACATTGAGGTTAGCATTTTAATAACTACAACGCCAATGATGACTTACAGAGAATGCAAAAAAAATGGCGATAGATAAATTTCACTTTTTTATTTTAAGACAATAGACCACAGCAGAGGAAAATGAAACTAATGTCCTCTTGCCTAACGTGGTGAGTGAGGTATATTATAAAAATCACAAGCGGTCGACGGTGATACCAGAAATATGGGTACCGATTTACGTGCTAATGCGCACGTGGCCTTAAGCTAGTAGGCAAAGAAAACTAAGTGATTGAATTTGGAACGTAGTATAGCAAAATCAACGTAGACTGAAATAATCTTTGGCACTTTAAGAAAATACCTCGCCATAAGAGTAATGGAGTATGTTTGTTTTAGGGTAAGTACAAGTATTGTGGAGAGCAGGGAAACCTACTCGCGCAGTTGGAATCTTTGGGTTAGATAAAATGTACGACCTTGTTTATAATAGAACAGAATTACATTACAAGTGAAGTTAGTTTTCTTGTTGTTTGAATTAATTCCTCACCCCAAATGTCCAGTAGGTGGAGCTGGAGATTTATATATTCTCTTGCATTTGACGGCGTCCAGGATGAGATGGTCAAATCGAGAATGGTGTAAAAATGGATTGCCTACAGGTAGTGACGAGGTAAAGGAGTGATATTCTGTATTAAAATATATTCAGTAACTTCTCTGGGTGATGCAAGTTACTAAATGTACAAAAGCAACAGATATGTAATTAAATAATATTTAATATCCTATTTTTAAGTTAAGACACCTTTATCTTAATTTTGCATTTATTCGTTTTTTGGGGGAGAATCAGTGGGTGTACTCTACAGGTTTGTAGGTCAAATGTGAAATCCGCAGTATGAACATACGTTCCATAAACGTGATCATACAAAAACATATCTATCTAGTATCCATGACAGGATAATGCAGTTAAAACCTAAAATGGAATGAAAGTATGTTTAACTCTGAATATCCGACTTCCTATGTACTAAGAGTTGATGAGGGGAGAGAGCGGGGTGAAAAGTTGCTTAAGGGGATGGGGGATACACATCGACCATGCATGCACCCATAACCGCAAAGGTATCAAAATGTAGAGGTGTTATTGGAAACGTGAGAAAGCTCTCCATCACCCAAGGGCAGGCTCCATGGGTCTCTTGAAGCTAAAAACCTGATCATGCAGCAGAGCGTGAGCCGAGACCACGACGAGTGTTGAAAGAACTGCAGAGTTTTTTTTTATTGATTTCCTGAAATGTAGATAAGGGGACAGTTCTCAAACTAATCAGCACATTCCATAGAGATGGGGACAGCGCGCCCCACAGTGCCTTAGGATATAGAAAAGACAGAAGTCTGCCTGCTTGGAGGTAAACTTTGGTACTTTTCATAGAATGATCATAGAATAGGAAAGCCTTTAGCAAGCAGCTGACCTTTCAGTAAAGGAAGAGAGGATCTACCATGCCAAGGAACAAATTACTTTCGCCTGAGAGAATGAGCATAATCTTTTTTATTTTATTATTTTGCGTAATATCTGTGAGAGATAAACATGCGTGCCCATGTCTCCCGTTCAACAAATAAAATATTTGCTTGAATTATTTTCTAAATTATGTGGTTCTTTGGAGTTGTGTGTTTAAATGCTGTGTATTTGTTAAATCTTCCGTAATTTTGAGTTTGGTTTTCTGGGTTAGTCCTTTTTTGTGTGATTTGGCCAGGGATTCGCTTCTTGGACTCTTTAGTAAACTGATTGCACTTATCAAATTAAAAAAAAAATATATATATATATATATATATATATATATATATATATATATATATATATATATATATATATATATATATATATATATATATATATATTAATATTTTAAATCACATCAGCCTGGCGCAAGTGTAGGCTTTTGCATTAAAAAAAAAAAAATAGGAGTAGATATGTGGTCGACTGTTGCATTTTGCATTTATATGCTCGTTAAAAATGAGGTCAACACATAAAAAGCGTGGTCTCAACGAGCCCCCTAGAATATCCTGGTATGTATGAAAGTAGCTGATTGGCAGAACGGATTACTTTTGCAGGGCCTTGATCAAACATTTGGAGTTTAACCTTGGTACCTTTCCATAGAATGATTGATGCACTGTACTTTAAACATGATGCAAGCCTGCTTAAACTATACCAGTGGAACATTCTCAAAACAGGGCCTCTGTGACTACACTGAGGCTCAGTCATGACAATACATCCAGATTGATTTTAAATGGTCTAAAGGTGGGTGACTAACGATGACTTAACGCCGAAGTATTGTAGGAAGCTGGCTCTGTATATACTATACCAAAATGAGGTATAGTGTGCACAGAGTCCAGTGGAACCCCAAAGGTAGGCATGGGTAAAAGTAGATAGCACCTTACTCTCTGTTTGTGGAATTGTGGGCGAGCAGTAAGGTTTTATCAGAGGGCATTGGGTGCCCTGTTTTCAACGGAAGTTGCCGGTTTTGAATTTTGGCTGCAGGCTCGGTCCAGGAAGACTTCCGGGAGAAAGCAACAGCTGGGCAGGTAAGTTGAAGGGCTCTAGGACGTAGGTGCACCTCGGGTTCTTTTCTCCAGGGCGCAGGGCGGCTGGATGCAGAGGTCTCTTTTGATGTCAGATTTCACCTTACCAGGCCACTCGCAGGTGGGAGAGTCTCCGTTCAGAGGCTGCAGGCGGGGTCAGGAAGTCCTGGAGGCATCAACCCACGGTGGACTCGGACTCTGGAGCACTGGGGGACCTCGCTGGGGCAGGTGGGCCATCCGGATTCGGGCCGTAGGCGTCTGGTGCACTGGTGGTTCCATGCTTCTGGTTTCTTTGTCCTCAGCAGGCTCAGAGTCTGTCTTGGGAGTTTCTTTTGAACAGAACTGCTGTTCACAGGAGATCCGGTCTTTGTTGAAGGCAGTCAGTCCTCCCAGGGTTTGGAGGTCGCTGACTGCAGGACACAGCGACTTTTGGTGCAGGATCTCTGGAAACTGTAGGTGGGCTGGTAGGCTGGGGCCAAGTCGGTTCTCTGCAGTCTCCTCTGCTGGACATCTTCTTTCGTCCTCCTTCTTCGTAGGTTGCGTGAATCTGTCTGCTTGGTTCAGGGCTGCTCCCAAATACTGTATTAAGGGGGCATTTTAGAGGTCTCAAGGTCAGTAGCCAATGGGCTACTGACCTTAGGGTGACTGCTCACTTGGTGTGGTCACGGGCACAATCCCTAATCCTGATTGGAGAGTGCCTGCCTTCTGAAAATGGCGAGCACTGAAGAGTGGGCTTCACCTCGCCTCCCCCACCTGAAGGGTGGGTTTGGCAGAGGTGGGCACACCTTCTGGGCTGTGCAAATTTTTTCCCACCGGTCTTCCCGTCAAAACGGAGGGGAGACAGGAAGGGGGCCTGCTCCTAATAGCAGGAGAGCCTGGGGGGTCGCTTTACAAAGGCGGCAAGGCCTTTGAAGCTACCCTGCTACAGATGGCTCTTCCAAACCCTGGGGGAGGTGTGAACACCTCCACCCAGGAAAGGCTTAGTTTCTGGACCCAGGGAGCAAAGGCTGCCACCCCAGGAGTCCAGAAACATGTCTCATGGTGAGTGTGTGTGAGAGTGAACGAACAGGGCCTCTAAGGGTGGCACAATAAGTTCTGCAGCCCTTAGGGGCCTGGCCAAGGTACCCATGGCACCTTTTACAAGGGACTGACATGTGGCCAGAGAGGTGCCAATTGGGGGTCCAAGGTACAGTTTTGGGAAAGAACACACGCCCTAGTAACCTGATTGGAAGGGATCCGCAGGACATCAAGTGAAAGTGCATCAGTAGTCTTGCAAAAAGTGGGGGGAGGGTTACTGCAACAGAAACCCAGCTTTATACAAGTATGCATTGTTGCAATAGTAGAGCTGTGACTCAATTAGGCTTTAGCCCGTCTACTGTCCAATATAAAGGAAGAGAATGTTGGGGAAATTTTCTTCATGTAAAAAGTGCAAGATGATGCAGAAATCCAATATTATGCCTAGACTTTGCACTGATTTAGAAGCTGTAGGACATGGACCGAAAACTGCGGACTTTAAGGACTGCTTCCCACCTACCATAAGATCCTCAGGTTTGCCAGTGTTGAGCTTAAGCCAATGGAAGCCCATCGATACTCATGTAGCAGAAAGGCATATCTAAAATGACAACTCCTCTGTCGCGCAATTGCGCTGCCTGAAGAAATGACTGTCTCCTGCATCGATGTATAAGTTAAAACTATAATAGCAGATGAGTGGCACAGGTTAAACAAGTACAGATGAAACCAGCAGAAAGGGCCACACACCACAAAAAATCTTATTAACCAGGGAAAGAGAAGGGCGTTGGCCAATCTTTTTTTTTTTTTAATTTCAAGGCATTTTTATAAATCCTACAAATCTCAAAGAATACAAAGTTACGAAGAATACAAGGAATACACAGTAAATAATAATAAATAACTAAATAAATAGGTTTCTCAAGTGCCTTGCCAAGGTGAGCGCATTGATGTCGCAGTTATGTACAGGTGGATAGCCAAGCATAGGTATCACATAAATGGTAATGCAAGTACTCTTCAGTACAGATATATTAAGCAAGTACAGATTGCACAACTGTAGTGGAGGAAAGTACAATACAGTACAGGAATATCCTTGCAAATAACCAAAACATTAAGAATTATGTTGTGTAGAAAATAGTCTGTTTTAGCCAAGCATATTTATCACTTGCATAGTAATAAGAGTACTCTTCAGTCTAAATATATTAAGCAAGTACAGTTTTCTCAGCTGCAATAGTGGAAAGTACAGTACAGGAACATCATTGTAATTAAAGCATACTTTAAAAAAAATTACATTATGTAGAAATTAGTCTGTGTTCACGGGGGGTCATATGAGAAGGAAAAGGAATCAAGGAACTACCACATTTTCCTGTGTGATTTACGCCAGGGAGAGGCTTGAAGTGCAACGTTGTCTGCTCCTCTTAGGAAGGATAACCATTCTTGCCACATCTTAAATGAGACTTCTTTAGAGTTTTTCCACTTATTTAAAACAATTTTACAAGCTAAAGTGAGCATAAGATCTAACAAGTAGCGGTCATTTACGTCCGTGATCCTAGGATCCAGAGCGCCTAGTAGAACATAGGAAAATTCTCTAGGAGGGGTTACGTTGAAAGTTTTGCCTATACATTCGTAAATCTTATCTCAGTATGCTTGTAGTGTAGGGCAATTGAAGAGCATATGGGCCAGGTTACCAACGTGAGAGTTGCAGTTCCAGCAGGTGGGACTAAGATTAAAAATCCTTTCTGGTGTCCAATATGTCCTGTTTATTAACATCAGATTGGTTTGTGATGGTATTGGGGAGATTTTATTCGAGAAGGGGGTGATATGTATCTTCCCCAGTCAAAAGGGATATTACTAGAGTTGGCCAATCTAGCGCTTATAGTTGATAGTGTTGAATGCTACTGAAAGGACTGGTAAAATCATACAATTGACGCTGCCATGTGGCGATCATCCATTACCTCTAATAGATTGACCAGGAATGAGTAGTGAAGTAAGGCACCCATCATCACCCTCATCAGTTATAGGTCTGGTCCCCTTTTTTGTTATCAAATATAGGTCAATATGACTGACTGCAATCATTTGGTAATCCATCATCTTTTAGTGTGGGTACATTTCTCAGTTGCCATAATGATCTTTCTTTTTACAGCGATGTGAAGAAATGGGGTGTATGATGTGGTGTTTTTGTGTGACCTAATACACTTCGCAACCCTTTTCGGATGAGTAGGTTTTGTATGTCAAACCTTTAGTTCAAACCTCGGTAGCTGTGACTGACCACCAAGGATTCTACAAAGGAACAAGTGTAACAAATGTAAACAGCAACAAAACAATAGAAGAAGAAACCGTGAAGACACCAAGGAAACCGGACACCTATTAATTAAAATAGACTGTATTTTCATGTATTTTTAGGCACCACAATGATAAATATCCACCAGAGGGTTCTGGAGATGGAGAATTTACAAGGTATAGTAAATCAAAGCATTTCATGCAACCACAAACAAGCAATGGAAAATTCAACTAATGTGACACTTTAAAAACTTTTTCACCAAAATTGTAAACTAGTTGTCTTACAGTCACTTAGTCAATTTAGGTGGCCAACTCCATTAGGAAGCCAATAAGGGGGAGTAGCAAGGTCCTCGGAAACAGTTACCTCAGCAGGTGAAGCAGTCCATTCCAGGCACTTTTATCCATTGTAGTGGTTTCCTATGGACCAGTTGCACAACCAGTGCTGTAATCCCTTGGGTGACTCTCTAATTTGCAGGTCTTGGGTACCATATATTAAGGATGTACAGGTAAGTTAGCCTATACCAATTGGGTGTACCAATGTAACATAAAAGTTTTAGAGTCACCACACTGGCAGTGAGGTTTGGTTAGCAGGCCTCAGTGCACTCTTGGAGTAAAAAAACAAGCACATCATAAAACAAAAACCTGCGGGTGACCACTCTAACAGAGGCATTTCCTTACATGGCCTAAGATTATGAGCAACTAACCTATATCCTGGTAATTCTCATGATCTAAGTGGAAAAAACTGGAAAGGCCATCTAAAATGGCATGGTCAGTCCAAGGTCTGTGTTCCTCTCCAAAGTCCATATGCTGTAGGGAGATGGACCATCTGAACAACTTGGTTTTCTCTCCTCACATGCATCAACTATCTAAGAGGTCTGTGGCCAGTCTGAACTCTGAAGTGAGTCCCAAACAGGTAGGGCCTTAACTTCTTCAGGGACAAACCACAGCAAAGGCTTCCCTTTTAGTGGCACTACAACACTGCTCGCTTGGTAGGAGTAATTTGCTTATGAAGGCAACTGGCTGATCTAGCTCAAATGATTTACAAGGGACAGCACTGCCCCTATCCCATGTTCAAATGCATCTGTCTGAACAATTAATTCCTTGCAGAAGTCAAGTGCCTTGAGGACAGGTGCTGAGCACAGAGCTTCCTTGGGAGTTTCAAAAGCCTTTTGACAACGCTCAGTCCAGATAACATTTTTGGGTAGCTATTTAGAAGTAAGGTCAGTTGTTTTAGTATGGCACCCTAAACTTACACAAATCTTCTGTATTGCCCAGCCAGACCAAGAAAGGCGCTGAATTGGGTTTGAGTCTTAGGAGTTTCCCAGGTTTGAATTGTCTAGATCTTGTGTTTTAGAGGTTGTACATGGCCTCCACCAACCTGGTGGCCCAGGTACACAAAATAGCCTTACTCTATGTGGCACCTGCTTGTCTTGATAGTCAGGCCTGCCTGCTGCAGGGCCTAAGTAAGTCCTTGAGGTGAACCTGGTGATCGTCCCAGGTGAAGCTGAAAACAGCTATTTAATTCAGGTAAGCTGCACTAAAACTCTCCAGATCTGAAAGAAATTGATTCATCAATCACTGGAACGTGACATTTTTCAACCCAAAGGGCATCACTTTAAATTGGAAGTGGCCTTCCGGTGTAGAAAAAGCAGACATCTCCTTAGCTTGGGGTGATGACCATCTTCCAATAGCCTGATGTCAGGTCAAATGTACTCCGATATTTTACTTCCCCATCCTTTCAATGTGCTTATCAGCTCTTTGTATGAAGTCGACATCGGTCTTGGTGACTACACTGAGTCCCCTGTAGTCCACACAGAACTTCATCTCAGGTTCCCCCCCTTTGGGATTGCGCTTGGGCACCAGTACCACTGGACTGGCCCATGGAGGGCTCAATAACTCCCAACTCAAACATCTTGGCAACCACAGCCTTGAGGTTGGCCCTTGACCTGGTCAGACAACTTGTATGTTTTGGTTTTGACATGCATACCATGTTGTCAGACCTATGGTCAGAGAAAACAGACCAGCAAACTGCCTCAATAGCTGATAGCAGTCCCTTTGTTGCCATTCTCTTGGCGTGGAGGAGAGAACTACTACTTCCACACCGCCAACTTGTGCATTAGAGGATAAGAGGTCTGGAAGGGGTTCACTCACTTCCTCCTCTTCTCCATCAGTCACCAGCAACATGCTGGTGTCTGCGCTGTCATGGTGCAACTTGAGCCTATTCACATGTGTGACCCTGTGAGGGCTCCTGGGGGGGTATCCAAGTCTACCAAGAAGGCGACGTCTCTCTTCTCTATGATGGTGTGTGGCCCAGTCCACTTTTCCTGCAGTGCTCTAGACGCCACTGGCTTCAAGACCCACACCAATGGTCTTGACTAGTACTCAACCATGGAGGACTTCTGGTCATACCAGTGCTTCACAAGCTCCTGGCTGGCCATCAGGTACTTTTTTGCCTTCTTCATGTAAGCGCCCATCCTGGAATGAAGGCCACGCATGTTTTTCACAAAGTCCTGCTTTTGGTTGTTTGAGGGGTCCCTTCTAACCCTCTCTAACCAAGCTTAGTGGGCACCTTACATGGTATCAAAGAGCTGTTCAAAGTAACTAAAGCCAACTTCTTTTGAGGGACCTCCCTGTAGGCATCTAGCAGGCTTGTGGAAAAGACAGCCCATCTCCTCTTGAGTTTCTTAGAAAACCCCAGCATCGTGCCTTCCCTTGGGGATCTTAGGGGGTAGTGAACTTGTAAGTCCCACCAAACCCATCCCACATAGCCTTCAAGTAGGCAGACATAAAATGTGTGTCTTTATCGGAGATCATACCCATAGGAAGTCCAACCCTGATTAAGATTCCAAGGAGGGCTCTAGCCACTTCAGGGTCAGTGAGTGTCCCAAGGAGAATTGCCTCTGGATGTCTGGTGGCATGGCCCATTAACACCCATATAAACCTATTCCTTGAGGCTTTTGGAAGGGAGGGTCTACAGGACCAACTATGTTAATCCTCATTCTCTCGAAGGGTGCACCCACCTCTGGAGGTGTTATCAGGGGATCCTTTGGCTTACCTCCTGCCTTGCCACTGGCCTGGCAGGTTACACTGGAGGGACAAATCTCCTTGACCTTTGCAGACATCTTGGGCCAGTAAAAGTGGTTGACCATTCTTTCTCAGGCATTGGTCTGCCCCAGGTGTCCAGCTAAGGGGATATCATGGGCCAGGTTAAGGAGGAAACAAACCGTACTTCTGGGGGATCTCCAATCTTCTGTATGCCCCTTGTTAGGGGGTCTGCTGCCTCACTGTACAGAAGGCCCTCTTTCCAGTATACCTTATGGATACTACTGTTATCCCTTTGCTCTTGTCTGACAGCTAACCCTCTAGAGTGGGGCTTGTCCTCTATTCTGGACTGAGGTCCTCTCTGTAGACAACTACACTCTTGAGCTCTGCCAAGTGTCTGAGGACAGCAGTGTTCTACTCAGGTGCGAGGCCCTCCCCATGAGGGTTAGGCTTCTTCTGGCCCTGTGGGCCTTTGGAAAGTTTATTGCCAGCTTTCCTGCCCCTTCTCTTGGCTCTAGGGGCCTGGTCCATTGGTTCAGGCTCAACTACTCCTTGACTCTCCCTCTGAGCTGTCTAGTGGTTACACAAACCCATTACTGCATGGATTTGTTTTCTCCTCCTCTACCCAAGCGGAGGTTTTAAGATCATTGCTCGGCAGAGACACTACTGGAATGGCAGGAGACATAGCTGTTTTATTTGGTCGAGTAACACCTCACCATGCAAAGTCAGCCATAGGGTGTGACTGTGATATTTTCAACATTGACTATGTTATGCACGTCTAAAGGTAGGATCTGGTCTGTGGAAACCAGTTTGGCCATCTCTGTGGTCACACCGGCACTTTTATCCCTCAGAGCCTTCACCGTCACCCCATCGAATTTTTTTTTTTTTTTTAATACTGTTGGTATTTCTCCATACTTGGTGACCAGTGAGCCAAGGATTCAATGTTCACTGCACCCATGAACTCTAAGATGACCTCTTTGTTTCCCCTGTGGGATCTCTAGGGACAGTCTCCTTTACCATCTCAACACCAGCCAACTCCTTGTACTGGTCACTAGTGAATGCCTACATTACATTATCGTCTTCCCCACTACCTTGGGGGCAGTACCTTCTCCAGGATTGGAGGTACTTTGTGGGCCTCTTCCTATGCTCTTGAGTGCCCATATTAACTCAATGTAATTTTCCTGTCCCTACAGAAGGCCCTCAGCTCATCTTTTTTGAATGAGGACAGGTTGGCCATGTCGAGCTAAATGCTTCCTTGCTGGCAATGTGCCTCCTGAAACTTTATCAAAAACTTCTTCAAAAATGTTTCAGACTTTTGAATTTTTTAGGAACTTTGCCACAACTTTCCCAATCTTTTCCAAACTCTTTGAAATTTTTCTAATTCTGTGGAGAAATGGTTTTGATTTTGACAACCACTTAACTGCTTGGGAAGCGCAAGAACGTCTTTTCTAGGTGCCTATTTGGTGGGTTCTCAGTGGTCTCAAACTTCAATAACTGTATGGTACTGCCAAACACAAGTTCTGATTCCCACACCTGCCACCAATATAAAAAACGGAGTGTACTATATGGTGCCGTTGTGTGAACTCTCCGTTGAATACACTTACCAACTCCTTTGGGACAAGTATGTTTCATTTGGCAAACCTCCTGCTCAGCTCTTGGTAGGTGTGGGTATGAGCAGAAAGGTGTACACAAAGAAACAAGTGTAAATGATCAAATCAACACCAAAATAATTGAAGAAATCGATAAGACACCGTTAAAAAATCTGATACCAAATTATAAAAATAGACTGTATTTTTATGTATTTTAAACACAACATTGAAAAAGATCCACAGGAGGGTACCGGAGATATAGAATTTAAATTTCTATCAACCACGTTTTACCTTTGTCCCACCCAAGGTGGCATAGAAGTGCTGCAATCCCTTGGTGACTCTCTAACTTGCAGGCCCTAGGTACCATATACTAGATGCTTACAGGTAAGTTAACCTATGCGAATTGGAGCCAGTGTAACGTGCATGTTTTGGGGTCAAGGCACTGGCAAGAAGGTCTGGTTAGCATGCCTTAGTGCTCTCTCGGATTTGGAAAACCAGCAGCATCAGTCAAAAATCCTGGGAGTGACAACACAAAAAGAGGCATTTCCTTACAGGCGGCTACCCATCTATGGCTGGACAGTTGATTATCAGTCACATCATGTACCAAGGCAAGGTGGGCGAATGTAGCACTGAGATCATTATAAAAAATTATGCATTGTGGAAAAAGGAAGTTTTTTCTTGCCATGCTTACTGTACATGTGAAGCTGAAGGGCCAAAAGCAGTGTTTTGTCTTCTGTTTTTAGCAAGAAAGTATAAACAAAATAAACCTTAAACTTAGGAGATATTCTCTTTCAAAGCAGCGCACGATCCACTTTAGGATTCGGAAAACCAGTTTTAAAAAATTAAGTAGGTACATTTTATAGGCCAGTTTACAAACTAAGCCTTGACTAACAAAAGTATTGTTGGAGTTATACATACAAGATGCGAGATCCCAAATGAATGCAGACTACTACATGAAGATCAGCAAAACATTTGTGATAGTTGCTAACTGGTCTGAGGTGGCTAGCGCAATATATTTGCTCAAATATCTTACTTGGGGCTCCAGCTTTTTGACGCAGTCCACCTGTAGGTTGGGGGGGGGGGTGCATCCCATTGAGATGTATGAGTGATCCCTCCGTCTTGGGTTGACAATTGATGTTGCTTCTTTTCTGTCCACTGTCTATATTGGCTAGGTACCAAGGTCACTTTCTCTGTTGTCCAGTTAGTGACGTGTTTTGTGAATGGTGCTACTTTGTTTTTTCTTTAGAATGTATGTACATTTAAATATGTTGATCTTAACGCTTGTGAGAGTTGTGCAATTAGGTGAAAGGACGTGTACTGTTTAAGGTAAACATATAATATGAAGGAAACCAATAATAAAAATTGCGTAATATGGTGCCTGATCAATGATGTGAACGTTTATACAGTCACTGCCAAGATGAAGCATTTATTAATTTTTACTTCACCCTTGGAGGGAATACCCTTTGTATATTATCAATATTAATGCAGAATGCAAATGTCATATCACCGACAGTTTTTTTGTGCCTGCACAAAAAATTGTCTTAAATATAACATTTTGGAAAGTATGGCACAGTAAATATATATGGTTCTGTACGCTGCTTTTTTTGATGGGCTACCACATGTTATCTACAGAGCTCGGCCTTTGTTATCTAGGTACTGTTTCTAATAAATTACAGCCATTTAAACTCCAGCATTTAAATAGCAGGAAAATGGTTGTTTTCAACAGCACTGTTACGGGAAAGCTGGAAATCTGTGCAGTAATTTTGCCCCTGGTATAACCCATTACTTTCTTTCATTTTTTCCCATGACTAAATGTTTGCACGTTAGCCATTTTACCTGCTTGAATTGAGTTATTTACCGTGGAATCTAACTTGGCATACTCTATTTTCTCAATCTTCCATCCTTGCTGATCTGTCTTCTACATGCACATTTCATCATTATTTTTCTGGTGAAATTTGATTGGAGAATCTAGCTGGTGTGCACACTTACCACAATCTTCAGGCTGATGTGATGACATGCATACGTTGATCAGAAGGCAAATCATGTATTCTATTTTAAGTGTCTCAGTGTAAAGTTTTTTTTTTTTGTTTGCAGTGGGAAGTGCCGAGTGCCAGCCTGGTGTGATCGCATATTGTGGCGAGGAAGTGATGTCAAACAGTTGAAGTATAGGAGTCACATGGAACTTAAAACAAGCGACCATAAACCTGTCAGTGCACTGTTCAACATAGGGGTAATATGCTTCTTTTACCAGTCCTTGTCACTAGCAAATTTGATGTTTTCTGTATTATCATTTTGTATTTTCAAATGTAGGTCTGATTGTGTATCACACACCTGTGGTTATACAAAAATCGGAAAAGTAAAGCAGTCTGCCAAGTTATTGTTAGTTTGAGGTTGAAGTCTTGAATGGGTTAAGTATTAAAGTGTAGTCGTTGATTTCTAGTTGGTTAATTCATGTCTAATACAGGATGGTTGTAGCTGAAGGCTTGATAATGTTTTTCCAATGGCCTCTTTTCACATTTTACACACCGCGAAATTTACATTGAACATTCAAAGAATCTGTGCTTTTCTGTATCCCTTTTTGACCCATCTCCTTTATAATTTTTTTCAAATTCCTTCTTTAAATGTGTTAGGTTTATTAGCATATCTCGTAGGGTATTTTAGAATGGATATAATCTACTATTAGGGCAATGTTGTTTTTGCAATACATTGTTTCAGAAAACTACTGAACACATATAAACCACACTATTGTAGGTAAAGGTTGTGGATGAGCGGCGGTATAGGAAGGTGTTTGAAGATATTGTGCGTATGATGGACAGGATGGAGAATGACTTTCTACCTTCTTTATCATTGAGCAGAAGAGAGGTGAGGCAATTTCACATTCATATTCTAACAATGCATTTATTAAGATGTAGCTGCAAGTTTTGTCATGCGTATGAAACTTTGAACAGAGTAAGTCAAAATTGCTCTTCAGATTTCTTTTGTTCAAATCAATAGTTTTGTATTTATACTCTTTTATGTATAGTAACCGTTACAATGTAAGATAACATCATAAGATGTGCCTTTACAGATATTGTTGTACAGGCGTAAGATCTAGGAAACTGGTAAGAAAACAGAGAGTTTAGGGAAAATAATGGTAGACGATTGTATGATGGCAAAGGAAAAAGTTAAGCAAAATGACAAAGGATGACGCTGTATCATTTTATGGGAATAACCACTTTTGACAGAAGTAGAAGCTGACAGATAAGGCAGCACTATGACAGTGAGAGTCTAGAGAGAATAAATATTTAAGACTTACAGATGGAATAGTAAATGTAAGCCCTTAGGATGTGCCTGCTGCTTTATCCCCGATAGTACATACCTAAGGTCTAATTTAAGTGGTGCATTTGTAGATTGTGGAAAAACCATGTTTTTTCTCCCACAGGCACTTTTCAAAACAGCCTATTTACGTTATTTATTTTCAGTTCATTAGATAGCACAGACCAAGACACATCACAGGTACCTCTGAAATGCACTGTAAACGAAGTGGAAGGTGTAGAGTACTATAAACATAGTTGGGAGCAGAGGCAGATAATTAGAAAATGTGGATCCGATAAAAGGGGCAACCAGTCTTATAGATACTGTCTGAGGAGATGGATCATATTAGTTAAAAGAATATCGAGGTACAGGCCAGAAAAACCGATGACTCAGCCTCCTTTGTGTACTGTAGTAACCAAAGTGAGTCCGACCATTTGATTGGACTATCTTTCCAATCTTTATGTTAAATAGAAAAAAAGTTTTCTTAAAATAACCCTCACCCACCAGGGTTTCCCCTTGGTGGCATGCATCATCTTAGGATTCTTCCTGTCCTGCAGCAGAATGGGGGCGTGCTACGACCTCTGAATATGTGCAGGCACTAGGGTCATCTTTTGAATCGTGCAGCAGGTGCAGTGGCACCGAGCTAACAAGTTGTCAACTCTAAACACCTAATATTGCTATATTTTACTACTTAACAGGCAGTCACAATTGCAGTTACCTTGCAGACACAGGGTCATGATTTGAATGGTGCAGCTGGTGCAGTGGCACTGGTGCCAAAAGCTCTAGGGACCCCACTAAACCCAGATTATTGCTACATTGTACTACTAATCAAGACAGTCATAAGTGCATTTATTTAGTCTGCAATAGGGACATGATTTGAATAGTGCAGTTGGTGCAATAGCACCAGGACCAAAAGCTCTAGGCACTCCACTAAAAACCTAATATTGATATATTTTACTACTAAACAGGCAGTCACAAGTGCAGTTACCTTGCAGACACAGGGTCATGATTTGAATGCTGCAGTAGGTGCAGTGGCACTAGGCCCAAAATTTGTCATGACCTCCTCAAAACACCAAATATTACTATATTTACTGCTATACACACATATCTGCTGTTATCTTGCATTTAAAAGGGGCTTGATTTTGAATGGTGCAGCAGGTGCAGCAGCACCGGGGCATATGCTCCAGGGACCCCACTAAACTCAGAATATTGCTGTATTTAACTAATAAACAAGCAGTCACAAGTGTAGGTATCTTGCAGGCTCTAGGGTCATGATTGGAATGGTGCAGCAGTTGCAGTGGCACCCGGCCCAGATGTTGTCAGAACTCCTCTAAACACAAAATATTGCTATTACGTCAATTAATTCTATTATTTCCCTCTTTCATTTCATTTTTCAAAATGTTGCTATTACTTACCCGCACTATACCACTAGTAACAGCACAGTATCTTGCCTTTTTGTACATAAATAAGTCATACCATTTAAACAGACTTTCTGTAACTTCTATTTTACTATTTCTCAGCTAGCTACAACTTACAACAAAAACCTATTTGTTATTATTCACATAGGCAAAACCTAATGCATTTACCAATGCTTGTTAGTTTGTGTTTTTAGGTTTTAAACTGCTTGCCCATGAAACAAGCTGCCAGTGCAAAATATTTTTGTAAATATGGGATCTAGACCTATACAGGATTGTTGCCATTAATGTTTGAGAGTTACCTGTTTCTTCTCCAAGAATATTTTGGAATTGTTTGCCATTGTTTCTTCACTCAGGAGCGCCAGCTTGTTCTTCTGAACTGTTTTTTTTCTGTGCTTGGTTCAGCATTCACAGCCTTATCTAAATTCTTGATGCTTTTTGCATTTTTACTCATAAAACCGTATCCCATAATGTTTGCGCTGTCAGTTTTTTAGTATTAAAGGTTTCATCACTCAGTGGCCATGGCACAAAGCTTTCTATCCGTTCCGTGTTAACCTTGATAAAGGGTCTAGTCAGTGTTCGTTCATAGCATCCTCTCCAAACATGAGCAAAGTTGTCTGAGATCTTCCCAGGAGAAGACAGCACATTCTTCGCGGTTGACCAACTGACATTAAACCCTTGTTTTTTCCTGACTTATTTGTCTAGCTTGAAAGTTGTATTTCAGCTGTGTCTGCCATCTCTTGGCAGAAGTTCAGGATTAGGAGGTTGTGATCGCTCTCCAGCTGCAGTTGTATGGTTGGTTCTTCAAAGCTTTTGCAGTAATGTAGATAAACAATATGTAGTTCATACTAGACTGTGTTGTTAAAGGGTAGTAAGGTGAAACGTGTGATGCATCTGACTGTATTTGAGGTGGAGACAAAATGTATTTTGATTGTTTTTCATCTCTAAAACGTTGTTTAAACATAAATGTACAGGATTTATCAGGTGTAATGGTTTAGTGAATAGTCGAGGTGAGTTCTGTCATGTGGTCTCGACTTTTAAAGAAGTCTGGAGGTCGGTGATTGTAGGGTATATAGGATCCATATAGCTTATTTGTCTTGCTGGATTCCATCTTGTGCCTTGCTCATGTTGAAATGTACATGCTACTATATAACCTTTGTTGTTTCAGCCATCTGATCTTTGAGTAAACTCATGGTGTGTCATCTAATCTCCCGTTCCTTTTTGAGTTTTGAGGAAAACCTCTGCACTCATATCACTTTCTCTGCCTCCAGGCACCAGTGTTTGACATTCCTCCAATCTTTGATCATTAGTGACTCAAATCTTGACCAATCTTGGGCCATATCTCTTTTCACTTACACCAAGACCTGGTTAACACTCAACCTTTGATAGCTGGGGAGGTACTATGTTCCCAAAATTCAAAGTAGTATTGTGCATGGTTTTAGATGTTGTTGAATTTCCAACACCACCTGCATTCCCCTTAAAATATTTGTCCAGTTTTTATCAAGTAGAGGGCACCCCAATATTTTGTGCACTGACTCTCTCAGCCTCTTAGGCAAATATAGTTTCCTGGTCCCCTGAAGTTTACCAAGTGGTCCTTTGTATAGTAGGCCCTGTGCAGGATTTTATATTGTACTACATCTAATTGAGACCTTTCAGTCATACATCACAGTTTCTTCCCTGTCTACCTCCTCCACTTCACCCTCCTCTGTTATCCAATGTGCTGTTGGGTGACTCTAAATGTTTAACATTAAAGTTATGTGCGTGTGAGACAGATACCACTTTGTCGTTTTTAGGTCGAGCATTCAAGACCTCTTGTATATACTTTAGAATATACTTATTATATATTTATATGTCTATGTACTTTGTGGGCTATGGAGATCAGCCCTAGGACTTGTCTGCTTCCGCTTAGGGACTTTTTTTTCTGTTCAACTGCCTGTGTTTAGCTGTCTTGATAGAAAACGACAAGCAGAGGTCAGTAAAATACCAGAATCACTTTAGCATTCTCTAGATTCCAGTCCATAGAAATTGTCTTCCACGAGCACCCATAGACGATATTTTTTTCAAATCTTGTATTTTCAGTGATATGACTACCGAAGGCCCTATATTAAAAACCGAGCTTTGGACTATACAGTTTCTCACTGAAAGTCAATATTTCTCTCCAGGTGTTCCCATATCTGGCGTGTCACGCAGTTTGGTGCTTACTACCTCTCCATTTTAAAGAACAGTAGATGTTTCAGCACCCAGGCTAATGTGCTGCATAGCTAAATACATATAAGGTCCCAAAAGCGAGACCGATTGCATTGCAAATGCTTTTTATATCCATGAGTCTGATTTCCTTTGGATATGCTTCTTTTACCAGTCCTTGTCACCAGCAAATTTGAGGCTTTCTGTCTTACCATTCCGCATTTTTAAATTTGGGTGTGATACACCATTGTGTATCACACACCCATGGTACAAAATAGGAACAGTAAAGCTATCTACAATGTTATTGTTTAAATAGAGGTTTGGAGCCCTGATGTGGTTACGTTTTAAAGTATAATAGTTGATTTCTAGTTGGTTAATTCATGTCTAATACAAAATGGTTGTATCGGAAGGCTGGATTATATTTTTCCAACGGCCTCCTTTCACATTTTATACAGCGCAAAATTTACATTGAGCATTACCAATTAAGGAATCTTGTTTTATTACCTCTGTGCTTTTCTGTATATCTTTATTTGACCAATCGCCTTAATCTTGGGAATGATCGTCCTCCAAAATCAGTTCACTTTCCTCCTTGAGAGCATGTTCCATTTGTGGGCATCTGAACTTCAAAGTATCACCTAATGTGTAGTCTGTTTGCAGTGTTGTGAGCTGTTGACATACTTACAGTGGAATCCCTTTAGGTCGCTTAGTCCTGGCGATCTGAGTTGCACCTAACAATGTGTTCTAGATGCAAGTTTATTCCCACCCCACTTCCTTTGTGCCACAACCTCAACACCACTCATCTGGCCAGTGGTAGCACATTAGTAGATTGTCCTCTATACAATACATATTTTATTCTTGGCATAGGCGTGTCTATCAATTCACAGTGTCAGCTTATTTTGTTTGACAAAAGCCCATTTATTTGCCCCTGCTAATTGGGCTGCTCCATATAATCGCCTTTCTCTGGGTAATGAATTCCTCCTTCAAATGTGCAATTTGCTGAGCTGTGAGTGCTATTCGTGCGAGCAGATCTATCCATATTATGGATCTTAGTATTGTGCCTGATCTTTCGAAGATGCACAGGAATCTCTAGCACTCATCTTAAACCGCGCTACTAGACTCAACATGGACAGGGGAATTATCTTTCAGGGCATTGTTTCAGTCTCGCACACACTTTCAGGGGGGACTGACTTGACTGCATAGGATATGTGACACTATGTTCTTACGCAGTAAATGGTGGTTTGGTGATGGAACCCATGTCTTTCTTGGGATGTAATAGAGGTATCCCCAGTTTGTGCAAAATCCTTAGTATTTCCCATCAAAATAATATGTAAAGGTCTCTATTAAACTGGTCTTCACCAGGGGTGTGTGATTTTAGTGGTATTTATGAAGAACAGGAAGTATGGTCCAAACTCCATCCTTATGGCAGGCAATAGAAAGGACTGTTCCAGTGAGTCAGATGCCTTGTTCGAGTTTAGCAATAATTATGTTACTCTGTCCAGGCATGCCAGGGTATTGTACAACCTATAATAAATTTATTTTGTATATCACTGTGCCATGAAGCCAGATTTGTCTGGATGGATCAGCCCTGTGATAATTGAAGCCAGTCTGTTCAACAATTTGGCCATAA
Organism: Triturus cristatus; assembly: GCF_964204655.1. NCBI lineage: Eukaryota > Metazoa > Chordata > Amphibia > Caudata > Salamandridae > Triturus > Triturus cristatus. The sequence continues at coordinate 693,900,378 of NC_140588.1, forward strand.
TGTTTATCTCACGATTAAGTAGCAAAATGGCCCGGTATGAAGCTCATTCCTCTCTATTCTAGATAGATTTGAACATTAATGCTATTTTGGCTGTTTTCAGGTCTCGTTGTAATATGCAGCTTTCCCCTTGCATCGTCAAACATTTTCAACATTGGTGACCTGACCACTAATGCAAGTCACCTGCGTAATTTGGCTGATTATTAGGTCTTGGCGCCCTAGCACAGTTGCTATCTCTTCTATTGTAATTCTCTCTGCCAGTGACTATTATGGCGCTTTCAACTGTTCCTAGTTTTATTTTAAAATAAAGTGTCTGATAGATACTTCTACCAGCAGATTTCTCACCTAAATACTCCAGGTGCTAGACCAGATCCAGAACATTTTCAATAGCTCATCCATGCATATAGGGGGCCCCAGTTCCACATCAGTGCCGAAAATGACTCTACTAATATGTCACTAATTCCATAAAGGTCCCACTTCAAGTGAGTTGACATTGGTTCCTTTTGTCTGCATCTTTCCAAGCGGTTCCAGAGCTCGGTCATATCTGAAGATCTTGTCACACAACAAACCTTGCATTCCAAATATTTTTCAGTGCAATGTGTAGAGTATCACCCCCAAGCATTGCAGGTTTAAAACCTTTAAGGATTGTGACAGTCAAATGTCCATTACGGACTCCCATCTCTTTTGTTTGTGGTGTCTGAGCACATCACTGAGTCATGCGAGTCATTTTTCTTGTGGCCCAAAGCCATTAACTCGTTGAGTGCTCATGACGAGCTCAGCTCGTCATGACTCACAGTGGAGCTGTGCTCATGACGAACTGAGTTCGTCATAACGGCCGCGGCCCGCCCATGCGCGATTAATTCCCCGCCTGTGCGGGAGAATTAATCAGAGGGCGGGGTCGTGACGAGCTCAGCTCGTCATGAGCACAGCTCCACTGTGAGTCATGACGAGCTGAGCTCTTCACGAGCACAGCGGTGCCACTCCCCCTCCCTCCCACCCCCCGCACCGCGGGGGAATTACCACCGCAGGGGAGGGGTTAAAGAAAGGGAGGTGAAGTTGTTTATGGTGAAGCGCTTGATGGTCACTGCAGGTCACATCCCCGGTCATTATCCTTGTGATTCTCTTGAGAGAAGCGGCACAAATATAAATAAAATACAACATAATGACTTCTCCAAACATCTCTTCTCTATAGGTAAGTCACAGAGGTCCTCTTCATCTAATGCGGAGTTATCTTCAGAGCGCGATCTCATGGCGATGCCCATCTTTGTGAGCTCAGTACCAGTGGGCCCAGTGCCAATGCCAGGTCCCTCTCTGCCTCAGGATCCCGTACCTGGGCCACAGGCTTCTGCAGAGATTGACTCCGGGCTCTGACCCAGCCTTTTTTCGAAGTGCCGTCCTTGAAGCCTTTCGATTTGCTGTTTCCTCCTGAGGCGCCTTCAGGCCCCATGGGACCTAGAGGGGTGCCTCTCCGGTTTACCTTGCTGGGCTTTCCCTCTGAGCTATTAGCCCACTTCCTTTCATGGCCTACGGCGCAATCTCTGCACTCAATGCTGTAACTTTACTTGGTAGGATCCTATCTGGTGTCACATCCGGTGCCACTTATGGCCACCCCAATGTTGACACCATTACGTGCGCCAGTCCTGGTGCTCAGGTTCCACAATAAGAACAGCCCTCAGATTCTGGTGTACTCTTGTAAGATGTTGGAAAGATTAGCTCCAGTAACTTGAATCCAGCCGGTTGAGGGTGAATCTGCACAATTCATTTGGCAGTTACTTTGATCCCTGGAAGGCATAATGATGCACAAAGCTGATAACATCAAGACTGCCCACTAACTGCCTCCATTTTCTACCGATTCAGCAGATTTCTTGGCTCTCAGGAATACTAGTAGGTTAGACATATTTCCCAAAACAGAAATCAAATGCCCTTTTCTTCCGCCACTGCATGATGTAGCTTCATGCAATGCAGTGGTGTTCAAAGCTTCATAGGTTTTAGAACTCTCACTTTCTGACATTGAGAGGGAATATCTATAACAGATGTCCTCCAGACTTCTTCATTGTCTTCGGAACCTCTTTTGCTATTTAATAAGCCCTTTCTGGACCTGGAAATTGCTACATAGTAAAAGCCCACATCATCTCCAGCAGTGAGCATAAGTTGGTGGCCCAAAGGTATAGACCAACTCCTCTGGAACCTCCTTTTTTTATCAGTCCGCCCTACTAAAAGTTTAGATGTGCAGGCATCTTGTTCTTCCAGACGATCATCATGAGCCTTCTAAAGAGCCCTATTTAACAAAGAATATAAAAACTGGAGGCAATTTTTTTTTGTCTGCAAGTAGTCTGGTCCTCAAATCTTGAATGCGATCTGTCATTTGGGGTATTATATCCATGGCCTGTGAAACATAATACAGCTGATCGTGCCTGGTTTGCTGGTCTACTTACAGGCTCATTTCGCAGAGCTAGTGTGAGACAGACAGGATGCCTTCAGAACATAATCCAGTCTGGTGTAGACAGCTGACGCAAGTGAGGGAAATGATGTTCTTCCATAGCCGTTACCTGTTACTCCTTGCTATGCACAACAGGGTTCTTTGGTGATGTTCATCAACCTTAATGGGTATACCATTCGACAGATCAAAATTGACAACAAAACAGATTCTGCTCTGAAGCGGTTTAAAGAAAGCGGGGCAACAGCTCAGTCTTTGGGACTCCAGCCCACCGCAGAGACTGTAAAACATTTCTGGGCTTTTCCATCAAACTGCTGGAACTGAGGGCGATTCAGCTGACATTTTTAAGGGTTTCCTGCCTTCTATTCTCTGCCAGTCTGTCATGACCTTGACAGATAATATGACTCATGTAAGGAAAGTCAAATAGTTGAAACTAGGCGAGACCTCCATAAAAGAAAGCTACAGACAGTTGAGAGATGCTTGGCCAGATACATTTTTTTGTCCTGAGGAGACCCACTATAAATAATCTGTGGGTCGCAACAACAACACTTATGTAGGGATCTTTCACAGTAATTTTGTAGTCTGGATCAGTATTTTTGCTGGAATGGTAAGTTGGACTTATTGAATGATGGATAAGCATGTTGTACATACGTATCATACTGCAGTTATCAGCGCTTTGCTGTCTGCGCTTTATGGATATATTGTCTTGCATCTCTTGCAAAGTACAGTAAAATTGTGATGTTGTAAGATGACCAACCATTGACATGTATATTGACCTCATAGGGAAATTGGAACAAGTTGTTCTTTGTTTTAGTATACCCAGGTTCTGTTGATTGGGCAGACTGGGGTTTGTTCCTGTGTTTGTTCTACGTTAAACAGCAGGTAATAGAGTAGCTGAGCAGTCGACCAACCGTTGGAAGATTGGCAATTCCATTGGGCTGCTCGCTAGTTGTGAACATGTCCATTGAAATGAGATGGAGCAGCTCCTCCTACATCTCTAGATGCCGAGGACATTGCTGCTGGGGGAGGGGTCAACTCCAGTGTCCTTCTGCACAGGCATGCCTGGCTCTGTATCTTCAGCTTTCAGCCGGAAGCCCAGCAAAACTTACTCAACCTGCTGTTCGATGACCAACATTTGTTCGGACCGCAGGTAGACCAGGTGTTTGAAAAAATAAAGAGAGATACAGAGATGCAAAAGCAGTGGGTGCCCTGCTGACACCTACCCCTTGTGACTCCTTTCGCCGCATCCCCTAGCGTGGAGGCTCAAAGGCCTCCGACCTCCCCCGAGGCCTCCATCCCATACCAACTTCCACAGGCCCAACAGTCTTCTCCCAGAGGCTACTTCAGATGGTCCTACAGAAGCAACAAGGCAAAAGCCAAAGGAGCTGCCACCACCTGTAAGCCCTGACTTGTCTCTCTTTTCTCCGATCATACAACAGCTGTCGGGGGCACTTCCAAACAGGCTTTTCCACTTGCCAGAAAGTCACCTCCAAACAATGGGTTTTGGATATTATTCAACATAGTTGTCTAGAGCTCACTTCCATGCCTCTCGCCATTCCACCTGGCAAACACACACTCTCTCCAGAACATCAAAGGCTATTCAGGGTAAAGGTTCAAGCGCTTAGCAGGGCATATGAGTATATTCTCTGTACTTTCTTATTCCCAATAAAGACTGCTCCCTCAACCCCATTCTGGACCTTGGGCCCTTAAATAAATGCATTCTTTCAGAAGACTTTCACACCGTTTTTCTTCAGGATATCATCCCTCTGATACAACAAGGTGACTTCATGTCGCCACCCGGCACATAGCTGGTATCTCAGGTTTGTAGTCAGCGAAAAGCATTACCAGTTCAAGGTGCTCCCCTTCGGGGTCACCACTGCTTCCAGAGTGTTTGCCAAGTGCCTTGCAGTGGTGGCTGCTCATCTGCGCAAACAGGGTGTTTGTCTACCTCTCGCTGGCTGACTGGTTCACCAAGAGTGCAATTTGTTTGAACTGCGGCGGACACACACTGCTTACAAAAACATCCTTCACCAATTGGGATTAACCATCAATCCAACAAAATCCCACCTCCAACCTCTCCAGATACAGTCTTATCTGTGGGCAATCATCAACTCGGAAGTCGGCATGGCGTATCCAATCGCTGCAAAAATACAGTCCTTCCAGGCTTTAATCCCATTCCTTCAACCAGACCACCAAATCACTGCCACGACAGTCATCCGCCTCCATTGCCACAGTGCCCTATGCCAGGATAAACATGCATCTGTTGCAGGATTGCTTGGTATACCAGTGGTCCCAAACATTGGGTCATTCGGACAATCTAATGTTGATCAGCCGCTGCAGTTGTCGTTCTCTGCAGTGGTGGAACACCAACAGTATGTTGCAGGTGCAGCCTTTTCTTGACCCATTTCCTCAGAGGACTATTAAAATGGACGCCTCAATTACGGGATGGGGTGTGCACTTACAGTATCAGACTGTCCAAGGACAATGGAACCACAGACACCATGGTCTGAATCAATTGCCTGGAGCTACTAGCTGTTCACCTTTCGTTGAAAGCATTCCTTCCCCACTTGATTGTCAAGTAGTGCTCATCAAGATGGACAACATGCATTATCTTCAAAAGCAAGGGGGCACCATATCGCCACAGCGCCCTCACCTAGCCTAGAGCATTTGGCAGCTGGCTCAGGCACACAAGATATATCTGCTAGCGGAGTACCTTCCAGGAGTGAACAGCGACTTTGCTGACCTCCTCAGCAAGATGCAGCAACAAGTCCAAGAGTGGAAACTCCACCCGCAAGTCCTCCTCCAGTACTTCCAGCATTGTGGACTCCCAGATATAGACCTCTTCGCCATGGCACAAAACACCAAATGCCCAAGCTTTGCCTCCAGTTTTCCACTGTCCAGGAACAATGCACTATGGATGAGTTGGTCAGGGAAATTTGCCTATGCTTTTCCTCCTCTCCCACTACTTCAGTTTGTGGTCCAGAGGCTTCAGCAGATGTCTCACACTTGTTTTGGTGGCTCCCACAGGACACACCAACCATGGTTCACCGCCCTCCTCAAACTTTCAGTGGTTATGCACAAGAGGGTGCCCAACAGGCTGGAACTTCTCACACAGAGCCATGGAAAAATAAGGCACCCAGACCCTAGGCCTCTCATTCTTGCAATCTGCCTCCTGAAGTCCTAGAATTTGGGTGACTTAATCTTACATCCGAATGCATAAGCATTCTTAAAGAAGCGTGCAGGCCTACTACTTTCACCTGCTATGAAACTAAGTAGAAGAGGTTTGGCTACTATTGTCATTCAAAACACATTGACCATTTAGTAGTCGAAGTGCAAGATATTGTCAGCTACCTACTTCACTTGCAAACATGTGGTTTAGCTTTCTCATCCATACGACTAAACCTAGCGGCTGTAGCCACCTTCTATTTGAACAGGCAACTGTACTCTTTCTCAGCCCCTGACTGAAATTGCTAAAAGAGGACTAAGGGCGGAGCAGTCCTGCCACTCAACTTTGGCAGCACCACTTGCCATCACTCACTTTTTTCATCACAGCCCTTACCTTTTCCCACCACCTTCGTCTTGCCTTGCTGGCCAGAGCATCTCTGTTCGTCTGCGCTGGAAAGAGCAGCCCCAATTATAACTGCCAGTTCTTTATTCGGGCTATGGACCCACAGGACAGCACTTCCTGGTCCCGAACCCTTCTCTGCACAGTAACTGGGATATTTCTTTTTCTGGCCTGGTCTGATCTGTGTAGTTTGCTGGGTTATTATAGAGTAAGGAGCTTCGCAAGAATGTTTGGCCACAATTTCAGGTTATTCTTAGAGAGGGATTTTCCCAGTATTGTCTTTTCTAAGGTAACATACAGAGAGCCCATGTTCTTCTGGCTTCCTGATAATCCTTTCCACCTAATTTTGGTTGTGGCTGACCTTTCTTCATGTAACTTATGAGTGCGCTTGAGCTGATGCTCACCAGTGTTTTTTCCTGGTGCTCCTGTCCACTTAGGGATAAGGATTCTTCTCACAATTTTGAGATAATATCTGTAGAACTTCTCTAGCCTGTTTTCCTGCTCAACTAGTAGTAAATATTTTTTTTTTTTAGTAATTCCTTGGTTTCTGGCGCTTCCTATTATGGCAAAAAAAAAAAAATGATGAACGGAATGAAGAACAAATCAAACATTCACCTAGTCAAGAGGTACGGGTTAAATCCATCGTTCTTTTGCTCACCTTGCTACCCCAATTTAGACCCAGACATATGCAAATTAGTCTTGACCTTGCCACTCATGGGAACAGTCCTCCCCGAACTGCCAAGCCAGTTCCTCCCTCAAGACTGCTTTGCATATGGCTGGGTTCAAACTTGAATTGCATGGGGAGCAAAACAACGATGGATTTAGGCCCAAATCTCTGAACTGGGGTGAATCTTTGACATTGTTCAGTATTCACTCCATCATTTGTTCTTTTTGCATTTGCTACCTTTTTTGTAGCATTAGTGATAAGGCAGTTCCTTTGCTCATTGCAGTATGGAGGACATTCCTTGTCCTTTATACTGGCTGCATGATGTTTAATTCTAAAATCATCAGGGTTGTTGGCTACTTCAGTTGTGGGCTTTCAACACTGGTTTGCTTCCTCCATATGAGCAGGGTAATGTGATGTTTCTGTAATTGTGCAGTATCTGTTAGTGCCAGTATGCTTGCTGCCGGATTTATGGCCCATTCTTTTTGGCGCGGTGAATGAGCCCAGTGGAGGAGTAGGCACATAGGTTCATTCAGCCTCTACTCCATAATGGATGTGGTTGCTTCTGTTGACCCTGAGCACCTATTGTTCTCCGCACCTTCGGTCCCATGCTGTTTACTTACTCTGCTTGTTCTGTGATTCATACTATGCATTAACATTTTTTGTATGCTCCTATTTCCAACCTGTAGTATTTCGTCAGTGCCTTAAGTGCTGTATTATGCTCTTGATAGTTGCGATTTTCTTTGAGTGTCTCCTACCGCATAGATGATGCTTGAAAGTAATTTTTAGATTTTGCTTACAACTTGCAAAGGATCTGCACCGCAGAGTTAAATATTGGACCTTCTCTTTTCATTGGTTCCACAGGTGTTGTCACTTTGGCCTTGATACAGTTTAAGTCTTGCACTGCAGTTAGTTCTTTACGCCTCATTGCCACTTTGCATGTGATTCGAGCACCCACGTCAACCTCACTGTTGATAATGTGGTACCGCCCTGGAGCAGCCGAAAGACCTTGCTTTACTGTAAAGTAACGCCTCTGATTCTTGAAGCTTTCCGTGAAAGGTTCTTAATGTCCTTTTTTTATTGGAAGAAATGCATATTCAGTGTTCGAAGTGGTTAGGAATATTGTGTACCCAATTGTTTTTGGCTTCATGAAGCCCTATTAAAGACGGTCTGCATTACAACAACAAAAAACAAGCGCTGGCATAGCCAATAGGTCTCGCTTTTGGGACCTTATAAGTATTTAGTTGGCAGCACAATATCATTGGTTCAACAACCTCAACTGTTGCATGGCAAAACACTGATAAGGTTCCAAAGGCGAGACCTATTGGCTATGCCAATGCTTATTACTTATTCCTTATTATGCACCGATCCGGTCAAAAGGGCACCTCAACTCTATTCAGAAAAAAAAATAGGAAATGCATTTTTATATATACCACTGTTTGCTGCAGCAAAAAAACATTTACATACATGGGGAAAGAATGTTCAGTGCCTGGAGTGAAGAAATGTGCAACATTACAATTGTGGCCTTAGTAAAAAGTAATTATTTATTTTAAAAAATAAGTGGGGGGGACAATAAAGCAATGGATACAAATTCAGGATAACTTCGTGTCACTGATAAGGAGGCGATGGCAGTGAAGACTGGAGCACGTCATAGCCTGTCGTGTGTGCTTCGAGTAAATGCAACAAAGAAAAAAATACTTTTTCAATACTTTGTGAACTTCCGACATTGTTTGAGCCTTGATGATGGAGTGATCTTCCTACGGATACCCTGCAGTCAGGAGATTGCAATTAGGAACTAAACAAACAATTAGTATGATACGCTCAGAGGTACTGAATAATGGCAAAAACAATAGTGAAAGGGAGTGCTGTACACTTGGCATCTGCTACTTAGCCAGATCTTCCTTTGGCAAAATGTGGCTTTAACCTCTGGATTTGAAAAACAGCAACATATAACCCATACACACTATGCATTAATGAAATGCAACAATCTATATGCAAGTGTGCTATAAATCAAAGCACTCACAATCTTGGCAGAAGAGTCAGACACAAAAGGGAGAAACTTATTGAAGTACTGGGTATTTTAGACCCAGCGGTGCAGGGGCACACACCCTATGACTTCTGGGTTCACCCTGTTCCAGACCTACAGAAACACAGTCTTCTGGGTGAAGTCAAAGATCGTTTATTGGCTGCAGACCAATTACAGGTATCCTAGAAGTACAACAGCGTGTATGTTCTCAGGAGACTGCTGAAAATCATAGAAACGGACTTCACCTTAAATACAGTTTTCCCTGCCTCAGGCATACATTCCTAGGTTTATGATACGGCAATATACACATGTACATTACAAACGAAAAGAGCAGAGTCATGATGACCATCCCACATTCCAGTTCGGCCAGCCCACAATGATTTACACAGTAAGGTTCAGATCCCACATCGGATATCAATAGGCCCCCCAATAAACATGAGCATCTCCTGTTTTGGGAAACAAGTCGTAAAGCAGGAACAGTCAGGTGTGAAAGAGATTAGCCGGGGGCTCGTGTAGAATGAAAGGGTTTTATGATGGGTCAAGCCCTGATGCTAATCACAGGTGGACGGAGGAAGGGGAGCTCGTGAGACCAGTTTGACCTGGGGCAGCAGAGCCAGCTGCCCAGGTCACAGAGAAGTCAAAGGAAAGCACATGTACTGTGAGGCCCGTATTTGCTCCATTATAGCCTATGTGAGGGCAATGACAAGATGGCCACCGCTTCCAAAATGGAACCCGCGAAGTAACGTAAAACAACGTGTACACAGTGCATTCATAGCTAGAACGATATATAAAGCACTCGTACTTGCCGCATTAACCATTTGCGGTTTGCTAATACCAGGATAGACAGTGGTGGGGCCCTGTCCCCTACGCGGCAACAGAGATTAAAGTACGACAGACCCTCCTTTTGCCCTTACATAGGCAATCACTATACTCATCTTAATCCGAGTCTAGGTCAATGTTCACAAAGTCATGGAGATGTTGCTGTAGCATCATCCTATTACTTAACTCGTCCCTCGATACAGGTTTCCTTACACATAAGGTAGCACAGAGGCTACATATCGCAGGAGCACACTGTATGCACAGACAGAACAGGAAAAGAATGGCTAAGATCATTCCAATGACCATTAGAACTTTCCAACCCCAGGCAGATATCAGTTCCCAGAACCACCCCACCAGAGACCAGTCTCCCTTATCCACGTGTATGGATTCAGATATTTTATGGAGTTTGGAGATGGCTTGATTGACTGTTGGAGCGTTATCTGGTATGAAAATGCAACAACTGGATTGGATAACCTTACATACCCCACCGCGGTCTGCAAGAATAACGTCTAGAACCATGCGGTTCTGCAAAGTCATAAGGCGATCCGCTTGGAGCTCAGCGGTCAGATTACCAAGGCCACCAGCCGTTACATTAACAGTGGATTCAACCACACGAGTCAGTTGTCTCAGGTTCCTACTATTTACCATAGGTCCCCAAAACGGCAGGAAACCCAAGAAGAAGTCTCCCGCTTCCTGACCGGCAGTATCTTCCTTACTAATCACGCCCCTCACAACTCTGGTCTTGTGATAGTCAGCGGCAGCAGTAAATGTTGGCGGTAGCAATTTCGCAATATAACATGTGCCCGAGAAATCAGGGGGCAGCCATGTGTATGCTCGGTCATTGCAGATGAAATATGTACCCTTGGCAGCTAAAAACGCAGGGGAAAACTGTGACGGGAAAGTGTACGTTTCAGTACAGTCACTTCTCCCCAGTTGAGCTCTAGGATTCTGACCATTACCCTGTAAGCAGAACCGACCTATGTGGGGTACGACCCAGATTGGAGATGAGATTTTTCGCTGTCTTTCACCCAGACTAATACTATACCCCGTCGCGTTCCACCCTACATAAGCTCTCAGCTCTTCTTTGGGAATGGATGAATATGCATCAATATCCCTACTCATATCAGCAATTCCTCTCACTAAGGCTTTATTATTTGTACTAGGTCTGATGGAACGCGGTTGTCGCGGGGAGTAAGCATCTAGAGCGTAGAGGAACATGGTCTGGAATGCCCATGACGATCCATTGTAACTAAAGGGCAGCACCAAATAGGGAATACCCTTGTTAATGGTATGTGGCATTAACCCACAGACCCAGCAATTGGTCGTATTCATTACTAGTTGGTGCTGGTGCAAGAGCTGGATAAACGAGTTATTTACAAATTCTGATCGTCTGGTTTCTTCGTGCTCAGGCAGAGGGTGAAAAGAGTGAGAGGAGGCAGTAGAAAGAGGTATAGGCTGTACAGTGGGCGCAATGGTCTTTTGAGAGGAGAAAAACACAAATCCTACGATGAACATTACTATACTACACAGTGTAAATAGGCACAAAAATACAAAACATTTATTTTTTACAATTCTACACATCCTTGCTTTAAAGTTCATTTCCTCAACGGGTCTCTCCATCTTAAAAAACTCCATCCTCTAATCGGGCCGCTCGCGGCGGATGAGTTTCTTCTGCTAAGGAGTACGCCTGTCAGTCCAGGGAAACGCCCTAGACCAACCAGAACCGTTGACCTAACGTCTTCGGCCTGTACCCCAAAGTCTTGGCACCGCGACCCTGCGGCTGAACCCGGATGGTGGTTCGAAAAACAAAAATCAAGAAAGTCCTTCAGATGGGAGAGCTAAAATGTCAAAAAGGAAATAATAAGGAAATCTTTATTTGTCCATAGGCCTTGGTCTCAAATTATAGCGGAGACGGCCAGGTGCTGTTTGGTCTTGGAACAAAAGTTCAGGCTCTGGGGTTTCCAATCGATTTGATGGTGGCACAGCTTCATGTAGGATATCGTCACTCTCTTGGTCTGAAGCTGTGTCTTTTATGCGTGCGTCACTGAATGGTACAAAACGAGGTACAGTGTCTGTCTCAGAGTCGGCGATACCCTCCTGGACCCACTGGTCGTATGGCAGAGGCAAGGGGACTACCTTGCAGTGGGTGCCATGGATCCAGTGTTTCTTCCCCTTTACTCCCACCGCTGATCTTGTTGATAAAAGGACAAGGTGAGGGCCGATCCAGCGAGGCTCGTCGTTGCTCTTGCGCTGGAAGTTTCTAATCAGCACCCATGTGCCAGGGTCGATAGGGTGTCCAGGAGTTTCAGAAGCTTGAGGAAGAGTATCATGTACCTGTTGGTGCAAAACACGCAGTTTAACCGTCAAATCATACAGGTAATCGAGCAGTACTGGATGCTCGATCTCACTAAATTTCGCCGGTCTTGGCACGCCCCATACATTAGCCGGGCGGCCAAAGACGACCTCATAGGGACTAAGTCCCACTCGTGAGTGTATGGTCATTCTGGTGGACAGGAGTGCTAAAGGCAGAGCATCAGGCCATTTAAGACCGGTGCTCGCCTGGATTTTGGCCAGCTTAAGTTTTAGAGCACCGTTGTAGCGCTCTACTAATCCAGCTGATTGGGGGTGATTTGCAGCGTGGAACTTTTGCTTTATACCTAGCCCTTCACACACATTCTTCATCACTTTACCCACGAACTCACTTCCATTATCACACCACACCATTCTTGGCATTCCAAACCTGGGAAAAAACTCCTTCACAAGAGCTTTGGCTGTGGACAGGGCAGTGTTATCTTTCAGAGGATAGGCCTCTACCCATTTGGAGAAAGCACAAACAACCACCAGTACATATTTCAGGTTGTTGCACCTTTCCATGTGGATAAAGTCCAGCTGCAAAACTTCAAATGGGTATGATGGGGGTGCAAAATGACCAGCTGGAGTTGGGGTTCCCCTACCAGGGTTGTATTTCAAGCATACCATGCAATTCTTGACCACATTCTCTGCACACTTGGGAATCCCAGCATTCTGCCATACTGGAGCCAACAACTTACAAATTCCTTTCGTACTGATATGTGCCATCCCATGTGCCATTGTAACTACTGGAAGCACATATGCTTCGGGCAACAACCATCGCCTATGTTCTGTCAGATCAATCCAACAACCATTCTCATCCAACTTACCCATACTTTCTCTCCACTTGCTTAACTCTTTCTCTGTGGCTTCAGCTTGAAGCGACTTCACACTCTCTATTGTGTTTTCACACATCCCAACATCATCAACCCATCTTGCGGGGCCTGCCACATACATTCTAGTCTTTACATTCTGTGCTGTTTCTTTTGCGATCTCGTCAGCAAACGCATTCCCACGGCCAACATCATCTGTGATTTTCCTGTGCGCACTGCATTTCATGATCGCAACTTGCAACGGTAGGGTCAGTGACTCAAGGAGATCATTCACCAATTTGCCATTCTGAATTTTAGCTCCATGCGACGTCAGGAACCCACGCTCTTTCCACAAACGCCCAAAATTGTGAGCCACGCCGAAGGCGTACTGGCTATCTGTGTAAATATTCACTCTCATTCCTTCAGACAACACGCATGCTCTCGTGAGGGCGATTAATTCTGCTGCTTGGGCCGAATTATGTGGCACTCGTGCAGTTTCCACAACCGTGTGTAAAGTCGTGATAGCATATGCAGCAGTCGTGTCACCATTAGGGAGCTTGAAACACGAGCCATCCACCCATAGAGTACCATCACATTCAATCAGGGGAGTATCTTTTAGATCTACTCTCCCTTTCGTCTCTTCTTCTGTTCTGAACAGACAGTCATGTTGCTCACTCTCATCTAGGTCTGCTGGAATTGGCAATAACGTAGCTGGATTCAGCGTATTGCAACTCTTTGTGTATGTGAAATGCTAACAGTGTGAGCTCATAGCCTGATAATCGCGCACTAGTCAAGTGTTGTGTCTTGGTTCTGTTTCATAATGTGTCTACAGCATGTGGAACCATAACGATCAATGTGTTGTCCATTACCAGACCAGCAGATTGTCGGATAGACATAGCTGCAGCAGCTGTCGCTCTCAGACAGCTTGGCAATGCCCTCGCTACAGGGTCTAAGGTTGATGAAAAATATGCACATGGGCGCGGTCTGTCGCCAAAAGGCTGTGTTAACACTGACAACGCACATCCATCTTTCTCGTGAACATACAATGTAAAAGGCTTACTGTAGTCAGGGGTACCCAACACAGGAGCTGAACACAATGCATTGCGCAATTCCACAAAACTTTTCTGGCACTCTTCAGACCATGGGATAGGATTCGGTGTGTCTTTGCATGTTAAGGCTAACAAAGGTTTTGCCAACAAGGAAAAATTAGGAATCCAATGCCTACAGTATGAGGTAATGCCCAAGAAAGCACACACTTCTCTCTGTGTTTTTGGCACACTCAACTGCGCAATGGCTTGAATTCTTTCTGGGGTACTTTATGATGGAAAGCAGATAAATGGCGCAACAATGACAATGTGGCTTCTTTGCAGATCTTTTCAGTATCCACGGCGATTAGTAAATCGTCCACGTATTGAATCAGGATAGCGCCACTAGGTAAAATAAGTGCATCAAGCTGCGCTTTCAAAGCTTGACTGTATATGGATGGACTCCCACAGTAGCCCTGGGGAGCGCGTTTGAAGCGGAAGCTTCGGCCTCCCAGACTAAAGCCAAAAATGTCTCTGCTCTCTTCTGCAATTGGGATGCTAAAGAAAGCATTCTTTAAATCGATCACTGAAAACCATGCAGCAGAGGCTGGAATCATCGTTAACAAGGCAGTTATATCGGGGACAACTGGAAACTGTGGTACAACAATCTTATTAACCTCTCTAAGATCAATCACAAATCTGTAAACAGGTGGCTGTGAAGGGTCCGTTCGTTTTAAGACAGGTAAAATCGGACTATTGCACACGTTGCCTCTTGTCTCTTCAATCACACCCTTATTAATCAAATCGCTGACAATGTCTAACAATGCTTTCTGGCCTTCATTAGAGATCTTGTACTGGGGAATACGTGGCAGTCTGACATTAGCCTTTAAAGTTACCACGTATGGCGGTATCTCCAAGAGGCCCACATCATTGGGACCAGTAGCCCAAAGGACATCCGGAAGGGATGACAATTCAGGCGGCATTGTATTTTTAGACAAGTACATCGGGGAAATCACTTTCCTGCCTAATGTAAGTTGTACCCCTGACGGTGAACAATACAGTGTAGCATGTAATCTTTTCAACAAATCTAATCCCAGCAAATTCTCACCACAACCTGTTGTTAGAATCAGGGGTGCTTTCAGCTCGCAAGGTCCAACAGAAAGTGACCTGGGACTAGAAATCGGGTTTCTAACTGGGGCGCCAGAAAAACCTACTGAAACATTTATATCGCCAGACAAAGGTGCGCCAGGGAGTTTTGAATGCATGATTGAACTCTTTGCAGCACCAGTGTCTAGCAGAAAGGGCTCCGTTACATTTGCTGTAGTCACCTCAACATACGGTCTGCTCTGATCCACTGGCACTGAAACAACTCCCTCTCTCTGTCTACGGCTGTCCTAGTAGTCATTATTTCCTGCATCGCCGTCCTCTGCATAATAATCATTATTGTAGTACTGAGCTGTATTACTAGTTGTGTTAGCTTGCTGGTCAAAACTATTGATGGTATTCTGAGGCGGCAGAGGACGCGCGTTCTGGGGAGCATTTCCACGCCCTCTGCCTCTAGGAGCTTGCTGACCACCCCTACCTCTTGCGCCATAAGCATTACCGTTCCGCTGCATTAATTTAGGGCAACTATATTTAAAATGACCTTCCTCTTTGCAGTATGAACATTGGTTGGGACCTACAGGGACACGTGGTTGATAATACCCGTTCATTTGCTGATTGTTCTGAAATTGTTGGGGTTGGTGATAGACACCTTGGGGTTGCCTATAATTATTCTGACCTCCACGTGGCGGATAGGCCTGCTGTAAAAGGACCTTTGTCTTTAGTTCCTTCGTTTTCTTATCTGTTCTATCTTTTTCATCCTTATCTCTGTTCTCGTAATACTGTGCAGTAGCCAGTATTTGCGCTGAAGAGAAACAGCCCAAGAACTTTCTGAATCTTTTAACTTTTTACACAGGTCAGGAAGTAAATTCTGCACAAATTTATCCACAAATAACCGTTGGCCACCCTCAGTACTCATATCTTGCCCACTGTGATCAATAAACGTTTCTTCAAACCTGGTAAAGAAGTCTGACACTGTCTCATCTTTCTTCTGCTTGCATGCAGATAGCTTGTCCCAATTTACGCGCATCGCGGGCATTATTGTCTTCATATACGTGATGATTCTGCCAGGGAGTTCTGCTATTAGTGGCTCAGGTTTCGCGCCACCAGTTTGTCTAGCGTCAGCGGCAATAATGTCTGCCCATGTTGCTCCTAGTTCTGTATCGTGATCTGCATTACGAATTGATCCCCATAGGGGCTGTGGAACAACATTACCAAACAACATGTCTATGTCGGCCAGATTCATAACGCATGACCCTGCCGTCTGTGACAACTCTTTATAATATCCTGCAGGGTTTTTACGGGGATCAGGCAATGTCTGCTTAAGCGCTAGCACCTCAGAACGCTTCCATGGAACATGCACCCAAACACGCTGGAAATGCGCTGGCACAGCAGCGGCACCGGCGTCAGCTGCAACTGCTTCCTTCCATACCGGGGGAACTTCTCTCATGGGGTATTGTCGCGCTTTTACCTTCTTCCCCACAAGGACATCTTGTTCAAATAATGACTGTTGACAATCAGCATTCCTGAAGGATAATACAACCGCAACTGCTTTATCTACCTCGCGATCCACAATTGTACCAGTTCCAAAATCGAACCTCACTCTACACAACTCCTGCGGGCTCGGGTCTTTACCACTATCCTCCAATTCTTCACAGAGAATTTCGCACATTTTCTCAAACACATCTCTGTTTTGGGGCATCCCATTGATGGAAAACGTTGACAACTGATTCCACATCATACAGTGAAGGGAAAACAATCCATCTACGCGCCATGCGATCTATTACCTTTTTCTCATCGGGGTTAGGCAATTGACTGCGCAATTGCTTACGCTGTAAACCAGGAGTCGCACCAGATGACTCAAAGAGAGGAGACATTAATGTAGTAACCACATTAGCTAAGCGCTGTCGCGCTGAAGGAGAAGCTGAGGCGAAAACAGGGGGATAAACAGAGGGGAGAAAAGAGGATGCAGAAACAGGTACTGGAGTGGTGCAAGGAAGAGTATCAGGGGAGGCAGTCAATATGCTAGGCAAAGTCGCAGGAAGCGCGGGGGCAGTTGGAAACACAACTGGCGGCCCTTGAGAAGGCTGCGCTATAGGAATAGGAGCTGGCTGCAAAGCAACTGGCGGTAGCGGCAAGGCTTGCAGTATATTGACTGGAGGTGGCATATTCACAAGCTGGGGAGGCGCCGTGGCATTTTGAGCATACGGGGGTGGCGAACTCAACAAATGCGACATCAGGGGATCTTTCTCCTTTTCTTCTAACTCATTCTGTTTAGAGTGCGGTAAAGCTGGGTAACATTTGTCGATCCCTAACTTACGCTGCCTGTGCAATTGCTCATTCATCTGCTCCTCCTCATTGTCTTTGAATTGTACAGCTGCTTGCATTACTGTCATACCTCTCTCCCTTTTATTCTTTTTCGCTAGCTTAATTTCCTTCTGTTTGGCTTCCTTTCGCCATAAGCGGAAAGAATCAAACATCGCTGGCCGGGCTTTCTTTTTAAACAATTTAATTTCCAAATTATCTAAAATATCGGTGTCGAAACTACCATTTTGGGGCCATTTTAAAACACCGTCTTTTCTGGTGTAGTGGATCCACACTTCGTTATACGCAATAGGGCCTACGCCATGTTTTACATAGAGCTCATAAGTTGGAGTTCCAACCGGAGGAACCAGACATGATTCCTCCAGCTGGAAATCTCTTCCACAACCCAAACAAAATATTCTACCAAATATTCTGGAACCAGGCATCTTCGCTCACTAGTCTAGATCTAAACGTCAGAGGATTATCGATTACGATAGTCTCGTGAATACACGAGTCCTCTGGCTTTGGCGTTTGCAAACTCCAAATTTCCAAATCAAAAACGATCCCGAGGGATACCAAACAAATGGGAGACGCTCCACTTATACTTAACTGAATATTGCTGATCGATGGCGTCACCAGAAGACTCTCTCGATTGTTTCGCTCTCTCAAACTCGTCAAGGGTCCAAAACAGGTCGATTAATCAGGGCAGCAGTCCTTCGTAGCCGTCGGGACGCGGAGAACCTCGCAGAAAAGACTTTCGGACCACGTCGACATGCAGGGGTCGATGAAGTGGCGGCCTTCCTCCAGAATTTCCACACGAAGCTCCTCACGAACCTCTGGCTTGGACCGGTACCGCTGAAATCGTCCCGAGTTGGGCGCCAAACTGAAGTACTGGGTATTTTAGACCCAGCGGTGCAGGGGCACACACCCTATGACTTCTGGGTTCACGCTGTTCCAGACCTACAGAAACACAGAGTCTTCTGGGTGAAGTCAAAGATCGTTTATTGGCTGCAGACCAATTACAGGTATCCTAGAAGTACAACAGCGTGTATGTTCTCAGGAGACTGCTGAAAATCATAGAAACGGACTTCACCTTAAATACAGTTTTCCCTGCCTCAGGCATACATTCCTAGGTTTATGATACGGCAATATACACGTGTACATTACAAACGAAAAGAGCAGAGTCATGATGACCATCCCACATTCCAGTTCGGCCAGCCCACAATGATTTACACAGTAAGGTTCAGATCCCACATCGGATATCAATAGGCCCCCCAATAAACATGAGCATCTCCTGTTTTGGGAAACAAGTCGTAAAGCAGGAACAGTCAGGTGTGAAAGAGATTAGCCGGGGGCTCGTGTAGAATGAAAGGGTTTTATGATGGGTCAAGCCCTGATGCTAATCACAGGTGGACGGAGGAAGGGGAGCTCGTGAGACCAGTTTGACCTGGGGCAGCAGAGCCAGCTGCCCAGGTCACAGAGAAGTCAAAGGAAAGCACATGTGCTGTGAGGCCCGTATTTGCTCCATTATAGCCTATGTGAGGGCAATGACAAGATGGCCACCGCTTCCAAAATGGAACCCGCGAAGTAACGTAAAACAACGTGTACACAGTGCATTCATAGCTAGAACGATATATAAAGCACTCGTACATGCCGCATTAACCATTTGCGGTTTGCTAATACCAGGATAGACAGTGGTGGGGCCCTGTCCCCTACGCGGTAACAGAGATTAAAGTACGACATTATCTGCCAAAGATCACAACGAAAATGGTCAAGTGGGGACGCCAGGATTAGAATTCCCGTCTCTTTGTAACGGAGTCCTTAACTCATCACTGCACAACATCCTAACTGCAGGACAAGTGCCACTAACAGAACACGATGCATATTGCTGCCTTGCAGAGGTTTAAAGCTATGCAGTTAGATCCTTGTTGCAATGAACATCCAACAGATATTTGTGTGTCTAAACCCACACGGGAAGGGAGATCCACTGACAGAACTCCATTCTAGCACCGAAATCCACTGGAGACAACTAATCTAAAAGCTCGACATTCGAGCAATCCCAAAATCATCACTGAGCCCCAGCAAAGTTTCAAGAGGAGGCACTGGAAGCCAAGGAAGTCAGAGCACCCAAGTCTCCCTCCCCCCCTCCCCCCCATTCAGAATCTGGATAAAGCCAGTTCACCAATGGGCCAGTAGGCAAGAAAAAGATCCCCAGTGCACGCAAAGCCCCCGTACAGCACTGAGCGCCAAATGGTCTGCCTCTGTACCTACCTGAAGCCAATGCCACAGTGAATCCTGACAGTAGGAAGCATTGTGCAGCCGCCGCTTGCTAGTGCAGGCAGTAGGCAAAGAAAATGCAGTGCAGTTTTACTTTTGGTCAGCGACAGTGTCTCTCTTTGAAATGTTTGGCTTGGAAGAAAATATTTGTGCCAGTTTGAAGTGTTTTTATGAGAGCCTGACAATCTACACCTGTTGGAAAAGAACACAGGAGTACCTCTAGTTGGACCACAGACCCAAATGGAAGAGGTAAATCTACTCGAGCATCCTGATCAGAGGGAGTTTCTTTTGGCCTTGTCTCCATTTCCCTGCAAAACATGTTCTGGGTTACTAGAAACCTATCAGTGCTACCTTGCTTTGATTTGCAAATCAGCTTAGCATAGAAATGAAGGTACTTTGTGATAGTTACATACACAGTAGCTGTGTTTATGACCTTCACCTATCACAGTTCCAAAATGGGCCACGAAACAGCAACTGTATCTTACATTTCTAAATTAAAAGGCAGAGCGGAAATGTATGGGTGATTTTATTAGGTTATACATTCCGAGAATGGTTCTTTTTCAACAAACATATGTCTACTGCTCCAAAGCTCGGGTGCCTCCCTGTGCACTAAAACAAAAAGGTGTGGAGGCGAGCTAATACACTGGGCTATTTGTCGCTGTTCACTGCAAATGGTCCCAGAGCTGACCTGAGTGAGAGCAGGTAAGGAACAGGTTCGAAGACAGAACCTGCAAATAACTGCATGTGGTACCAGCATCCTGGACCCAACCCTACTCTACAAAACAGCCACTTACAAAAAAGGAGGTTCAAGAAGCATGGCGTGTAGTGACGGTGGTAGTTCAGAAATCGAGTATCCATTCAATCAGAGGTGAAAAGGGTATGGACGTTTTAATTCCTAGGACACTGCCAAGAGTGGTATAGCTGCCAATTAGCTCTAAATTCCAGTGTTAAAAGTGGCACTGAACGCTCGAAAGTGCCACCCTCAGTTAATTAAAAAACTAGGACCAATGTTGGGAGTCAGACATGACATTGTGCCACTTGGCAGCAAAGTAGCTGAATCTAGAGACTGCCAGAAAGGGTGTTTTACCTCCAAACAAGGATCAAATCACCATGTGACAATACTTTTCCAAGACGAATATTTGAATGCAACAAAGCTGGAGAGGTTTTTCAACAGTGGACCAAGACAGGAACCAGCACCTTTACATCTGTGTCCTGTTGCTACGTAGCCTCTAGTCCTGTGACATCTATGTAAAATCCTGGCACTATATCCACGGGCTATTTGGGATGTGTAGTTTCGCCATTAATGTGCTAAGAGTAGTTTCCATTGTAACAGCATGCAAAGCATTATTGGCTGTATTGCCAGAGCTTCGTCAAGCTTGTCATCCCGCAACTTGGCAACAAAGGATGTTATAGAACCATCATAGTGGCAACATGCTGTATGTGAAATGTTTTTAGCTAAGCGCACTCTGCCCTGTGGGACTTGTGGTTTTCCTTGTACCATTACCACTTAGGGCTGTAAAATCCAAGAATGCCAATTGTTGTTTAATATAAAAATCATGAAATGGTTGAAGGTGTCACGTCTGACAGAGTCACTTGGCAGAAGTGGACCGGCTTTAAGTGGGCTGGGTCTATGCGGGTCTCAGACCCAGTAGTAATTAAAAACAGACACTGAAACGGGTCCCTATCGGGCCCTTTATTGATGTTCTTAATCTTATTAGCAAAAACACTGAAACATATCTCCGCGATGGATGTAAATAACGTCATGGTAATCCAGGTCATCGACTTGGTTTCCGATTATATTTCACATGTTTAACACTGTTAAAGAATGCAAGATTAAGTTAACTGTTTCCAGGATGTTGTGTTTTGTAAAAAAAAAAACAAGCATTGGCCGCATGGCCGTGAAAATGACACGGCTTCACGGCCCGTGAAAGTGATCGCGGACACGATCAAATACGGTGGAGGTAAGACACGTGGCGGCTGCGCACGTGCACGCTCACGTGCACGCAAGCTTTAGGCCACAGGCGGCACTTTGAAACCCGTCTACTAAATGTCTCAGCCAGACCAGCGCATGTGCTGGATCAGGCGAGACCTAAAAAAGATATTGTGAGATGTGGTTCTTGAGCACTTTGTCTTGATGTTGGCATCTTTGGTCTGATTGATGGAATTTGTTTCCCTGAAGAACTTTTTTGTTATATTTCTTGTTGTATTTCTTTAGTGATTGTAATAGTAGATTTTTATTGTTCTTTTGGGTGATGCGCTTAGTTGGATGTATTTCTGCTTTTGTCTTTGTTCATGGTTTGAATGAGGTTAGTCATTTCCTATTCCACAAGGGCTCTAGTTCCTGTTTAATTTCTGATGTCCTGGATATGTGGTGCCCAAACATTTACTAGTCTTTTTCGTCTTGAGGCTTGGATCTTTTTTGTTACGATTGTCCCTATTCATTTTTGTAGGGTTTGTAGCTCCAGATGACTTGTTATATCTTTTGGGTCTGTCATGCCTTCTGCTCAGTGTCACTCTTTCTGTGTGGCCTTCTATATACCTTGCAACATCACAAAATTGCTATTAATCTGTGCCTCTTTTTTCACTGATTTTTTTCATTGTTTCAGTAAAATCACTTGGGTTTCAGTGAGTGGTTGCTGTGGTTTGTCTGTGGAAAGTGTTAATTCGTGAGAATGGATATACTCCTAAATGAATGTAGGAGTCCTGAGGAACTCTTTTGTGCGAGCTGTCTTCAATTTCATCATACTCTCGTAACTTTGCCATTCACCATTTGGAATCGTTGCCACTCCATTCTTAATGACCACCCGTAAAACTTGTAGTATATTGCTCTGTTATGTATTGGGTTCACTTAATGGGCTTGCTGGGTGAACATACCCAGACCAGGGTGAACTATGTTTTCTCCATATGATGCTTGTCTGTTGGCTTTAGTTCATTCTTTCTTCGTTCTTTCTTATCTGTGCAAGCTTTTGTAATTCTGCCCTCACTGTGATTTGTGCTTCGGTCTAGGGCCAATTCCTATTCAGGTTAATGTACTGCTGCATCTCTGACTCTTACATAGACTATCGCCATAGCCACATTTCTGGGGTTCTTTCCTGTGAATGCATTGTACTTGGGTCTGCCTTTGTTGCCAGGAATTCCTGCATTATTTG
Source organism: Triturus cristatus (assembly GCF_964204655.1). Taxonomy (NCBI): domain Eukaryota; kingdom Metazoa; phylum Chordata; class Amphibia; order Caudata; family Salamandridae; genus Triturus; species Triturus cristatus. The sequence goes on from NC_140588.1 coordinate 693,922,903, forward strand.
CACAAGCGATGCCATTGTCTTTCTGGTAAAGAGTTGTATTTTAGTGCGAAGCAAGGACCGGCAAACAGGTGAGTATGAATGTGTTGGATGCTTTTCAGAACTTATGGTGAAGCTGCATGTCCCTCTTTCAGTATGCTCCTGGTCCATGTGTTCCCTAGGTGCATACCCCATTGTTCTGAATGTATTCTCTTGTAGATGGAAAGGTTCTGGGCTTCTGAGTTGGGCACATATGATCTTGAGAGTGCTTTGAAAGTACTTTTTAGGAAGTTCACTAAGTTTTTTGGACTCTTTGTGATCTGTTGCAATGATCCAGCCAATTGTTTTAGTTTTTTTTGTTTTAGCATTCTGTTAGATTGATGTATCTTGTTTGGTTTGGAAGTATCTTTCTTGGTCCAATCTTCACTTTAAGATCAGTTATGAGTTATGCAGTGTCTATGCTACCATCTCAGTAGCTGGACAAATTGAGTCAGTTTTGCTGCATGACTCACTGGTACAGCCTGCACTAGTCTGGTTGATGGCATAGGCCATACCTGCTTGTATCGTTTTCCTGATTGGCTTTTCATGTTATGTCCATTTTAATGCTAGTGTCTTCCATTAGCTGTGCCCCCTCAATTTTGTGCATTTTTGTATCCAAGCACCAAGTGCTTATAAAGAACAGCAACTAGCAATGAGGAGAAAATTCCTAAGCTAGACCAGCTGGATGATTAGGAGTATGAGTTTGTGATAAAAGCAAGACTCCACGTACACCTGTGCTTTCTGCTCCAGTGTATTTAAGTGGGGTGCAGAAAATGCAGATGGAACACTGTATTACAGCAGTAGTGAGTGAACAGGGTCAAATCCTGATGGTTCAGTTGTTCTGGTACCTTCTCAGATGGTGCAGCGTAACGGAAGGATTTGCCTGCATAACTCCCACTACAGTCCAGCCTCCTTTCCACCACCCCACCTCTTTTCTCACACTCTTAGATCAGCACTGGTTGGCTGGAATTAAGCCAGGCCGCACGGATGGTGATCCCTTAACTCCATCACGCAGGCACACAAGATACCGACTGATGTTGCCAACTACTGCAGCGCCACAGAGAGCACCCAAGCAGCAGGTCAAGGTCTTGTGCTGTAGAAAATCAGCAGGAGTAGAGGCAGAGTTTGGGGATGCTAAATCGAGAGACGATGAATAGCTCACAAGTTATAAAGTGCTCTGTATGCAGGGGCCCAGAAAGCGAGCAGGTGTGCACAGCTGCTTTATCAGCTCCTGTGTGTCAATACTGCTCTTAAACCCACTCTGAATCTTAACAGCAATACTCCTGTTGAGCTATAATAAATACAATCCTTTGAAAAGTACTATATGCGGTGCAGGCACTGCTTTAATATTCTTATCTGATGCTAACTATTCCATTCTAATGGATGGTAACACTCAGATTCCTTACTTGAATCCCTTCTATGTACCAAACTGGATCTCAAAATAATTCTTTAGCTATCTGTTTTGTGTTGCCAGGTGAGGTTGTTTTGGAACTTAAACTGCACAGACCAGAACGGACTTGTATATTTCACCACAAGTGCCCTTGATATTGGTTCATTTTGTCGATACCTCCACAGATGTGGGTTCCGAAATGCTTGAGATTCTTTACAACATTGTTTCAGCCTTACAGCATGTCTCCTAAATCTTTGTTCTTTATCCTTGTATGACTTGTCGGTAACAGATTTTGGTCACTAAACCTCCTGCGTCTTGCATTTGGTGTTTGTGAAAGACTAATCAAGTGACTTCTACCAATTGATGCACCCAGAGGTGCCCTAAGAAAAAGGATGGAGATAGGTTTATTGCATTTATGAAAGAATAGTGGAAAAACCATCGAAATGCTGGAATTTCTCTAGATTCATGTTTCTTTCCTTACCAATACAAAGAAATGAACATGTACTGTCTTCTTTATCTGAAGTGGTTCATGTGCTTCAGCCTGCTCCTCTGTATAGTTCCCCATGACAAGAGCTACTACTGAAGAAACTAAATCTTAAAATAGGAACTGATACCTTTTTTTGCCACTGTGGGTGTGCCTGTTGGCCCTAAGAGAAGGATAAATGAGGTGACAGTGAGGAGCACTGACAGATGTTGACTGCTCAGGATTTTTGCTTCAATGCCCTTAACTATATTCACTGAGGAAAGTGTAGAAACTCATTGTGAAGCCAATGAATACAAGGACTTCAGATGCAAAGTCACAGCTTCCGCCACTATATATATGATGATGTTACAGGCGCAAGCTACAGGAGGGAACCCATAAACCCAAATGAGACTTGGGTAACAAGTGAGTATAACAAAAAACAATGTCTCAACAGGTAATATTTAAAGACAATTATTCAAGAGTATGCATAACATTTGCAAGAAAGGAGTAGAAGCAGGGAGGGAAAAATTATTTGTGCAATAATTGCTGAGAGCAGTTTTATTAAACAGTAAGTACAGAACAGTAGCACTATATTACGTTAAATGATCATGTAACCCGTGCAACTTGTGCACAATTGTGCTCGTGAGAAAGGTGAATGGCGCAAAGTGGCAAGTGGAAATCAGCGAAACAATGGCGCAAGAAAACCGTGCTAACAATATTTATACAATTTTTTTTAATAAAAATCCAAATTCATTGTATGGCAACATAAGGTGAGTATATAGATTCAGGGGCCATGTGATAAAAGTGTGCCAAACAATTACGCTAGGAAGTCGATGGCGTTTGGACCTGATGACACTTCAGGTCATCATCAGGATAGGGTTACAATTTACTTAGCGTGCTAGGGAGAGAGAATAAGAGAAAATAGAGTCAGAGAATTGAAAGGAGGTGTAGTAGAAAAAGGGACGGTATGGGGGAGAAAAAATACCTGAAATGGATCAGTGAAGAGAGGCTGATGCGAAAATAGCCTGTGGGGCACCCGTCCGGTGTGCCAAGGGATGTAGCGACAAGAGGGTACAGCTGAAGGGCCAGTAGGGAAATCTGTGAAGGAAGGCAGTTGCTTAAAAAGGCGAAATATATGATGATGTTACCACCTATACTGCTTTCATTGGGTATTTGTTTACAGCTGTCAAAGATTTTACAGTGCCAAACAGAAGACTGAATTTTTGAGTCAAGAGAGGGCGTTTCCATTTATCTCTAAGGTTTCTACCGAGGAATCTTTTAAGACCATGCATTTTCTTTACATGTTGGACTCAAGGTTTTCCCCCCAAACCCAGTGGATGGTGAAACTGAATATGATGCTAACGAGGGCTGTTTTTTCCCCTCTCAAGATTCCAGGGATGCCCTTCTTTGGCTCTCTAGAATTCACAAAAACTTGATCATTTTCCAAAATTTTACTTTATGCTATTAATTTTTTTTAGTACAGCAAGCTCATTTACACTGACATTATCAAGACCGCACAGCTCTTAATATACCGCTGTGTTAAGCACAATCAAAATTCTTTCTTTCTCAAGCGAGCGAGTTCATGATAGTGTGCTGTAGTTCGTGAAAGGCCATGTTTACTCAGCACAAGCATCACAAACTCTTTTGGGCTAGGTGGCTTCATACATCTTTTTGTGTCACAAGCTACTTTTGAATGAAATGTCTTCAGTGGGCGTTGTGCCTGTATGTGCCCACATATAATTAATGACCTGCATTGAGCGAAATCCATGGAACATTTGCAATGGGGCAAAAGTGTTTCATCCAGCTTGGCTAGAGCTCACAGTGGTGAGTGAAACCCCACTTCGTGGGTGGGGCACGTACTTTCAAGACTTCAGTTTCAATGGTTTGTGGTCTCGACATAGGAAGCTCCTCCATATTAGTCTCTTGAAGAGGAGAACAATCAAGCTTGGTGCTGAAGGTTTTCCTTCTGCAGCTGTGAGGCTGGAAAGTACAGGCTCTAATAGGCATGCCACTGTGATGTTGTATCTAAACAAGTGGGAAAAGTGAAAGATCGCCACAACCACCCATGCAAGGAAGGTCTAGCTTGAGGTTATTAGTGGAAGAGCTGTCATGGCAGCAGCTCATTTAGCAGGATGGGGAAAGTGAATGCAGGTCTCCTAGCCAGATAATCCTCCGCTACTACTACTGCAATCTTCACCTTGAAGTAGCTCAAATGGATTTTTGGAATTGCCAGAGAAAGGCCTTTTTGACACCAGGGAGAACAGGCGTGTATCTATTCTGTTTTTGTTGTGTACATCTCAGAATCTTTGGGGAAATTCCCTTTCTCTGAAGGTGGTGTATAAAATCCTTCAATAGGTCCTTATTCTAGTTCCAACTTTTTTCATGAATCCTCTCTTTGAGCTTATGCTTTCCTGCCAGTTAAGTTTTTGACTAGAAGGTAGATTTTTTTGGTACCAGTCTGCTGAAATAGTGAGTGAATGCAAACTTTCTGCCTCAGTTTTCTTTACACTTTCATTTGCATAAAGTGCTTCTGCATGTGACACAGTATTTTCTGCCTCAAGTGGCATTATACTTTCATGTCTCACAATAGAGTAAGTTGCCAGGTAACTTCACTCTGACTCATTGCACTAATTAGCAAGAGAGACAGCATATTCTTGATCCAAGGAATGCAATGAGTTCGTATATATCCGCCTCCCCTATAAAAAGCTTTGGTATGTGGCTGAATTGCTCCGTATCCATGAAGGCTCAAGTAAAGAAAATTACTGTATCATGTTTGGCATCATCAGAACTCTGTGCAAAATCCTAGATTTCCTTCCTACTCAGTCCAGAAGAATTGTGATAAAGGGCACTGATTCTATCCCGTCTGGACAATCAAAATTCCCTTTACAGTGGCTCTCCCAAACACTTTATCAAAAGACTACAGGTAGACCAAAACATGGCAGCTAGAATCATCCTTAAAGTCCCCAAGCATACCTTAGCAAAGCTCTGCCACCCTTCACTGGCTCCCAGCAGCGAATAAAATTCAAGGCAGATGGGGTGGGAGATCCATCTTATATCTGACCCCTAAGACGTGGAACTCAATGCCTGTTGAGCAAATAAACTAACACAATGAAATACTGTTCAGAAAACAGCTTCATACGTGGCTCTGACCCCACGATCCCCACCTGCTCCATAGGACAGATAGTCAAAGATTCACTTTGACTCATTTCGTGCTGGGAAGCCTTCAGGTAGATACTCCCTTTAAAAAATCTGCATAGCATATGTTTGCAACACGTGTTGTAGATCATCTGCTTTGCACTTTGGTACATCTAATGTTGGGTTTGGGAAATTACAGCTTTTCTTCTTCAAAGATTGACTTCTGGCTTTGCAAATGACTTGTGATCAGGTAGCAAAACCCACAGTAAGTGTTCTTATTTTTCTGCCCTCCAGTTTTGAGGTAAATTGGGCAATACGTTGTCAAAATGGTGTCACGATAGTAAAAGAAATTCTTTGTGCTGAAGCCAAGAGTAGGCATATTGATTGACCTCTACTAAACAGATTCCATGAAAAGACAACAGCTTAACTAATCAGCAATTATTGACATGTGTATTCACCTTCCAGGTCATATGGTAATGACACCTTGGTGGTTGGGTGATGGAAAAATGACAGGTCAGCATGAAGAGGTTTAGTGCCTGCATTCAGCGTTTACATAATCGGTATACTTATAGTTGCTTTTAAATTGAGATTTCAATACTGATAACTTCAGGCGGCCTATAGGTACATTGATGCAGACGAGGACTCCCTCTGGATTACAAAAGCAAGGGACCCAAGCTCAGTTTATGAATGAGGGGACTAAACATGCTTTTGTTAAATCAAAATTGCAGATGTTTTGAGACTCCACATGTAGTTGAAAAAACAAGCAGTGCCTCAGTTTATCACTTGAAATAAAGGCCAATGTGTATAGCATCTGATCTGTATCGTACAAAGTCTCAGCTCTTCATCACCTAAACGAATCGGACGGCGGGCCCAAAAAATATCTTGGACAGTGAAGGAAGATTTCTCGAAAGACCACTTCTACAGGCACTAGCGCTTTGGAGGCTGTTTCAGAACCTTCTGAGTTGACCCTTAAAACACTCTTGACCCACTAAAGGGTCCAAGGAGAGCATTCAAGGATAGAGCGCCACCAGAAAATATTAACTAGAGCTAAAAACCTAGGTTTGTCCTCCTGGACACAGGCCTTATAGTGGAAAACAATCAAAAGTGTGTGTGTGTGTAGGCTCACAGAACCTAATCAACTAATCCTTCATTTCATCGTTTGCCACCTTCAGGCAATATGAGGTCTTCCAGTGGGTGAGAAATGGAAGAACTTTTACAATACTTTGATCCAAGATCCATTCAGAAATAAAGAAGACATTGTTGCACCAGGAAAGATAATTTTGAATGCTAGAATCTGGTGCGCATTAGCACCCCGGCCAAATTTACTTGCCAAGCTTGATTGCATATTTTCAGTTCCTGCTGAAGTACAGCATCTTTTAGCGTTGCCGTTTGAAGGAGTTCACCTTTTTAACCCACATCTAGCTAAAGCTACAGGGAATAAAAAAATCAGAACGCTGGCAAGTGTATTGGCGCTGTACGGTTCTTCCAGCTCTGTCGGCAGACTTGGCAGAAAACTCCTCCCATAGGCAATATTGCCAGCAAACAGTCTTTTATCCTTCATAACCTGCATCCACAAGGTATCAAACACCAGCTCTTTCAGCATAGAAGGTTTTTTGGAAATTGAGGTTGTTGCAGAAGTTCCAATCCAGATACGTCTCTGGTGCTACCAAATAGTGACTCCAGTCAAACAACTGTTGGGAGAAGGCTGAAGGATTACCCTCTTGAGTGTAGGAATGTAGCAACATACAAGTGGTTGTTGCCAGCGGTGATAAAGAGATACTGCTTTGAGTTCACGTACCCACTTGCACATGAGTATAAGATCAACAAAGACCATATTTCCCTTTTTATGCAATAATATTGGCTCACTATTGGGTGCTGCGTCCTATTCTATGTCTGCAGGTCTTCAACACCTTCCTTCAGACCATCCACTTCAAAATGGTAACCTACATTTAATTGTTTGTCTCATATTGTTTTGCTTTCTGTTCGTCAACCAGCAGGCTGGTTTAGCTTCATCCCCATTTGGGTTGCGCTCAAACTGCTCTCACTGTTCCTTTGAACAAGAACTTTGACAACTAGCCAAGCACTTTTTATTACATTATAATGGCTTATGTAGCAAAAATATTCTTTTACACCCATCAAATCATATTTGAATGTTCAAAATCAAAATGTTCTGATGCTTGGAAAAGCAGTTAAAAAAGTGACATTTCCATTTTTACTCCCATAGAATTTTTTGCACTCACATACGTAGACAAAAACCTGAATGGTTTTATATCAAATATATCATGAATGCAGCACATTACTGTTGCAAATGCCAAGAAGTTAGTGTTCGTAAAGTGTTTCAGATTTATTTATTTATTTATAGTTGAATTTATAAGGCGCAACAGCTACCCAAAAAGGGTTTCCCGGCGCCAGGACAACTGGGTACAGAGTAGTAGACAGCAGAGAGGAATATTACTGGCTAAACAGCCAGGTCTTTATGGATCTTCGGAAACAAGTATAGTTGGTTTCTTTGCGGATGACAGGAGGGAGAGTATTCCAGAGGGTGGGGCCGAGATAAGAGAAGGACTTACCACCCATCCTGGCGAGTTTAAAGCGAGGAACCGTACATTTCTCAAGAGTTGAAGAACGGAGATGGCGTGTGGGGATGTAGGGACTGACCAGAGCATGCAGGTAGGGTGGTGCTGAACCCCACTTTATCTTGAACATAAAGTTCAAGGCTTTGAACTTTATGCGGTTCTCCACTCTAAGCCAGTGAAAATCGTGAAGGTAGCCAGAGATGTGCGAAATTCTCGGAACTCTGCAAAGAAGTCTAACTGCAGAGTTCTGCACTAATTGCAGTCTACCAGTTACGGCCTTGTTGGCACCTAACAGCAGGACATTACCGTAGTCCAATCTTGAGGTTATAAGAGCATGGACCACTGTTTTTTGCATAGCAGTAGGTAACATCCAAATGATTTTTCGCAGCCATCTCAAGATGGTGAAACATGTGGCCGCGACCCTAACGGCTTGGTGATGCCAGGACAGAGAGTCATCAATGTAGATGGCCAAATTCCGAACATGGTTAGAAGGCCGCGGGAGGGCACCCATCTCGGTAGGCCAATGAAGTGGGCCCCAGAGGTCCTTATCCTTTCCCAGGATTAGGACCTTGGTTTTATCACCATTAGGTTTCAGATGATGTTGGTTCATCCACGAAGCGATACTCCTAAGGCCTAGTTGTAAGGCAGATGATGAGTTGGGGTCAGTGGAAGAGAGAGAAAAGATGATCTGAGAGTCTGAGATGAACTTACTATAACTTTAAAACCCTTTTCCGAATTTGCACAAAAATTGTCAAATACTTAGCATGTTTAGCTTACTTTGGATATTTTTATATTTGTACTGAATCATCAAAAAGGGGCACAGTTCAAAGGACAGGTCAAAAACTAATAGGTGTGGCATCTTTTAACAAATCCACATGAAATTTGGCAAACATTTAGCATGTATGGTCTCATGTGGGTATGGCAACATTTGTGCAGATCCATCCTGGGGCCGCAAAGTTAAAAGGAAGGGTAAAATATTTTTGATAGGCTGTTGACTAATGAATCTGCATAATATTTGGCATGCTGATACCAGGTTAAACTCCTTGGCGAAAACTTTGCACTCAACGAATATTCTAACTTGCATTACAAAAACAAATACATAAATTAACTGAAAATGTTGAAGTAAAGTGAAATTGGCCATTTATGGTCTCTTTATGCACTGCTTATGACCTTACTGTTGAATTACAGCATTAATTACATCATCCATGATATTACGTTTTACATTAGTCTTGAGTTCTCTGATATGAGATGGATGATCATTTTGTTCTTGACATATCTTCAATATAAGTACATCCTTAAATGTGTGTTGTGTGTGTGTGTGTGTGTGTGCGTGTGTGTGTGTGTGTATATGTATATATTCACTATAAAAAGCAGAGCTTACAGGGATGATATAGTTAGGAAAAAGCATTAAAAAAAATCATAAAAATTCACTGACAATAGCGCAGGGAACAGCGACATTATAGTTAGGTGATAGAATAAAAAAAAACCTTAGACGTTCACAATAAGAACCAAGGGTTCTCTTCCAGGGGATCCTCATCAAAGTCATAAGCACTAGAATATTCCCGCCCATGCGCGGGACCCCGGAAACACAATCATATATGTGATATATCTCCTTTCACAACCAGAGCTGAATAATGCTGTAAGGACGCCCCTGTAAATTATAAATAATATATCATAAAAACAGGGAAGAAACAGCAAAGCATGTTTTAAAACTGTTTTAATGCTTAGCATTTAGCCCAAACCCTCAGATAGGACTGAAAGCATTGACAGCTCACAGGCTGCATTGCAGAAAATTACAGCCTAGAAAGCTAACTCATAGCAACACAGAAAAACTGACACCGTGCCTTTAAGGCAGCCATTACCTCTAGCTTCCCATCATGCCTCAGGGGTGACAGTTAGGTCAATTGTTCTTTCCGGCTCCTTCAGTCAGGACCCTGGTTACACAGCTCCACTCTTTATTGGTTTTTTCAGAAAAATGTTTTCTTACTTCGACGTTTTAAATCTAGTCAAGTAAGGTGTTTACTTTTTCTGACTAATTTTGGCATTTTTTTCCACACAAAATGCCATCCCCTTTTGATCCCTGCCCTTCTTGTGGAAAAAGGAAGGCCAGGTTAGACTGTCACTCAGTCTGTATTCTCTGCCTGCCTAAAGATTATGTTCCCAAGACTTGTCCTCATTGCCAGTCTCTCTCCAAAAGAACTTTGAAAGACCGGGAGCGTATACGTCTTTATGGGCTGGCAGAAAAGTCTTCCAGAGGCAGGTCTCCGGTGAGAAAGGGCTCTAAGAGGCCCATATCCTCTTCTAGGAGTAGGAATCCATCAGTGTCGGGCTTGGCGCTGAGAAAACAGCCACCGGAGGGGCATACATCCAAGAAACGACCGACGACGGCGGGCTCGCCGTCGAAAGAACGCAGGCATGAAGATACGTCCCTACATTCAACGTCGACGTCGAGTATTCGTGAACCTCTGCCATGGTCAACCCGGCGACGATCGGCGTCGAGCAGTTCCAGTCCACCGCCGACGTCAACTCGGCGACGATCGGCGTCGAAGAGCCAAAGTCCTCCGCCATCGTCAGCCCGGCGACGATCGGCATCGAGAATCAGCAGACCTCCGTCGACGTCGGTTAGACGTTCGACGAAGGCTGGCAACCCTCCGTCGTCACTCCAACGACGGTCGAGGGGAGAGAGTCCTCCGCCGTCGCAAACCAGGCGGCTATCGGCGACGAGTACGAAAAGCCCTCCGCCGTCGTCATCCCGGCGTCGAGGACCAGAAGCCCTCCGCCGACGTAAGTCCAACGACGATCGGCGTCGAGAACCAGAAGCCCTCCGCCGTCGACATCCCACCGACGATCGGGGTCGAGGAGAAGTCCTTCGGCGTCTTCGATCCCACAATGCTCGACGTAGAGACGAAGAAGTACCTTGACGTCGTCGATGCGCCATTCGCCGTCGAGACATTCGACGTCGAAACAAGCGGAGTCAACGCCGAGATCGTTCCCAGAACCTGTTCGAGGTTCAACGGCTAGAAGAGGATCTAGATCGACGTCGAGAAGGGCTCCGTCGGAGCAGGCTAAACGCTCGACGTCGAGACCCACATCAGTTAGATCTGGAGAGGGTTCAGTGGTTTTAGTGACTGAGTCAGCCTTGAGACACTCATCCTCTCATTCCTCGAGACGTCCATCGACGCATTCTCCATCTGCGTCCCCAGAACATCATTCGAGGAGGTCACGACAAAGGTCCCTATCACATCATGGCTTTTACAAGTCCATCACTGGAGTAAGACTCCGGCGGGAGCATCGAGACGGGAGGAAGAATATACAAGCCCTATCCACAGATCCCCTCTACAAAGATTGGTACAGTAGGTGGATAGATCGCCTTAGTCGGTACCTCAGCACCGTGCAGGAAGATCTCGGGAACGCAGGCCTTCTATGTCTCATCACCGAAGAAGGTGGTCTCCTTCATGGTTGTCTTCCTCCTCCCACTCCTCTAAAAGGGACTATTCGCCTACTCTATCAGACAGCCCTCAGTCGAGAGTGTCTCCGATAGATGACATTAACACATATCATGATGTGCTACAGAGAGGGGCCCAGAAACTGAACATTGAAATGTCCACCCCTCAGGTCGCAACGACAGTGATCTTCGAGACGCTGCACCAAAGATCTGCTTCGCGTCCGTTACTACCTCTGGTTCCTGAACTTCTGGAACCAGTAATGGACATTTTTCTAACACCCTCCGCGATTAAGGCTACACCGGCCAGAATACAAATAAAATACAAGCCTGCTGATGCAGACCCGGTGTTTTTGAAAACGGATCCGCCTGCTGATTCAGTTATCGTCGCAGCGGCACGTAAAACGCACGCAGTCTCTGCACATGCATTGGTCCCTCCGGATAAAGAGAGTAAGTCCCAGGATTCATGGGGACGAAAGGTTTGTGGGTCTGCAGCGTCATCGCTTAAAGTCTCCAGTGCAGCAGCCTTATTAGGTCGGTACGACAGAGCCTTATGGGACTCTTTGTATATTTTCAAAGAGAAGCTACCAAAGGAGGATCAGAGGGACTTTGCGGAAGTCATTACAGAAGGGTCCCTGGTAGCTAATCAAATGATTAGCACTGCAGCGGATGGTGCCACTCTATCGGCGCATTCGTATGCGCATGGCATTTGCGCAAGGAGGTCTGCCTGTTTAAGGCTTACAGCTCGCAAGCCGGATGCTCAGCAGAGGATCCTTAACCTGCCTTTCTCTGGTTCTTAATTGTTTGACACCCACACAGATGAAGAGATGGTTGGAATGAAATCCGAATTAGACACTTTGAAGGTGGTGGGGTTAGAAAAGAAAAAAGAATTCAGACGGAGATACAGACCCAACCAGCGCAAGGGATACCAACAGAGGGTTCAAACCCCTCAGTGGTCCCAAAGCAAAAAACAAGGAAGATCTCAGTTTCAAGGTCGAAAGTCGAACAGAGGTAGAGGAGGTAATCAACAGCAATCCTCTTCCACAGCTCGATCAGCAGAAAAGCAATGAGCCAGAGCTTCCTCTGACGCCGTTGCCCACTCCAGTGGGAGGAAGTATTTCATGTCATCTGAAAGAGTGGTGCAACATAACAAAAGATCGTTGAGTGCTCAATATACTGCGCAATGGATACGCACTATGTTTCCGTGTGTCTCCAAAGGACATCCCTCCAAAAAGAGCTCGTCCTCACCAGCTAAAGTTACTACGACAAGAAGTAGTGGCCCTTTTCCAAAAAAAGGCCATAGAGAAGGTTCCCCCCTCTCAGCGGGGAAAGGAAGTGTACTCCAGGTACTTCCTTGTACCAAAAAGAGATCAGGAGCACAAGTTCAGACCTATCCTGGACCTTCGATTGCTGAACAAAGTCATCTTGAAAGAGAAATTTCGCATGCTGGCGCTTTATCAAATATGTCCACATCTGCAAGCAGGAGATTGGATGTGTTCAGTGGATCTCCAGGATGCGTATTTCCACATTCCTGTAATTCCCCGTCATCGCAAATATCTGCGATTTGTGGTTGGCAGCAATCACTACCAGTTCAGGGTGTTGCCCTTCAGACTAAAATCTGCCCCACGAGTCTTTACCAAGTGCATGGCGGTGGTAGCGGCGGCTCTACACAGAAGAGGGCTGTTCGTATATCCATACTTGGACGATTGGCTCCTGAAAGGTCCATCGCCTCAGCAAGTGCAGAGCAGCTTCCGGATATGTCTATCTCTACTCCACAGGCTAGGTCTGCACGTGAATATGGAGAAATCGGTTCACCGGCATACTCGGGTGATCCATTATCTGGGCTCCACTCTGGATACAAGCCTAGGAAGAGCGTTTCCTTCGGAACAGAGACTTTCATTAATTCGACAGAAGTGCAAAGTTCTTCTCCAGACAAATCGTCCAACGGTCCGGCAAGTGGCATCTCTACTGGGATCGATGGCTTCTTGCATATTCCTCATTCCCAACGCCAGACTGAGAATGAGGCCTTTACAGCAGGACCTGGAGGACAAGTGAGACCAAGCATCGGGTCTCTGGGAAGACCGGATTGTGCTTTCACAAGCAGCAAAATCGTCTATTCTATGGTGGACTCATCCACGGAACCTTTTAGTGGGAGTCCCCTTCCATCAACCTGTTCCGACCCAGTCCTTGGTAACAGATGCATCTCTACAGGAATGGGGAGCACACATGGATTGCCTACAGATGCAGAGGCGGTGGTCCGTCAAGGAGCAATCCTACCACATAAACATGTTAGACCTGCGAGCAGTCCATCTAGCTCTGAAAGCTTTTCAGCCCTTGATCGTGTCCAACTCAGTCCTCATCCAATCAGACAACACGACCACCATGTATTACCTCAACAAACCGGGTTCTCGCCCTCTCTCCCTGGAAGCTCAAAAGATATGGCATTGGCTTCTAGCCCGAGGCCTCTCCGTCAAAGCGGTGCACCTCCCAGGGGAACGAAACGTGCGAGCAGATGCACTCAATCGGCACTTAGAAGATCAGCCAGACTGGGTGCTAAACGACGAGGTAGTGGAAGAAATTTGCCATCAGTGGGGGCAACCTTCCATAGATCTGTTTGCAGATGATCAAAACAAAAACTGGCACGCCTTCGTCTCCAGGTTCCAAGGTCTAGGGACGAGAGGGAATGCTCTTTTGATGGATTGGTCCAAAATATTTGCATACGCCTTTCCTCCCCTGCCTCTGATTCCGAAGATGGTGTCCAAGCTCATCCGGTCCAACATGTCAATGATCCTGATGCCCCGGACTGGCCTCGGCAGTGGTGGTACCCGGACCTATTACAGCTGTCAGTGCACCCCCACAAGAGGCTTCCTTGCAGATCAGACCTACTGACCAAGATGGACGGGAAGATTCTACATCCCAACCTTCCCTCACTGAACTTGGCAGCATGGCACCTGGGGTCCTGCAATATGGACATCTGAACTTACCACAGGACTGTATGCATATACTAAAGGAGGCAAAGAGACCTTCCACAAGGGCGTCGTACTCCTTTAAGTAATCACTTTAATCCTAACACAGGGCAGGAGGAGGTTATTCTTCCTTACCTCCTGTACTTGGCTAAATCAGGGTTAAAGTATTCATCGATCAGAGTACATTTAGCGGCCATTATGGCCTACAGAAAGCCTCCAAACCAACCTTCCTTTTTTCAACTACAGGTGATCAAGGATTTCCTACAGGGGTTGAAGAAAGTGTATCCCCCTGTTCGACCTCCTTCTCCTCCTTGGGAGTTGAATCTAGTCCTCTCTAGGATGATGGGTTCTCCTTTTGAGCCCATCCATAAAGCCACGCTGCAGCATTTGACATGGAAGACCGCTTTCTTAGTCGCGATTACATCAGCGCGCAGAGTAAGCAAAATCCAAGCGCTGTCTTCCAAAGAGCCATATACTATCTTTCACCACAACAGAGTAGTATTAAGGACTCACCCTGCTTTTCTACCGAAAGTTGTATCTGATTTTCATGTTAATCAGTCAATTTCCTTACCGTCCTTTTTCCCCAATCCTGCAACTCCTGCGGAAAGGTCACTCCACTCCTTAGACCTTAAGAGAGTGCTTAAATTCTATCTAGAGGGAACGAAGGACATAAGAAAATCAGAGCAATTGTTTTTAAATTATGGTTCCATGAGTCCAGGTTTTCCAGCTACCAAAAGGTCCATTTCGAGATGGAGAGTGTCCTGTATAAAATTGGCCTACCAGCTGGCAAATAAACCCCTATTGTTGTCACCTAAAGCACACTTCACTAGGGGGAAAGCAGCTACAATAGCTTTCTTGCTTGACATTGCGATGGCAGAAATTTGCAAGGCAGCAACCTGGAGATCGGTGCATACTTTCACAAGGCAATATTGTCTTGAATCCGACTCCAGGGTTGGATACTCAAGTAGGCCAGGCCTCCTTGAGAAATCTGTTCAGATAAAAGAAATATCTGGGTTTTTCAAGTTTAGTTGTCTGAGCTTGATTGTTACTTATTATTGTCCTTTGCCCGCAGTGGATGAGGTGAGGCTCGCTATTCTATTCTGGTGCTTATGACTATTGATCCTAGTTCTCTTCCAGGGGTATCCTCATCAAAGTCATAAGCAACCCTCCCGTCTCCCCAGGCAAAGGAGCCTTATTCTTAAAGAATTGTCAACTCTTTGTGTCATGGCTTTGTGTCACCGCAAAGATCAACTGAGCTAACTGTCACCCCTGAGGCATGATGGGAAGCTAGGGGTCATGGCTGCCTTAAAGGCACAGTGCCAGTTTTTCTGTGTTGCTACGAGTTAGCTTTTTAGCCTTTCTAGGCTGTAGTTTTCTGCAATGCAGCCTGTGAGCTGTCAATGCTTTCAGTCCTATCTGAGGGTTTGGGCTAAATGCTAAGCATTAAAACAGTTTTAAAACATGCTTTGCTGTTGTTTCTTCCCTGTTTTTATGATCTATTGTTTATATTAGATATATTATTTATAATACACAGGGGAGTCCTTACAGCATTATTCAGCTCTGGTTGTGAAAGGCTGCATTTGCTTTTCTTTATTATTTATATATATATATATATATATATATATATGTATATATATGTGGAGATGCATATATGTAGGTCACATATATGATTGTGTTTCCGGGGTCCCGCGCATGGGCGGGATTATTCTAGTGCTTATGACTTTGAGGATACCCCTGGAAGAGAACTAGGATTACAGGTAAGTAACTAATCCTTAAAAGGACGTTATAGGTGGGTTCAGATTTTTTACACACAAACCCATAGAAATTCAGCAGTTCTAGTTATCTCGAGTACCTAGAACTCGTCCCCTAAGGTAAATAGAACTCCCACCCTCACCATGCACTGTTTTCTCATAAATAATTTTGCAGCAAATGTTGCCGTGATATTGTCAAATGATGTTACAGAAGATGTCATGCGTGATGTAATATGTGGGGTAAATAGCAGTGTATGACAAGGGCGCACGTTCTAGTAACTTTAGGGCAACAAATATTAAAATAAATGTTTCCCCCCAGGACCTAGCCCACCAGAGGGGCAAATAAAAGCAAGTGCAGGAAACCATGCTTGGTTTTTTTCAGAATTTTCTGCAGTAGATCCTTTGTCAGTTTGCAGCAAAATGAATATAATAAAACGATTTTTGCACATGAACCCACCACCAAAACTAGGGGGCTTAGGGTATTCCTACACTGTCCTTTTGTGTGTTTTTGTTGCATGTTTTTCTTGGGACTCGGGACAAGTCCCATGATGGGTGCCAACAATTCCTATTTGAAATAGAGGCAGCCAATCTAATCTTTGCATGAGATCTGTTGGATCCACCGACCCTCCTCATCCCTAGATATACATACATATTTTTTTCTTTTTATAACCCCTAAACTACTTAACATATTTACAACAAATTACAAAATGAGATCATTCTGGATCAAGATCTAGCTTTCTGCGAAATTTGGGGTAGTTCCTTTTAGCGGTTCAGTCTGTAGCCGTGTCTAAAATTCCTAACGTCTTCGGACCCCTCCAATTTCTTGGCACCCGCTTGACCAATAACCCCAAAATAACTTTCCAGACAGCAGCTGAAGTGAGTAGGAAACTAGTTTTTAAAATGTTGTGAAAATTCATAAAATGGTGCCAAAGTTAGCAAAGCAAAAAACACTTTTTCTATGTAAACTAGGTCCTAACTATAACTACCTAATATAAATATATATATATGTATCTGTTGGACTTGGCCCTTCTGGCAGGTTCCCCCCGAAACTTTTTGCTTGTAATTGGTAACTTGGTGTAGTGATTTTGGGTTTCTGCACACTTTACCACTGTGTCCCAGGGTAAAGTGCGTGCGTGTTGTGAGGTTGGCCTGCCCTCCCATAGGAATGCATGGGGGAATGTAGATGTCCCGGTAGTTCCTGATGCGTGGGGTGTGCAGGCCCGTGTTTGGTATGTGCGGACTCGTGTGAGTGAATGCTGCGCGTTGATGTGTGCGGCGTGCATGTACCTGGTGTGGAAGTGCCACTTCTAGAAGTGGGCACTTCAGTGTGCAGTCTGAAATGTGTGGCTTGTCTGATGATTGGCTGGTGAGGTCAGGTGACGGACTAGGGAATTCCCCAGAGTCAGGAGGAGTCACCCAGTGGTGAATGGGGAGGTAGCATGTTGATGGCTGGGGAGGAGTGTACCTGGGTCCTGAATAGGACAGGGCTTCCCCCACACAATGCTGGCGCCGGCCCCTGTGGTGCGTCTAATGACCCTAGCCCTGCCAGTGAATAGAGTGAGGGGCTGAGCACATCAAGGGTGCTCTCCAACCAGCTGCGACTGGTTTTCCCCCTCACCCTGAACCCAGAACAAAGGGATTTCGTGTATAAAAAGGGGCTGTGTCCCCTTACAAAATGTTCTTGTTCTTGTTCCAAACTCGAATCTACCAGGGGCATGCTGCTGCTGGGGCCCAGGGGAAGGCTTGCCTCCCTGGGCCCTGCCCAGCCCCTGGATGCCAGATGGACTTACTGGACCTTTTTGACCTGCAGCGCCTGGGAGCGCTTTATGGGCTTTAGAGCGCTGTTTTGCTGGACTTGCTCTCTTTTGTAGCGCCTGGGAGCGCTTGTAGGGCTTTCCAGCGCTGGGAGCGCTGTGCGTGACCTTGTAGCGCTGTGTGCGCTTTGATTTCGTTGGCGGGTGCCCACCCCGCTTATTCGTTGTGTTTGCGAGGGAGCCTACCCCTCTACGAGCAGAGAAATCACCGCCGCGGCCGGGCTTCAGCCGGAAGTCAGGCGGGCTGTGGGCGGGCCTCCGGGACAACCGGAACTTAGAATAGGAGGGCGGGAGCCTACCCCGCCTCCTACCGAAGCGTCGCGGCTGGTGGGAGCCCCGGAGCAGGCAGGAGCCTACCCTGCGCCCCGGGGCACTCTGCCCAAGAACGAAGAGCCCGGTCGGAGAAGTGTTGATCCAGGCGGGAGCCCACCCCGCACTGGACTGAGGAGAGGAGCGCGGCGTCCGGAGTTGGTGCGGAGGGGGCGCGAGGCACATTGTCGGTGCCTGCCCCTCCGCGTGGAGAAGAGCCCTCCCGTCCGCCGGCACCAGAGAGAGAGAGGACGACGCGGGAGTCCCCGAGCAGCCCGGTGAGTGCTTAAGAGGGCTGGGGACTCCACGCATGTGCTGGGGGTGCGGGGGCAGTGATCGAGCCCCGTGAGGCTCCAAAAGTTACCGCCAGCATTTCTCGAGCCCCGTGAGGCTCTAGGGGGGCCTTGTGAGTGAAGAGTCCCCCGTGTGGGACTCCCAACGTTCCGGGGCATGCTTCTGTAGAGCGCGAGGCGCTCCAACGTGAACACAGCTGAGTGTTCAGAGCGCTCAGAGCGCTCCAACGTGGGGAGTGTATTTCCTCGAGCCCAGTGAGGCTCCAACGTTGTGCTGAGCCACGAAGGCTCTAGGGGGCATTGTTATTGTGATAGAGCCCAGAGAGGCTCCAAGAGCGACAGATTGGTGTTCCAAGGGCACAGCGGTGCCCACGCTCAGGTCTCCAGCTGCCCAGCACTTAGTGGGCAGCTGCCACGTTTAGGTGGGGGGACCTTTCTTGTTTTGGTCTGCGCAGCTGGCGCAGCTTGCCTGAGACAGCGTCCTAAGCTTGGACATAGGCCAGTTGGCCTAGGGACTGCCACAGGTGGTGGCTTATGTGTGTCCCTTTTGCTCTACACCTCTGAATGTTTTCATGCATCATGTGTTTCCTTTTGCTCTACACCTCTGAATGTTTTCATGCATCATGTGTTCCTTTTGCTCTACACCTCTGAATGTTTTCATGCATCATGTGTTCCTTTTGCTCTACACCTCTGAATGTTTTCATGCATCATGTGTTTCCTTTGCTCTACACCTCTGAATGTTTTCATGCATCATGTGTAACGTTCTATTACCCCTACAGGTATTGTGATACTTAGGTGGTTGTTTGCTTTCTCCTAGTACAGGTGGTGCTAGTGAGGTCCTGATTCCCTGCGCAATATTTCTCCTAAGGTGGTTAGGGTTGCGTAGGTGGTACTTTCTGATACCAGTAGTTACCGGTTGTGTGCTACATGTTATTTTGTGCTACTGTGATATTATTCCTATGTTCTAAGTGCTAATTTCTACAAAGTGCTGATTCCGGACAGTGGTCCATGTGGCCCTGTCCCCTGTATATATAATCCCTTGTAAATTCTGCCCGTGCCTGTTGGCACCTTGTAAAGTGTGTGTTTTATCTAATGTGTTGTGTATAATACAAAGGCTATTTTTATAGAATACCTTGTGTGGAGTTTCCTTTGTGGTGGGCCTTGGGTGTTGTTGCTGGGTGCGCGCGCAAACGCTTTACACATCGCCTCAGGGATAAGCCTGTCTGCTCGTGCCAAGCTACCAAGGGGGTGAGCAGGGGTTATCTTTGGCGTGTAACTCCCCAGCCCTGACTAGAGTGGTGGTTTCTGTCTGGCTTTGGCGCAAGCCCTAGCCAACCAGAAATCCCATTTCTAACATTGGTGGCAGCGGTGGGATTTGGACTTGCGTTTGCGCTGTACCGCAGCAGCAACTGGCCGCACTACAAAACTCTGCATTTAGATAAACCACATGGTATAGGGATTATTGTTTTTAAATGTCATTTCTGTGGAAATGTGTTTCTTGTGCACTGTGAGTTAGGTGTCCCTAGCTCGGGAGGGTAGATCATCCCCCTTAGTGCATTGTGTTTTCTGGATTCACCAGAGGGTGGGATCCAGTGGTGGCAGCAGATGTGTGTCCAGTGCATGTATTCCCATTCCCAGTTCCCGGGGTAGTGGTACCTGTGTCACGTGGTGGTCAGGTTGAGAAATCAGGGGCGGTAGAAACTGTCTTACCAGTCTTGGGAGGGGTGGGGATGAATGTTTAATGCGCTGGATGAATGTGAATGTCCCATTCCCAGTTCCCAGAGTAATAGTACCTGTGTCACGTGGTGGTCAGGTTGAGAAATCAGGGGCGGTAGAAACTGTCTTACTAGTCTGGGGGGTGTGTGTATGTGGATGAAGGATGTGAGTTCTCTGAAATAGGGAGCTTGCTGGTTGATTGGGTGTGAGTTCTCTGGGATAGGGAACTTGCATTGGGGAGTGATTCCAAAAGTAGTGGCTGAGGTGTCTTCCAGCCCAGCGTGGTGGAAGAGGTTCAGAGTAGCCCAGCTAGGTCTCGGTGTAGGGGCTCACGGCCTGTCTCTGCGGAGAAGGAGTGGGTGGGACTGCGTGTCTCCAGGTGCCCGAAACCCAGTGTCAGGGCCTGGATGGTTTCTTTAGGGAACATCAGGTCGGGGGCCTAGGCTGTACCAATAGGTCATTTGAGGAGGATCTCCCAGTGTCTAGAGGACGTGGAGCATCTGTAATCAGAGCTCCAGTAGTCCTGGTGTCTGGCGGTACCGCTCCAGTTGGGAGGGTGCAGAAGTCCAGAGGGAGGGGTGAGAGGGGGAGGGATTCCCCAGTGGGAACCAGTAGGTCAGGGACCAGCCGGGAGGGCTGTGTCGCCACTGAGTGACCGTGGTGTCGCCACTTCTGTCCTGGGGGGTCTGCACGCACTGTCAGATGGACAGGAGGTAGTGAGATCAGCGCCAGGCAGACTGTCACTTGACCCATTAGTTATGGGTCACCCTCGTTAAGTCCTGGTTCGCCAGGCATCTGACCAAAGGGTACGTCCCTCGGTTGGGGAGCCAGTAGTCGGTGTTTCCGGATCTGGACGTAAGGGCAGCTGTAGTCCTGAGGGCAGGTGGGGCTCATCTTAGGTGAAGAGACCCTGCTCTACAGTGGAAGGGGGTGCAGAGGGAGGGAGTCCTCGCCTCTGACCCCTTGGATCCCAGGTGGTAGACCAGTTGGTGGAGAGAGGTCCTGAACTGGTGGGAGAGTTGTGTTCTGGTGGGTGCTTCCCTGGGAGGGTGCGGAACCCCAGAAGTAGAGGTAGGGTGGGGCATTCTTGCCCGTGACCTCTGGTCAGCCTGAGGGTGCGGACCCTAGGTTGAAGGATCAGTGGTAGTTGGGAACTACACTGAGAGGGAGAGTGGAGAAGGGCTTGTATGCCAGGGGTTACTACCCCCCACTCTGGGTTTGGCAAGGACCAGTGGTATCTGGGTGGCCTAGGGCCTGGTCCTGGCCGTGGACAACTAGGTAGTACCAGTGGGGTAGCCTAGTTGGGCCTGAGTTCTTTTCGGTAGTTTTTTTTTTCAGATGGAACCATGTTGATGGAGAAGGGCGTAGAACCGGAGAGTGTCCCTGCAGTGCGGGCCTGCGTCCGTGTTCTATCGCCCCAAGCAGGGAAGACCATCACGGTGGTGATTGGTCTGCCCTGCGTTTTGGCTGGAAGGGGATTGTGTTGGACTTGGCCCTTCTGGCAGGTTCCCCCCGAAACTTTTTGCTTGTAATTGGTAACTTGGTGTAGTGATTTTGGGTTTCTGCGCACTTTACCACTGTGTCCCAGGGTAAAGTGCGTGCGTGTTGTGAGGTTGGCCTGCCCTCCCATAGGAATGCATGGGGGAATGTAGATGTCCCGGTAGTTCCTGATGCGTGGGGTGTGCAGGCCCGTGTTTGGTATGTGCGGACTCGTGTGAGTGAATGCTGCGCGTTGATGTGTGCGGCGTGCATGTACCTGGTGTGGAAGTGCCACTTCTAGAAGTGGGCACTTCAGTGTGCAGTCTGAAATGTGTGGCTTGTCTGATGATTGGCTGGTGAGGTCAGGTGACGGACTAGGGAATTCCCCAGAGTCAGGAGGAGTCACCCAGTGGTGAATGGGGAGGTAGCATGTTGATGGCTGGGGAGGAGTGTACCTGGGTCCTGAATAGGACAGGGCTTCCCCCACACAATGCTGGCGCCGGCCCCTGTGGTGCGTCTAATGACCCTAGCCCTGCCAGTGAATAGAGTGAGGGGCTGAGCACATCAAGGGTGCTCTCCAACCAGCTGCGACTGGTTTTCCCCCTCACCCTGAACCCAGAACAAAGGGATTTCGTGTATAAAAAGGGGCTGTGTCCCCTTACAAAATGTTCTTGTTCTTGTTCCAAACTCGAATCTACCAGGGGCATGCTGCTGCTGGGGCCCAGGGGAAGGCTTGCCTCCCTGGGCCCTGCCCAGCCCCTGGATGCCAGATGGACTTACTGGACCTTTTTGACCTGCAGCGCCTGGGAGCGCTTTATGGGCTTTAGAGCGCTGTTTTGCTGGACTTGCTCTCTTTTGTAGCGCCTGGGAGCGCTTGTAGGGCTTTCCAGCGCTGGGAGCGCTGTGCGTGACCTTGTAGCGCTGTGTGCGCTTTGATTTCGTTGGCGGGTGCCCACCCCGCTTATTCGTTGTGTTTGCGAGAGAGCCTACCCCTCTACGAGCAGAGAAATCACCGCCGCGGCCGGGCTTCAGCCGGAAGTCAGGCGGGCTGTGGGCGGGCCTCCGGGACAACCGGAACTTAGAATAGGAGGGCGGGAGCCTACCCCGCCTCCTACCGAAGCGTCGCGGCTGGTGGGAGCCCCGGAGCAGGCAGGAGCCTACCCTGCGCCCCGGGGCACTCTGCCCAAGAACGAAGAGCCCGGTCGGAGAAGTGTTGATCCAGGCGGGAGCCCACCCCGCACTGGACTGAGGAGAGGAGCGCGGCGTCCGGAGTTGGTGCGGAGGGGGCGCGAGGCACATTGTCGGTGCCTGCCCCTCCGCGTGGAGAAGAGCCCTCCCGTCCGCCGGCACCAGAGAGAGAGAGGACGACGCGGGAGTCCCCGAGCAGCCCGGTGAGTGCTTAAGAGGGCTGGGGACTCCACGCATGTGCTGGGGGTGCGGGGGCAGTGATCGAGCCCCGTGAGGCTCCAAAAGTTACCACCAGCATTTCTCGAGCCCCGTGAGGCTCTAGGGGGGCCTTGTGAGTGAAGAGTCCCCCGTGTGGGACTCCAACGTTCCGGGGCATGCTTCTGTAGAGCGCGAGGCGCTCCAACGTGAACACAGCTGAGTGTTCAGAGCGCTCAGAGCGCTCCAACGTGGGGAGTGTATTTCCTCGAGCCCAGTGAGGCTCCAACGTTGTGCTGAGCCACGAAGGCTCTAGGGGGCATTGTTATTGTGATAGAGCCCAGAGAGGCTCCAAGAGCGACAGATTGGTGTTCCAAGGGCACAGCGGTGCCCACGCTCAGGTCTCCAGCTGCCCAGCACTTAGTGGGCAGCTGCCACGTTTAGGTGGGGGGACCTTTCTTGTTTTGGTCTGCGCAGCTGGCGCAGCTTGCCTGAGACAGCGTCCTAAGCTTGGACAAAGGCCAGTTGGCCTAGGGACTGCCACAGGTGGTGGCTTATGTGTGTCCCTTTTGCTCTACACCTCTGAATGTTTTCATGCATCATGTGTTTCCTTTTGCTCTACACCTCTGAATGTTTTCATGCATCATGTGTTCCTTTTGCTCTACACCTCTGAATGTTTTCATGCATCATGTGTTCCTTTTGCTCTACACCTCTGAATGTTTTCATGCATCATGTGTTTCCTTTGCTCTACACCTCTGAATGTTTTCATGCATCATGTGTAACGTTCTATTACCCCTACAGGTATTGTGATACTTAGGTGGTTGTTTGCTTTCTCCTAGTACAGGTGGTGCTAGTGAGGTCCTGATTCCCTGCGCAATATTTCTCCTAAGGTGGTTAGGGTTGCGTAGGTGGTACTTTCTGATACCAGTAGTTACCGGTTGTGTGCTACATGTTATTTTGTGCTACTGTGATATTATTCCTATGTTCTAAGTGCTAATTTCTACAAAGTGCTGATTCCGGACAGTGGTCCATGTGGCCCTGTCCCCTGTATATATAATCCCTTGTAAATTCTGCCCGTGCCTGTTGGCACCTTGTAAAGTGTGTGTTTTATCTAATGTGTTGTGTATAATACAAAGGCTATTTTTATAGAATACCTTGTGTGGAGTTTCCTTTGTGGTGGGCCTTGGGTGTTGTTGCTGGGTGCGCGCGCAAACGCTTTACACATCGCCTCAGGGATAAGCCTGTCTGCTCGTGCCAAGCTACCAAGGGGGTGAGCAGGGGTTATCTTTGGCGTGTAACTCCCCAGCCCTGACTAGAGTGGTGGTTTCTGTCTGGCTTTGGCGCAAGCCCTAGCCAACCAGAAATCCCATTTCTAACATATCTCTATCCCACTGTCGGTCACCAGTAGGTAGTTATAGTTAGGACCTAGTTTCCATAGGAAGTGTTTTTTTCATTTCAATAACTCCGATGCCGTGTGACGTATCTTTAAGAATTTTTTTAAACTAGTTTGCCACTCACTTTATCTGCCATCAAGAATGTTTCAGGGAGATCCATCATTTAGGGGCCGAGAGAAAAGGGGAAGTTCCAAAACGCGCTTTCCCCATATTAATTTCCTTAGGAAATTTAGACACTGCTAAAGCTCAACCTGTGAATGGAATTCTGTAAAATTTGGCAGAAAGGTAGATGTTGGTTCAGGGAAGTGCCTTTTGTGATTTGGTGTAAATCCTTTCTGTAGTTGCAGAGTCATTTAAAGAAATTCAAATTTGTAAATATATAACAGAGGATCTGCAACTACTCCTGATCTTGGGCTGAGGTCTGATTGGCAGCCATCTTGGGACTTGGTTGGCCGAGTCCTAGAAAAAAGATTACAAAAAAAAGAAAAGGGGGCGGAGCAGAAATACCCTGCAGGGCCAAAAAAGAATTTTTTCGAAAAATATTTTGACGGATCCTAGGATCTCACTGAAAAAAAATAAAACACGAAGCGCAGATTTCTGTGCCTTGTTAGTAATTGGACCCGGGTAGGCCAGGTCCTGGGGGCATTTTGATAATAAGGAAGGGGGCGCATGGGCCCCCTCTCATGGGGCTTATTAATGCCCCGGGGACTAATGTCTTCACTGGGCTTATTTTTGTTTTAAAATGGGGGCCTCTTGGACCCCCTGAGACCCGAGGACCACCACCTCCCCTGGTCCACATGCCAAAAACAAAATGGGAGGGGCGGCTAGACCCCCTGTGCCCAGGGGACCACCACCTCGCTGGGGCCATGATCAGTTTATGGTAGAGGTCCTCAGGGATCACCTCCCCTGGGGACCACCACCTCCCCGGGGCCAGATGCTTTTTGTAAAGATGGGATGGGGGCCATGCAGTCCTCCTGCCTGGGCTGTTCTCGGCTCCCGGGACCACCATCTCTCAATTGCAGGCTCTCCCTAAAGACATTATTTAAAAAAAGGCCTGGTGATGGGGTACCTGAGGCTGAAATCAGCTAGAGAGGGGGCTGCGCAACCCCCTCCCCTTTTCAAAAAGGACTGGCCCTGGGGGATGGGTTCCCTGGGGCCCAAACCTGCCCAGAGATGGGGGGGCCATGTGTCCTCACCTTCCCTGATAAAATAAAAATGGACATAAAGCATCCCGGCAAGTTGCCGGAGGCCCTGCCCCCATTCAATACCACTTTGCAAAAGCGCCTCCTGGTTCACTGCTAGTTGGGGGATGAAGTCCCCTTGATTCCTGAGGGTCAATGGGGGCCAACTATCCCTCCAGTTACATCCAATAAGTCCCACACTGTAGGATTGCTGAGAGGTTGTCGGAGGCAACTGCCCCTTTCCTCCACCACTCTGCAAACGCACCTCCTGGTGCAGGGCTAGTTGGGGGATGAATTCCCCTTGGCAGCTGAGGGGCATTGTGGGCCAAGAATCCCTCCTGTTAAGTCTAGTAAGCACCATACAGTGTGATTTCTGAGAGCTGGTAGGAGGCCCCACCTTGTCTCTCCACCACTCTGCAAACGCGACTACTAGTTAAAAAATACCCATAGAGTTTCACTTAACAAAACAAAGGTTACAGGGACGTTACAGTTAGGCTCAGATTTCACTCGTAGAAAACCAGTGAAATTCAGCAGTTATAGTTGTCTAAGCTAACTATAGCCTACCATCCAGCAATGCACTGCTTATGCCCTCGCATATTACATCATTCATGACATGGTCAGTGACATCACTGATGACCTCCACAGAACCAGTGACACACCCACTCACACCCCCATACAAGCTCTTTTACACCCACTCACATAAGCACTCACATACCCTTTCACAGACCCTTACACACACTAACCCTCACACACACTAACTGACCCAATGAGCCACTCACTCACACTTATTCACCTACACAGCTACTCACACCCCCATACAACCTCTTCTATGCCAACTCACACACCTACACCAGTACTCACACAATCACTCACTGATCCATAGAGCGCCTCACACACACTTATTCACCTACACAGCTACTCACACACCCACACAACTACTTACATACCCATTCACACATCCATACAAGCACTTGCACATCCGCTCACTCACTTATACAGCCATTAACACACACTTACTCTCCAATACAGCCACTCACACGCCAACTCACTTAACCAAACACCCACTCAAGTATCAGCTCACCCATACAGTTTCTACACACCCACTTACCCACCCATAGAGCACCTCACACCGCCGCACACTCACACCTAGAGCCACTGCTACACCCACCATCCCACTCACCAATACAGCCACTCACAAAGCATTTCTCTCACCCACAGAGCTATTGACACACCCACTTACACACCCATACAGCCACTTGCACACCCATTCACACAAGGATACATACAGACACACAGCCACTCACCTAATATATGTCAGAAGTAGTATCACTTTGTAGTAGTGCACCTAGAATACTAGTTTAACTCTTGTTGTAGGTTAGTATATACGTTTAACACCCATGAACTCTTAGAAACACTTGCAGTCACTGGATGATGTCATGAGTGATGTTATTTGAGATATCATCTGTGATGTCACTGACCATGTCATGAGTGATGTAATATGTCAGATCATAAGCAGTGCACTGCGGGGGCATAAGCTATAGTTAGCTCAGGTAACTATTGCTGCTGAATTTCACTGGTTTTGTATGAGTGAAATCTGAGACTAACGTCCCTGTAACCTTTGATTTGAGATCGAGCATTCAAGACCTCTTGTATATACTTTAGTATATACTTGTGTATGTACTTTGTGGGCTCTGGAGATCAGCCCTCGGATGTGTCTGCTTCCGCTTAGGGACTTTGTTTTGTGTTCAATTGCCTTTATTTATCTGTCTTGATAGAAAACGACCAGTAGAGGTCAGTAAAATAACAGAATTGCTTTCTGCTGAGGGACTTAGTTTTTTTAATTTTTCTGGCAACTGCCTCTATTTAACTTACTTGATAGAAAATTACCAGCAGAGGTCAGTAAAATACCAGAATCACTTTAGCATTCTCTAGATTCCAGTCCATAGAAATTGTCTTCCACAAGCACCCGTAGACAATAATATTTTTTTCAAATCTTGTATTTTCAGTAATATGACCACCCAACGCCCTGATTTTATATTATATTAAAAACAGAGCTTGGGACTATACCATTTCCCACTGAAAGGCAATATTTCTCTCCATGTGTTCTCATACCTGGCGTGTCACGCAGTTTGGTGATTACTTTGCCTCCATATTAAAGCGCAGTAGATCTTTCAGCACCCAGGCTAATGTGCAGCATAGGACCCTTTGGGACCTTATAAATATAAGGTCCCGAAGACGAGACTGATTGCATTGCGAATGCTTTATTTCAGTGACAATATATGTATGTGTGTGTGTGTGTGTATGTGTGTGTGTGTGTGTGTGTGTGTGTATATATATATATATATATATATATATATATATATATTTTTTTACTGGCGGTCGCCAGTAGATAGTTATAGTTAGGACCGTGTTTCCATAGGAAATCCGCAACATTCTATTTTGAATAACTTTGGCGCCGGTTGACGAATCCTTGCGAAATTTTCAAAACTAATGGGGCGCTCCGCTCAGCTCCTACCCTGAAAGTCTCGGCCGGGGGGGGGAGGGGGGGGGGATTCGTGAAGCGGGGGCCGAGAAAAAAGGGAGGTCCCAAAATGCGTTTTCGCCATGCATTTTCCCATAGGACGTTTAGTCGAAGGTACAGCCCGAACGGCTGAACAGAATTACTTGAAATTTGGCAGAGAGGTAGTCCTCAGGTCAGGGAAGTGCCTTTTACAGATATGGAGTCAATCTGTTCAGTAGTTCCTGAGAAAATTGCATTTAAAAGCACATACATATCTATAAGCACGCACCCTAACGTGCGCGAGCGTAATTCTGATTGGTTGTTACATGTCAGTCAACGTTCGAATCGGTCGAAATCAGGAAGTGTCGGCCGCCATTTTGTTTGTTGTGGTTGCGAGAGTGAAAAAGAGAGGTGGCGAACGTGAAAAGGGGGCAGGGTAGAGAGTTCCTGACCCCGTAGCCTTTGTCAGGGGGTCCCTAAAGGACCCCGAAGGGTGAAAAAACATTTTTTTATTTTATTTAAATCGCGCGGTGCGTGCACGGAGAAAAACCATAAATTTTTTTTTTTTTTTTTTTTTAAATTAGCATTTAAAAAACCGTACAAATTCACTTAAACCCTAGGTTTCACGCACGTTATAGTTAGGAATTAGCATTTAAAAAACCTTGCAAATTCACTTAAAAAACCATAGGTTTCACACGTTATAGTTAGGTGGACATTTCACTCGTAAAAAACCAATGAAATTCCACCTTTATAGTTAGTTCAGATAACTATAACTCGCGCGACCGCCACTCTATCACAAGGATGATGTCATCAGTGATGTCATGAGTGATGCCACTGACCATGTCATGAGTGATGAAATATGTGACGTCATGAGCACTGGATTGCGGGCGCGCGAGTTATAGTTAGCTGAACTAACTATAATGGTGGAATTTCATTGGTTTTTCACGAGTGAAATGTCCACCTAACTATAACGTGTGAAACCTATGGTTTTTTAAGTGAATATATATATATATATATATATACACAAGTGCCTGCACTTACGGTTCCCAATTAAAACCGAAAAACCTCTGACCTTCATAATTTATAGTTAGGAGCACAACCCCTAACTTGCACAGTAAATGTGATGCTAAGGACTTCACCCTCAATGAAATGGATTCAATTTTTTATATCGTCTTACAGTTGAGAACACATATCACATTATCCATGCTACTTTGAAAGAGAGATCTATGAATGTAGTACTACTGACTGATTTGATTGTGTTATTTTTGAATTACATATTCCTTTTAGGTCTTGTGTTGGTTTAAATATTGTGAGGTCTAAATCTATTTAGAAATTGTTTCCTGTGATTAAGTGGAAATGCCATCTAGCCTCACATTGGATGTTTTTAATAATGTTAGGCTAGATTCGCAAATAGATTTCTGTGAGTAATTGTGTGTTTTTCCTGACTTGGGTGTGATGTACTTCTGATTGGACTCACAAAAATATTTCACTTTCTCCTGTATTTCATAGCCTTCTTTGGTTGTTAAACCCAGCAGTGTACATCTTCACAGCGCCAATTGTTTCATAATTTATCACATCTGGTTTACATCTGCTTTAATTATTCCTTCTTGTTCACAGTTTGTGTTTCAAAATGTGAAATTCAGACAGCTTCAGAAGGAGAAATTCCAGATAAAAAATGATGGCCAGGTCACCTGCCACTTTTCATTTATTCCTAAACTGAACGACAGTCAATACTGCAAACCTTGGTTGCGAGCGGAACCTTGTGAGGGCTATTTGGAACCAAGTGAGTACTTCACCTTTGTCGCCAAAGTCTTTTTTTCCATTCCATTTAATAGCCTAATATAAGTATCAAGTTATTAAACTCTGGTAATAACTATGAGATTATGGCAATTTTATTAACCAAAACCAACCCGAAATTAAAGTCAATGAAATTCCGTAGGGTGATCACACAGTAAAGAATACTGCATTTGTTTCTAATTTCTAGGCTTGACTTATATGGTACTTGTAGCATTCAAAGCGAGCATATTGTATTCTTACTTGCATTACATGCCTTCAGTCACTGGTTTATTTTTCTCCACAACCTCCAGCAGTTGACTTGAGACATTGTCGGTCACATCTTGGATCCTCCCACTCGAATATTTTAGTGGCACTGTTTTCTATTGGCTTTGTTGTAATGCATGAGGTTCTATTTTACATCTTGAATCAAGTGGACTGGTGGCTCGGTAGAACTGGAGAGCTAACACTGACAAGCAAGACCAATTTAATAAACAAAAGGTTCTCTAGAATAAAGGTTTTCTTTGTCTTCGTATCATTTTATTTGTGTGTCTGTGTCTTAGAAATGATGGAAGGCAAGAGGGGCCTTCATTAAAGTCCTCCTTTAGTTTGCATTATGTGGTAAGAAATGAAGGGCTATAATAAAGGCTCCCTTGCCACTTGATCTTTAACATCATTTAAAAAAGAGGTCTGTATCGAAATGAAGGCACCCTTTCATATATGCATAGTTTTGTTTGTAGGCAAGAAACGGAAGCTGTGATGAAAAGCTGCCTGAAGGGAAGGATAGGTAGGTGTGTGGAAAGAATGAGGCTAGTCAGTGGAAAGGGAAGAAGTGGGAGGAAGGAACAAAGAGGGGGTGACTGGCGGGTGCAATGGAAAAGCGATACATGGTAAAGAGTGAAGGGAACCAGAAGGACTGAGCCGGTGCGATTGGGCACAAGATGGTAAGTGGAAGGGGCAGGATTGAACATGGCCTATAGTTGTAAAATAGTTCCCCTTGGAGTTCAACTTAAACATCCCATTGAAGGTGGAAGGAGAGAAGTAACTCCTGTGGGCTGAGCCAAGATGTGAATCACAAAGTCTTAAGCCAACGGCTAAAATGGGATAGTCAAAAAAGCCAGAGGTTGAAAAGAGCGGACCCAGAGTGTTCACTGTTTGTGAGAGGCAATACCTCTGATACAGCTGTGATGTCAAAACCCAAACTTATAAAAGGGTTGCTTTCTTTTTTGTAGAATCTGTCAATCAAATGCTTTTGTCAGAGCTCCCTCCCGAGTGTTGTTGCAGTATTCACCCACTGACTAAAAATGGCATCCATCTTCCACATACCCCATGAATATTTTACCCTTCCAACAATCCTGCTACATTTAATATCAGAAAGTAAGCCACCTGGTGGCTCTGTGGGAAAACGTTGAAAAAATAAATCATTTTCTGTAACATCCTTTTGTCTGATCTTTTTTTTGTGCTTGCTTCCACATGCTTCTGGACAAACCAGCATTGGTTAAACTAATTGGTTCAGACATTTATGTGGTGGGCTCATTCCAGATCCACACAATACTTGCATGAAACTTATCAGCTTTACTAATGCTTATTCTTCCTTT
The DNA here is from genome assembly GCF_964204655.1 of Triturus cristatus. Taxonomy (NCBI): domain Eukaryota; kingdom Metazoa; phylum Chordata; class Amphibia; order Caudata; family Salamandridae; genus Triturus; species Triturus cristatus. The sequence continues at coordinate 693,954,081 of NC_140588.1, forward strand.
GAGTGAGACTTCATTTATTTTGTTAAGTGTTCTTGTTTAGCAGAGTTGTTCATCAAGGTGTGCCTGGGTGCTCCTTGAAGCAGAAGGAAATACGTGGACATGTTCACACTATTGAACGAGTGAAAACTATTGTGGGAATGCTGGTAGCCATAGTGACAAAAAAACTTGTAAGGATGAATAACTGAAGAAGCTAATACATTTTTATTGCTATACTCGACCTCATATGTAGTTGGTGAAGCTATTTGAGCACCAACAATGTAGATGTTCATATATAGAAATTGGTTTGTTACTAAATGATGGAAGTTGATGAAGCATGAAAGATCTGAAATGAGAACTTTGGTGTGCTTGCATCATTTGTCCGGCTTCAAGTCTGGTAGAGAGCAATCCTGGACTATGAATTGATGGAATATGGAAAGAATAAACATGATACATTTAACAGTGGTTGTTTTAGTGGATAAATGACATTCAAAACAATTGCTACATGCGAGGATTCTAGTCACATTTATTTGGTTCAGTAATGTCAGTGTCTGTATTGTGCATTTGTATTTTGTGAGCACGTCTGCAAAACTACTTGTTGATGAAGCATCATGGGCAGCCACAAAAATAATACCCTTAAAAAAACAAGCATTGGCATAGCCAATAGGTCTCGCCTTTGGGACCCTTTATGTATTTAGCCATGCAACAGTTGATGTTATTGCACCAAGGATATTGTGCTGGATAACTAAACACTTATAAGGTCCCAAAGGCGAGAACTATTGGCTATGCCAATGCAGTGCCAGCACTGCTGTGTTGAGACTTTTTGGCCAATGATACGCTGTGTGACAGTGTGCAGAACTAAAAAGTTGAGTCTTCTGCTTGATAAAGTAATATAACCAGTGTACTTGCAGACATGTTCAAAAAGAGGCATATCCTAGTACTCCTGAGAGATAAAACATGTTTATGGTTTCCCAACTCAATGGAACTGAATGGTCTTGCAGACTTGTACCAGTCAGTGATCATGACATCAAACACAGATCCCTGCAGTGGATGCGTTAGTCCACTGAGCCATCGAGACCTGACTGGGACACTAAGGGCATTGCAGAAGTACACACATGGGGAAATTGAATGCCTGGGAAACAGATGACTCAATTCACAAATGTTTTTCTGCACACAACAAACTCATGTGAGGGAAATGTGGCCCTTGTGCAAGTAAAATCAGAATGAATGATAAGTAAGGATCTGTGGGTACTCACATGTGAAGCTATAAGTGCAGACAATGTGCGAGATCTGAGGATTTTCTGCAGTTGAAAGCTACACCCTAGGGAGGGGAAGTAGGTGGTCTCACCCGAATTTCATAGATGTGTGCAATGCATATAGAACGAACACCCATGAAGCCTACGTTTTGCATTACCGCAAACCTTTGCAATACTTTACCCACAATTTTCTTCACTTCTAATATATGCCTAGAGTAAACAATACAGTAGTAGGAAGCATGGAAAGTGTGGGAAGAGGTCATAAAAAACACATTTCGTAATATGAGGCTCCCCTATAGTACCCCAACCCTCCCACTGCTTTTAGATATGGGTACTCGATCAATTAGTGATCAGGCTAGGCTTCGCCCTCTTCTTTTATGGGCGAGAATTTGGAGAGTCCCAGAAATGTCTAGCTACGCAGATGGCTTAACCGATGTGTTGGGGTCACCCGGCTGGTCCAAGATCCATTGGTTGAGGGAAGTCAAGCGTCTTCTCGTCAACTTAGGCCTTGGCGATGCCTGGGACAATAGAACTGCCCCCCCCCCCCAAAGTCTGTCCTGAAGAAAATATACTGGAGTTGGGTAGCTGATGGCAGAACTAGCAATGCCAACTTGGGCAGGACCACCTTGGACTTCCTTTTGGTAAAAGACATGCCTTTTGGCGAACCATATCTGGATATCATTACAAAGCGTATGGATAGGGCTCTGTACTTCCAATTTAGGATAGGCCTACTCCCCGTCGGGGAATTAACCTCTAGGTGGAAGGCCGCGGCCCAAACAATTTCTTCCTGCCCATTCTGTGAGAATAGGATAGAGTCAGTTCCGCATTTGTTCTTTGTATGTCCGGCCTACGTAGCTCCCCGCAACAGATGGTTAAAACCATTATGTAGAGAACTTGGAACAAGATATTACAAGGAGGCCCTACGTATACTGAAAACCGATCCTCGGGCCCCTTTTTGCTTGCGGTTTAGCCAAGTTCCTAAGATGGGCTTGGCGCATTAGATCAGCTAGGCTTTTGTATCTTGTTTAATCTCCATTTTAAAATAATTTTATTTAATTTATTGGGGCCATTTGTAGTATGAATTGTATGGCTATTTTCTATGTACTGGCTCCTTTTACTGTTTTATTGTTCTTATGTCTATGTACCGCTTTTTAAGATATTTTTCATATCGAAATAAAGCCTAATGATGATGATTTCGTAATATATCACAAAGTAAAATGTTTTCCATGGGAAAGAAAATATAAAAAATGCTTTTGTGAAACACCACATGGATTTTCCAGAATTATGAAATGTACATGTGCAAACCCCAAATGTTGCACAAAATGTTCATATACTACTAGAACATAAGCCGAATTGTCATACATCTCTGCAAATTAAAGGTTTATGCCCACAGGGATTATATAAACTATGTTCATTAGTTTATGAAAAGAGGTATTTATACAGATCAGACGTGCACATGGAATTGGAACAGCATTATATTCACCCATATGGTCCAGCAACTGGATAATGCAGCCAAGGGCAGCACCAAACCTTGAATCGCTGACGTGCTACCCTAACCCATTGCCACAAAGATACATGACATCTTTGTGAAAGATGCCCCAAAATGTTTCAAAGATGAAAGAACACACTAAAGGTGACACTCTGTCTCCTCACACGTGTAGTGACTCTTTTCCTCAGACAACACTAGCACTGTGTATCTTCAACGCATTTAAAAAAATGTGGTGTTCCACAGAAACAAAGAGAACGGAAAGGAAATTCACAATAAACAAAGAACAGCTCACCTGTTGCATATAAAGCCTGCTGTGCAAATTATGCCGTCTCAATTTCACATGAATCCCTGGAGACTAGTCATAGCATGGCTTTGCGTCAGTTCATAAAATTAAGACCCACGTTTACAAAGGTGTTACATGGGCACTCGTGTGATAAAGCACAGCAATCTGCCATACTTTATAAAGGTGCTCGTGCACAGGTCAAACTTGTACTGCATCACAAAAGTGACTTCTTTAGAAATCCTCACCCATGTGTAAGCAGGAAGCACAAATGCCCAGTCCTAATTCCTAGAGACTTGAATACATAAAGTTGAATATCTCCCAGGTAAGGAGGCAACGCCCTCGACTTTAACAGGTATGGTTAATAGTGATGACGTATTTTGCTATTTCATGGCACTGTGAACAGCACGTGTTCTTGTAACCCAGGTGAACGGGATTGAATTCACCAACCTCATAATATTTATAGAATGAGCCGTTCTTATCTGTTATTTCAGTCTGAGTGAGACCTGCAGGCTAAAAATTGCGAAAGCAAGCGCTGAACTGACTGACCTCTCGAGCGGCTTAAAAAGTCTCTGCCTCCTGTCGGGCTTCTGGTGTCTAATATCTTCCCCTCCAGTCGTTACTGTTAGTGCCTTTGTAACCAAGTCATAGAACAGAGGGAGAAAGGGTGGACAAAGATCGAAGAAGTGAAAGTGGGAGAGAAAGGAGGAGGGGAGAGAGAGTGGAAGAAGAGAGGAAAGAAATTACAGAAAAAAGAAAGGGAGGGTGAGGCAGAAAGCGAGACAGAGGCAATGAGAGGAGATATAATGAGGCACAGTGTGAGAATGGAAAGAACGGAGACGACAGCGAGATGGCGGGAAGAACGAAAGAAAGAAAAAAAACGATAGATTGAAGAGAAGACAGAACGAGACTGAAAGAAAGCCAGGAAAGTAGAGAGAGATAAATGGGGAATAGGAACAGAACGAGAAGAGAAGTGGGGAGAAAGAAAACAAGCGCGTGCGCCTCGCAATCAAAGTTTAAAGAAAAGTTTGACGAAAGGCAGATGGGGGAGGGGAGAGAGGAGGGGGGTCTGCGCCTGTTTTCCTTGCGGGAGCAAGCAGGAACCGTCTGTTAATTACAAACAAATGGTCTGAAAGCTCGCTCCCGCAAGGGAATCTCCAAACGTGCACGCGTTGCCATTCAAAGCAGTGCAATGCGTGCACGTTTTTTACCTCAAAACTGAATCGATTTCTAAAGGTCTTTTTCCTATGAAGCACATGCGCGCTGCATAGGCGACACCTACAAAGGGAAAATTACGGTGCAAAAAAATCATCAGCAACTTCAAACCTATTGAAAACTTCCCCACCATATCAACACATCTAAACCTACTACAGTGTGAAATCGGTCATGGCTAAGGATTGGAAACTGCCCACTGAAAGTCTGGAAAGGCAACAATTGAAGGAGATTATTTTATCCTGGTAAAGCTCAACAGGGTAGATCTCTAAACCTTGCTCTGCTGTTCTGGTAATCAGAGTGGTAAACTCATCTTTCTTGGTTTGCCTCTTTTATTTCTCACGTTTGTAGACCTGGACTCCTTCTATTGTACACCATCAAGATTAGATGCAGAGGCTTGCACGGATTGCCCTTGCCACCTGCACTCCTCCACATCTTGTCTGAAAAGCATTGGCAACCATGGCTTGCTATAAAAATCATATAGAGATGAGGCACAGCTCTGCCAAAACATTAAAACATTACCCCGCTCCTTGAAATCTTTTTAAGCTTTTTTGAAATGTGAGTGACCATGAGCTTCTTCAGACTCAGGTTCTCCTCAGCATAACTACTTTTCATTACATCAGTCTGCAACACTTTTATCAGCCTCACTGCACCGTACATCCTAGAATAACTTGTCACAACACCTACAAAAGCCTGGAGGCTTACCTTTAACTCTGTGACAACAGTGTATGCACGGATCAGTACAGATTTTGACTTTCCTCTTTATTATCTGGCACCTATCGGTTTCTGTTTTTGTGGACTGCAAAGTTAGTAGAGGTTGGATCTTCCATACTCCTGACTTGGTTGTTTTGACTTACACTACTTTAATCTCCAGAAATACACAGTATGCCACCTGTAAGTTGTCTATTTAGCAGGACAAGTGGCAGTAGAATCCCTGAACTAAAAACTGCCATGCCATCGGTGCGTCTCACTTTACATAAATGCATGAGTAACCTTCAAAACCGTATGCCCTACCCCTGTGATTTAATTAAAAAAAGGCCCTATACTCCACAACTGTTGAAGAATACTACATCCTCAATACTCTCTGCTGCAATATCAGAGGTGCCCTAACTATATAACACTTCAGGGATACCAAGTGCCCTGCAAAAGGATAATCCATATCCCTTAAGTCTACTAATACTATTTCCAAGTCATACATGTCTTAAAAAATTACATTTGCTCATCAAATATAGATTCTGAAATAAATTATACATCAAATACAATAGGTCAAACTTCACAGTATACTACATTTAGTATCACTTAGTGATTGAATACATTCTACGAAATACAATAAAAATGATTACACCCGTGGCGTGGTCTGGCCACGAAGGAAGATGGCCGCCTGAATGTGAGGCTCCACTGCGAGAAGGACCCTTGACGGAGATGGCACACTTTACACCTCAGCTAGGATCACCCCTGTGACAGCTATGCCTTCCTACAGCAGCGCTTTTACTTGTGGCTGAATTTCAGAGTCGAACAACCCTTTTTAGGGTTAATTCTGACTGAAATACTTTCAGCTCCGGCAAGCACGTCCTAGGCCGTCCTAGGCCTCAGAAGCCTCGGCTCTTGCGTAACCGGAGAGCCCCTCTGGCTCAGGCTCGCTTCGTTCAGGGCTTCAATATTTCTCAGCCAGTAAGAAGTATCTTTGCCTTCTTCTTCTGTGATTAATTCCTGCAATGACATGACCCTTCTCAAGGTTATCTCTGACTGGAACAATTATTCTTTCACCAAATACTTCTGAAGTATCAGAACTCAGCTGTTCTATTGAAACTTCACACACAACCTTTTGCGCTTCCATTAATGTGTGAAATGTTAAAGTTCTTCACTGATTTTTATTTTTTTTATATTCTCCAACCTTCTTCTGCCAACACCTGCAGAGAGTACAATTCAAGAATGGAGTTCACAGGTCAACTAATGCTTTTTTCTCTCCTGTGACATTCATTTCCAACATGCTTTCAGATAGACTGTTACTCTTCATTTCAAAGCGCCCTTTCATGTTGGTAATGCACAATATCTTCACTTAATACCACCTCACTGTCCAGTGGAAATATCTTTCTGCCTATGAATTATTATTTATGAGGAATTTCTATGGCATATTATGCGTTTTTTCGATCAATGATGTGAACACAGTCTGCTTTATATTGCATGTTATGAAGGTCTAATGATTTTACACACAATGCAGTAGAAGATTGAGCTCTTTTTTTCTTATAATTTGTATCTTACTAGTTTCTTATGCTGATGTTGTTTTTCAGTGACAAACACTAAATATTTTATGTCCTAGGATGCCATACATTGTCATTTGTGACTGATTATTTTTGTCATTATTATCGGTAAGAGACTAAAATATTTATTTACGTGTGCCTACAGGATTAAGTGTGATAAGTTTACTCTTTCACCCTCATATTAACCCCTACGTGCTCCAATTGTTTGCATCTGATTGTTAATCGCTTCATTTGTGTCTGGTTTTTTCAACACTGCGGACACATTTTACAGATGTCTAATCACAAAAATTTCAACAAAAATTCTAAATTGTCTCCTCCTGTGGACACACATAAGCAAATGCGCACTATGCCTACTAAAGGTTCACCCCCATCACCACCTACTTCATCTTTGGTCAACTCAACTGCTGAGTCAGCAGCAACTATGAATCGTATTTTGCAGGAAATTTCAACTATTAGTTGCCGTCTGACAGAAATGGAAAATAACATTTCCTCCCTCACGACAGAAACCAAATCCATTAGAGCGGATATTGCGCAATTTCATCAAAAAACTGATGGGCCTGATCGGCGATTAACTGTAGTGGAAAACAGGCTTGACTCAGTACAAAACAGGGTCCAGGATTTTCTACTTTTTCGCAGTAAGCTTGTTGACTTGGAAGATCGCAATAGAAGAGAAAATGTTCGCCTCTTTGGATTTCCGGAGAAAATTGAAGGCCAAAATGCTTGGTTATTTCTATGTAAAATTCTTCCCAAATTACTTGGTACTAATTTTCACCCACCATTGGAAATCCAACGTGCTCATCGTATTGGTCCTCCACGACCACGGCCTCTAATTGCTTGTTTTCTGAGACATAAGCAAGTCAGACAGATACTAATATCAGCTCGAACGCAAAGATCTTACATCTATGATGGTCATCAAATACATATGGCAGCTGACTTTTCGAGAGAAACCAACGAAAGAAGGAAACTATTCTTAGCTACCACAACTGCGGAAGTTGGATATCAAGTATGGCTTGTTTGACCCAGCTCGCTTCCGCCTTACTAAAAATGGTGAATCACAAGACTTTTACAACCCTGAAGACTTACAGCAGTTTCTAGACAGTTTAACAGTTCAGGATATGGATGTACAACATTTTTCTCATGAGCAGTCTGGTCAAAGTTCTACACAACCTCAACAGTCGACAGATAAAAGGCGTCGCAACCTTGGGGATGTGCGTCCTCGAGGTAGAGAAACAGAGTGACCTTTTCGTACACACGAGGATCAAGCATCTGCCTTGCAGTCTGTAATTACTACCACACAAGATCAACGTAGAGATAAGTCCAGATCTCCCTTAAAATCTGCTCCAGATGGAGAATGAGTTGAGTCCCTATTTATTATCCTCATTGTTACGGTCTTAGTTAATATCGTTTTATCTACTTACCTGACTCTTTAAGTTCAGTTAATGCTTTCTCCTTGTGTTTACTTACATCTTACGCCAGAAATATGAATAAGTTCTACTTGTATTTATTATGGAGGATTATAATATATTACTGAGTGTTTTTCCTTATGGATATACTTACTATGTATTTTAATATGTATCTTATTTCAGTCCCTTTATCAAAAGAATTTTATTCTAAACATTATTTATAATTTTATTTCACATTGGTCATATGTTATACGCTATGATATGTGCTTTTAATTACTATCTCACTTTTTAAGAACAGGCTCTTTATCCATCTTTACAATGCTGACATTCTTTCTTAAATAATACCAACGTTTTTTCTTATAGTTATTTATGAATTTTAGTTATCAAATGTCGTTTATTATGTAAATATTATGAGAATTGTATTTATGAATGATAATTTTAATAGTTTACTTTAACTTCTGGTATTCATTCTCATTCATTTATTGCTTTTAGACCCGTTTAATGCTTATCTATGTTTCTTAATGATATGTGCTTATCCTCCTAACGCATACTATTATATGTATTTGGGTCACAGGAGTTTTCACTCTCTTTACAGCTTTTCTAATTTATTGTCCTGGCTGATATTCATTTTAATTGTCCACCCTCCTTAAGGTGTTTGTACTCGTAGTGGTGCTCCAGTGAGCCCAGACCCGCGGTTAAAAGTTGTAGGTAACGAATCTGTATCAATTGTTTTGATTCTCTTTGATATTTTAACAGCCAGAAATATACTGATTACATAGAACATTTTGATCTCTCTAATATATATCAATAAGAACCTTCTTTTACATTTTCTTATATCTTTCTCTATTGTTCTATACAATCCTTTATTATATTCTTTATTTGCTTCTTTATCACGTTTGTCCTCCATCAGTCTTTTTCTTTTCTTCTCTTTTTCTTTTCATATACTAAACTTTCTTAACCTGTAAAACTCTTATTTTCTAACACTTTTTTGTTTCTTATCAACCAGAGTACTCTCCCTTCCCATACAGCCCTATTCCCTCCCATTGTATTCCTACCTCTTATTTTTCCCATTTTTGACTGATACATTGATTCCCAATCCCTTTTGATTGTATCCCATCATGGCTAATATTCATCCTTTATCTACCATTACTTGGAATGTCCATGGCCTCACTCATTACATTAAACGGAAGAAGGTACTTTCTTATTTACAGTCCAAACATGTAGACATAGCTTTATTACAAGAAATGCACCTCGATGAGATTGAATCTGACAAACTTTGCAGAGATTGGGTGGGGAAGGTCATTCACAGCAGCATTTCACAAAAATGACCCCACAGATACTAATCCTGTCCGCAAATGTGGAGTTGGAATTCTTATCCACAGATCACTTCCAGTCACGATCTCCAAGACTTGGTCAGATCCTGATGGTCGATATGTATTTGCCAAATTACGTATCGGGAATTCTTACATCTGTCTTGGGTCTATTTATGCTCCAATTGGCACTAAAAAGTATTTTTTCCTTCAATTGAATCGCCTCCTCACAGAAATTGATGCCTCGCAATACCTCATTGGTGGGGTTTGGAATTTGGTACAAGATCCTATTTTAGATAAAACTGGTTCGTTTGATAAGGACAATGCAGCGGATAGAGCGGTATTAAATGACATATTTTCGGATAACGGTTTGGTTGATCATTGGCGTCTTAGTCATCCACAAGACAAAGAATATACGTTCTTCTCATCCTCACATAGTACATTTTCCCGCTTAGACTATTTTATGATATCGCACAAAGCGGTTCAATTAGTCATGGAATCACGCATCCTAGAAGCAGCCTTGTCTGATCATTCTCCTGTCCTTTTATCTTTAGATTTAGGTCTATCCCGGCCAGGGCGTAAACCATGGCGTATGAGCATTCAAAGACACAGGACGCCCAAGGGTAAACTTCAGTTACAATCCCATCTACAGGACTATCTCTCTATTAACCAGGGTTCTGTCACCTCCAGCAGAACTGTTTGGGCGGCGGCTAAAGCCACTATTAGAGGGCAACTAATGCGCGATGCAGCACTTGCCAATAAGAATAATATTGCAAAGCAGACAGAATTAGAACAAGATATTCAACTCTATTCCCGTTTATATATGTCGGATCCTACCTTACAGAATTGCAAGTTATTGGAGCAAGGATGTATGTCTCTTAATAGTCTCTTTACATCCAAAGCTGAATTTGCTTTACAAAGGATGAAAGGAAGACATTACGAGCAAGGGGAGAAGGCCGGGAGGTTGTTAGTCCCACAATTACGTCAAAGGGAAGCAGCATTGGCTATTCCAGCTATTCAATCGACTCAAGGTGACATACTTACAATGCCCCAAGAGATAGTTAATGAATTTGCCTCTTATCAATCCTTATATACTCCAGGTAGCCAAATAGACCTAGGTAAGATGTCCTCTTTTTTTTAGAGAAGGTGAGTTTTCCGCGTCTTTCTGATGATGGTAGAGCTCTGCTTGAAGGTGAAATCACAAGAGATGAGATCTATAAAGCCATTACTGCTCTGCCTTATCATAAAGCTTCTGGGGAAGATGGCTTCCCTACTGAATTTTTTAGATGGGCAGGTCATAGTATAATTGATACGTTACATGCTGTATTTCTTGAGGCTGATAAAGAATCATCATTGGGCCCTCTCTCTAATAAAGCAGTTATAGCTGTACTACCTAAACCTGGCAAAGACCCTCTTTTGTGCAGTAGCTATCGTTCCATTTCTTTATTAAATTGTGATATTAAAATCTTGGCTAGCATCTTGGCGTCTCGACTCCGCAAAGTACTGCCTTCTTTAATACATTTCACTCAAGTAGGCTTTGTACCAGGGCGTTCTTCTCGGAACCATCTCCGCACCCTGGCCCACACCTTGTGGTCTGCTAAACATCTTTCAGAAGATACCTTGGCCCTTTCGCTTTATGCAGAAAAAGCGTTTGACCGCATTGAGTGGGAATACCTTTTTTCCATTATGCATAGATTTGGTTTGGGTGATCAATTCATCAATAAAGTGCGTTTATTATATGACAATCCCTCAGCTCAGGTTAATTGCGGTGGTTTTTTGTCCAATGCATTCCAATACGGAGGGGAACACGTCAGGGTTGCCCGTTGCCACCTCTTCTTTTTCTTTTAGCTATGGAACCACTTGCTGCTATCCGTCAAGCTGATGATATTATAGGTGTGCCTCTCCCAATTGGACATTCTAAAATCTATGTAGATGCAGATGATATTCTTCTTACTCTTACTAATCTTCCTCGATCTTTTCCATCCCTTCTTCAAATTATTAAAGATTTCTCCTCCTTTTCGGTTACAAAATAAATTGGGACAAAAGTGAAGCGTTACCCATTTCTAATGGCACTACAAGGGCAGTGATTCATGGATTCCCTTTTCATTGGCAATCCTCACATCTGGAAGATATGGTTGCAGATAATTTAGCTCCTTTACTTTCTCAAATGCAGAGGGATTTTGATAAGTGGAAAGCTCTGGGTTTATCTCTTTGGGGTAGAGTACAAGCTATCAAAATGGTCACCCTTCCTCGTTTCATCTATGTTTTAGGTATGCTTCCCCTCCAGATTCCTTTAGCTACCCTTAGATTAATAGATTCTAAGATTAAGGTTTTTATATGTGGCTCAGCTAAACCACGTCTTGCTATAACAAAATTAAAATCCCATCAGTTATGTTGAGGTATGGTTCTTGCATCCATTGAACACTATTCCCTTGCTCTACACATCTCCCAATTTGCTTATTTTTTGCCAGGAACTAAAGATGTCCCACAATGGGTTTCCATTGAGCGTCATCTTTTATCCAAGAACTCAGATCTTTCTCTTTTATATGGTAGTGGCACTAGTTCTTCTGACCCCAAGAATCCGATCTTATCAGTCATGCACAAATCTTGGCAAAGGGGGCATCGTATACTAGGATCCAACGCGCGTATTCATGTTAAGGCTCCTCTTTGGAACAATTCAGCTATCCGTATCAATGGTCGCACTTTATCCTGGCCTTTATGGCAAGCAGCTGGTATTTACTCCCCAGATCAACTTCATGATGGAAATTTTAAATCATTTTCTCAATTATGTGAGGAATTTAATCTTCCTATACAACACTCCTCTAGATACTCTCAACGTCAACAATGTCTGAGGAAACACTTGGGATCTCCCCCTTTGGTTTTGCAGGTGTCCCCAATACAATCTTACCTAAATCTGTGGGGAAAGTTTAGAGGAGTGACCTCTGGTCTTTATAAAACCTTTGTCTCCTTTATTTTCACAATCTCTCACGTATGCTCTCCAAAATAAATGGCAATCTCGTTTATCTATTTCATTTATGGCTTCTGAATGGGACAAGATACTGGAGGGATTACATAAAGGCGTTCGTGAAGCAAGGCTTACATTTTGTATATTTAAAATCCTTCATGAATGGCACAGGTCACCAACTAAGTTACATAAAGCTGGATTGCTTTCACACACTAATTGCTGGAGATGTTCCACCTCTGGTTGTGACATAGTTCATATCATTCGCGATTGCCCAGCAACAAGGTTCTTTTGGTCCTTTGTTGGCAAGACTTTACATTCCACAATGCCATTATCCTTACCATTTACATCTGCCACAATCCTTCTACATGATTTTCGACACTTTCTAAATCACAAATACGTCTTCTACACACTGCATTGGCTACAGCTAAAATCTATATTTTGCGTCATTGGAAGTCTCCTTCTCCACCCTCTCAGGAAGAATGGCTGGTGGCAATGATGCAAACAGCCCTACATGAGCGCACAATTTATAATCTTCAAGATCAAGTTGATATATTTCTCCAGACCTGGTCTCCTTTTTTAAAAACTGAAATTAACACTGATGCCAACTCCACTCTCTCTCCTAATGCAAACACTTGAATTAACTAATTCATTATTTTATATTTTGTGTATTTCTTTTCTTTTTCCCTTTCCTTTATCCTTCATCAATTTATTTCCCCCACTCCCGTCCTCCTTCTCCTCCCTCCCTTCCTCTGGCTCCATTATCTCTCACTGTTCTCTTATTATCTTCTTTACAGTTTATCTCTTTTCTCTTCTTTTCTTCTTTCTTCCACTTTTCATTTGAATTTTCTCCTCCCTTTTTAATTTTTGTTCTCTGATCTAATTATTTAAATTTTCTTGTACAAAGTCATTCTCTTTTATATTTAGATTCATTCATATTTTATATATTATATGTATAATATCCAGTTCTTATTCATGTTCTTTATACCATATATCTACTCACTGATTTATTCATTTTAATATTTATATACAATATGATTCATATTTATCATCAACATATGTATTTAATATTATCAATAATTTGTTGTTTTAGTATTTCTGTGTTACTCTGTATTTCATGATAAAATTCAATAAAAAATTTCAACACAAAAAAAGATGATTATAACCTGGCCTTCATTCAGTGCCAAAAGAGTGTTAATCTCAAGGTATATTGCCGTTGTTGAAAACGTTTATAAACTATACTTCCTTCAAAATAATAAGAGAAAGATTGTTGTGAACACCTGAATTACCAATCGTTCTCGTATCGACCATTTCCGTCGTAGTTCCCTTACAAAGCTGCACATTAAGTGGAAATCTGTAGAATTAAAGCAGATTTGTAAAGCTTTTTGGCAACCAAGGAAGCAAAGTCTTCTAATGTAAGGCAGAATAAAATATGTATGTGACTCTGCAAGAGAAACCGCAACAAACAATATGAATAAGACAGGGTTCTATGGCATCCCCTTTTTTTCAGAACTTGCCAACAGACCGCTTTAGCTGTCTGTTAGTCAGACCTTTTCTTTCCTGTACGTTACATATACTTGGAGTGGGCTTTGAGGCAGCCCCTTGCTTATGACAGGATGGCTTTGTTGCCTATGCCAAGTGTCTACTTTTGATTTGATGGCTTTTTTTAGTAGTCTTTTGTCTACCACAGAGCATTTTGGTCTAACAGAGATCTTTCTGGGTAAGTTGTATCCTTTCACAACATAATCCAGCTTCTGTTTTTTAAGGAGCTTTTGGGCACTCCAAAGGAGTGCATCTGTTTTCTTGGTCTCTCTGTTTTCTTTTTTTTAATCCCCCACCATGCCTCCGCCACTGCCCGCACACTTTATCTTCACAGCCCCCTCTAGCTAATACGTTTTGTTCATATTCTCCAGGCATTGTAGGACATCAGTCTCTGCCTCTCAAGGTTTGGAATGGAAGGAATATGATTCCACCCAGCAAGCATTGCATAATCAGTGTAAATACAATAACAGCTCCCTGTGCTCAGCAACGACTATCCGTCACTATTCAAGACTATATTCACAACAAAGAGGGTATTGCTAGTTAGGCATAGAATGAGTTATCCCATATTTGCTTGGTGTGCAGCACAGATCATGAAAGGCAGATTGGGCCTGTTGTCTTTACCAAGGTCTGAAGTTCACTAGGATGGGTTTGGAATCTTCCTCCTATAAAGCTGAGGTTATTGAAACTGCTTGCAGGACTCATCTCATGTGTCCTACTGTAAGATTGTGTGGCTGCTCAAACAAGGGTTGTATAGGAATACGTTATGAAATGGCATAGACTACACAATGACACATTAGACACCTCTGCAGTATTACATTTGGAGAGCAGCAATAAACAGAGAGAGCTTCATACAAAGGAATGTATTAGATGAAAAATATTTTGTGCTTGAGTACAACAAAGAGATACTCTAGAACAGTCATGAAAGTTTACCTTTCAGATTTGTCACTTGCACTTTGTATGATGAGCATGTTGTACAGATATTTTCAGTATCTTTGCATTTCACCCGCTCAAACCTATGAAGTTTTTTGGAGTTTTCATGCACATCTTATGAACAAATGACGGCTTAGTAACAGAATCTGTTTCTGGAGTCTCTGGTCTTTTCTTAGGCCGGTTTATAAAGACAAAATATACTCATGGCAGTTGAGTGGTTTTTGCATACTCACAAAATTGACATGGTTTTTAAAAACCCCTGAGCTATTGCATAATCTTGTTTGACATGAGTAAAAGAAGGGGCATTACAGTCAAACAAGCCCTGTGTGCATCCAAGAAATAGAATTAACCAGGGATTGCAGGGCAAAAAAAGTAATTCCTTACAGGATTGCCAAGTCTGCAGTTACTTTTTTATTCACAGATCTGAAAAACATTATTTGGTTATATCGTTACATATTATAAAATATTTGAATCCTTAACAAAGCCGTCAGTTTCCAGTTGCAATGTCTCTGTGGTTGTTGGCACTCCTTTTTCACGTCTCAGCCCTCCGTTTATATTAATGTGTTTATTTATGTTTACTGTCTCACTTTTCCAGATGAAACAGTCGAGATCTCCCTAGATGTGTATGTAAGTAAAGATTCTCTTGCAATCCTCAACTCTGGGGAGGATAACATTGAAGATATTCTAGTTCTTCACCTGGACAGAGGCAAGGATTATTTCCTCACAATCACTGGAAATTACCTTCCAAGCTGCTTTGGAACCTCCTTGGAAGCTCTTTGCCGAATGAAGAGACCTATCCGAGAAGTTCCAATCACAAAACTTATAGACTTGGTAAGAAAATGTATCTAATTATTTTGATACTGTCCAGGAATTGTGATCGTTTTGCAAAGCCAAATAAACACGTTACATTTTAAAATGCAACTACTGTATTCTGGTGGTACCACTCCTCTACAGTTTCCCAGCTTAGCATCCTCTAGCATTTATCTGACTAAACTAGTCACACTCTGAGTTGGGGCATCCACTTGATTTTGCCCTTGTTCTTCTGTGTTTGGCATGGTTTGCTCTTTTTGTTCGTTTAATGGAATCCCAGTATTTACAACCCTCATCTCTTGTTGGGCCTTTTCATTATGTGTAGTTAAGACCCGCATAATCTTGCTTGAATTATTACTTAGCCGTTTGGAGAGTATCTGACCACCTAGTATTGTGATCATTCCGTATGTAAATTCTAGAGTAATAATTTAAGTGGTTCAATAGACCTAAAATATATCTAAGAAAGGCATTGATTTTCTCTTTATTTAAATGCACACTCGCGTCAGATAGCTCCATCTTCCTCATAACAGATATTTATTTAAAACATGTAATGCCTATTACGTTATCCAGTTAAAACATGTTAACAACAAATGATCCATCCCGACCAAGTAATTATAAAAATAGTTATTTTAGGCCAACTAAATGTATATCCGGAGTTTGTAGCTTTAAAAACCCGTGGTATAAAATAATGGAATTTAAATTGTGAGTACACTATAACTCGCCTTTTAATCTTGGACCATGGCTACTCATTTAATTGTCTTAAAAACATGTCTGTAATTTGGTCTCATTATCACTTGCTAGACCCCTTGTTTCAGATGCCTACAATAGCCCTTGGTCTCCAGCAAACATTCCAAGGGGATCACATTGTTTATTCACTAGCTTTTGCAGTTAGCCTTTTGACATGTTTTATGAGGATCTTAAATAGAATGTATGTGTAGAGGTTACACTACAAGAGTACTTTGGAACTTAGTGTTGGACGGTAATTGAAAGACCGTTCTGGGGAATAAAGTGGGTGAGAGTAAACCTTAAACTATATGCTAGAGTCTCTGGAGTGTTCTTAATATAATCTATGTAAGACCTGTGGACCCTTGAATACCTTAAAGCAAAGGTAGTCTTAAAGATTTTCTTCCACAATCGGACCAAATAATAGGTCAACTTCCTTGTTTTGTGAACCTGCCCCCTTTTCTTTTTGTTTATTTCTTGCAAAGGCAGTCTTTGTCAAACATAAAGGAGTGTGTTTTTTGAGTAGCAGATGCCTCTATTGATATTACTCTAACGTATCACATTGCCTAGAGGCAGTTACTCTAATTTGCTGTTGTCTTCTCTCTGTGAGCATTATTAAACATTCTTTGCATTAAATGAAAGTTTGTGTCATGCAATTAGGAACAATGGCAGGTGTTCTTAAAGCCTTTGCACTTGCTAACTAGTAAAACGCATTAATCTCAGTTACTGAGTTGATCTTATTATATTTAAGGAATTCTTATCACCTCCATGAATGAGTGCCTTTGTTGAAAGAAAGTACAGGGTTTCCGCATCATTCCCTTTGCTACATCACTTGTATTCTCGCAAAAAGTTCCTGGGAGTTAAATATCCAGAAAGTCTTGAGCAGTACCTCTGGATGGCAGAAGGAGGTGCCAATTGGGTCCACATTGGCCAACCGCTGAATGTGATGTGCGCAGTGCCTAAATAGGCATCACTTCAGTGCAGTATCATCAGATCCTTCTTTTCCAGCGCAGATCTGGAGAGCTACCATAGTCCTCTTTTTTTGGCTACCTATTTGACCATTTGTTAATGCATTTATTTATTTATTTATTTATCTAGCTTTGCTCTCAGTGTGTTCTGGGATGTCACAGACCCCCACTTGGTTTGTCTATGGTGCCTGGAGCTTGACCTCGACTCCAAGACCTGTTAAGATTGCCTGACAGTGCATCTGACGGTGAATAGGTAGCGTGCCATGAAACTTCTGTCCACTCGACAGCCGACGGCACCACTCCAGTTCCCAGTTACATGAAAGGTCTTGGGCCCGCACTTGGAGTTGCTCTCGTTGGCCAGTGTCAAGGTACTGGACTTCTCTGGTAAGTCTCACAAAAAGAAATCCAAGAATTTGAAAGTCTCTTCGACTATGCCTTGCTGGTCCAAATCTTCGGAGGAGGTGTGGGAATGATGCTAAAGTCATGATGCTCGGTCTCGTCTTCCAGGCAGAACCTGAATGTGGGTCTGATCCGCACCTCCTCGAGTTTCCTGGAGTCGGAGCAACCCTTACCCAACTAAAGGAATTCTATAAGGCCATGTTTCTCATCTTTGGATGACTGGACCTCTCTGGAGCACCTTCAGGTCTCGCCAGTCCAGGAGGACTGGATTTCTGACTGCTGGTCTGCCCTCTGTGCCTGTTGGGCCCTCCGGATCTGTTTCTGGATCTGGAACAATCCTGTGGCACCGGTTCTGTTGCTGAACCCATCACAATTCCTGACAAACTGCGACTGGATCAGAGCCAGACCCCTCTCTCTTCCCTATCCAGAACAAACAGTGGTGACAGTTGTGTCACTTCTGGGTTGCAGCAGCCATCAGGGATAGCTGGAGATTAAAGCACACCGGACTACAGTGAAGTCTCAGCTCCACATCAACTTCTCAGAGCGGTTCTGCTTGGCTGTGAAAGCCTTCGTTCTCATCAAAGGGAAGTTAGTTCAGGCATTCATGAACAATACTACCACCCTGTTGTACTGCAACAAATAGGGCGCGGGGGAGGCCCTATGCCTCTGGACATGCCCGCACATCCGAACATTTTCAGGATCTCTTAAGGGCAGGAAGGACAAGCTCTACTGGCGATGTCTTGCGGATGGTGTCTACATCCAGAGGTTGTTCAAGGTCTCTTCTGGGTCTGAGGAAATACTTGGTTAGCTCTATTTGCCTCTGTCAAGAACATGCAATGTCAGCACTTATGCGTGTTGAATTTTCCAAAACCGCTTTAGCTGGATCTCAGGACTCTTGTAGGCGTTCCCGCCGATACCAATCCTGCCCTGAGTTCTGAAGAAGATCAGGACAGAATGGACTCAAGTCATCTTAGTGGCTCTGTTTTTGATGCAGATAGTCTGGTGGCTCAAACTCCTGAGCATGAGCATCTGTCCTCCAATCAGGCTGCCCCTTTGAGAGGATCTTCTGTTGCGGAAACAGGGCTTGCGGTCTGCACCTAAACCTGCACACACTACGCCATCATGCATGGAAATTTAACGGCGGCAGTTGAGAATCTTCGCTCTCCCTCAAAGTCAGTGAGGACATCTTAGGGCGTCCATCGATAAAGACCATACATGCCTGCTGTTGAGATTAGTTTGTGGCTTGGTGCATCGATAAACATTTTGGCACTCTTTCTGGCACTTCGACTGAAGCGTTGCTGTCTTGTATTGTCCCTAGCCCTGTAAGGCCTAGCACTGGGCACAGTTCAGTGGTAACTGTCGACCATTGTGTCTTTTTTGCTGTTGCAATATCAAACCTTCCTGATTAAGTCACTCATTGTGACATGTTTTTTAAAGGGTTTCCAGCATATGTCCACCCCTCACCCCGTCATCATGCCAATGGGGCCTGCACCCATTACATCCATTTGTGGAGTACCAGACTTAGACATCTGTCAGGCTGCTCCGTGGGCATCCCTGCACGTTTACTTAAAACTACTTGATGGTCCAGTCCAGCAGGATGGGCACTTTACCAGTTCGGTCCTCAGTACTTCTTGGTCTGAGACAGTTTGTAGACCCACTTCTGTGGTAAGGAGTCTGTGGCTAGAAGTCTCTACCAGATAAACAAGTTGCTTATCTTCGATAACGCCTTGTCTGGTAGATACTCTATTTAGCTGCAGGTTCCTTACCAATCCTCCTGCTCTGCGATCCGGTATGCTTATCTACAAGGTTTCTGTAGGCCCTTAGTTTTGTTACACTAGTCCAATTACCATTCTGGCGTGTCTCCATGCTTCTGGCGCGGAATTAGTCACGGAGGCATTGCACGTCACATCCGACGCGGAGCTGATCGATAACCCTACCGGCGCGCAGTTACTGCTCAAGATTTTCCAGATCCAGTCTGACACCTAAGTAATTGATCGTCTCTACCAGATAAGTCGACCAGATAAATCGTTACTGAAATACCCGAAGTACCAACTCAGTTCTTAAAGACTCCAACCTCCTCTATAACATGTACAGCAATCATAAGAGATAGATTGTGTGTTTTAATAATGAAATATCATCTTAATGAAACCTACTCTACCATACCATGATAAAAACAATATGGCTGGCAAATGTTAATAAATACATTTTTGTGAAATCTAAATTTTCTTTAACCATGTCTTTAATGTCATTAGTGAACCATAAACTAAGGTATTTACTGTATCCCTACTCCCTAATAAGCCAAAATTGTCACACATCTTTCATGCTGAATTTATTTAAGATAATCATTTGATTTGTCCTTATTCAATTTACAATTGATATTTTGGAAAACATCGATTTCTTGAAAATAACAGGTTAAGGAATGTCTTGGATTATTAACCTAAAGCAAAACATATCAGCACGTTTTTTATTTGTTTATCTCCATATCAAAAACCTGTATTGGAAACATCCTGGTTTAAGTTGGCCACAAAGGGTTTGACTACCAAAACAAAAAGTAAGTGTTAAAGGGTACATACTTGTCTGGTACCTCTTTGTAATTTAAAGAAAATAAGAATCTGAAAGAGACACGTTAGTGATAGATTCCTTACCTTAGAATATCACCAGGCGTCCGACTGGATCCGGAAAGTTTTTCCTCAGCAGTACCCCTGTGCGTCGGAAGGTGGCATCGTGCGGCTCCGAGTCCGTCGCTGGCATTGTATGCGCCAAGATGACTTCACGGAGACTTCTTAGGCGCCACCCATGCGCACTGACGTCAGTTCTTTCTTTTGCAGATCCGGTTAGAGCTTGTACCCTTGTCACTTTTTTACTAACTTTTTTTGAGACTTTTTCTCTCCACTATTTTGAGTCTTTGACTTCTGGTGCCACGTAGGGATTCCTGGGTTAAAATCCTGTGGGGGCCTGTCGCCGTACGATGTCAGTGGCCGACCCCCATGGCATCTGTCTCTACTGTTTTGAGCGCGACCATGACTCCCGGTCATGTTCCGACTGTCTGGTCATGGCTCCGAAGGCCCTACGGGAGCGGTCTCATAAGCTGCTGGAGGCCCGGTAGTTGTCTCCGCGCCGTTCGAGAGCCAGGGGCCGATCAAGGGACCGACCACAGAGCCGTCATCATTGCTCCTCGGGGTTGAAGTCTTAACACTCGGAATCGTGTAAAAGACGTCATAAGAAGAAGTCGAAGAAGTGTTTGCGCTCTCCAACATCCCCCGTCCGTCTCCGGATGCGGGGGCACCTCCCCGCGGCTCCGTCGGAGCCTGTGAGTCCCGAGGCCTGCCCACCTTATCCAGGTCCATCAGCGACTCCGGCCCAGGTGCAAGATTTTTTTGCTACCATGGGCCGCCTTTTCAGGCCTAGGGCTCCTGCCGGCACGCCTTCGGGCCCCGCGGTCCCACCTGAGGGCCTCACTTGCCGCCGGCTCCGCTACCGGCGCCGCAAGGTCCTTCACCGGCGGCTCCGGCCCCAGCGTTGCAGAGTCTGTCGCCGGCGCCCCCCGTGGCTCCGTTCCCAGCGCTGCAATGGGTTCCGTTTGTACCACCTCCTCCCTTGCCTGGGTTTCCGGACAATTTTGCTCCGGGTCGGGACCCTAACTGGGCTATGGAGCCGGATCGGCGCCGTTCACGGTGCCGTTGGACCATTTATATCCCCCTGTCCCTCCCCCTCCGCCGCAGCCTGTGCCTCGGGCAGTGGAGGAAGTGGACGACTGGGAGGTGTCTGAGGACCCTTTTGCACGGCAGTGTGAGTCGGAGCAAGAGTGGGCAGAAGAGTCAGATGATGCAGGTGGCCTTGACCTCTCCTTTGAGCCTGGTTTCCTTTCTCCTCCTGCTGTGGCCAAGGAGTTGGGCGCCACATACTGTGGTGCTCCGTAGAGCAGCTGAGGCCCTTGACCTTGACCTGCCTACGGTAACTCTAAAAACTAACCTCCTCACAGAAGTCCTTCAGCTGGCGGCAAGCTCTATGGAGCCTCTTCTACCGTTCAATGATGCTTTAACGAATGTGTTAATGGGCACCTGGTCTAGGCCAGCCACGGGGGTCCCTGTGGATAAGAAAGTGGCCAGGCGTCATCACCAGGCCCCGGGTGACTCTGCCTTTTCAACGACTGACCCGACTACGGAGAGCCTGGTCATTCAAGCCTCCACCTCCCAAAGCACATTCCCTACCGCCCCGCTGTATAAGGAATCTAAGAAGCTGGAACAGTTTGGCCAGAAACTGTTTTCCTCTGCCAGCTTAGGGCTGCGGTCGGTGAACACCGCATACCTCTTGGGCCGCTACTCTCACGCTGTGTGGGACACGGTTGCGCAGACGCTGCCTCAGTGTCCGGAGGAAGTTCGGGCTGTGCTTTCCCTCGCTGTGGCTGAGGGGAAAGATGCAGCAAAGTTCGCCATCTGGTGTGGACTAGACACCGCGGAATCTTTGTGTAGGGTGATTTCCACCACTGTGGCCTTCCGTCGTCACACCTGGATGCGGTCCACTGGGTTTTCAGAGGATGTTCAGAGTTCCCTTATGGACATGCCCTTTGATGGGACCCGCCTATTTGGCGATAAGGCAGATAGTGCGCTGGAGCGTTTTAAGGACTCCCGGGCTACGGACAAGTCCTTTGGTCTCTCCACCACGTGCCCGGCAACATCTGCTTTTCGTTCCTTTCGTGGCCACGGAAGGGGTGCCCCGAGATGTTAATTCAGCCAAAAGCCTGCACAGAACCAACCTCATCGCGGCCACGGACGTGGTTCCCGCCATGGCGGAACAGGGGGCCAGCGTGTGGGACAGTCCACTTCCGCTCCCGCAGCATCCGCCTCAAAACCTTCCTAGTCCAAGCTTTGGGGTGCACCCCATGCTGGTGGGCGGCAGGATTCGCCATCACCTCCTCCACTGGCGTTCTGTCACTTTGGACAGGTGGGTGCTGCAAATTGTCCAAAGGGGCCTTAGAGTCTGTCCCCCCAGCCATGCCACCTCAGTTCCACCGCATGTCGGGGGATCACTTTGCGCTTCTCCAGCAGGAAGTCACGGCCCTCTTGGCCAAGGGGGCCATTGAGCGCGTTCCTGGGCCAGAAGTAGGACGTGGTTGTTATTCCCACTACTTTCTGGTGCCCAAGAAGGAGAAAGGGGGCCTGTGCCCTATCTTGGACCTCAGGAACGTCAACCGCTTCCTCCGGAAAGAGAAGTTCAAGATGTTGACTTTGGCTCAGGTCTTGGCTGCCCTTGACCCGGGAGACTGGATGGTAGCATTGGACTTGCAGGACGCATATTTTCATATCCCCATCCTGCTGGCCCACCGGCGTTACCTGCGGTTCACGGTAGGCCTAGAGCACTTTCAGTTTGCCGTGCTCCCTTTCGGCCTTACCAGTGCCCCTCGGGTGTTCACAAAAGTGTTGGCGGTGATCGCTGGCTCATCTGCACAGATCAGGGGTTCTAGTCTTCCCCTATCTCGAAGAATGGCTGTTGAAAGCGAGCTCGCCCCACCTCCAGACTACGGCCGACCTCCTGCATTTGCTGGGGTTCCCCATTAGCGTGCCGAAGTCGCACCCAAGTCCCTCTCAGAAGCTCCCCTTCATCGGAGCGGTTCTGGATTCGACGCAGTTTCGGGTTTATCCTCCCGAGCAGCGAGTCCGTGATATTCAGGCTATGATTCTGATCTTTCAGCCTCTATCCCGGGTTTCAGTCAGGATGACCCTCCGGCTCCTGGTCCTCATGGCCTCCTGCTTCCTGTTAGTGCAACATGCCATATGGCATATGCGGTCTCTGCAGTGGGACCTGAAGTTCCAGTGGGCACAGCATCAGGGCAACCTGTCCGATCATGTCCAGATCTCGGAGGGCACTGCACAACCATTGCAGTGGTGGCTCACGAATCGCGATTGAGTCAATGGGATTGTGCTCCCTTCCCCAACCGGCGCACACATTGGTGACGGATGCGTCTCTCCTTTGATGGGGCAGCCACTTGGGAGAGGCGGAGATCAGAGGCCTCTGGTGTCCGGCAGAGTCCCGACTCCAAATCAATCTTTTGGAGCTTCGGGCGATCTGACTTGCACTGAAGGCATTCCTTCCCTCTGTCCGGTGAAGTGTGGTGCAGGTGTTCACGGACAACACCACCACCATGTTGTATTGCAACAAACAGGGTGGGGTGGGGTCATGGACCCTATGTCAGGAGGCTCTGCGCCTCTGGACAAGGCTGGAACATCAAGACATTACCTTGGTGGTTCAACATCTGGCAGGTTCTCTGAACGCCAGGGCAGACGAACTCAGCCGCCGGTTCATGATGGATTACGAATGGCATCTGAACTCGGACGTGGCGCAAGGTCTCTTTCTGCAGTGGGGAGAGCCTTGGTTAGATCTATTCGCCTCAGAAGAGAACGCGCAATGTCATCAGTTCTGCGCGTTGGAACTTCAAAGGCGGCACTCACTCGACTACGCTTTTTGTCTCAAGTGGAGCTACGGTCTGTTGTATGCCTTTCCGCCTATACCACTTCTGCCCAGAGTGCTGAAGAAGAATCAGCACGACCGGGCCCAAGTCATCCTTTTGGCTCTGAATTGGGCATGAAGATACTGGTATCCCGAGCTACTCAGCATGGCGATCGATCCCCCAATCCGACTGCCTCTTCGGGAGGATCTTCTGTCGCAGCAGCAGGGGACGGTCCTCCACCCGAACCTGTCCAGCCTCCACCTCCATGCGTGGAGATTGAGCGGCGTCAGTTGACAGCTTTCGGCCTTCCTCCCGAGGTCTGTGATGTCATTCTGACAGCCAGCTTTCCCTCCACTAAAACGGTATACGACTGCAGGTGGAACAAATTTGTGGCATGGTGCACAGCAAAGGCTGTGGATCCCCGTTCTTCCCCTCTTTCCGAGGACCTTCTGTTCCTTCTCTCTTTAGCCCAGCAGGGCACTATCAAAGGTTATCTTTCGGCCATCTCCGCCTTTCTACGGCTTCCAGATCAGCCTTCTCTTTAGAAGTCCCCGTTTGTTAATCGCTTCCTCAAAGGCATTACACACACGTTTCCTCCCGTGCCTTTCATAATGCCTCAAAGGGACTTAAATCTTGTCTTGACTTATCTGATGTGCACTCCCTTTGAGCCCCTTCATAACTAACTGTCCCTTACGTCTTCTCACTTTAAAGACGGCTTTCCTGGTAGCTATCATCTCTGCCAGAAGAGTGAGTGAGCTCCAGGCTCTTTCTTCTAAACCTCCCTTTCTTTCTGTTCATCCGGACAAGGTGGTTTTAAGGACTCGTCCTTCGTTCTTGCCAAAGGTTCACACCCTTCCACATCGGGCAGACCATCACTTTGCCCACCTTCTTTCCTCCTCCGCATCCTTCAAAAGAGGAAAAGAGGCTCCACCGTCTGGACCCAAAACGTGCGCTCTCGTTCTAAAGCGCACACAGCAGTTCCGGGTGGATGACCATCTTTTTGTTGGCTACGTGGGCGCCAAAAAAGGTTGGGCTGTGCACAAACGAACCATCTCTTGGTGGGTTGTTCTGTGCATCAAAGCATGTTACTCGGCTAAGAAGGAGCCTCCTGTGGGCCTACTTGCCCATTTTACCAGGGCCACGGCAGCCACTACTGCCTTGGGACGCGGCGTTCCCTTGCAGGACATTTGTCAGGCAGCTACGTGGGCCTCGCTGCACACGTTTGCCAAGCATTACTGCCTTGACAGTATAGTCTGGAGAGACGGCTTCTTTGGCCGTTCTGTTCTCCGTGACTTTCTGGTGTAATCCTATTCGCAGGCCCACCACCGGGGTTGGTATTGCTGGGGTATCTATTCTAAGGTAAGGAATCTATCACTAATGTGTCTCTTTCAGATGCACAAGTTAATACTTGTGTAACGATATATCTGTAGGAGACATAAGTTAGTGACAGATTCCTTCCCGCCCCACCCATTCTCCCCGTTCATCAAACTGATTTCTAGGGTTAAGGTCATCCCTTTCAGGGCCCTAGTTACATGGCACCAGTGGTCAGTTTCTGGCATGGCTCGGCATTCCTTGCGCAGAAAGTCATGTACAGAACTGACATCAGCGCGCATCGGTGGTGCCTAAATAGTCTCCGTGACGTCATCTCGGCGCATACGACGCCAGTGAGGGACGCGGAGTAGCACGACGCCACCTTCCGACGCGTAGGGGTACTGCTGAAGAAAAACTTTCCGGATCCAGTCTGACGCCTGGGCATATTCTAAGGTAAGGGATCTATCACTAACTAATGTCTCTTACAGATATATCGTTACACAAGTAGTAACTTGTGCTGCACTGCTATTTGCACACAAAATAGCCTTGTGGTTAGACTAAAGTCTATACATAATATTTTAATAAATTTAACCAGTTGTAATCCATTGAAAGATTTTAACCATATACGTCCAGCTCAAGTTATCAAAAGCTTTCCTTGCGTCCAAAAGGAATGCGGCATAAGCAGTTTTAGGTTTCAATACCTGATATCTAGATAAACACTAACATTATCTGAGGATAATCTTCCCTTGATAAAACCTGTCTGTTAGTATTTAAGAAGTTGAGGGATAATGGATTCTAATCGTAGCGTTTGCATACATTTTAGAATCAGTGTTGACAAGATATATAGCTCTAAAATGTTTGCACAGGGTGGTACCTTTACTGTAGTAGACCAATATCAGCTTTACAGAAGGAACCCAAAAACGGTTTAGGAAAAGGCAGTGTCTAAAGGAATCTGCCTTTCTAAGTTCAAATCTAGTTAGCAGATAATGCCACTGAGTACTAAGGAATACCGCAGTTCCCATATTTGGAGGATATAAGGTTCAAAATAAATGTTCTTAAAGTTCCAGATCCACTAGTGGTCAGTATCTTTTATGTTTTTCAAGTCTTATGAAGTCAAAGACTGGTTTACAATCTTTCAGTAATCGGCATTGTTTAGAAAATTGTTAATTAGATTGTGAATTTAAATAGTTCGCATGCTAGCAATAACCAGCAGTTATTTCTTTGCGGTATTTATCTAGCTGTCTGTGAATGGAGTTAAGTCTACAATTCTTCACTGAACGTGCACCAGATACTTATTAATAGATTTTATTTTTGTTTTTAGTTTTGTTTAGCAGTTGAGTGTGACTTTGTTGTTCCTCACCTGGGAAACAAATTCACTTGAATTGTTGTAGTTGTTGTCTGTTTTGGCATAAGAGTTGCTGTGAGGAAAACAACCAAACCACTTTTTTGGATTTGTTTGGTGTGAATGGCCAGGAAATGTAAGGAAGGACGAAGTGAACGGTATATCAAGTGCATGCATACGTGTTGGTTGGGCAGCATTCTTTGGAACAACTTTAATTTTAAATAGTAGA
Source organism: Triturus cristatus (assembly GCF_964204655.1). Taxonomy (NCBI): domain Eukaryota; kingdom Metazoa; phylum Chordata; class Amphibia; order Caudata; family Salamandridae; genus Triturus; species Triturus cristatus. Next base: position 693,980,932 of record NC_140588.1, read on the forward strand.
CGTTTTGAGAAAATGTATCCAGAAAGATATCTTCTGCAAAAGAAACACTGAAAACTCAGCTTCACACATTTTTATAATTTGTTGTTGATTCACAGGCTACGTTTTCGCCAAACAGTTGATTGTTGTGCTTTGCTAACTATCAATCTTTATAACATTTAACCAAACACATTGTAAGAGTAAGCACTTAGAATTGATCTTTTTCCTTATTGTCTAAATGGCTGTATCTGTATATATTTTCTGCAGATTCTTTATTATTTTGCATGTTCTCTTAAATATTCAACCCATTCCACGCCTCACCTCTGACTTAAGGAGTAGTGATATCACACTTGTAAAGCATGAATAACTGATCTTCAAAGAATCAACATTATTGTAAATCAATTTAGCAGTGATTTTCTCTTCTCTCTCTCTTTTTCTGCTTGCATTTGCTCTCAGGGAGAAGACAGCTTGTCAGAAAAGGTAATTGGAAATATGTGCTTGAAATTAAGTCTATAATTTTAATCACCGGTACATGCCTGTTTTCCTTATCCTCTGCCAAACCATATGCCTAGTAGATTTTACAGCTAATGGTTTTATGAATTATTGAACTATTCTGATATAGGGGGAACTGGTGCAGGCCTTGCTTTAAAACTAGTACCAGTTAGATTTTTCATTCTGGCACTAAAATTTCTTATGGTAGCCGTCCAACCTCAGACATTCCTAACGGCATATTCACTCCGTTTCCTTTGTGTTTCTCAGTTGAGTAGTATATTTATTTTGAGGATTTTTTTACTTTACTGCCAAGTGTCACTCTTTAAACCTTTGCAACAAATTCTTTATAATTTAGATTTGGAGCCCTGTGTAGGCAACGATTGCCCAGATATTCACCAGCCTTATGCATGTGCAGCTATTAGGCGCATAAGCTACTTTCCTTTGTATCCCTACCCCTCTTCATGATTGACTGTACAGTTTACTTTTTCCTTCACTTAGATAGTAAATCTAGATCGGAATTGCTTGAATCTCAATCACTATAAGACAACGAGGTTCACCATTGGGATTTTGACACATTATCCATTATGGTGCCACTGCAGAGTGAAATTATAGGTGATGATACAGAAATGTGTTATATTGAGGATCTTTGGCACTAATTTTACTAGTGCATGTGAATGGATAAAGATGTCTACTTTTTGTATACAGAGGGGAGAAATGATTGTAGTGATACATTTTACAAGGCATACTTGGGGACCATGAGCACAATTACCAAATCTTTGATAAAGATTTCAAATGTAATAATTCTTTTTTGCAGAGACCATGCCCAATGTATTAATATTGAGTGACAAGAGTGAGGAGTTAACTCAGACTCGTATGTGAAAGGAGTGACTAGGTAACTGGGTGATTTAAATTAAAACAGGCAACCAAAAGAGAATCCTGAAAGAGCACGTTAAAATCTGTTATTCCTAGAATGCGATCAGTGACACAATATAAAATGAACCCGGATAATGAAGTATTTTTTCTCAGTAATGGGTTTTTCCAGTTCTTCATGCATTTTACACATTACAAACTTTGCTCAGTCTTCCACATACATCCATTGAATCTTTCTAGGATTTGTGTAAAGTATATCAATGTACCCTTTTGTAAAATTGAAATATTCAGTCAAGGATACGTGTAAAGTTATGTAAACATTGACATACATTCTGTTGTGTACTTGCTGCTCTGGTTGTAGTATGTGTCCACATTTCTGTCAGACCTGGTGTGAGTTTGAGTGAGAGATCAGCTAGTTTCTCTCACTATATTGAAAAGTTAAATATGAAACTTTACATGTTTTATATACCAGTACTTCATGATCATTAATGAATAATTTATTCTGATTTAAGGGACTATGATTGGGACACAATTTGTATTCTTTGTGTTTACCATGTGTAGTTAATGAAACCCATTACATGGCATAAATCTGACAAATTAAAACAAGCAGTTACCTTATTTAGAACAGGCTACACCCAAGCACGTACATAAATGTTTCTGAGCGGAAAACTCTAATCTGGCAACACAAGCCGCTATATGGACTCCAGTTGGAGCAAGTGGGCTCCCTGCTAAATGCAACCTGAGTGCTCCTAGCACATATTTAGATCATTCAAAACTAGCAGTTAGCAAGGTCTTAGGGCACAATCTTTGGTATCAGTGGTGCAGATATACCTATAATATCATATTGTCTTGTCGTTCAGTGCTAACTCGAAGCTATACAATACATGCAGTGCAATAGAGGTTCAACAAAAAGGGGATGTTATGCTGCTAGAAGTGTCATGTTGTCTTAGGCAAGCCTCAGGAGGTAAAACTCTTATCGTTCTGTGAAAGTACAGGCTATAAAGTAGAAACAAACAGTTGCAAGGAAACAGGGAGTTAGTTTTCAAAGACCCAACTTAATACAATCTAATAGTTGCATGCACAAATAGTGATACTTTCAGCTCGGTGGGGAGGCTTTTGTCGGCATGTGTCTTTAAGATGCAGCCCAGCGTAAATAGTTGAAAGTGTGAACCAGAACAGTCGTTACTACATATTTTCTGAGGGAATGGGATTGTTTTGCGGGTCATCAGGAGGCAAATCTGGTTTTAGCTGGAACATACACCCTCACTCCGTTTTGAGAACAATAACAATTTGATAAAAACCCTAAGTTTAATATGTTGGTTAGATTCGTACACTCAATGACTGCATAGCTCCAAGTACAGACCTTGAGTCCATTTAAAGGCATCTTGAGGAGATGTCTTCGTTCAGTCAAGAGGTATAGACCGAGTAAGTGTTAGCATTTCCTTTACCGCCAGACGGGAAACCTATCCAGGATCAGTAGGGCCCCTAAATGATATTGTAAAAACATGCTTTTTAAAAACTGAGAATAGGACTGGTATAAATAGGACTGAGGGCTGACCAAGAGGTAATTATTTATGGTTTGCCAAGAATTTGCACGTTTGGCCAAGTTCCAGAAGTAGGGACCCAATTGGAACATTCTATGCCAAACTTTTTATAGGCTGGATAAAGGAGATGGTGGGATTTGCCCTCATTGTTAGGAGTCTGCGCTGCACCACTACAGGGGGAAGTTGGGAGGTATTACCTATGGTAGACATGACCTTCAGCTGCTTCCTCATCTGGCCATGAAGCTGTGTCTAATGAGTCTATTTTGTATTGCAACATCCCTATAAGCTGGGTGGGATGAACACTGGAGAGGGGAGAGCCAGTCTTCCCCGTACACTTCAAATGAGCTCTTGTATTCAGGGAGAGGTCACAAGGTAGGAGCTTAGGCACATCTTAGGAAGGGGCTGATAAGAGAATCTTAAAGAGTAGGGCTGGGGCCATGGGCTAAACTTTTGAAACGCAAACTACTGTGGCAAACATCCGGCTGTAAACTCTAGTCACTCCCTTAGCCTATGTTGTGGAGCTATCTGTTTTGGAGACCCTGCTGCTGTGACGGACTGCTTTCAAGAAGGAGAAAAGTGCAGAGGATTGGGCACTTAAGATGATTCTCAACATAAACGTCAAAGGCTCAAACTCTAAATCATGTTTGGTGTCTGAAAAATGTACTATAAGAAGCTTGAAACCCCAAAAAGTGTATCCTGCCACGCAGCAATATGGGCTGTGTGAGGAGGGAAAGCTCTGCATGACTTCTGCCTGTTATCAGGACTGGGGGACAAGACCTGCAAGTCTCCCTGCTGGGTGAGAGTACATCATCCAGGGACTCCAAGACCACCTGCCCTGGATCCTGGAGCACCAGCGCTTGCCTGCTTTCCAAGACCAGTGTGTCCTGTGAAGGAGAGGAGAGTGTTAGAGGGAGTTCAGTGGGTAGCCCTGTCGATTGGATTCCCTTTGTGTGGAGACGGCTGCTGAGCGATCTATTCATTGCCTGTGTTCCAGAGGAAGGCTCGTGAATTGAACCGTGTGCATTGTTGTGCCTGTTGGGGCACAGTATGTGGAAAGTGGCAACCCCATATGCCAGGATGGTCCATGGTGAGAAGATTGCCCTGCTGTAAGGGCATCAGCCCATGTGCGGTAGTGGGTTAAGGCCCTGTATGGCAGAAGGGACCGCTGCCAAGCACTTCTGATTCTGACAGCTGATTGGTTTGGAAGCCGCATACCGTGAGGATTCGATAAATATGTATGCTAGAGGGGGTAAACAGAATAATCTTAGAGGAGTGAGGCCGCTGTGGGACGCTGTGCACTTTCACGGGGACAGGATTTGCACCAGGAGCTTTGTACCAATTGTGGGAGGAACCAGAGACATACCCTGCAAAGAGGAGCTGCCAACAAACTCTCGTAACTGCGGAATAGTCACCGCGTGAGGGCTGTCCGACCATGGAGTGCAACCCATTTGGACTGCATGCAGCGAAGTCACCTGAATCGTATGCTGCTTTTCCAGCACTTGTGGGAGGGACACGCTCCGGAACTACGGTTGCTCTGATCCTTTGAGGTGCGGGCAAGAACGATTTCGGGCCAGTTGACCCCGGGGGAACTTGCTGCTAATTAGTGCTGTGGCGCTGGAACACTGCTGACTTTAAAAATAGTCATAGTGGGCTCTTAAGACTACTACTACTTGTGGGGCTTACCATGGTTGTTGCATAAAGTGAATGGTGATAACCTTCACAGTTAGAAACCAGGAGGGAGTGGGACCAGGGGAACTATTTAACGAAAGACTAGAGTCCTGACCTCAGGGAGACAGTGTCATATCCTTACAAATATAATGCTTAAAATGTTAATTCAAGACGTATCTCAGTCTGCAATTGAAATGCTGGAGACGAATCAAAGAAATTGGCTGACATTTAAATACAGGTGCACCATAACCTATTGCTATGACTTTCACAAAATGGATGTTTGTCAGACCCATACAGCCTTCTTTTCCATCTCACAACCTCTGCTCCTTTTAATTTGAGGCTGTCATTACCCCCTTATCAAGAAAGCCACATCCATCTCGCTACAAAACTACTCCCTGCCTCTGGACATTAAAACCACTAACCAGTCTGGCCTCTGCAAGAGACTCAAAACCTGAAGTTTCTAATCTTCTTCCTCCACTGGTCAGTGGTACTGCTTGGATTAGTGCAGCATTTAACAAACGTGGGGATAATTAAATTTAAAAATAGGAGACAATGAGTAAACATAATGGGTGGGGAACAGTAAATAGGGTTGCCAATAAGGAGAAAATGATGTAGGAAGAAGTTGGGAGCATAGAGGGATTCTCCTTGTTTAATTAATTAAATTTAAGTGATATACAGGTATATATTTTGCAAATTCTCTCTGTACTTACGGGAGAAAGATTGCACAAGACATGTCATCTAAACAAAGGATTGGCAAAAGAGAATCGCATATCATCCACGCAGCCTTGCTTGGGGCTATATATGGATGGTTATAATTAATGAAGGAAAAATAAGTTTGTAGATTAAGATATGGATGTCATATTAGTAGAATTTAAAAGAGAGCTTGTATTGCCATAAGCATACTGGCGCTAGCTTTGACACTATCAAGAAGAACTGAGGGGGAAATAAAACTATTCTGCATTGAACAACCAAGTTTTCAAAGCCTTCCTAAACATCAGTAGATTGGGCAGGGAAAAGAGTTCCAAGTCTTTGCAGCTCCAATTACAAAACTTCTTCACTTCAGGAAGATATTTTAAACCTGGGGACTACCGGACATTTGGGTGTTGCGAACTGTAATATTCTACCTGGAACGTACAAGCTGAAGCTGATTTCAAGAAAAACTGGACATTTGTGGTGTAATCCTTTATAGACGGTACAAAGAGGCTTGCAAGTGATTCCGCCCTACTTGCATCCAGTGTAACTTCCTGATTGCTTTAGACACTGATACATTGGTATTTTCAACAATAGTCGTGATGCAGCGTTTTGGAGAATTAGCAACCTGTTTAGTAGTTACTGATGCGGATTTAGATACAGTCCATTACAGTAGTTTAAGGACTAGCTGCGGACTACTGTTTTTGGGAGATCTAAAGGGATAAAAGGTAGGATCTTTATTATGGTCCTTAACAAATAAAATGATGATGATGTCACTGCATTAACCTGATCAGTAAAATTGAGTTTATTATCAATTACTGTCCCTAATTTCCGGGCCATAGTAATCGGTGGTGGCAGTACACCTAAATCCTGCAGCCACCAGCTAGCGGTCCGAAAGGATGAATGAGAGCCAAATAGCAAAACCTCAGTTTTTCCAGAGTTTAGTTTCAAACAGTTCTTACTCATTAAGGTGCTCACAGGCACCATACAATCCTGAAATCTGGATCCTGTGTCATTTTCATCCCTGGCCAGCGAAACAATGATTTTGGTGTCGCCGGCATAAGATGTTAGAGAGAAGCCATGTGATCTAATTACTACTGCTAAGGGGGGGGATCTAGATACTGAATAGAGTAGGGCTAAGCGAGGACCACTGGGGGACTCTGCAGGGAAGTAAAAAAGGCTTGCACCAAAATTCACCTAAGGCCACTAATTGTTCTCTTTCCTAGAGAAATGGTCTTAGCAAGTCCCGGGCTGACCCAGTAATGCCAATCGCAGCCAGCTGATCTATCAGCAGCCCATGATTAACAGTATCAAAGGTTGCTGATAGATCCAAGGGGATGAGAGCTGCTCTGCCTCCTTGATCGAGGGACCATCTAATCTCCTCCGTGACCTTGATCACTGCTGACTGTGAAGCAGCATTCAATCATCAGAAGGAGGGATTGGTAGGTTCATGTAGGCCCATCAGACATCCTCCCTTAACTACATCATATTTCAGAAAATGTGATTTTCCAAAAAGATCCCTGACCTACAATGGGGGTGTAGAACTAAGAAATGAAAATTCTGCTGTAGTTTTGCTACAGTGTTCACCAAGACTAACTTTTTCAGGATATAAGGACCCACACCCACTTACGTGCCATGCCTCATCATTTGGTCCTGCTCCAAGCGAGGCGGGCGGTGCAGTGCCCTTGGGCCATGCCAGTGGGGGCCCTTTGGTGGAGATCATTTTCCTGCCCTTGATGAGTGTTTGTCGATCAGTGGTGATAGTGGGCAGGGGGTGCAGTGGAAAATAGAATAAAATCGCCTTTAAATAACCTAGAAAGCCCACTTTTTTTTGTATTCGTGATCTATGGCAAGATTAAGAACAGGTGTGGACCAATTGAGCATTAGTCGCTGTTTGGTTCTAGTGATTGGTTTACATGTATCATGCCTTGCTGCCTAAAAAGATCAAATGCCATTTCTTCAGAACCTACATAGAAGTACCCTACTATGTATGTGGGTAACCTATCCTATGTTATCGTCAGTATCTTATGAAAGTGTGGGTGCAAGACTCCCCAGTGAGTATCTCACACATCTGGGTACTCACTTTATCCAGTACCCATGAACCCTTCTTGTAATTTTTCAGGGCCCCCATGGGAAATAGAAACTAGACACCCGTACAGTGCGTTAACTGTGCCCTCGTGGTGTGTCTGACGTTAAACCTGCTCTTGTTTGCTGCTCCCAAATCTGCCAAGGCCTTCTCCATCTGTGGGGCCGCCGACTCCCGTCATATCCCCGTACCTGCTTCAGAGCCGTCCACTTCATGGTCTCAGCCTCTGCCACCAGTTCATAGCTACAGAAGTGAGGAACAATGCCTGATTGAAGAAAGACAAGTCAAGGCGCAAACTTCTCTTTAATTATTTATTTCTTCAATAGCCTTTATGAGAATTCCAGAGCCTTGTTGAGGCCAGTGGCATTAAAACTTCCTCAAAGCTAGAATTTTTGGACCCATTTCCCCAGGAGCATTACCGTATCATGCCATCATTAGAAAGGCAGCAGATGGCATAGGATTACCATACCCACTTTAGAAACTTAAGCTGTCTGAAGGCATGCCTGGCTGTGAACATACTGATTCTCATCAGATGTTCAATCTGCACTAACGGATCTCACATTTCAAACCAAAACATCGGGAAGTAGGTCGACTCAGCCTTGGAACATTCAAAAGCAAATTCTGAAACAGCCGGTTCATTGGTCTGCAGACCCAAATAAATCTTCAATTTTCAGCAGTTTTGTGGGTTTGGGAGAGGCCTCAACTTCCACTAATGGCAAGCAGGCCTTGCTCAGCAATGGTCCTAGAACGCCATCCTGTGACAATTCAGGTGTCGCGGAATGAATAGGAGTTCTCTTCCCTTCCTCCTCTGCCTCCTCCTTCCCAAACACCACAGAGAATCCGGTCTAGTTCTAGCTTGTTGGCCCATTTGAAACAGGTGGGTGGCCGGTTGTCTTTTTCCACAGACCTGGAAAACATCATTTTGGACCAGTGGGTCTTACAAATTATGGAAAAGGTGTATACCCTACGTTCCAGCAGTCTCCTTCCTGGATCCCCCTCTCAACCATCAGACCTTTTGCATGAACACCTCTTACTGCAGCAAGAATTGTCAACTGTGGTTCAGAAAGGAGCTATGGATTTGGTGCGAGAGCAAGAGATTGGTTGAGTCCGCTATTCCCAGTACTTCCATGTTCCAAAGATTTGTCATCCATTCCGGACCTCAGGGTTTGAACCTCTTCCTCCCCAAAGAGAAGTTAAAGTTGCTCTCCTTTTTACAGTTTTTGTGGTGCTCAAGCTTGGAGACTGAACGGTATTAGTCTCCTTACCGGACGTATATTTCCACATACTGATCCTACAGGAAGTATCTGCTCAACGCAGTGTGCTCAACTCACTACCAGCCTGTGGTCCTGCCTTTTGGTCCGACCTCTCAGTTGTGTTTTCACAAAGGTGATGACCATTGTAGCAGCTCATCTCAGGAGGTTTGAAAAGCATTTTTTCCCAACCTAGACGACAAGCGTCTGAAAGCTAGGACTCCTGTGCTGATGCGTTCACGCCTGCAATTGACTACATACTTGTTGCACAACTTTGGTTTTTCTATCAATATGCCCATATCTCACCTGGAGCCATCTCGGTAACTTCTGTTCATTGGGGCAGTTCTGGATATACGTCGAGTCAAGCCTGTCCACTCAAACAGGAAATGCGAGATATTCAAATGCTACTGTCAAGATTCCAGGAAGGGGGTTAGATCTCAGTCCTGAGTATCCTTCGCCTAATAGGTCAGTCAATCAATCCTCATTTGTAAAGCACAGCAGTGTCACCTGAGGGTTATCTGGGTACTCTGGGTGTGATGTTCCAGTTGAAGAGCCAGGTCTTGAGTCGCTTTTTGCAGTCCACTAGGGAGTGTGCTGTTTGAAGATAGAGGAGCAGGTCGTTCCAGGTCTTGTTGGAGAAGGAGCAGCCACTGTTGCGTCAGCATTGGATGCGGGAAGTGTGAGCAAGGGCTAGTGTGGAGGAGCAAATGAGTCTTGCGAGTAGATGGAAATTCAGTTGATAGTTGGTGTAGGCCACTCCTTGATTGTGAAGAGATTTGTAGGCGAGCGTGAGGATCTTGAACTGGCTACTCTTCAGGATTGGGAGCCAGTGGAGGTTTCTGAGGTGGGTGGGGGGGGGTAGTAATGTGGGTCCATGGATGGGGGGGTGCTCAAGGAAGAGTCTGGCTGCAGTGGCCTGTATGGTCTGGAGTCTTCGGAGGAGCTGAAAGGAGATGCCAGAGTAGAGGGCGTTGCTGTATTCTCGGTGGCTGGTGGTGAGAGCCTGCATGACTGTTTCCTGGTGTTGACTGGGTTCCGTGTGCGAAACTGGCTCTAAGGCCTTGAGGGTAGAGAGGTACTTTCCCACCAGGGAAGGGGGAAGGGATGCGTCCTCCCAAGCAATATCCACAAGCGCTCCCTGACAAACGGTTCAGCCCACCCTGGCCTTTTGGAGTCAAGGTGACCTGATGATGAAGCAAGACACTACTAGTGTGTCGGAGGGTAATTCAGCAAAGAGGTTTGCTCCCAATAGTGGTAGTAGCAAGTCATCACCCCTCATATTGAGAATCAAGCCTACTCATTATACTTTGTTACCTTTGGTTGGGTTGGATACTTTTTGATTGTGGGTGTTGACTGGGATTCATCTGAAGATTTTGCAGAGCGTGTGCAGGGTGTTGAACCACATGGAGGCAACTCAGTTGACTTGTCGCTTCATGGTCAGTTTGCTGTTGAGAATGATGCTTAGGTTGCATGCATGGTCTGTGGGCATGGGTTTTGGTCAGAGTTCTGTTGGCCACCAGCTATGGTCCCATGCAGACGTGTTTTTCTGAAGAAGAGTACTTCTGTATTGCTGGAGTTGAGTTTAAGGCAGTTCTCTCTTCCAGTTGGCTAGGTTGGTCATGGTGTTGCAGAAGTTATTTCTGGCGGTGGGGGGGGGGGGGGGGGGGGGGGGGGGTCTTCGTAGAGCGAAAGGATGAGTTGAGTGTTGTCTGCATAAGAAATTATGTTGAGGCCGTCGAATCTGCTGATGTCTGCGAGGGGGGTTATTTCGGTGTTGAACAAGCTGGGGCTGAGGGACTATCTTTGGAGTACACCACAGAGGAAGTATTTGGGTTCAAAGAGGAAAGGAGGCAGACCGATAAAGTAGGTGCATCCTGCGATCCATCATTAGGCTTCTGCTGTATGCCGATGTCCTGCAGTCTGTTGATGAGGGTGAGGTGGGAAACCGTGTCAAATGCAGCAGAGACATCGAGTAGGACCAGGGCCACAGTCTGGCTGTGGTTGAGGAGGGCTCTAATGTAGTCTGTGGTAGTGAGCAGCACTAACTTCATGCTGTGGTTGGCGTGGAATCCTGATTAAGAGGCGTCGAATAGGTGGCTTTGTTCCAGGTAATGGGTAAGCTGTTGGTTGATGGCATTCTTAAGTAGCTTGGATGGGTAGGGGAGCAGGCAGATAGATCGATAATATTTTAGTTTGTTGGTGTCAACGGAGGGTTTCTTAAGGAGGAGTGTGACCTTTGCGTGTTTCCTGCTGTCCCGGGAAGATTGCTATTGAGATGGAGGTATTGATAATATTGATAAGGTACATGCTGATGAGGTTGGTTCTGAGGTTGAAGAGATGGTGGGGCCAGAGATCTGTGGGCGCCTTGGAGTGGATGGGAGACAAGATGGATGTGGATATCTGTGTGGTCAGCAGAGACCAGGTGATGATAGTTTGTCCGGTGTGCGTTGCTTTGTTCAGGTTGAGAGCACTGGGACGAGGGTCGAAGTTGTTGTATATGGTGAAGATCTTGCTGTAGAAGTAGTCCGAGAGAGTGTCGTAGAGTTCTTGGGAAGGGTGGATGGTGTTCTTGGTGGCTGCTGGGTTGGAGAATTTGTTGACTATTTTGAAGAGTTCTTTCATTTGATTGGCCACTACTTCTATGTGGGAATGAAGGCTTCACTCTTGGCTTCCTTGATGCATAGATGGTAGTTGCTGAGGGCAGTTTTGTGGGCAGGTCTGTTGGAGGGGTTTCTCGAGGCGCACCATCGTTTTTTGAGTCATTGGCAGTTGCGCTTGGTGGTTCTAGTCTCTTGGGTTTCCCAGCTGGCTTGTTTTGAGGTTTTGTTGGTTTTTGCAGGTTTCATCAGAGTGACTGTCAGCGCATTTGGTGAGCCAATCGGAGAAGATGAGGACAACCTGGTCGAGGTCTGATGAGGTTTCAATTTGGGTGGTGTCTGAGGGTCTGTGTCCACTGTGTTTCCATTACCTTGCCCCAGCTGCAATGGGCGGGGTTTGGTTCTTGGTAATGGTGGACTGAGCCTCAAAGATGGTGTAGTAAATGATGGCATGGTTGGTCCCGGTGAGTTCTGTGACGTGGCTGATTGTGTCGCTGGAGGTAAAAATGGAGTAGAGTACGTGGGTTCAGTGGCCAGGTGGGTGAGGCCGATGTTAATGTTTTCCAGTAGGGAGGTGGAGTTGGCATGATTGGGGTCGTCGACGTGGTAATTGAGGTCACAGAGTAGGACAATGTCATTTGAGTCGATGGCTAGGGGGTGGATAAAGTTGGGGATGGCGTTACAGAACGCCGGATGGGGTCCTGGGGGTCTGTATAAGAGAGTGCCTCTGATTGTCGTCTTGGCATCAGTCTGAAGGAAGTTGGAAGGTGAGGTGTTCCATTAGCGGTATGGAGTCATCGTTGCTGGCTATGCATCGGATGGTTTCCTTGAAGATGATGGTGATGCCCCTGCCGTGTTTGTTGCTGCAGTCTCTGTATATAATTTTGTATCCTTTAGGAGTCATGAGTGTGTTGTCGTACCAGGAGGAGTTAATACAAGTTTTGGTGATGAACGCAGCATCAGGGGAGAGGGTGGTGAGTCCCAGGTTTCTGTGGCATGTTTGCAGAGGGACCTGACGTTGAGCAGGAGGCAATGGAGTGGTGCTGGGTTGTTGGAGGCCTCCAGGGCAGAACAGCACTGGTTCTGATGCGAGAAGGAGATCCTGTGTAGCAAGAGAATCGGCGATAACGGCAGGTGAAAGGTCTTTTGGTAGATATTGGGGAGGGTGTGCAGCTGCTGTTTCAGTGTCCGAGGTCAAGGGCCTCCTTGGTGGTGTAGCTGTGAATAGCCGAATGGCCAGTGATCCTGGTGCTGGGCGCGGTGCAGGCGCGACGGGCTTGCCCTTGGAGCAGCTTCTCTGTGGCCTCATTAAGAAGGTCCTGGGAGGGGGGTCGGGCACTGGTTGGTGGGTAGGAGCAAGCAGAGGAAACGGCTTGGGAAAGACAAGAGGAAAGTGCAGCAGAGACAACAACAAAATGAGCAGTGTAAAACAATATAAACAGTACAGAATCACAGCAGCTGTACAGTTACATGCAATGGGCACGGGATAAGCTGGCTAACAACCGGAGGCTGACTGTGCAATTGCACTGGGAGAGTAGATGTGTCACGCTGACACTTACTGGGCAGAACAGGTGGCAACAAGCAGAGGGAAAGGCGAGGCACAGGATTTGCTCCAGGTTGACTGGCTTATTCCATTCTCCTGGTCACGCATGTCCACTGGCATATAAGAGCTTTCTAGTGGTGCATTTGCAGGGGTTCTAGCACAGGGTTGACCACTTAGATTCCATTATGGCTTATGGGGACGCCATGGCAGAGATTGTCTGCTAGGTTGTGGAAGAGAACTTTTCCAGAGGGATGCCTTTTTGACCTTCTCCAAATGTGGCCGTGATAGTAATGAATGCTTCCACTCTGGGGGGGGGGGGGGGGGGGGGGGGGGGGGGGGGGGGAGGGGGGTAGGGGGGGGGCTCATCTGGAGAAACTGAAGATCCGAGGCTTCAGGTCTCCAGACAAGCAGAGTTCTCAAATCAGTCTGCTTGATTTGGGAGTGATTCACCTGGTACTCAAGACATTTATTGCTTGCACATTGCAGTTATATCTTGACAGATATAACTGCAATGTGCTTTGTCAACAAATAAGTGGAAGTAGGGTCTCAATCTCTGTCTAGAAGCCCCAAGGATCTGGTCGTGGCTGGTGGTGAATCATCTGATGGGCTCGCTGAACACCAGAGGCGATGACTTGAGTTGGTGCCATCTTGCCGACCCATGAGTAACGTCCGCACCCAAAGGATCTTAGGAGCATCTTCAATCAGTGAGTTGTACCCCACATGGATCTCTTTGCTACTTTTTCCAGTTCACATGGACCAAAGGTCTGCGCCCTTCAGAATCCAATCAAGGAGCATTAGGACTCATTTTAGTTGAAGTGTAGCTTAACCTCTTCATCTGCCGTACCGTTGTCTCTTCATGTTGTGTGGAAGATCTGCAGTGCAGGGCCCAAGTAAGTCTTCTGCACCATTCCCTGTGTACCCCGCTCAGTCTTTCCCTCGGGGTGGATTTCCTCTCTGTCAAGTCCTCCACCCAAATCTCCATAGTCTGCACCTTCATGTGTTGAGATTGAGCGGGGACAATTGACTGGATTTCAGCTGCCTGATGAGGGGATCTTCTCTACCCATTGCTCCTCACCCAAATCAGTTTATCCTGGAAGGTGGCATTGGTTTGTCGTTTGGTGGGCAGATCCCAGATTCACTCCTTGAAAGAGGAGGTCTCACATCTTCAGGTTTGCATTTTCTTTGGCACTGGAAAGCTGTGCTGCATGTATGACGAAGGGCTGTCCAAAATCCCCTATAGCTTCTTCACCCTACCACGGAGGAGAAGAGGCTGAATCGAAAGCCAACGGTGAGATATTACATTGACCGTGCAAATGACTTATGTGAAGATGAACATCTTTTTGGAGGTTATGTAGGCAACAGGAGAAAGAAAGCACTGCAGAAAATGACATTATACAGGTGGATCATTGTATACTTCTAAATCTGCTATGCCATGGCCCATAAGGATCAACCAGAGGGCATTAGGGCACATTCCCCAAGAACAAGATATTCAATGTATGCCTTGCCTATCATGCTTCATGTAGCTGACCTATGCTAAGCGGCCTCTTGGTCATCCCTTCATACCTTTGTCAAATATTATTGCTTGGAGTTGGAGGTGAGGATGGATCAGCTCTTCCGCAGGTTTGTGTTGCAGGATTTCCTGGTATAACCATCCACGAGGCCCTTCATCCCGTAGGTGAATATTGTTTGGCAATCTTTTCAAGACATGTGGAATCTGCAGGTAAAAATATACATCAGAAGGAAAAGTTACTTAACTTTGATAATGATCGTTTTGGTGGATACTCAGTCTACCTGCAGATTCCTCACCTATCGCTCCCGTCTCCCTTTTTGATTAATGGTTAAGGGCCAGCATAATAAGTTTCCACTTCTTTCTTGGTGCACTACATATCTTATCTGATGTCATTCGCATACTGCTGCTGGATGAGCAAATGATATTGGTATGGAGTGTAAGTGATGTCACGAGCATCACTCCTGGTGCAAATGGGGCCAGTGCACCCTACCATCTTGGAAGAGCAATGGAGAAATGTTTTCTACACCAGTCTTCCTGGGAGAATATTCAAGAGGTGAGGAATCTGAAGGTAAAGTGTTTACCTGTAACTTTTTTTCTAGACCTGATAATTGCTACATGGGAGAAACTGTGTATCGGCCCACAAATGTTTAGGAATATCATCAGGCGCGGAAGTCCGACTTTGAGTGACACAGTTGTTTGTCTGTCCACTATCATTGGAGAGTCTGGTAGAACAAATGTCATCATTAAAGCAGATCTCAAATGCTTTTCCTGTGGCTCCTGTGTCCAAGAAACTTGACACTTTGGGTCACACATTGTGTTCTTCAGGCAGCTAGGCTTTACACATAGCTAATGCTGCTTTTGCCACTATGTACATGTTTTATGGGAACTGGCAAATCTCATGTTCATCAGCCTGGCAGAGCGCAAGAAGCCATTCTCAGACCTAGTGAGAGATAGACTGGATGCATTTAACCAGATAGTGAAATGTGACGTTGACTTAGTGGATAAAATAGCTCAAGCATTGTCTCTAACCTTCCCTACACGGCAGCTCCACCAACAATATCGGAAGTTCTGTTGTTACTCTAGAGTTCTGCAGTCCTGACAACCATCTCAACTAGTTCAAATACCTCAACCTATGTATTGCTCCTTTTTTTTTAATTAAATGTTTTATTTTTATTATTTTCAAAAACAAACAAAACATAACTAGATTCAGTTACAGTCATACAGTATCTAATGTTATTAGCCAGCATATAAAACAATAGATCTTCATAGCATTTACATACCCCTTTGCAGCATAGCCATGCGTCAATCAAAGATTTAAAACATCTCCATATGGCTTCCCCCTTCCCTAAATAGCAAGGTACCCTCAGTTTATTGTTGAATCTGGAAGAGCTATTCCATTAGGGTCCGATTGAGTATCCCCCACTATTACATCAAGACCAAAATATTTCCTTCATTTTCCCTTACCTTGTGAAATTTCTTCGGGCAGCCCCTTTCTTTGTAGGTGACCCTTTCGGATGCAATATACATATCCATCCCTGCTCTCCCTTTTCGGAGCAGTGGTTTGTTTATGGCTCCCCATTTTCATCCTATGTCTCTTTTCGCCAATACTAGCGCCAGTGTGGTAAAGACTAATTATGGTCTGCCCAGATCAAAGTCATTCGGGATGCCTAATAATATAAATTTGGGATTTAGGGGATAATTAACTTCTAGTATTTTGCGTTATTTCCTTTTTATCTTTTTCTAATAGGCCTGTACCTGGACGCACTCCCAAATAATATGGTAAAAGTCACCTTCCCTGTGTCCACACCTCTGGCATTTGAGGTCATTCGCTCGCCCTATCTTATATAGTCGAACACGGTCATAAGAAGCCCTGTGTAGTATTTTGTATTGAATGAGGCGAAGTCGTAATTTAATCGCCACCTCCCTAGGGTTCATCAAGGCTGCCTCCCAGTCTATGTGTTTTAGCGTGCCCAGATTTCATTCCCAAGTAGACCTCAACTTGCCCAGTCTGTCTGGTGCATTATTGTTCAGGGTCTTGTATGTTAGTGATACGGCCTTAGTCGTGATATACTCCTTGAGCAGTCTCCCCTCTAGTGGGGCATATACTGGCAATGGGGAGTCATCTCTATTTTCTGCTAGCCAAGCGTGTCTAAGCTGTGCGTATTTGAGGAACTGAGATGGTTGTAGTGTAAATTCAGCCTTGAGGGCATTGAAACATTTGAGCTTACCATTGTGTAGAATGTTTCCTTACGTGGAAATACCTGTGTCATCCCACCCTCCAAATCCCTTTAGTTTGTGCATTTCTTGAAGCCAGGTGCAATGCCATAGAGGTGTCTTTGGTGAGTTTATGTTCCCATCCCATTGCCTTCGTAGCACTTCCCCATGACTCTGTGGTAGCCTGGCTGGCCAGGAGGAGCTTCCCCTTGCCTTTACCACCATATAGATAATACAGAAATGTGCGGCCGCTCATGGTTGCCCTCTCCAGCCTGTAGGTAGGGTGAGCCCCTGGTGAATGTATCCAATCGTTGATTGGGCTTAGGTGTTCTGCCCAGTAATTGGCTTCTATATCAGATAGTGAAATACCTCCATTGTACTGTTTACGCTGTAGAGTATGAAGTGCAATCCTGGGCTGTTTCCCCAACCACAAGAATGAGTGTAATTCAGCTGCTATCTCTCGGAAAGTTGTTTGTGATAGAGGAAAATATGTGTTTTGTAGGGCATATACAAATCGTGGTAGAGTAATCATTTTGAACATGGAGGCCTGGCCCAGTATAGTGGGTGGTAGTGATTTCCATTGTTGCACCTCTTCCTTAAAGTTCATGAGTATGCGTTTAAACTTTTTCTGATAGCAGAGGTCTTTATCTAATTTAAGGTAAATTCCCAAATAGGTAAACCCACTGTATGAAGTCTGGAGATCTCCGGGAAATGTGGGCCATGTGTTTAACACACCTGGGCTATATATCACAGATTTATGCCAGTTTATTGTGTAGCCCGAGTTTTGTCCATATTTATCTATTGTGTGGAACAGGTTAGGTATCGAGGTTAGGTATCGTTGTGTCTGGGTGCGTAATATACAATAGTATGTCATCTGCATTCAAGGAAATCTTTTCGGCCATGTCGTCCTCTGGGTTGTTTTGAAATTGCTGTATTCCCGGGTGTTGGCATACCAAACAGGCTAGGGTCTCTATCGTGAGGGCAAAGAGTAATGGGGACAGAAGACAGTCCTGTCTTGTACCACGCCTTATGGGGAAATCTCCAGTGGTCTTACCATTTACACGGACTCTTGCTCTGGGGACTTTATACATTAATCCTACCCATTTCCTAAAATTGGGGCCTAAACCGAATTTAATCAAGGTGGCATCCAGGAAGGGCCAATGGACTGCGTCAAACGCCTTTTCTGCATCTAAAGATAACTGCAGATGTGGGGTATCTCGATCTTTGACCTCCATTATCCAATAGTGGGTCCTGCACAGGTTCAGCCTGGTCGCCCAGCCAGGTAAAAAACCTGATTGGTCATGGTGTACTAGGGTCTCAATCACTTGGCGGACTCTTGTGGCCAGGATAGTTGACAGTATCTTCACCTCTGTGTTTAGTAAGGATATCGGACGATAGGAGTCATATTTATCTTTTGGTTTCCCATGTTTGTGAATTGGTATTATTGTGGCCATACGTAAGGACTCCCTCTTCACATGCTTCCTAAAAAGATTTAGGAGGTGTGGGCCAAAGAGATACATACATCGCTTATAGAGTTTTGCTGCCAGGCCGTTTGGTCCCGGGGTCCTACCTGGGCGTAACTGGATTATAGCTGCCTTGATTTCTTCAATCGTGATGGCAGCTTCCAACCCCTCTCTATCAGTGTCTTCTAGTATTGGTGTATCTATCTCTGCTAAGTATTCTATAATGTCAGGGAGTCACGTAGATGGCAGTCATCATAGAAGCCTGTGTAGTAGGACGCGAAGCTCTGCAATATCTACTCATCTTTGTCCTGTGGTATCCCTAGTGGATCTACAATACTCTCAACCCAGCGGGCCTCTATTTCTTTTAGACTGAGCCAGGCTAGGAGCTTTCTGGATTTGTCTCCTACGTCATAAAGTTTGTACAGGGTCGTTTGGGCCTGTGCTTTAGGCACCTGGGTTGCTAAATCTTTATATTGGTGCTGTGCATCTATCAGTTGCCTTAGTATCTGGGTATCTGTTTGCGTCATGTTCCTTTCCTTGAGGGTTAAGATATGGGATTCTAGTTGTGCTAGTTCTTCCTGTTCTTTTTTCTTTCCCATGCTTTACGATTTTGTGCTCTGTCGCGCAGGACTGTTTTTATAGGTTTCCCATATTGTGACACCTTATTGCACCGATCCCAAGTTTTCTTCATAGAAAACTGTATCATCTGCTGTAATGCCCTTCAGTATCATCTCGTTTTGGAGGTCCCACGCATTTAATCGCCAGTATATGTTTCTGTCTCGTAGTCGGTCACCTATCCGCACAGATAATGGGGAATGATCCGACAGGCCCCAAGCCAAGTATTCTGCCCCATATATCTCTCGTGTTTCACCTTTCGGGAGAAACACATAGTCCAGTGGGGAGTAGACATTATGTGCACCCGAATAATATGAATATTGCCTCACCTCCAGAATCAGATATATCCAGACGTCCACCAAACCCAGCGTCGCAGTAAGATGCGTTAACAATGAGGTCGGAGGTGACTGAGTATGGTCCCCTGTTCGATCTCCGGATGTGTGCTTTAAAGTCTCCCCCTATAACATGCAGCGAGCCCGGTGTCTCCAGCAATATTTCTGTCCGTTTATTTAATGTTCGTGCTTGTAGTTTCTGTGGTGCGTAGATCGGGACCAGTGTCACGTTTCTTCTGCCCCATCTCCCAGTCACTCCGACATATGTGCATGGAGCCTCCTGGTCCAAAAGCTGTGGCAATTCCTTGAAGTCCTTAGTTATGAGTTCGCGTTGGGTGCATCTTCTTGTGTAACAGGTTTCCCCGCCTCAGAGTCCTGTTCCATTTCTACTATTTCCGCTATCAGGGGGTGTATTGCTCCTCTTTGAAATAGGGGTGGATCAACAGCAGATCCAATACCGCCCTTAGTCGTTTCTTGGCACTGACACATATGAGCCCCTCTGAATCCCCCTCCCACCAGCCACCTTCTTCGGGTGGTGGGGAGGGTCTGTCTCTCATTTTTGTCACGAGTTGGGAGGCGATAATGAGGGACCACTGGGTCACCCCGCTGATCTGCTAGGTTTATGCCCTTCCTTTCCTATCATCACTGCTGGACCAATATCCCTGACCCCTACCTTAAGAGCATGTTCGCTGACGCAGGCCTCGCTCTTGGAGGCCTTATTTTAAATAGGTAAAATAGAAGTGGTGCCACTGTCCTATTCCGGATCCACAGACGTCTGAACCCGTTTATCCAGCAAGGCAAGTTTAAAATGCTGTACCGGTGACTGGTCCTGTCTGGTTTGAACACAGGGGATTGGTTGATGTCCATGAATGTCCACAATGGTGATCTTCCAACTCTCCCTACGCTAAGACGCTGCTTTAGGTTCACTCAGGTGGGTTCTCAACATTTTCAGTTTGCGGTCCTACATTTTGGACTGTCAATGGACCATGTGTCTTTAGGAAGGTGCCAGCCATCGCTGCAGAGATCAGGGGTCCTTGCATTTCTGTACTTGGATGACTGTCTTGTGAAAGCTGTCTCTGGAGCTGGCCTAGGAGTATCTCTAGCGGACAATGAGTATTCTCCATGATCTGGGATTGGCCATAAGCATCCATATTTCCCACCTGATTGCCTTATAAATGCTGACTTTTTTGGGGATAATGCTTGACACAAGCCTTATGAAGGCCTACCCTCCTCCTGAGGATAGCAGATATTTGGGTGATGATTTTGGCCTGTCTGACTCCGGGTCAGATCCCAAGCTTTAGGTATTGCACCTGCTAGGTCTCATGGCCTCTTGCTTTAGGTTGCTGAGTCATGTGAGATGGTGGGTGCGGTCCCTACAGTGGAGTGTGAGGAGGCAGTTATTACAAAAGAATGGGAACCTCCTGTCTCGGGTGCAGATCTTCCAGTTGGAGCATCAAGATATGCACTGGTGTATAGACCCTTCAATCCTTCTTGGGGGTTACCCTTTACCACACCATAGCTTAAGTTACTGATGTCATTTAGGTCTCATCAATGGGCTGGTGTGCTCGTTTGGGCAATGAGAGGATACAACGGCTCTTGCACATAAATGTGCTTGAGATTTGGATAGTCTGCTTTGCCCTGAAGGTCTTCCTTCTATCTCGGGGTACTGTCCAGATTCTGATATATAACACCACCAACGTCTGTTATATCAACAGGTTGAGACTGGGTCACTGACCCTACGTTGGAAGACGTTTCACCTATGGAAGTAGGTACAGAGGCGGGTAATTTATTTAGTGGCGGCTCACCTGGAAACTTCCCTCACTGTGAGGGCAACTGGTGTCAGTTGCCTCTTACTGGAGCACTAAGAGTGGAAGCTGCAACCGGAGATGATCAAAGAAAACCTCACTAGAATGGGGGTTTCCTTTTGTGTAGCTGTTCACCACAGTCCAGATCTGGAAGTGTCCTCATTATCGTGCCATACATTCTCTACTGAAAGGCTCCCTTATGTACGCCTTCAGGTTCAGCTAGTCATAGGTCCAGTTGTATGCATTTCCATCAAGCATTCTGTTGTCCGTAGTATTGATTAAAAGTGCAGGCCGATTAGGCACAGCAGATTCTGATTCCTCCAGAATGTTTGAGGAGAATTTGGTACACCGATCTCTTTAGCACTCAGTCAGCTAATTTTTCCCCTCTAAGCAGAGCAAGCCTGTTCTCTCAGAAGTATGGTCTGGTCCTCAAACTCAGTCTGAGACACTGCAACTGCACATATGAAGATTGAGCAGTGCCAGCAACAATCAATGTTTTTTTATCTTTACGATTGCAGACTTCATTGTGGTGACCCAGAAGTCTGTTACCAAACCCTAACTATATGCCGTTGGAACAGACAGATTTGTGCAGTGATGAGATTCAGAAGGCCTTGACTCTTTCAAATCTTGATTGTCCGATGTCTTGGGGATTGAATTGTCCTTTGTACAGCATGGTATCGTGATGGCTATAATAAAATGATCTAAAGTAGCTGTGTCTGGTGTTTTCCCTTCCTGATCAACCTTCTTGTGGCACGTTTTCCGAAAGATTTGTTTTTACCAGATACCTCCATCTTGGTTTTTTCCTCCTTAGTGAGAGTTAAATCTTGTTTTGACTATCTTGATGGCTTTTCAGTTCAAGACGATGCATGGGTTGCCTGGATTAGATCGTAAAGCTGAAAACAGTTTGTTGGCAATTATAACTTCTGTGCCCTGGGTTGGAGAACTTCAGGCCCTTACAGTTCATTTCAGTTCTGTTCGAATAAGCCATTTGCGCCTGCCCATCTTTCTTACCTAAGGTTGTATAATATTTTATATGGTGCAGTCCATACCTCTTCCAGCATTCTTTGCTCCTCTGCATCCAGCAAAGGAGAAGGAATGACAGTATATACTGGACTCCAAGCATGCAGTTTCCTACCGCACTTGACAGGCAGAGTGGACGATCAGTTTTTGTGAGCTTGACGAAGAAGAGCTAGGCGTTGACCAATCCCACTATTTTGATTAGCACCTCATAGGACATTTGTGTTCACTCCACTGGTGTGGCTGCTTTCATAGTTCTTTCCACGTGTCCTTCTATATGGCACTTGCGTGGTCTCGTAGGCCAAATGACATCCTTAAAGCAGACCCTGTGTGGTCGTCCTTGCATACGTTTCCAAACATTGTTGCCTCATGTCTCAGGCATGTAGCAATTGGTACTTTGTCTCAACTGTGTTGCATGATTTCCTTGGTTAACTGACATGACTCCATCTCAGCTGGCAGGGAGACGCTTCTTTCGAAGGCATTCATAAGGTGAGACATTGACAGGAAGATGTATCCATCAGAAGAAAACTTTACTCACTTTGATTAACAATCTGTCTGGTGTATACATAGTATCTGAAAGACACACGTTTGTGATAGATTCCTTACCTTAGAATATCCCCAGGCGTCAGACTGGATCCCGAAAGTTTTTCCGTTAGTAGTACCCCTGCGCGTCAGTAGGTGGTGTCGTGCCGCTCTGCGTCCATCGCTGGCGTCGTATGCGCCGAGATGACGTCACGGAGACTACTTAGGTGCCACCCATGCGCGCTGACGTCAGTTCTTCCTTTTTCCGCGCCAGTAAGTGCAGATCCGGTTAGAGCACGTTCCTTAGTCACTTTTTGACTATCTTTTTGAGACTTTTTGTCTCCTGTAAATTTGAATTTGGTGTCGTAGGGAAGCCTGGTCTTAAGTCTTGTGGGGCCTGCCGGCGCAATATGTCGGTGGCGGACCCCCACGACATCTGTCTCTACTGCCTGGAGTGCGACCACGACTCTCGGGCCTGCATGGACTGTTTGGCCATGGCCCCGAAGGCCTTGAGGGAGCGGCGCCGGAAGCGGTTTGTGGTCCGGCACTTGTCCCCGCACTGTTCGTGGTCCAGGGGCCGCTCCAGGGAACGCTCGCGGGGCCACCATCATCGCTCCTCGGGCTCCAAGTCTTCACCCTCGGATTCGGGTAAGAGACGACACAAAAAGAAGTCGAAAAAGCATTGTCGCTCTCCGACGTCCCCCCGTCGACCCCTGGATGCGGACGAGGGGGACAGGGGTTCTTCCCCTGCGGCTCCTTCGGAGCCTGGGAGTCCCGCGGCCTACCCACCTTACCCGGGTCCGTCGGCGACTCCCGCTCAGGTGCAAGAATTTCTTGCCACCTTGGACCGCCTGTTTAGGCCTCGGGCTCCCGCCGGTGCGCCCTCGGGCCCGTGGTCTCGTGTCTGGATCCTGTCGGGCCGGCGGCTCCCGCCCCGGTGCCGCTGGATCCTGCGCCTCCGGCCACGGCGCCACAAGGTCCGGCACTGCGGGCTCCGGCGCTGCCCTCGGCTCCGCCTCCACCGCCGCAGTGGGTACCATTGATCCGGCCCCTGCCCAGGTTCTCGGACACATTAGTTCCTACCTGGGATCCGCACTTGGATACAGCGCCAATTCGGCCCCGTCCGACGCCGTTCCTGATGCCGTTTGTTCCTTTCCGGGTCCCTGCCCTGCAATCGCAGCCTGTCCCGCATGCGGCGGAGGTAGAGGGTGACTGGGAGGGGTCCGAGGACCCGCTTGCTCATCAGTGTGACTCCGAGCAGGACTGGGCGGACGAGTTAGAGGAGGCCGGCGGCCTTGATCTTTCCTCTGACCCGGGGTTTGCCTCTTCTCCACCTACCATGGAGGAGGGCGCCTCGTACACGATGGTGCTTCGTGGGCCGCTGAGGTCCTCCACCTTGATCTCCCTACGGTGGCCCTGAAGACTAATCTCCTCATTGAGGTGCTCCAGATGGCATCCACTTCGTCGGAGCCCCTGCTGCCATTTAACGACGCCCTCACTGACGTCTTGCTGGGCACTTGGTCGCGGCCAGCCACAGGGGCCCCGGTGGATAAGAATGTCGCCAGGCGTCATCGCCTGGCGCCGGGTGATCCTGCCTTTCTGACCACTCATCCTACGCCCGAGAGCCTGGTCATCCAAGCTTCGACGTCCCAGAGTGTCTTTCCCTCGGCTCCGCTGGATAAGGACTCTAAGAAGCTGGAGCAGTTTGGCAAGCGGTTGTTCTCTTCGGCCAGCTTAGGGCTGCGGTCAGTGAACACCGCATGCCTCTTGGGCCGCTATTCCCACGCGGTGTGGGATGCCGTTGCACAGGTGTTGCCTCAGTGTCCTGCAGAGGCTCAAGCTGTGCGGTCTCAAGCTGTTGCCGAGGGTAAGGATGCGGCTAAGTTTGCCGTTCGGTGTGGTTTGGACACCGCAGACTCACTAGGTAGAGTCTACGACTGTGGCGCTTCGTCGCCACGCCTGGTTGAGATCTACCGGGTTCTCGCCAGATGTGCAAAGCTCACTCATGTACATGCTCTTTGATGGCACCCGCCTGTTTGGCGATCAGGCCGGCAGTGCGCTGGAGCATTATAAGGACTTGCGGGCTACGGCCAAGTCCTTAGGTCTTTCCACAAAAAGCCTAGCCACTCCTGGTTTTCGTTCCTTTCGTGGCAACGGCAGGGGCGCCCAGGCACGTTCCTTCAGCAAGCCTGTGCAGAACCAACTGCAGCGCGGACGCGGCTTCCGCAGGGGTGGGTCTGGGAATCAGCGTGGGGGTCAATCCACCTCCGCCCCGCAGCTTCTGCCTCCAAACTTTCCTAAGACAGGATCCGCCATCACCTCCCCCACTGGCACGCTATCACATCGGACACGTGGGTGCTGCAGATCATCCGCAAGGGTTATTCCCTTCCCTTTCAGTCCACCCCTCCAGCCATGCCACCTCATTACTGCCGCATGTAGGGGGGTCACTTGGCGACTCTCCAGCAGGAAGTTACGACCCTCTTGGCCAAGGGGGCCATCGAGTGCGTTCTGGTGGCGGAAGTAGGGAGTGGTTGTTACTCCCACTACTTTCTGGTCCCCAAGAAGGACAAAGGGGGTCTGCATCCCATCCTGGACCTCCGGAACGTCAACCGCTTCCTCCGGAAGGAGAAGTTCAAAATGCTGACTCTGGCTCAGGTCTTGGCTGCCCTCTACCCTGGAGACTGGATGGTAGCGTTGGACGCATATTCTCACACCCCGTCCTCCCAACCACCGGCGTTACCTGCGGTTCACAGTAGGCTACGAGCAATTTCAATTTGCCGTGCTCCCCTTCGGCCTTACCAGCGCCCCTCTTGTGTTCACGAAAGTGATGGCGGTGGTCGCAGCTCATCTGCGCAGGTCAGGGGTGTCCGTCTTCCCCCTACCTCGACGACTGGTTGTTGAAGGCGGGCTCGCCCCAAACAGTCATCTCACACCTTCAGACTACGGCCGATCACCTGCATTTGCTGGGGTTCTCCATCAACGTGCCGAAGTCACACCTGAGTCCCTCTCAGCAGCTCCCCTTCATAGGAGCGGTTCTGGATTCGACGCAATTTCGGGTTTATCCTCCCGAGCAGCGAGTCTGGGATATTCAGACTATGATTCCAATATGTCAGCCTCTATCCCGGGTTTCAGTCAGGATGACCCTCCGGCTCCTGGGCCTACTGGCCTCCTGCATCCTGCTGGTGCAACATGCCAGATGGCATATGCGGGCTCTGCAGTGGGACCTGAAGTTCCAGTGGGCGTAGCATCAGGGCAACCTGTCCGATCATGTCCAGATCTCGGAGGGCACTGCACAACAATTGCAGTGGTGGCTCACGAATCGCGATTGGGTCAATGGCAGATCCCTCTCCCTTCCCCAACCTGAGCACAATGTGGTGACGGATGTGTCCCTCTTGGGATGGGGAGGCCACTTGGGAGAGGCAGAGATCGGAGGACACTGGTCTCCGGCGGTGTCCCGGTTCCATATCAACCATTTGGAGCTGCGGGCGATCCAACTTGCACTGAAGGCATTTCTTCTCTCTGTCCGGGGAAGTGTGGTGCAGGTGTTCACGGACAACACCACCGCCATGTGGTATTCCAACAAACAGGGAGCGGTGGGGTAGTGGACCCTATGTTAGGAGACTCTGCGCCTCTGGACATGGCTGGAACATCAAGGTATTACCTTGGGGGTTCAACACCTGGCAGGTTCTCTGAACGCCAGGGCGGACGAACTCAGCCTCTGGTGCTTGATGGATCACGAATGGCGTCTGCACTCGGACGGGGCGCAAGGTCTCTTTCTACAGTGGGGAGAACCTTGGTTAGATCTATTGGCCATCGAAGAGAATGCGCAATGTCATCAGTTATGCGTGTTGGAATTTCCAAGGCGGCACTCGCTCCGCGACGCTTTTCGGCGCGAGTGGAGTTGCTGTTTATTGTACGCCTTTCCGCCTATACCACTTCTGCCCAGAGTTCTGAAGAAGATTCGGCGCAACCGGGCCCAAGTCATCATTGTGGCTCTTTACTGGGCAAGAAGATACTGGTATCCCGAGCTACTCAGCATGGCAATAGATCCCCCGATCCATCTGCCTCTTCGGGAGGATCTTCTGTCGCAGCAGCAGAGGACCGTCCTCCACCCGAACCTGTCCAGCCTCCACCTCCATGTATGGAGATAAAGCGGCGACAGTTGACAGCTTTCGATCTTCCTCCCGAAGTCTGTGATGTCATTCCGGCAGCCAGGCGTCCATCCACTAAGACGGTGTACGCCTGCCGGTGGAACAAGTTTGTGGCGTGGTGCACAGCGAAGTCTGTGGATCCCCTTTCAGCCCCTCTTTCTGAGGTCCTTCTGTTCCTACTATCCTTGGCCCAGCAGGGCTCTGCTCTGGGCACTGTCAAAGGTTATCTTTCGGCCATATCCGCCTTTCTAAGGCTTCCAGATCAGCCTTCTCTTTTAAGTCTCCGGTTGTTAACCGTTTCCGGAAGGGCCTTATGCACACGTTTCCCCCCGTGCCTTTCTTAATGCCTCAATGGGACATAAATCTTGTCTTGACCTATCTGATGTGCGCTCCCTTTGAGCCCCATCATAACTGTCCTTTACGTCTTCTCACTCTCGAAACGGCTTTCCTGGTAGTGAGCTCCATGCTCTTTCTTCTAAACCTCCTTTCCTTTCTGTTGATCCGGACAAGGTGGTTTTAAGGACCCGTCCTTCTTTTTTGCCAATGGTTGTCACACCCTTCCACATCGGGCAGACCATCACCTTGCCCACCTTCTTTCCGCCTCCGCATCCCTCGAAAGAGCAAGAATGTCCCACCGTCTGGACCCAAAACGTGCGCTCTCGTTCTATCTGAAGTGCACACGGCAGTTCCGGGTGGATGACCAGCTCTTTGTTGGCTACGTGGGCGCCAAAAAAGGTCGGGCTGTGCACAAACTGACCATCCCTCGGCTGGTCGTTCTGTGCATCAAAGCGTGTTACTCGTTGGCTACGAAGGAGCCTCCTGTGGGGCTGCGTGCCCATTCTACCAGGGCAACGGCAGCCACTACTGCCTTGGGACACGGCGTTCCCTTGCAGGATATTTGTCAGGCAGCTACGTGGGCCACGCTGCACACGTTTACTAAGCATTACTGCCTTGACAATCTAAAAAAAACACGTTAGTTAGATTCCTCATCTTAGAATATCCCCAGGCGTCAGGCTGGATCCGGAAAGATTTTTGTAGCAATACCCCTTGCGCGTCGGTAGGCGTCGTCTGCGGCTCCGCGTCCGTCGTCGGCGTCGTGCGCTGGAATGACGTCGTCGGAGTACTTAGACGCCGCCCTCGCGCGCTGACGCAGTTCTTCTTTTTTCCACGCCAGTAAGTGCCGATCCGGGAAGAGCTTACCCCTAGTCATTTTTTGACTAACTTTTTTGTCATCTTTTGGCCTATTGACTCGACTCTGGTGCCAGTAGGATGCCTGGTTTCAAGGCCTGTGACGCCTGTCATCGCCTGATGTCGGTGACGGATCACCATCGCCGGTGCCTGTATTGTCTGGGGCCCGACCATGACGTGGAGTCGTGCCTCGATTGCAAGGCCTTGACGTCTAAAGCTAGGCGGAAGCGGTCCCGTAAGCTTCTCGAGCTTCGGCACTCGGCTCCGCGTCGCTCTCGGTCCAGGTCCAGGAGGAGGTCCAAGGACCGATCGTGAAGCCGCAGTCATCGCTCGTCGGGGGTCTTCGGGTAAGTCGAAGCCCTCCAAGAAGTCCAAGAGACGACATCGCTCTTCGGACTCCACTCGCCGGTCGCGCGACTCGGCTGAGGGTCAGGGTGGTCCCACCCCCGCGGCTCTGTCGGAGCCGCAGGAGCCGCGTCCGTCCCCATACCCGCCGGTCCCTGGGACTGACGCGACTCCGGCGGAGGTCAGTGCCTTCCTCTCGGCCATGAGGGGCCTGGCTCCGCCGTCGATGCCTGTAGGCACGGCTTCGGGCCCCGCAGGTTCGACTGGGCGACCTCGCGTGCCGGCGGCTCCAGCCCCGACGCTGTCGACGGCTCCGGCGCCGCAGGTCTCCGAGGGATCCAGACCTGGATCTCGGTCGGCGCCGGTCGACCTCACGACGCCTCCTCCGCCGGCGCCGACACCGGTTCCACCTCCGGCGCCGTCTCCGGACGATGCCGTTCCCCGGTTCAGCCCCGGACCCGGCGCCGCACCCGACGTCGATGGATGACCATTTCATCTACCGTCCGGCTCCGATCGTTCCTCCTGTTTATGAGGAATCGGATGACGGGGGCGACTGGGATGGGTCTGAGGACCCTATGGCCCTCCAGGGTCAACTTGCACAGGACTGGGCAGACGAACTGGGGGATGCCAGTGGTCTGGACACTTCGCCAGACGCTGGCTTCATCTCTCCTCCGACTGTGGCCTCGGAGGAGGGTTCAGCTTTTTCAGTGGTGCTGCGCAAGGTGGCCGAAGCCCTAGGGCTGGAGTTGCCTGCTGTGGCCGTGAGGACTAACATCCTCACAGAGGTCCTTCAACCGACAGCAAGCTCCACTGAGCCTCTGCTGCAGTTTAATGAGGCCCTCGTAGACGTTCTGCAGGGCACTTGGTCCGAGCCCTCCACAGTTCCCCCTGTGGACCGGAACGTTGCCCGGCGCCACCGCCCTGCTCCGGGCGACCCCAGTTTCCTCTCCCAACACCCCACCCCCGAGAGTCTGGTTAGCCAGGCCTCAACCTCCCAATCCTCCTTCCCGTCCGCTCCTCCGGATCGGGAATCCAAGAGGTTGGAACAGTTTGGCAAGAAACTGTTCTCGTCCCTGAGTTTGGGGCTGCGGTCTATAAATACCGCTTGCCTTTTGGACCGTTATTCCCACTCTCTGTGGGATACGGTGGAGGACGTGCTGCCCTTGTGCCCGGTGGAGGCCCGGGCACGACTCACTCAAGCACTTGCTGACGGTCGAGATGCAGCACGGCACGCCATACGGTGTGGACTTGACACCATGGACGCGCTGGGTCGGGCGATTTCCACCACGGTGGCGCTTCGGCGTCACGCCTGGCTGAGGTCCACGTCATTTTCAGGGGATGTCCAGAGTTCCCTCGTGGACATGCCCTTTGATGGCACTCGCCTTTTTGGTGAGAAGGCGGACAGTGCGCTGGCTCGGTTCAAGGACTCCCGGGCCACGGCCAAGTTTTTGGGTCTTTCGGCCCCGCGGCCGCAAACTTCCGCCTTTCGTGGCCAAGGAAGGGGCGCCTCCTCGTGTCCGCCCAGCCACCGGCCGCAGAACCAACCTGGTCGCGGACGTGGATTCCGCCGAGGCGGTACTGGAGGTTAACGTGCCGGTCAGTCCACATCTACCTCGGCAACATCCGCCTCGAAGCTCTCCTAGTCAGAGCTTTCAGGCCCATTCAACGCCAGTGGGCGGCAGAGTTCGCCATCACTTGCTCCACTGGCGCTCCATCACGTCGGACAAGTGGGTGCTGCAAATCGTCCGAAGGGGCTACTCCCTCCCCTTCGAGACGACCCCTCCAGCCATGCCACCGCTGAACCACCGTATGTCGGGGGATCATTTGCATCTTCTACGAGAGGAAGTTTCGGCCCTCTTGGCCAAAGAGGCCGTCGAGCGCGTTCCTGGTCCGGAAGTAGGTCGTGGTTGTTATTCCCACTACTTTCTGGTTCCCAGGAAGGGCAAAGTGGGCCTACGCCCGATCTTGGACCTCAGGAGCGTGAACTCCTTCCTCTGGAAGGACCGTTTCAAGATGCTCACTTTAGCTCAGGTTCTGGCTGCCCTAGACCCTGGAGACTGGATGGTAGCGTTGAACTTGCAGGACGCTTATTTCCACATCCCCGTCCTGCCGGCCCACTGGCGTTACCTGCGGTTCACGGTGGGTCAGGAGCACTTTCAGTTCACCATGCTCCCCTTCGGCCTCACCAGTGCCCCTCGGGTGTTCACGAAAGTAATGGCGGTGGTC
The DNA here is from genome assembly GCF_964204655.1 of Triturus cristatus. Classification (NCBI taxonomy): domain Eukaryota; kingdom Metazoa; phylum Chordata; class Amphibia; order Caudata; family Salamandridae; genus Triturus; species Triturus cristatus. Next base: position 694,011,036 of record NC_140588.1, read on the forward strand.
GCAGCTCATCTGCACCGATCAGGGGTTCAAGTCTTCCCCTATCTCGACGACTGGCTGTTGAAGGCAGGCTCGCCCCAGCAAGTAGTCTCCCACCTCCAGACTACGGCCGACCTCCTGCACTCGCTGGGGTTCTCCATCAATGTGCCGAAGTCGCACCTGAGTCCCTCCCAAAAGCTCCTTTTCATTGGGGCGGTTCTCGATTCGGCGCAGTTCCGGGTCTATCCGCCGGAACAGCGGGTCTGGGACATTCAGGCCCTGATCTCCATCTTCCGGCCTTTGTCCTGGGTTTCAGTCAGGTTGGTGCTGCGGCTTCTGGGGCTGATGGCCTCCTGCATCCTGTTGGTACCTCACGCCAGGTGGCGGATGCGGGCTCTGCAGTGGGACCTGAAGTTTCAGTGGGCCCAGCATCAAGACAACCTGTCCGACCATGTCTTGATCTCGGAGGGCACTGCGAACCAGCTGCAGTGGTGGCTCACGAATCGTAATTGGGTCAGCGGCAGATCCCTCTCCCTACCCCAACCGGAGCATGTCGTAATGATGGATACGTCCCTCCTGGGATGGGGGGGGCCATATGGGAGAGGCGGAGATCAGAGGACTCTGGTCTCCGGCGGAGACTCGGCTCCATATCAACCTCTTGGAGCTGAGGGCGATCCGACTTGCACTAAAAGCCTTCCTTCCCTCTGTCCGGGGAAGTGTCGTGCAGGTGTTCACGGACAACACCACCGCCATATGATATTGCAAAAAACAGGGCGGGGTGGGGTCATGGACCCTTTGTCAGGAGGCTCTGCGCCTCTGGACATGGCTGGAACATCAGGGCATCACCCTGGTGGTTTAACATCTGGCGGGCTCTCTGAACGCCAGAGCAGACTAACTCGGCCGCCGGTGCATGATGGATCACGAATGGCGTCTGAACTCGGACGTGGCGCAAGGTCTTTTTCTGCAGTGGGGAGAGCCTTGGTTAGATCTATTCGCCACCGAAGAGAACGCGCAATGTCAGCAGTTCTGCGCGTTGGAATTTCCAAGGTGGCACTCGCTCGGAGACGCTTTTCGCCGCGAGTGGAGTTGCGGTCTGTTGTACGCCTTTCCGCCTATACCACTTCTGCCCAGAGTGCTGAAGAAGATCAGGCGCGACCGGGCCCAAGTCATCTTGGTGGCTCCGGATTGGGCACGAAGGTACTGGTATCCCAAGCTACTCAGTATGTCCATCGATCCCCCGATATGACTGCCTCTTCAGGAGGACCTTCTGTCGCAGCAGCAGGGGACGGTCCTACACCCGAACCTCTCCAGCCTCCACCTCCATGCGTGGAGACTGAGCGACGACAGTTGATGCCATTTGACTTGCCTCCTGAAGTCTGTGATGTCATTCTGGCAGCCAGGCGTCCCTCCACAAAGACGGTATACGCCTGCCGGTGGAACAAATTTGTGGCATGGTGCACAGCAAAGGCTGTGGATCCCCTTTCCGCCCCTCTTTCTGAGGTTCTACTCTTTCTTCTTTCTTTGGCCCAGCAGGGCTCTGCTCTGGGCACCTTGAAGGGTTATCTTGCTGCAATCTCTGCTTTCTTAAGGCTTCCTGATCAGCCTTCTCTTTTCAAGTCCCCTGTTGTCTCTCGTTTTCTTAAGGGCATTACTCATATGTTCCCTCCTGTTCCATTCGTAATGCCTCAGTGGGACTTGAACCTTGTTCTCACTTTTCTGATGTGCGCTCCCTTTGAGCTCCTTCACAACTGTCCAAATCGTCCACTGACTCTGAAAACTGCCTTCCTGGTGGCTATCACCTCCGCTAGGCGGGTGAGTGAGCTCCAGGCTCTGTCAGCTAAGCCTCCTTTCCTTTCGGTTCATCCGGATAAGGTTGTCCTCCGGACACGTCCTTCTTTTCTTCCTAAAGTCGTGACTCCCTTTCACATCGGGCAATCTGTCACGCTGCCCACCTTCTTTCCGCCTCCGCATCCTTCAAAAGATGAAGAGAGGCTCCACCGTCTGGACCCAAAACATGCGCTGTCCTTTTATTTGGACCGCACAAAACAGTTCCGGGTGGACGACCAACTTTTTGTTGGATATGTAGGTGCTAAGAAGGGTAAAGCTGTGCATAAGCTGACCACCTCGCGATGGGTCGTGTTGTGTATTAAACTCTGCTATTCCTTGGCGAAAAAGGTCCCTCCTGTTGGGCTGAGAGCCCATTCCACCCGGGCCACAGCGGCGACAACTGCCCTGGGACGGGGAGTCCCCTTGCAGGACATCTGTCAGGCGGCAACGTGGGCTTCACTGCACACGTTTGCCAAGCACTATTGCCTGGACAGCCAAATCCGGAGAGACGGCTTCTTTGGCCGTTCTGTTCTCCAGGACTTTCTGGTGTGATCTTGGTTCGCATACCCACCTCCGGGGTTGGTATTGCTGGGGTATCTATTCTAAGGTGAGGAATCTAACTAACGTGTTTCTTTCAGATGCACAAGTTACTTACCTTCGGTAACGATGTATCTGTAAGAAACATTAGTTAGATTCCTCACCGACCCACCCAGCGTCCCCGTTCTGCGAACCGACATCTAGGGTTAAGGTTCTCCCTTTCAGGGCCCTAGATTTTTTGGCACCAGTGTCGGTCTCTTGCATGGCTCAGCATCCCTGGAGCGGAAAGCTATGTATAAGAACTGACGTCAGCGCGCAAGGGCGGCGTCTAAGTACTCCGACGTCATTCCGGCGCACGACGCCGACGACGGACGCGGAGCCGCAGACGACGCCTACTGACGCGCAAGGGGTATTGCTACAAAAATCTTTCCGGATCCAGCCTGACGCCTGGGGATATTCTAAGGTGAGGAATCTAACTAACTAATGTTTCTTACAGATACATCGTTACCGAAGGTAAGTAACTTGTTCGTCAATTCCGGAGAGACTGCTTCTTTGGCCGTTCTGTTTTACGTGACTTTCTGGTGTAATCTCTTTGCAGACCCACCACCGGGGTTGGTATTGATGGGGTATCTATTCTAAGGTAAGGAATCTATCACTAACGTGTCTCTTTCAGATGCACAAGTTAATACTTGTGTAACGATATATCTGTAAGAGACATCAGTTAGTGATAGATTCCTTACTGCCCCACCCATCCTCCCCTTTCTGCGAATTGATTCTGGGTTAAGGTCATCCCTTTCAGGGCCCTAGTTTCATGGCACCAGTTATCGGTTTCTTGCATGGCTCTGCGTTTCTGGCGCGGAAAGTAGTGTACAGAACTGACGTCCGCGCGCATGGGTGACGCCAGCGACGAATGTGGAGCCGCATGACGCCACCTACTGACGCTCAGGGGTACTGCTAACGAAAAAACTTTCCGGATCCAGTCTGACGCCTGGGGATATTCTAAGGTAAGGAATCTATCACTAACTAATGTCTCTTACAGATATATCGTTACAGAAGAAGTGACTTGTGCATTCCGACAAATTCACCACTGTCATCTGTCCTCCACGACAAGTGAATACTGTGATTAATAAGATGCCAAGATATGCAGATTTATCATGTGTTGTATTTGTCACTTCTGTGGCGCTCTCAGCTCCTATCTGCAGGTCTTGATGATAAGTGTACAACATTACACGGACTGATTTCAGCTTCCTGATGGTACCTAATGTACTCTGTAAACAAGACATCCAGAGATGTAGTGTTGCTCCTCGAGTCGCATGGCGGTGCTGAAGATTCATTGAAGGAAAAGGCTTTCTGGACCCGTCTACTTTCTTATTTGTAACGTGAGGAATCTGTGGAAAGCTTATGTATCCACCCAAAATATCATTACTGACAGTAACTGCATATTTCTGCTTAGTCTGCTGCAATTCAAAGCCAGCACTAGATCCATACCTATCATTTGTGCTAAAAAGGATCATGTTCAAATTCTGCTCAAAGTACATAGCTGGAATATTAAGGTAGCAGCATGTTTTTTTTTCTTGTGTATTTTTGTTGCAGATGGTTTAAAATGGAAAAAGAAAAACCTACATCATCAGCCTTCAAACTCCATCGGAATTGGCTTTGCCAGTGCTTGGTTATCCCGTTACCAAATAGGTTGCAGCTCTGTCTTTTATTTTACTATTCTAGTTATATAGTTGCAATTATATTGTATTCGCCTGTGATGTATTGTCTCTGAGTTAGTCTCAGTGGGAGGAAAATAAAACTGGTTTTGGCATTAACAATCTCTGGCTTTTTTTTATGGAAGCTCCTGATCAAGATGTTAGTTTGTGGGTTTTGCCCTGAACTAGGCTCATTGAGTTTCCCACCTAATAGGTAAATTCACTTATATATGTAGTGTATACACAATTAATATGTATGGAAAATGTTTACTTGCAGGGAAATTCACCTCAGAATATTATCATATTTATTGGTTTTCTTGAAAACATAGCTTGGTTTTTCTGTTCTGTGGAGTGATGAGTGTTTACTTTTGAATGTTTTTTAAACAGTATGAAGTGGCACAGTACCTGAACATCATTTGATGACTCTGCACATAGTACATCCCTTTAAAGCACAGGACGCCCATTCAGTTATTGATCTGTTTTCTCTATTGTTGAAGTGGACTCTACACTCCTTTAATCAGGGTTTAATCATGCTTAAATCAATAAATACACTGTTTAAAGGTCTCCTTTTAAACCTCTTTGTATTTTTATTTTTTTTATTTTTTTATTTTCTGTTGTATGTTTATGTACGTTTTTGTTATCCTCACCATGGAGTACCCATAGTGGAACCAAGGTCCTAATTTATTGTCTCGTATGTGGTGATCTACACACAATACCTGTAGAGATTTCATGATGTAAGTTATGGGTACTCACAAACATTTTACCAGGGGCTAAAAAGTTTGATCTGTGATGGGACCGAGGGCCTCATTGTAGCCAATAGGGTGGCGGTCGGAAGTTTGGGGCAGGGTTGGTGGTAAGGTGGGTGTAGGGGAAGCAAAATATATACTTCTAGTGGCTGTGAAGGTGAAACCAGAAAACCTAGGATTAATCCCAGCTTCCCCACTTAACCAAATTGTGTAATCCTAGGCAATTGTTCTACTTCATTTCCCATCTTTTTCTTCATTATCACATGCACGAAGACCCCAAAATACAGGATTTCAGGATGTGTGCTGTACAAAACTTTCTTTGCGTTTGATTTAATTAACTATAATGTTGTTCATGTATAATATGAACCTAGGCTACCCAAAGAGTGCACATAATAATTGGGTTGCCGGAGTTCACTCTTGGCATTGTTGTCAGGGTAGGGGAAAGCATGAATATTTCTAAATTCATGGTTAAAATCTACCACTTTAAAAAATATATATTTCTCAGTGCACTTTGCTGCAAAAGGTCTTTAAAAATGAAGGTGTTCCTAAAGTTAACCAGTGCAGGACACACTCGTTACTTCCCAGCTTTAGCTTGAATTACCCTTTAAATAAATGTTTGCTTGTTCATAGAACATTTTTTTAATATTAGCGCTGAGTGATTTATCAGCAGCCAAGTGCTGCTGTTGACTAGGAGGCCACTTGTAAAGGTCAGGAGGGCCACATGCGGTCTCCAGGCCGTACTTTGAATATTACTGATGTAAGTGTTCATGAGCATTTTGTACCACAATATTAGATGAACATTTTTATGACCCAGTATCCAATGGGAATTCTGCAGCACTCATTCAGATATTTTTTTTGCCTCAATGTTTGATGCTCCATCACCCTATATCCAGTCAACAAGCTTTGAAACATTGGAAGAAGTAATCCACATATTATGACTTTAAGCTATAAATAGAGGCCCCTCACAAGACATTTTTGACTTCTCAGGTGAATACGTCTAAATTAAAAGCTAAAGACAAACTTGGGCTCAAGCAATTGTATAGATTAACTGTTTGGAAAATAAACATGGTATGGTTGGGCAAAGTCACAAATCTTAATTCTGTGTCTTTAACTAATGTTTCTTAAAATCTTAACCCCTTGAGTGCCCATGACGAGATGGTCTCATCATGGGCCGCGGTTGCGCTGTGCCCATGACGAGACTATCTCGTCATGAGCCCCGCCCGCTAATGAAACGCCCGGCACAGGGCGTGGAAAGGGCGGGGCACTCAAGGGGTTAACATCTGTAAGAAAATGAAGAGATTTTCAAGATTAGGATCATGCACCAACGATCAAATTTAGATTACTTTGTTTACTGGAAAGATTCATGAACTTGCATTAATTGTATCTAGTCTGTGTTGGAACTGTAGCATAAACAAAATTGCATGTCGATCCATTGTAAGTCTGAATTAAAACCCTCCAAAGATACATAGATTGCAGCAGCTGTTTCATCGTCTGTATTAAAAAAAGGGTTCTTTCATGAAGCAAAATATCCAAATATGTGTAATGATGTTTGGCCCAGTTTAATTGAATTGTATGACAACATATGGTATAGTAGTATTGTACGTAGGCTTTTAAACAAATATATATATATATATTTGTTTTTTTCTTTTATTCTTTACATCAACAAAACTACCATCATTACTTACATTAAAGTAACTGTCCTGTAAATTGGCCATCTCTTGCGCCATCAGTGTCTCTTCAGCAGCATTAGCTACAGGACTGTGCAGCTGGAGCCTCTGTCCCTCTTATCCCCTTTCTGCTTGTAGTATCTAAGTGCATCCCTGCCCCTGGGCTATTTTCAGATGTCCTACAGTGTCTGTCTGGTGACCATGTCGGGTTAAAAGGGCTCCCATTCTAAGCCATAATAAGGTTCAATTGTCCTCACACCCTCTGGAACTTCTCTGGAAGCCTCTTGCTTCATAGACCACTCTTTCCGCCTTCATAGAATGTATTGTGCCTATTGGATGTAGGTTTATCCTCTCCCAGTCTATCCCTAACCTGTGTCCTACTTCGCTTAAGCGTTGTCCTATACCACCTCTAATTGTTTCTCTTCTCAATTTCACACTTAAAAATAGATTTTGATAGAATACATATCCTGTAGGGACACTTGTATTCATCAGAGTAATGTTGATCCATAGGATATAAGAATTCTATCTACATTTTGGAAGAGACATTTGTGAGTTTCCATTCTCATTGTGGGCGTTGGGTGGATTTGCTGCTGTGAAAGGTTGGATAGCTATGTTTCACCTTGTTCATTAGTAACTGAATTCCATTAGTGAGGGCCTGCGAAACCTGATGGGTTTGCATCAATGTTTGAGCTTTCGAAATGTGGCCAAAGAGCACAGTTATTTGAACTTGACCCTGTGTTGCTCTGCAAACTAATGCACCATGAACTACAAATTCAATTTACAGTATCAGATGGATATTTTATGGCTTTATTTCTTCTGTTATTAGGTAGAATGTTTCTGAGAGATAACAGTATGGATTGTCATTCATTTTAGATACTTTAGAGCATGTAAGATGTGTGTTCTTATCTATTTCTTACCAATGGTCATTTTAAAGCTAAAACAGTTAATATCATATTTAACTTTCCGCCAACACATTGTCTTCCCATGTCATTATCCAGGCACATTATTCATTTTTATTAAAGATTGTAATATAAAAGCACATATTCTGTCACATTTTTCCATGGACACTAATTCCGATGAATTTTGATAATGGCACACCATGCGTCGTGTATCTGTTACCTTGGCTTAGTAATGCAAAAAGTATTTGTTATCTTAATATATTATACTACACTATCTTATTGTTCACAGAACTGTATTCCGATTATACTAATTGTATTTCCTGGTACAGTTGTTGGATTTTTCTTATCTGTTCACCATATAATGTCTTCATTTTATCACTGTGCTGCCACTTCAAATTTGGAGCTCTGTGCTACAGAGTTCTTACTGTAGTCAATTAAAATATTCAGATTATGCCAATATAGCGATTTAATCAATGGGACAAGCCTGGATACCCTTCTCTTTATAGCCGGTCCGATCTCAAGTCTGGGCCAGTGTTCATCACTAAATACTTAAAAACAGCTTTCACTTTGTCAAATATGTAACTTTCATAAAATGTTTGACATAGAAGTAAGGTGGCTGTTCAGTTATAAGGTGAGCAAAGCTTGCATACGCCGTCTCGAGTAAAAGAAGCTGCTCAGCATTTTTCCAAGTATGTGTAAACATTCTGATTAGCAAGGGCAATGTTTAAGATACTCTCAAAGTACTGATCAGTTGTGAAATACATAGTTGCAGTTTTCTTGTAGTGTGACTTGTTCTTAATACTATGTGTTACCTATAAGGATGTGTGATGTTTTGTATGAAGTCTGCTTGCTTGTTGGAGGAGATGAATGTTTGAAATCTGTGAAGGCACTTGGTTTTTTCTACATGCAGGGCATGGGCCTTCTTTTTGAGCTCTTTTATTGGTGTGTAAAGTACACATTAACATTGCAGGCATACATTTTATCCAGTGATTTGACCCATAGCTTTTGCTCTGAATTTTAGGAGAAATTGGTTCTTCAGATGTCCTCGCAAGAAACCGATGCGACTGGTGAGAGGCCGCTGAAAATCCCTAAAGAGATCTGGCTTCTGGTTGATCACCTTTTTACATATGCCTGCCACCAGGTGAGGGTGAACCATGGTAGTTTTGTAATACCAGCTGAAAAAAAAATATTCTGTTGGGGTAAACAAAAATAGTGCTGTTCTCTAAACTGCAATGGGTGCCTGGGCAAGTACAACTCTGGGAAAACATTTGCTCTTTCATAGTCATTATTTCTTTTTAGTAGGTTACATTATCAGACATTTAGAAGTGTTAATATTTTATGATATTAGCCAATAATATATGTATAACAATATGATCTCATGTCCGGACCATTGAACATCAGAATGCAAATCTTTTCAGTGCTTTATTGTAAGATACAAGATGTTAGAACGAGAGATCCAGTGTTTCAGAACTCAAATACTGCCAGCTGCGACCGTTGGCTCTTACTCGCTGTTGCTCTGTACATCCTGGCACGGGTGCTAAGGAGCCAGGCTCAGAGGTAATATTGCCCAGATACAATTGCAAATCCAGAGGTTATAGTGCTGTCTCTATTGGAAGTCCCAAATTGTGCTTTTATCAGCTTTAAGGCAGAGTTAAAAAAAATATATATTTCTGTTCCACACTCTTGAGATGACAAATGCCAAGAGACTTGCAAGGTGGTGTGCACTGTATGAATCCTTTTTTTATTCATTCTTATTCATTCAGGTACTCAATAGTCTTTCACAAAGTGTTATAAAATGTGGTACAATTAAGGTTCCTTAAAAACTAAATGGTTGTTAGGAGTTCAAAACAGGTCATTTCAATCAGGGTACCGTTGCCATTTTGAACCAAGTAATAGTAGATAAGCGAGTCTTCATTAAGATAAAGTAGTTTAGAGAGTACCCAAGAGATTAAAAAAAATTAGGAACACATACACACTACCTCTCTCCCCCCACCTAAATTTCACAAAGAAAGTTGAAAAATTATAGGAATTCACAAATGTTCAGAGGTACACCTCAAAAGCTGTGCCAGGCTCAGTTTTATGGCGTACATATTGGAAGGTGATATGACATAGTCATCAGGATTCCATTCCTACTCTGTGGTGCTTTCCATAGCGGGGACACCTTTTTGTTTCTCCTCAGGAAATTCTTTTTTTTCGTCCTAGAGAAAGCCCTTTTACCTACAATTCCATAAATCTGATGGTGCCACATTACTCTTCCCAAAGTAAGAAGAGACTTATGGCAGCCCTTGGATGGAGTACAAATCTTACTATTTCCTGGTTTGAACCTGTAATGAGAGAAGTTTTGGAATGCCCACAAACATACATGTTTATGGAGTTTCATAAGTGTAACAGGATTAACTGTTTTTTGGACCATCTATTTTCCACACTTTTATAGGATTTGCTGTTTCTGAGACCAGTGCCAGTAATTGGGTTTATTCCTTCCAGTTAATTCTTTGCAAATTCTTCGCAGACATACATTTGATTTTAAACTTGCATTTATGACTGATTTTATCTTTGTTAATAGTATCCATTAATGATTTGAACAATGATAGATGCAGTAAATTAAAGAGTTTTGTATGACTTGCAAAAGTCCATTCGAACAAGGATATGTAAAGAAATTAAATGGGCTCAGATGTTACTTGTCCTGGCTGCAAAATTTTGATTTTAGTCTCAACAGAAGGCAAATGTAACTTTAGCCCCTCAGCTGTCCTCTGAACCATTATTGTGAATGAGGAACTCTATTCCATTGGTGGCACATGCGGCAAGTCAAGCTGGGTCTTGAGAGGGGAGTGGTCAAGCCCATTGGTGTTCCGTAAAGCAATGTATAAGGCATAATCAGTGTAATGAGGTGGAAGCTAGCCACCGCCCTCACGATCATCATAAACATGCTGGGGTGCACCCTGCTCCAGCACAGGGCCAGAATCTGAACCCAAAATACAATGGAGCCTCTGCTGATAACTGGGGCCATGTAGAGGCACAAAGTTAGTCAGATGCGCCTTTGTATTTTCGTAGGTCAACATCGGTTCAGGGTCCAACATGGGCACCTGCACCTGAACATCCTTTGATGCCGGTGGAGTGGGATGGCTGGAACTGGCGTGGACCGAGGGGTCAAAGAAGAAGTCTGTCCTGGAGTCAGTGTGGTCCCAGTGGGATAGACTTTGTCCGGGATTTACCTCCTGGTGGAAACATGACCGAGGCTCTCTGCAGTTCCATTGGGCTCAAAGATGCATCAGAGGGAACAAGAAGTGCACTGAATATTTGCAGCATGGCCTCTTTGAAGGCCTTGGTTTGCTGCAGGGTTGACAGTGGTCCCAGAAACTTGGGCACAGCTGAGGAATCGACTCAGTGACCAATGATATCACTGAACTGTGACTCAGTAACGCTGTTGGGCCTTCCCCTTGAAGTTGGAGTGGTGAAACGGAGTCTAGTCTCATTTAGCTTTTTTATGCTTGTATTTGGACTTGGACTTACTGGAAGACTTTGTGCTGGAAGTGCAATGGTTGCTGGACTGCGTCTGAGCCCATGATATGGAGCAGGATCTATGTGAAAGCAGGGACTTTTTGTGCTCTGTGACCTACAGCTTCGCCATCTTGTCTTGAATGACTTTTGTGTGCTTACTTATCATACACCTTAGTATCTGAAAGAGACACGTTAGTGATAGATTCCTTACCTTAGAATATCCCCAGGCGTCAGACTGGGTCTGGAAAGTTTTCGTCAGCAGTACCCCTGCGCGTCGGTAGGCGTCATCGTACGGCTCTGCGTACTTCGATGGTGTCGTAGCCGTCGAGATTACGTCGTCGGAGCTACTTAGACGCGCCCACACGCGCTGACATCAGTTCTTTCTTTTTCTGCGCCAGCAGCACAGATCCGAGAGAGAGCGGTGCCCCTAGTTAAAAGTTTTAACTTGGTTTCTGACAACTTGTTTTGTCGTGTACTCGACTCCTGGTGCAGTAGGGATGCCCGGGTTTAAGTCCTGTAGGGCCTGCCGTCGGAACATGTCGGTAGCGGACCCGCACAACGTGTGTCTCTTCTGCTTGGGGCACGCCCATGACCCCGAGGCGTGCCCCGATTGTTGGGCCATGGTGCCGAAAGCTTTGCGGGAGCGTTCCCGAAAGTTGTTGGAGGTCCGGCAATCAGTTCCACGCCGATCGAGGTCCTGCTCCCGTGGGAGGTCGAGGGACCAGTCGCGGTGCCATCAGCATCGTTCGCCGGAATCAGGGACAGGTAGGTCACGGCGCCATAAAAAGTCGAAGAAACGTCGTCGCTCTACCTCTACTCCTCACCGATTGTGGGACGCGATGGAGGGGGCGGGCGGTCACTCACCCGCAGCTCCGTTGGAGCCTCCATTGCTGCCTGCGGCCTACCCACCCTTTCCAGGCCCACACGCAACTCCGGACAAGGTACAGGCCTTTGTGTCGGCCTTGCGCCACTTGTTTGCCCCATCGGGTCCCTCCGGAGCGCCTTCTGATCCCGCGGACCATTGGGTGGATCTGCCCCCGTGCCGCCGCCTTTGGCCTCGGCTACGCCAGCACCATCCCCTGCGGTGTCGCTGGCTCTGGCCTAGGCGCCACCACCGACGACGGACGGCGCCGAACGAGGATTGGTCTCTTACCCCCCGATTCCATTTCTTGGTCGGTAGTTTGTCCCATTTCCCAGGGCACCTCGTCCTTACCGGCCTCCTCAGCAACCACGTTACAGGGAGTACTGGGAGGGGGTCTGAAGACCCTCTTGCAGCTCAATGCGAGGATGAGCCTGAATGGGAAGGCGACATGGAGGGTATAGTGGATCTGGCCTGGTACTCTCTCCCCTTCTTCCGTGGCTACGGAGGAGGTTGGGACTTTTTCAGTGGTGTTGCGTAGGGCGGCTGAGACTCTAAACCTCTAGCTCCCTTCTGTACCTATCAGGACCAATCTCCTGACTGAGGTGTTGCAGCCACCGTCCTCCTCTGCGGAGCCGCTGCTGCCCTTCAATGAGGCGCTTACTGGCATCCTGTTGAGCACCTGGAACAAACCTAACACAGGGGTTCCTGTAGATAAGGGTGTGGCACGACGCCATCACCCGGCGCCGGGCGACCCCAGCTTTCTCACACAACACCCGACGCCTGAGAGTCTGGTTGTCGAGGCTTCCGCCTCACCGAGCGCATTCCCTTCTGCTCCCTCGGACAAGGAATCTAGGAGACTGGAGCAGTTTGTGAAAAAGATTTTCACTTCTGCCAGTTCTGGGTTGCGAGCGGTGAATACTGCGTGCCTGTTGGGCCGCTATTCCCATTCTGTGTGGGACACCGTGGCACAGGTGCTGCCTTAGGGGCCTGTGGAAGCACAGGCGGTTCTCTCCCAGGCCATTACCGAAGGGAGGGATGCTGCTAAATTTACTATCCATTGTGGGCTTGACACGGCCGATTCCTACGGCAGGACACTTTCCACAACGGTGGCGCTCCGCCGTTAGGCTTGGCTCAGAACTACTGGCTTCTCTGGGGATATCCAGAAAACTTTGTTGGACATGCCCTTTGATGGCACGTGCCTCTTTGGTGACAAGGCGGATAGTACCCTGGAACGCTTTAAGGACTCTCGGGCTATGGCCCAGTCCTTGGGTCTCGCCACCATGCGTACGCCCTCGGGGTCCACTTTTCGCTCCTTTCGAGGTCAGGGTCGAGGTGCCCAAGCACGTTCCTTTCAGACCCGCAAGCCTGCGCAGCCGCAGTCTCAGCGGGATGCTTATTTTCATATACCCATCCTGCCAACACGGTTCACGGTAGGCCACAAGCACTTTTAGTTCACCGTGCTCCCTTTCGACCTTACCAGCGCCCCTCGGGTGTTCACGAAGGTGATGGCAGTGGTCACAGCTTATCTGTGCAGATCAGGGGTTTGAGTCTTCCCCTATTTGACGACTGGCTGTTGAAGGCTGGCTCGCCCCAGGCAGTCGTCTCCCACCTCCAGACTACGGCGACCTCCTGCATTTGCTGGGGTTTTCCATCACACCCAATTCCCTCTCAGAAGCTCCTCTTCCTCGGAGCGGTTCTGGATACGGCGCAGTTTCGGGTTTATCCTCCCGAACAGCGAGTCCAGGACATTCGGGGTATGATTCTGATCTTTAGGCCCTGGTCCTGGGTTTTGGTCAGGAAGACCCTGTGGCTGCTGGGCCTCATGACCTCCTGCATTCTGCTGATCTATCATGCCAGATGGCATATGCGGGCTCTGCAGTGGGACCTGAAGTTACAGTGGACGCAGCATCGGGGAAACCTGTTCGACTACGTCTAGATCTCGGAGGGCACTGCACAGGACTTGCAGTGGTGGCTCACGGACCAGCGTTGGGTCAGCGGCACATCCCTCTCTCTTCCCCAACCGGAGCACACAGTAGTGATGGACGCATCCCTCCTGGGATGGGGCGGCCCATTGGAGAGGCAGAGATCAGAGGTCTCCGGCGGAGTCTAAGCTCCATATCAAACTTTTGGAGCTCAGGGCGATCCTACTTCCACTGAAGGCATTCCTTCCCTCTGTCAAGGGGAGAGTAGTGCAGGTGTTGACGGACAACACCACTGCCATGTGGTACTGCAACAAACAGGGCGGGGTGGGGTCGTGGACCCTATGTTAGGAGGCTCTTCGTCTCTGGACGTGGCTGGAAAGTCGAGGCATTTCCTTGGTGGTTCAACACCTGGCAGGTACCCTGAATGCCAGGGCGGACGAACTCAGCTGCAGGTGCATGTTGAATCACGAACGGCGTCTTCACTCATCGGTGGCGCAAGGTCTCTTTCAGCAGTGGGGAAATCCTTGGTTAAATCTGTTCGCCACTGAAGAAAATGCGCAATGTCAGCAGTCCTGAGCGTTGGAATTTCCAAGGCGAGGAGAAATAACATGGGGACCCGATCTGGTAGCCTAAGGACCTCGGGTAATTGCTTATTTTAAAGAACAAAGGTCCTTAGCATAAGAGTAAATAGTGAACGCATTTCTACATAGACTACAATGAGCACTATGAGTAGTCTTTTAATGTCCAGCCGGACAAAGGAACATTTATTCAAATAAAATAAAAGGGGAATGAACGGAATAAGGGAAACAACCAGGGTGGAAAAGGGCACAATCCTGTACCGTGCTTGGAAGTAAAGGGATGGAAAGAATGGAAACAAGAAAGAAATAACAGGCAAAGAATTTTGTTGATTGAAGAGCAAAAGGTGGCTTACATTACACGATAATCTTAAGTAAGCTCATACCAGCGAACAACACAATAGAATTTACACAGTGGTTAAATTGTGGTGTTTGCTAAACAAGTCGACGTTTCGATCCCTAGCTCTTAATACTGTGGGATCATCATCAGGACTAGAATGTGAACTGTTGCCTGATAAGTTGTTTGAAACAGCCTGGCGAGCGGCTCTGCGGGTGCCTGATGCAAAGTGGGAGGCCTGTGACTGTCTCAGGATGGACCTCGGGCGAGGAGAGAATTGGTCCGTAGAATGCCGGACAGGCGGCCAAGGTGAGCGAAGGCAATGCAGTGATGACGCAGGGGGGATCCAGCAGGCGCTGTGGAGTGCTGGAGCTTGGAGGAATGATTGAAAGCGCGGGAGGCCGGAGCAAGTTGTCCTTTGGGCCTGATTGTAAGGTGGGCTTTGGGAGAAGTTCGGCCAGCGAAATTGGCTGCGAACCGGTTCGGGACCGGAGCTCAGAAAGAGTCGCCGGAGGCCGGAGGGAGCAAGAATCTGCTGTTCCTTGAGGCGTGATAGCTTGCCTTTCTGATGATGATCCCACAGTATTAAGAGCTAGGTATCGAAAAGTCGACTTGTTTAGCAAACACCACAATTTAACCACTGTGTAAATTCTATTGTGGTGTTCGCTGGTATGAGCTTACTTAAGATTATCGTGTAATGTAAGCCACCTTTTGCTCTTCAATCAACTAAATTCTTTGCCTGTTATTTCTTTCTTGTTTCCATTCTTTCCATCCCTTTACTTCCAAGCTCGGTACAGGATTGTGCCCTTTTCCACCCTTGTTGTTTCCCTTATTCCGTTCATTCCCCTTTTATTTTATTTGAATAAATGTTCCTTTGTCCGGCTGGACATTGGAAGACTACTCATAGTGCTCATTGTAGTCTATGTAGAAATGCGTTCACTATTTACTCTTATGCTAAGGACCTTGGAATTTCCAAGGCGGCACTCGCTTGGAGACGCTTTTCGTTGCGAGTGGAGTTGCGGTCTGTTGTACACCTTTCCGCCTATACCGCTTCTGCCTAGAGTGCTGAAGAAGATCAGATGCGACCGGGCCAAGTCATTCTTGTGTCACCGGACTGGGCTCGAAGAGTTTGGTATCCCGAGCTACTCAGTAGGAGCGTGGATTCCCCGATCCGACTGCCTCTTCAGGAGGATCTCCTGTTGCAGCAACAGGGGATGGTCCTCCACCGGAACCTGTCCAGCCTCCACCTCCTTGCGTGGAGATTGAGCGGCGACAGCTGATACCATTTGACTTGCCTCCTGAAGTCTGTAATGTGATTCTGGCAGCCAGGCGTCCCTCCACTAAAACGGTATACGCCTGTCAGTGGAAATAAATGGTGGCATGGTGCACAGCATAAGCTATAGATCCTCTTGCTGCCCCTCTTTCTGAGGTCCTATTATTCCTTCTGTCTTTGGCCCAGCAGGGTTCTGCTCTGGGCACTATCAAGGGCTACCTTTCTGCTCTTTCAACCTTTCTTAGGCTGCCTGATCAGCCCTCTCTTTTCAAGTCTCCAGTTGTCAATAGGTTTCTCAAAGGCCTTACTCACCTTTTCCCTCCTATTCCTTTTGTAATGCCTCAGTGGTTCTCACATACTTGATGTGCGCTCCCTTTGAGCCTCTTCGTAGCTGTCCTTTGCGGTTATTAACTTTGAAAACTGTCTTCCTGGTGGCCATCACCTCCGCTCGGCGGGTGAGGGAGCTCCAAGCTCTTTCCTGTAAACCTCCTTTCCTGGCGATTCATCCCGACAAGGTTGTGCTCCGAACGCGTCCCTCCTTTCTACCAAAAGTCGTTTCTGTCTTTCATCTCGGGCAAACTGTTATTCTGCCCACTTTCTTTCCGCCACCGCACCCTTCAAGGGAAGAGGAGAGGCTCCACCGTCTGGACCCAAAACGTGCTATCTCAACCGCACACAACAGATCCGGGTGGATGAGCAGCTCTTTGTTGGCTACATGGGCGCCAAGAAAGGGTGGACTGTGCACAAGCGGACTAGCTCCCGATGGGTTGTCTTGTGTATTAAAGCCTGTTACTCTCTGGCTAACGAGCAACCTCCGGTTGGGCTGCGCGCCCATTCTACCAGGGCGACAGCAGCTACTACAGCATTGGGACGCAGTGTCCCCCTGCAAGACATCTGTCAGGCGGCCACTTGGGCCTCGTTGCATACTTTCACTAAGCACTATTGCCTTGACAGTCAGGTCCAGAGAGACGGCTTCTTTGACCGTTCAGTTTTCCGTGACTTTCTGGTGTAATCTCACTTCGCAGACCCACCACCGGGGTTGGTATTGCTTGGGTATGTATTCTAAGGTAAGAAATCTATCACTAACGTGTCTCTTTCGGATGCACAAGTTACTTACTTGTGTAATGATATATCTGTAAGAGACATTAGTTTGTGATAGATTCCTTACCGCCCGCCCATCCTCCACGTTCTGCGAACTGTTCTCTAGGGTTCAGGTCATCCCTTTCAGGGTCCTAGTACTATTGCACCAGTAGTCGGTCTCTGGCATGGCTCTGCGCTCCTGGTGCGGAAAGGTTGTGTACAGAACGAACAGCAAGCGTGGGCGCGTCTAAGTAGCTCCCACGACATCATCTCGGCGGCTACGACGCCAGTGACCTACGCAGAGCCGTACGACAACGCCTACCGACGCACAGGGGTACTGCTGACAAAAGCTTTCCGGATCCAGGCTGATGCCAGGGGATATTCGAGGGTAAGGAATCTATCACTAACTAATGTCTCTTACAGATATATCGTTAAGCAAGTAAGTAACTTGTGCATTGTCCTGAGACCAGGCACCAGAGACACCTCATGCAGCTATGTGACCAACATCTGATTTCTGCAATCACAGCACAATTTGAATCTTGTTGTTTTTTTAGTGAGGACATTGTTCCCCAGCACACTGAAAAGTTTGCAAGTGGACATTAAATGCAACAATTCTGGAGCGGAGCTCCGGATTTGCGTCACAAAATGCATAAAGAAAGGAACTGACAACGTGCAGGGGTGTCACTTATATGCTTCTCCGCTCTATCACTTCCAGGATGTTATAGAGCCAGTGTGGACCTGTACTACGTCACCTAGCTGCATGCAGGATTTCTGCTACATAAAATCTGTAGACCCAGTCTGGTGCCTGGGGGATATTCTAAGCAAGGAATCTGAAGTTAAAATTATTCATCAGAAATAGCACAAAATGCAAATGGATTTGCTCTATGGAACTTGATAGTAAGTCTTGCTACAACCAACTCAAATGAAATTATTTTATCAACCTCAGGAAAATAAAAGATTCAGTAAAACTGTGCAGTGGCTCAAATGTATGGCTTGTAGCCTGTATGCAGATTTTTGCACTGGGTGTATAACCTGAGCAAAGAAATGACCAGGAATGGGATTTGCGAACAGCGCTTCCGCTAGGATCTGTGCCCCCAAATGCCTTGACAGAGTGAACTATATTACAAAGAAAACAAACCTACAACATGAATTCCTTAATACTCAGCATCATACTAACCCCTCAGAGCCATTTTATGTTTATACAAATGTGTCCAGTGATCTTAGATTCTTCTGTGGTAAGTGAGTTAGCCACCTCAGTAGTCTTAACAGCAAAGTATCTTGAAGCTTTTAGGATAGTTAGAGCAGGTGCATTAATGGCTCTAAATATTTAAAAATGTGTCCCACCTGTGACCAATAAAGTTAACAGGTCTACAAAAAGCATTTTCCTTGTTGATTTCGTTGGGGACCAACACTGTAACAAATATATACATATTCACTAACAAAACAGTAGGTTAAAGTGACGTTATAGTTAGCTGTTAAAATTATATAAGAATATTTTACAACGAAAAACTGAAATTTGCCAGATATAGTATTGTGAACTAACTAGAGCTTGTTCTGCGTATAGTACTGTTTATTATCTCACATATTGCATGGCTCATAACATGTTAAGTGACAAAATTGATTAGTTTTTTTACAAGTGGATCTTTATTAAATTTACTGCATGTTGTCAAAGGAGAAAGTAAGAATAGTTTCAAGCAAGAATAGTTTATAGAATGCAGGCATAAAACATCTTCCTCCCAAAGTACGTACAAATGAAATTATGACCTGTAACATAACAATAAACAGGGCCATAAGAGCTCATACCAATATGTGTAACAATATGTGGTAACATCAGGAAAATAAACTATCATCGATCTTCTAATTTTCAGGCCCATCCCATTAGGTTCTCCAACATTATTCAGGTTCCCTACCGATCGGGCCGTGGACAGTCAGTCCCGCCTCTGTCCGTGGCTTAATGTTGTAGTGAGCGTTAACCTTACGTGTGAATGGAAGTGCCCACATTGGGAGACTCTGCAAAAAGGGCGGGGTGTTCTTCGTAGTCCTAGGTTGTGCATTTGTGTGGCATATTTGTGCCAGCAGTGTTTGACCACTGTAGCAAGTTTGCCCTTTTAGGCGGTAGGCCCACAAGAGTCTAGCAACCACTTTATACTTGTTCATCCCTGGTGTGTCCCTCAGTATGCTTGCCCTCTGGGTTAGGGGCAGATGAGAGCCACTGTGTCAGCCACTGCAGCTGCCCTGCTACAAAAAGTCCCCGCTCGGGGAGGGGTGGGGGTGTATATACTTTTTGTAAAGCCATTCTTTACCAGTCCCATAGTGGGTCAGATAAGAGACTGTTTAAGTCTGTGAAAAAGCGCTCTCTCTTGGCAACATCAGCATCTTAGCAATAGCTACCCTTCCCATTCGGAAGAGAGGAAGGTATTTCCTAAAAGCCGTGGAGTGGTGCACACAAATCAGTATTAAGCCTAAGTTTCCTTTATGTAGTTTCCTTGATGTAGTTCATCCTCTGTGTAGACTTTAACTCTCAAATATCGACATGTATCTAGTTGCCATTCAGGGCCTTTGTTTGGCAGAACCTCTCATTCCCCTCCAACAGCCGTCGAAGGGAGAACAGACAGGATTTAGCCCAGTTGAACTTCAGTCCAAACATCATTCCAAATTCATTCAGCAGCTCCACCTGCGGGAGATCTTTCTGCACATCACACATGTACACTAGTGCATTGTCCACATAGAGTGATGCTATGTCTTAGAAGTCTCCACACAGGAATCCTTTTACTATCCCCTCTGCCGAAAAAGGCATGTAAGGGGCTCCATGGCTAGGGCATAGATTATCGAAGACAGCCTGCACCCTTGCCTGGTGCTCCTGCCTATTGTGAAGACGTACAAATTCTCATGTCCAGTGCAGACCGGGTGCCTTCATGTAAGTGTAAATTATACTATCCATTGCACGATTTCCAGTCCTAACCTTATTTTCTCTAGGTAGGACAACCCCTGGGAATTGAAGTATTTTCAGTGTCTAGTGACAGTGTAGCATAAGGGCTGTCTACCTTCATGGGTTCTGCCAGTCTATATTAATAATTCCCATGAACTTTACAATTCGTATTGAAGAGGTGAGAGGGGTCTGTAGGATTGTATGTCAAGAGGATCCCAATCTGGTTTGAGAAGGACCATGACCAGTGCCTCAATTTTTGTCGCAGAAAGGTCCCACAACTCCCTTTTCGTTCAATACAGTTGGGGGAGTTTTGGAGTTTCTAATGTCTGCTATGCTGTGTTTACTGATAGCAGCCGCTCCCACTCTCACCTCATTCCCAGATTGTGCACTCCAGTTGCAGCAACTGGTTGTATATCATGGTCTTCACCCAATATGTGGTCTTGATGCACATGCCCGTATTACAGCCTTGAACGCATCCCAGTCTTCCCCCTGTTGGTCGCAGTGCCTTCGTTATCCTCAGAGTAGTGGACAATATATTGCATAATGTGTCCCTAAATATGGGGTCGTGTAGTGGCCCGAAATGTAGTTTCCAAATAATGTATCTGCGTGCACTGTGTGCCACACACCACCATTTTCCTGACTGGACTGTGATCAGAATGGGTGCAGCCTAGAAATTCAATGTCTAGGATGTGAGGACCATCTTTGAGTTATAAAAGAGGAGATCAATTCTGGTATGTAGCAAGTGTACCGTTGAGTAGTAAGAGTATTCCGCTGTTTGGAGGTGCATGGTGCACCACATTTCTTGTAACTGTCTATCTGTCATCCAAGTGTCAAAGGAGAACGCTACCTTAATGCTCGATGTGCCTTGCAGAATGGGTGGGGGGTAGGAGAATGTTGACCGGTCCGGCTCAGCATTGTGTACACAATTGAAGTCTCCACGCCAGATGCTTGGCGCAAACAGATCCTGTACTAGCATGTGTGGTGGGCTATCCAGGAGCTGTACGTGATTGTTTCAAGAGTAGAACGCCACCAACGATATTGGGCAGCTGTCTAGTCTACCTTCTGTCATTACAAACTGACCTTTGGGAGTCCACCCATCTCTGGATGATCCCCCATCGGTACAGCAGGCAATCTCCGGGTCAGGTCCCCTTTCACATGAGCCGAATAAGGGGGGGTGCCAACAACATGCCCCCCCCCCCCCCCCATCTTCTGGACAATTTGAGGTGTTCTAACGTGGTCATGTCTGTTTCCTGCAGATATGCAGTATGCGTCTGTTTGCTCGTCACATAGGAGTAGATCTGGTCTGCTCCTTGGGTGTGGAGATCCCGTGCACTTTCCAGGTTATCATATTATACCTCGGTACTGATCCATTGGGATTAACTGCCATAATATACAGTGGTGTGAACCCCTAGACCCCCACTGGAGTACCCTGGATGAAGGTGCAGGCCTGATGTGTCCCTGGTGTACTGTCTGCTGTGTCCCTGGTATACTGTCTGCTGTGAGCGGTTGCGCCACATAAACAATCAAAACATTCCCCTCAACTCTCACTCCCAGGTTGTTGCAAAAACTAGGCACTGACCAAGTAAGAATTAAAATGAACTGTATTAGAACATGGGCCATCCTGGAGGTAGGGGGTTCCAACAGACAGCGGCCTTGCAGGTTCCAGGTTCGGCTTGTCCCCCCAAGCCGATTGGAGGTCCCCCACATTCCCCTTCCACTTGGCCCCCTACTCCCGCCATATCCGACAAAACAGAGAGTAGCACAGTATGTGAAAGGCTATGTCCTCACCGAATCATGAGATAAATTCAGTGGTCATCGGGGTCAGGTCTGGTCTTGAACACAGTCCCAGCTCCACATCCACCATCGCAGAAGCCATATCTCTCCCCTGTGAGTGTTGAACTGAAAGATCCTGTTTCTGGACTGCTCCATGGCTCCAATTCAGTGATCACCCTGGCTTGTTTTATTGCCGCCTGTTCCTGGGAGGGCCTGCCGGTGGTGCCTCTGTGCTGGCGCTTCCGGGTTTTGTGCATTTTTCATTCACTGGTAGTGAGTGACACCCCCTTGGTCTCTAGCTACTCTCACGCATCCCAGGTGGCATGAAGAATAGAGCTTCCTCTGAATCCAGCATGCACAGTTTGGTCAGAAACATGAGTTTATATATATTTTTTTTTTTTGAAAAACCTTTATTGACATTTCAACCAAAGACAAGTATGGGCCTACAACCCCCGGGGCCGGACGCTAAGCAGTTGGATTAACAGAACACATTTTAATCACAGGCAGCACCTCGGGGAGCAGAATCTCCATGCTAGTATACTCTTGGCCACTTAGCAGCCCAAGTAGGAAACCAGGATATAAAAGGTTTTCATTTTATAATAGAGAATGGAAGGATCAGGTGCCAAACAATTTCCCAATAGCGAAAAATGGCGGGCAGAATAGTAAACGTCAACAATAAACAGCAATCTATCAAGTCAGTGGCGCTAAAACAGGAGGTTCAGGATGTGGAAGAATATCACGAGTCATGTGCGCCTACAGTCCCCTGCCCTAAGACCCAGAAAGCACCACGGAAATTGAGGCACAAATGAAAAAGCAGTGTTTGACAGCGAAGGAAACCTACCGTACTGACCCCAGAAAAGAAAGACAAAGAAAGATAAGAGAAGAGAAAAGAGGCCATAGAAACAAAGTAAAAAACGAAAAAATCTCCTCCCCCAGCCCCCCACCCTGCACCTCTGCAGATGACTACGGCCCCCCCCCCCCCAGCAGTGTGCCTGTCGCCCCAGAACCAGACCCGAAATATAGAAGAAACAGAGAAAAAGGAAAAGAAACCCCACCTAACGGGGGAGTGGAGAGAGTATTAATAAACTGGAGGAGGGCCTTCAAACATGCCCCCGGCTTCTCCCTCCCGCACAATGTGTTCCTCCCCAAAGCAAACCGTAATCAACAAGAATTTTTCATGTCAAAGAAAAATGGGGAGCATTATACACCTATTACACTATTAGTTATGCCGTGAGAGCACGCAACCCCTGTGCCCGCCCGCCTATCAGATGACAACCTCTGAAGGATCAGTCTTATCCTTGGCCTCTCTTTGCGAATCCACCGATGCATACCCATCGACCCAGTGCCATGTCCAATGTTACGAGGAAAAGGAGCGTCCAAGAAATAACCGGAAGCGACACACACATGTAGGGTGGACGTCTCTGAACACCAACACAGTCATCATTATGGAGGATCATCTTTCCCAGTCCTGCCCCAGGACATGCACTGCACACAAGGTCCAGGATGTAAGAATCAGCCAGAGCAGGCGACCATTGCTTGATTATTGCCTGGGTCGCCGGATGCTGTGCGTGGGCCAAAGCCACCACCTTCTGCTCAAGTCTAAAACCTCCGGAACAGACCCGACCTACAGCCAGCCGACCACACGTTGGCACATTGTCAGGAATTTCCAGCTTCCCCCTATTCACAGGGGCGGCCACGACCCTGTCCTCCTGTGTGAAGTAAAACAAGTCCCTGGTTACCTGGGGACAGGCAGATCGCAACTGTTCCGACGCTGACGCAATACCATCAAGCTTTCTCCCCAGTACCCAGGCGCCGTGAACCAGGGTGGAACGAAGGGCACCGAGCGCTTCGAGTAGGTCACCGTACCCCAGCACAGCTCCTCGCGCCCGCTGCGCTACACTCCTCTTAGCCACATACTCCCAATCTTGCTGCGACCCAGTGTACAGGATGATAGAATCCATCCTATCAAGATGGCCGCAGGGTAGTTCCACCCCAGATTGGGACCGGGACTCAGGCACAAGCGCATCAAGGTCCATGGTACTGCAAACGGGTTCCGGGGGCAGGCAAAATATGTATCCGGTGTATGGTCACAGGTAACAGTTATCCTCACCCTGGACGAGCGCCCACAAAAATCCGGGAGCAGCCCGCGAAAATCGGGACGAGTTACAGGCAGCGTCCGAGCCGCTCACTGGCGAGGGCTCAGGCGACTACCGAAGAATCTTGGAATTGCCACCTCGGGCATGCACTCATTCCGCTACGCCCCAGTGGTAGGAATGACCACGGCGAAATTCAGGCCAATATCCGCACCTCTCCGGTATTCCGACTCCACCCAGTCACCAATGGCCGCTGTTGTTGAACTGCCGCCCGGCCATGTTGTCCACTCGAGGTCCCGGTTCCAGGGTTGCACAGGCCGCAAACTTCAGGTGAACATTTCTCCGGCGGTACCGCCGCCAGAAACTTCAGAATCACGCGATCGGTTGCCGCTCTCAATCACCAACACGGGCATATAGCGCAGGCTAAGGATCTCATGCAGGATATCTGTGCGGGATGCGGAGGTTCACGGAGCCGAGAGCCTACGCTGCCGTCCCGATCGCCATCTTGGCTCCTCCCTCGAGTTTATATTTTTTTAATTGCTGCTGCACCTCTTCTGTGTGGTCTGGGAATTTGTTCACCTTTCCATTTTCAATTCGCAATAAGCCCAAACTAGGCCCAGCCTGCTCCACATGGTAGCTGTCATGATAATTGAATAAGTGAGCTACATCCTGCTTTGGTGGGACCCCGGGCAGGGAGGTCTATTTGGTACTCTATGGGCACAGATAAAAAGGTAGAGCATTTACCTTTCAGCACCGATTTTTAGCATCCAGTCCTCAATCAGGAGTTCCATGCTGGGTCCCTCTGCTTTCTCTGGGAGGCTGACGATGTGTACATCTTGCACTATGAGCGGCTCTGTGCTTCCTCAACCCTCTCTCGAAAGAAGATCCTTGAAGTGCCCCTGCATTTAAGTCTCACTGGGGCATCTAGTGACCAGCACAAATTCAGTGGATTCTAATCTTTCAGTTTCATTTGGTCAGCCCTCAGATGTCCCAGATTGATCGCTAATGCATTGCTTTTTGGGCCCCAGTGATGTTGGTCTTGATGTCCTTGATTGCATTCAGCAGTTTGTTGAACCTACCTAAGGAACCCAGCATGTCTTGGTCACAGTAGGGTCCAGTGGTCCCCGTTGTCGTCTGTAAGCGTAAGAGTCGGACTCAGTGTTACCTATTTGTAATTGCGCTGTTTCCCTGTGGTCCCGAGACCGTTTGAGGTGTTGGTCCTCAGAATACATGGCACGCCTGTCATCTCCGGAATGCCTGAAGGGGCTCGGGTCACTGGGGAAGGACCACTTTGATAGTACCCCCCAACCCTCCTTTCTCGACTTTGACGTTCTCAGCCTGGAAGTCACTGTTGCGTAAATCGTCATGGCTCAGTGCTATAAGGTTTGTTCACACACTTATGGGTGACACAAGTGAACTTAGTTCAGTGCACCAAGGCTTGAATGTGAAAGACTGTTTTTTGCATCCCTGCACAACCCCGCCAAGTACATCATTGAAGTGATGTCAATGCTTTTGAATTGCTAACCGTCGCCGAACAAGGATCCAGAGACACCTTGGTAATTAAAAAAACCCTCAATTGTTCTCATCAATACCACACACACCAGCACATCCAAAAAAAAACCACAGAGTATGATTAAAACTGCATAAATGCATGTTGCGAGCAACAAGAATAGATTGAACTGTTTCACCATGGTTAAAATGAAATGTCATCTCTAAACCAAACACCCTACCTCTATACGCTATGCTAGGAGAGCATAGAGTAGAATAACTTGCATCTAGATTTTCTTAGGGAGAGTGAACACACATACCTGTTGACAACAAGTCGCTGTAATTATCAGTAGTCAAGGAGGCCGTGTTCACTTCAAAAGGTAAACACGCGTCGCATCAGCTACTCTCAGGCTTGATATGAACTTTTAGTAGAAAATGCAATATAGCAGTATCTCTGGAAGGCAGAATCTTCCTTAAACTACATCTGATAAAGACTTCTAGTGGCAGATTCTTTACCTCAGAATATTTCCCAGGCATCAGACTGGATCTAGAATTTTTTTGTGAGTAGTACCCCTGCACGCCAGTAGATGGCATTGTTTTTTTTTAACTCGTTTTTTTTGGGGGGAGGTTTTCTTCCTGGTGTGGCAGGGATGTCTTTGAGGAAGGCCAGCTTCAAGCCCTCCGGCACCTGTTGGTGATGACCCACACCTTATATGCCTTTGGTGCCTGGATCGGGACCACAACCTGAAGGCATGCCCCGACTGCTGCGCCGTGCACACAAAGGCCTTGAGGTTGTACGACGCTGCAAAGGTCACAATCCCGGTCGAGCGGAAGATCGCGGGACCGGTTGTGGAGCCAGAGATCATAGTCCCTTTCAAGGTTGGTGAGCATTCGGGTAATACCAAGTTCCAGATAAAGAAGTCATAACGTGCTTCGACTTCGCCTCGTCTGTCGGCCAATGAGATGAGGGAGCGTCACCTCTTAAGGCCTGGCTCCGTGGTTTAGCCGTAGTCTTGGCCAACTCCGCACCTTTGAGTTTCCAGGAGCCTGAGTGGACCCCTGCCCAATTGCTTTAATTTTATGCGGCCTCATTTTATCAGGCCCTGCCTGTTCGGGAGGGGCTCCTACTGAACTGGCAGCAGTCGGGCACCCAGGGATCAACAGATGGATTCAGATCAGTGCTGGTAGTGCCACCTCGACCTACCCGGGGCTGATCATGAGGCTGAACTTCCAAGGCCGCCTCTTGGTGCCCTACGGCAAGACCATCCCCATTCTCATCTCTGACACTGAGCCAGATGGGCGTCATCCAGTGCTGACTCGAGCCATGCCTTCCGAGCCGGAGTCCTATTCTTGCAGGCTAGGACTCGGGGAGGATTGATAGTGGTCGCTGGATCCTGAAGAATACCAGCCTTCTGAGAAACGACTGGGCTAGGGTCTAGGATTAGCCAGGGGACTGCATACTTCTCCAGGTACTGACATGCTTTCTCCCCCTACCATGGCTTCAGAGGAGGGAGCTTCATTTGCAATGTTGGTGCGGAGGGAAGCTGAGGCCCTCGACCTTAGCTTGTCCTCTGTGGCAGTCAAGACTAACATCTTGACAGAAGTGCTTCATCCGTTAGTGCCCCTTCAGAACTGCTTCTCCT
Source organism: Triturus cristatus (assembly GCF_964204655.1). Classification (NCBI taxonomy): domain Eukaryota; kingdom Metazoa; phylum Chordata; class Amphibia; order Caudata; family Salamandridae; genus Triturus; species Triturus cristatus. The sequence continues at coordinate 694,037,855 of NC_140588.1, forward strand.
TCTCAATGAGGCACTTACTGACGTCCTCCATAGCACTTCGTACAAGCACAGCATGGGCTCCTGTGAACAGGATGATTGCCTTCCGCACACCCCGATTCCAGGGGCCAAAAATGTCCTCACCCTACCCCAGAGCTTGGTGGTCCAATCCTCCATATTCCATATAAATTCTACTGCACACCCTTACAGGGAATCCAAGAGACTGGCCAATTTTGGAAAGATTGTTTTCTTTCGCAAGCCTGGCACTGCGGTCTGTGAACACTGCGTGCCATTTGGACCGCACTTCCCATACGCTGTGGATACGGTTGCGCAGTTGCTGCCAACAGACCCGGACCAGGCCATGCTCTCACATGCTGTTGTTGATGGGAGAGATGCAGCGAAGTTCACAATCAATTGTGGAACCATGTACAGGGCTATAAAATCAGGATCGCCGTTGGAACTTATTCCCCCAAAGCAGTGGCTAATATGGGAAGAAGAGCTTGCAGGCCCTCTTCGACAAATCTGCAATCACTCTCTCGAAACCGAGAAGGTGCCTGACTACTGGAAGAAAGTCATAGTCAAGCCATTGCTAAAGAAAGCTCTCTCTGACCCCGCCGATCTAGCCAATTTTAAACCTATTTCCCTTCTCACTTTTCCAATAAGAATCTTAGAACGCCATATAAGCTCACTATTGTCGCACCATCTAGAGGATTCTGCATTGCTTGAGGAAGAGCAATTTGGATTCTGTCCTGGTCACGGAACCAAGACCACCCTTATCTGCACTACCGATGAACTACGAAGGACTATTGACAATGGACAATCTGTTTTTCTTGTCCACTTAGATTTATTGACTGCGTTTGACACGGTGGACCACCACACTCTCATGTCAAGACTTATGGCAGTGGGTGTGGGGGGACCGATGGTAAACTGGCTAAAATCATACCTGTCCAATCATTATCAGGCTGTATCTCTTTCCCCTTTTCTATCTGAATTCAGCAAGACAACACATGGTGTCCCCCAGGGCTTATCCCTCAGACCTATCCTTTGACATTTACATTAAACCCCTGATCTTACTTATAAAAACTTACAATATTAAGTTAATCAACTATGCAGATGATACTTGTTAGAATTGGGAATCTCTGGTTGACACAGGTAGGGACTTGTGTCAAGCAGGGATCCTTTCTTCCAGTCCGGGTAAGGAGTTACACTCCAACAATAACCCCTGTTCACCCTCTATCACCCTCTAGGTAGCTTGGCGCGAGAGCAGACAAGGCTTATCTCTGGGCGCAATGGTTAAGAATTTGTGACCACACACACTATTTCAATGATACCCCCACAAATGGACTCCACACTGGGTTATCAAAAATAAATGTCTTTTATATAAGCAGACTTCTCACAAGACCCAATAACGATAAACGGGCCCACTATACGATTTGTAACAAGCAGTTCTTGGTTTTAAGCGTATTTTGTTAGTTCTGTGCACTTCGCGCTCTTCGTACGGGCTTTGAAAGAAGCTTACGAGCGGGGCTCACAAGTGTTTGCAGATGCTCCGAACGAAGCGTACTCCTACGGTGCTTACGGACGGGGCTCACAGACGTCCCTGACGCTCCGGTGCGAAGCGTACTCTTACGGTGCGCACGAGCGGGGCTCACACATGCTACAGGGGCTCCGGTGCGGAGCGTACACCATACGGTGCGAAGCGGACACAGTACCTTTAACTTTAGAAGTTCGTCACGGACGATGCGTTGAATGCCAGCGCGTTTGTACGGTGCGATGTCCTCCTCTTGCGGTGCGAGCTACGGCTCGTAGGGGGCCGCAGTCACGATGCTCAAGGGGACGGTGCAAAAGTACGGTGCGTTGGCTCTTCGTTGCGGCGTACGAGCCGTACCTTGAAAGCGGCGCCTTTTCTCTCAGCGCGGTGCGACGCAACCACTCTACGCGCCGCAACCTGCCCACAACAGGGGTAGGGGGGCACGCTGAGCAATACGATGCGAAGAGGAGGCAATAAGAGTGCGGCACGAAGTCCTTCCTTTACGTTGCGAGCTACGGCTCGTAGGGGGGCCTTAGTCGCGTTGTTTGGACCGGACAGTGGGGCACACGCTTGCCAGTGTACGCGCCGTTTGGGGGAGGCGCACACTTCTCTCGGCGTCAGCTTCACGACGAGAACGGCGGCTCTCAAGGGGGTGAAGTCCACTGGTCCTGGGACTTGGTTCAGGGGGCAAGCTCAAGCACAAGCCCTTGGAGACCTTAAACAGCACAAGTTGAAGCAAAGTTTATCAGCAATTTTTCTCCTCTCCTTCAGCAGCAAGGCAACCACTGCAGGCCAATCCCCCAGGTCAGGGACAGTACTCCTCCTACAGCTTTCCCGGTTCCTTCCCCTCAGGCAGAGGTTCGTCTTTTAGCAGGATCTGATTTCTTAGGAGCAGGGCTCCTATACTTATACTACATTTCTTTTGTTCTTGCAGGCCAGGGGGGCCCTTGCCTAGTTAGGTCCGGTTTCTGAGCACTTTGTTGACATGATGCAGGCTCCTGCTTTCAGTGTGCAGGGCAGAGTCCTCAGACGCTCCACAGGGGGTGGAGCCAGCATTGTGGTGGCAGAGCACAGCCCTATTCAGAGTCCAGGTGTACTCCTCCCACCCATCTATATGTCAATCTCTCTATTCACCACCAGGCTACCTAGCCCTGCCCCTCTGGGATTCCCTAGCCCTGTCACTCACACACGACTCGGACCCTTACAGAGAGCAGAACCCTTATCTACTAACTAGGTAGACTCTCATTATATTGGGCCATATATCATAGGTTATCTTTGTGAAGCCTAAAAGAGAATTACAACCACAACCTCCTGCAACATAACCCGTCAGCAGTGGAGAATTCGTGATATTGATATTTATACATGGCAATTGTGGCCTGATTGTATATAACACTTATGGTCTACAACACAACCAATTTCCCTTGGTCTTCTATGATCAGGGTTACAACAAAAGATCGCATTTATTCAGAACAGAAACAGAAATATACTTCTACCAGCAGCATTGTATAAGGCGACTACAGAAGCCCACGCTCCAATTAGGAAACGTGAAGTGATCCCTATAAAGGATCGTCAATATTATTCCAGGGGCGATTTTACATACCCTCTGGCTCTGGCAGACAAAATGTATGTCTTGATAAAGGTGATTTTAAGAAGGAGTTATCACCGAAACGCGTTGACGCAACCTAAAGCGTATAATTCAAGTCTCCAACACCATAATAGATACGCTGATTTGGTAGTGATACTACTCTGGTGTCATTAGAGCGGAGAAAGAATATACAAACCTATATTCAACAAATGTGTGTTGTAACTGTTCTGTCTGCTTGTAATTGTGCAGGTCGCAATTATATATATTGTCTCAATTTTATCTTGTTTTAGTTCAGGGATTTAGTTTAGTTATCCCTATTGACTGTTTTTTAATATATTCAAATAAATGAACTTTTAACTTTTCCATATTTTGTTGTATGTATTTGTTAAATCATAAGGTACATTATTTTATACCTGTTTTTATTTGTGCCTTAAGGGAACCCTTTCTCTTACCTAGGTTGAATAACCCTATTTCCCTTGGCCTTCACAAGGGGTACCTCTCTGTTTTTCATACTCACACAAGCCAGAGAGCAGATACACATCAGCGCAGAGGCGGGCTGAAATGGTTAGGCAAGCAAAGGCCACCTTTCTAAAAGTGGCGTTTGCAAACACAGACCATTAAAATAAACCTTGCTAACAGATGTATTTTATTATTCTGAGTTCGGGCATACTAAACTCTATTTTCTACCATGTTCCCTGGGTCTGTTAGGATCATAGGATGTAACAATTCTAACAGCCCATTCTGGCCTATGAGAACACGGTAGCCTTACAATAGTGAAAAACGAAAATGGCTGTAATTCACTATTAGGACATGCCACACACATCAGGGCTTGTCCTACCTTATGCTTACAATGCACCCTGCCCTTGGGCCTACCATAGGGGTGACTAATATGAAGTTAAGGGAAGGCTTAGGGACTGGCAAGTGGGTGCACTTTGCCCAGAGAGCATGGCAGTACCAGACTGCACGCAGGTTCGGCAATGGCAGACCTTAGACCCATTTTACCAGGCCACTTCTGTGGGTGGCACAACCAGTGCTGCAATCCCACCAGCAGCGTTTGTATTTACAAGCCCTGGGCACTCCTGGTGCACTTTACTGGGGTCTGACAGTAAACCAAATAAGCCAGTCATGGAATCACTAATTCATCATCAATTTACATTAGGGAGAGCATATGCACTTTAGCACTGGTCAGCAGTGGTAAAGTGCCCAGAGTCATGAAACAGCCAACAGGTCAGACAAAATATAGGAGGAAGGCAAATAAAAAAAGTTCAGGGATGACCCTGCAAAAAGGGCCAAGTGCAACAATACTCAATTAATTCTGTCACTGAACAATAACCAGGAGGATACCACTGGTAATTTCCAAGCATGCATTCTTGACATCATTGATTGGATGAATGCAAATTCACTCAAAATGAATGGAAATAAAACTGAACTCCTCTGCTGCCCCTCCAACAAAATTCCGGTATCCTTATCATCGAACTTCTGGCCGCTACCCATGGAAAAGCCACTGGGCAACCCTGTGGCGGTACAAAACTTAGGTGTGATCTTGACCAAGGGTTATATCTGGAAAACCAAGTGAACTGACTTACCAGGACCTGTTTTGCTTTGATCTGGGCCCTCAGGAAGCTATATCCTCTGCTTGATCTACCAGTCAGATCACTGATTTCCAGAGGGGTAATAATAAGTAGGCTGGACTACTTCAACACCCCTAACTAACTACTTGTTTAAAAAGCTAGGCTGTATTCAGAGCATCACTGCTGAGCTTAAATTGAACAGACCTCGATATTCATCTGCTATAGAAGCCTTGAAGGAGCTTCACTGGCTGCCTATCAAACAGAGAATCATTTTTAAATCTCTGTATTGTCCACAAGGCACTAGAGAAAAAATGGACCAAAACATCTCCAAAACAAACTAAAAAAAATATGCCCCAGCAGAAACCTTCGATCTACTACTGGCAACTATGTCCAAGAACTCAGATACCAAAAAGTCAGACAAGGAGGACGCGCCTTTACTGTGAATGCAGCCCGGACATGTAATAAACTACCAGCTTCCTTACGATCTCATTCTGATTTACAAAAATTCAGGTAAGCACTGAAGACCTGGTTATTTCCTCACTAGCGACCCGCTTCTCAGCTTTTCGATCTGCTGTTTCCTGACAATGTTTTTAGCACCAGGATATCATCTTTGGTCACAGTGCGCTCTATAAATAACCCCTTGCATTACATTACAACTTGACATGGCCGACTCACTAGGCAGAGTGCTTTCGTCAACAGTGACCTTGCGATGCCATGCCTGATTGAGGCAACTGGCTTTTCTGGTGATGTCCAGTCCTCACTCCTAGATATACTCTTCAGAGACGGGGCCGATTTGACACAGGAGCGCTTTAAGGACAGTAGGGCTATGGCCAGGTCCTTAGGCCTTTTTATGACCACTAATCACCCTCAATCTGCCTTTCACTCTTTTCACGGCCGAGGAAGGGACAGGCAACCATTCTGTCCCAACCCCGCTACTGCGGCACACAAGCTCCCCAGCCTCTGCGGTGCCACGGACAAGGTTCACGGTACCTACTGCCCCATTGGTTCGAGTGGCAAGCGGTTGGGTCAGTCCACCATCCCCCTGCAACTGCAGCCTCTAAACCCTCCCAGTTTGCCCACGTTTAATAACAGGCACCCATTTGGTGGCAATATTCGTAATCACCTGCCCCGCTGCCAGTCTGTAACATAGGACAGGTAGGTTTTGCATAATGTCCTAAGAGGCTACTCTCTCCCCTTTGAGACTACACATCCCTCCATGCCACCTACTTGAGACCGGCTGATGGAGCACCACCTATCTCTTATCGGACCAGGAAGGGACAGCTTTTTTTGCCAAAGGAGCTGTAAAGACTGGCACCAGAAGTAGGTAGTGGTTGCTATTCCTGCTACTTTCTGGTGCCCATGAAGGAAGAAGGCCTTCTTCCTATCCTCGACCTACTCTCTCCCAATTTCTTCCGCGAGACGGAGAAATTCAAAATGCTCACTTACTGTCAGTCATAGAGACTGGTTGTAGTGTTAGATTTGCAGGACGCCTATTTTCACATTCCTATCTTGCACGCAGGTGCTACCTGCGGTTCACTGTGGGCCACAAGCATTTTCAGTTTGCTTTGCTCCCTTTTGACCTCATCAGCACCCTTCGAGTGTTCACTAAGGTGATGGTGGCGTTTTCAGCTCGATCTGCAGAGATCAGGGGTGCCAGTCTTCCTCTATCTCTACTGGCTGTTGAAGGTGGGCTCACCCTTTCTCCATACTACGGCAGACCTCCTGCTTTTGCTGGGGTTCACTATCAATGTGCCAAAGTCACACCTGACTCCCTCTCAGTGGATCCCTTTCATCAGAACTGTTTTAAACACCCTGCAGTTTTGTGCCTATCCTCCTGAGTCTGGGATATTCGGGCTATGATACCGATGTTTCAGCCGCTATCCTGGATTTCGGTGAGAACAACTCTGAGGCTGCTGGGCCTCTTGCATCTTGCTGGTGCATCATGCCAGATTGCCAAATGGCATATGCAGGCTCTGCAGTGGGACCTAGAAGTTCCAGTATGTGCAGCATCAAGGGGACCTTTACTACTACGTCCAGATCTTAGAAGGAACTGCACAGCAATTGCAGTGGTGGCTAACAAACCAAGCATGGGTCTGAGGCAGATCCCCTCTCCCTTCCTCACCCATATCTAACAGTGGTGACAGATGCATCACTTCTCGGATGGGGTGCCCATCTGGGAGAGGCAGAGATCAGAGGCGTCTGGTCTCTGGCGGAGTCGGTGCTCCATATCAACTGTCACTGAAAGCATTCCTTCCCTCTCTTGAAGGGAATGTGGTGCAGGTATTCACAGACAACACCACCGCCTGGTGGTACTGCAACAAACAGGGCTGGGTGGGGTTGTGGACCCTATGTCAGGAGGCTATTCGCCTCTGGACATGGATGAAACATCAGGCCATGACCCTGGTGGTTCAACATCTGGCAGGTTCTCTGAATGCCAGGGCAGACAAACTCAGCTGTCAGTGCTTGGTCGATATCGAAAAACATCTTCATTCGGAGGTGGTGCAAGGTCAGTTTTAACGGTGGGGAGAGCCTTGATTAGATCTGTTCGCCAACGAAGAGAACGTGCAATGTCAGCAGTATTGTGCGTTGGAGTTTTCAAGGCGGCACTCGCTTGGCAACGCCTTTCGTCGCGAGTGGAACTGTGGTCTCCTGTACACTTTCCACTTGTACCACTTCTGCCCCAAGTGCTGAAGAAGATCAAGCACAACCAGGCCCAAGTTAAGCTTGTGGCTCCGGACTGGGCATGAAGTCTGGTATCTTGAGCTTCTGAGCAGGGCCATCAATCCTCAGATCAGACTGCCTCTTCGGGAGGATCTTCTGTTACAGCAGCAGGGGCCGTTCTTCACCCGAACCTGTCCAGCCTCCACCTCCTTGCGTGGGGATTGAGCGGCGATAGTTGACCACTTTCGCCCTTCCGCCCGAAGTCTGTAATGTCATCTTGGCAGCCAGGCGTCCCTCCACTAAATCAGTGTACTCTTGAAGATGGAACAAGTTTGTGGCATGGTGCACAGCAAAGGCTGTGGATCCCCTTTCTTCCCCTCTTTCAGAGGTCCTCTTGTACATACTTTCTTTGGCCCAGCAGGGCTCTGCTCTGGGCACTCTCAAAGGCTATCTTGCTGCTATTTCTGCTTTTCATCAGCTACACAATATCAGCCATCCTTATTCTAGTCCCCTATTGTTAATAGATTCTTTAAAGGCATTACTCCTCTATTTCCTCCATCTCCTTTCATACTGCTCTAGTGGGACTTGAATCTTGTTCTAACTTATCTTATATGTGCTCCTTTTAAGCCTCTTCCTAGCTGTCCTCTTAGGCTCCCTACTCTGAAAACTGCCTTTCTTGTGGCCGTCCTCTGTGCTCGAGTGAGCTACAAGCTTTGTCTTCCAAGCCCCCTTACTTCTCTGTGCATCTGGACAAAGTGGTGCTTAGACAAAGGCCTTTGTTCCTTCCTGCAGTAGTTACACCATTTCATGTTGGACAGTCGATCACCTTGTCTACCTTTTTCCCACCTTCGGACCCGTTCTAGAAGGAGGTGAGACTCCACCGTCTGGACCCTCAACATGCGTTGTCATGCTAACTTGACCGCACCAAAGATTTCTGGGTGGACGATCAACTCTTTATTGGATATGTAGGTGCCAAGAAAGGCCGGGCTGTTCACAAACCTACCATCTCTTGATGGGTTGTTCTTTGCATAAAGATCTGCAACGCATTAGTGAAGAAGGATCCTCCAGTGGGGCTGTGTGCTTAATCCACTAGGGCTACGGCAGCAACCACTGCATTGGTTCATGAAGTCCCACTCCTTGATATCTGCCAGGCGGCAATGTGGGCATCTCTGAACTTGTTCTCCAGACATTACTGCCTGGACAGCCAATTCAGAAGGGATGGATATTTTACCTGTTCGGTCCTACAGGACTTTTTAGTCTGAACTTGGTTCGCAAACCATCCTCCGGGAATGATATTTACTGGGGTATCTATTCTCAGGTAAGGAATCTACAACTAGCAGTCTCTTTCAGATGAACAAGTTACTTTACTTCGGTAACGATGCATCTGTAAGAGACATAGGTTAGTTATAGATTCCTTATTGCCTCACTCACCCACCCCGCTCTGTGAACTGACTTCCTAGGATAGGTACTCCCTTACAGGGCCCTAGTTGTGGCACACTAGTGGTCTATGGCTTTCATGACTCTGCGCTTATGGCATTGAAAGTAGTTAAAGAACTGCCAGTGCGCAGGGGCGCTATCTAAGTAGGCACCGCAACATAATCCCGGCAACCGCGCCACCGACGGACACGTAGTCGACCGATGCCACCTACCGATGTGCAGGGGTACTGCTAAAGAAAACATCTCTGAATCAAATCGGACGCCTGGGGGAAATTCTAAGATAAGGAATCTACAACTAACCTACGTCTCTTACAGATACATTGTTACCGAGAAAGGTAATGTTCGAGGCATATGAGCTGCAGATTACACACTGTGCATAGATCGCCATCTGGTGTTGGGCCCGGATGTTTGCAGTTGTTTTTCCTCTTGGAAAGTCTTTGGAAGTCACGAGGTATGTGACTCCTCCTTTGGATCGTATTGCGCATGGGCTTCGGCTCCATCCTCAGATTTGTTTTTTTCCGCCATCGGGCTCAGATGTGATCTTCACGCTCCGGTTCCGAACAGTTTCCAGTTCTTCTGATCGGCGCGCAATCCTCCCCCCTTTCGCGGTATTGTTTTCGATCGCGATCTCCACACGCGACTCATCGTTCGAAGTCTTCGATTCCGGTCGTCGACAAAGGCCTTCGGGCCTACCCAAGCTCCGGTCCTGGCTGATGGAAAGGACTCCATTCAAAAAGTGTCCTCTGTGGCTCCAAATTTCCCCACACCGATCTCCATGAGGTGTGCAACCTCTGCCTCTCCTCTGAACACTAGGCTCGAGACTGTCCGGCGTGCAAATCCTTTCGGTCCAAGAAGACCATTCGAGACCGAAGGGCGAGGAGAACCATGGCACACTCGTCGACCGCAATCCCAGACGACATCTTCGGAGAAGGTGTCGATGCTCCAGAAGGACAGCACACCGAAGAGGGCCTCGTCAGCGCCTCCGAGGCCAACGACTCAGATGTCGAGGACATCACTCCGGCACAGAGGGGCGTGAGTACTACCCTCGACGTCATCGAAAAAGGCTTCGGTCACGCCTTCGCCCTTGGGCCTAGGCACGACCAAAGACATTGCTTCCCACACCTCGCCTTCGGGCCCGGTTAAGAAGCCAATCAAGCCTTCTGGCAGCTCGGGCTCGAGCCAGCCTACCGTCGGTGCCGAGAAACACTCCTCCACACCGGCGCCGAAAAAGAAAATGGCCTCCTCCTCCGCACCGAGCTCCACACCGAAGCACTCGGCGCCGAAAACCAGCACCAGTTCCTCGGTACCGACACAGTCCCCGGAGCCGAGCAAAAAACACAAAGCCATCGACACCCACACCTCGAAGCCGAAAGTCATCTCGGGCCTAAGACTGGACATTTGATGCTCAGCATCAAGAAGAGACCGCTGGACAAGCCTGCCCCAGCTCCACCTCCAAAGAGGAAAGACTTTGCTCCTCCCCTTTGAGAATACCTTCACCCCCTCCTCCACCTCCTCCTCCTCCTCCACCTCCTCCTTCTTCTCCCCCACCTCATCATTCCCCCACACCCTCTCCGGTTGAGGATGATGACGATGTCTAGGATGACACAGGGGACGAGCCCCATGACCAACCCACAGGGGACCCCACTCCTACAGGCTCCCCAGACCCATGGGACGACTATAACATTCCAGACATCCCTAACGTCCCGTAGGACGATCTCTACCCTTCAAGACCATCCCCCCGGAAGACACAATGGGATTTAACCAACTACTCCAAAGGGCTGTACACCACCACGGAGTGGATCTCCATACGTGGAGGAGGACTTCCTCCTAGGGCCACTTCCATCCTGCCCATGCTTAAAGGCGTTATCAAGCATGTGCCAGAGGTCTTTAAAGACCCGGTCAGGGCCAGGGTCATCAACCCTCGCATCGACAAGAAGTATAAGGCCGCCCCTATAGACCCCACCTACATCAGAGGGCCAGCACCACTAGACTCCCTAGTAGTGTCCACTGCAAGAAAGCGTGCAAACTCCCAGGCAAAGCACCACCACCTGATAAGGAGTCCAAACTCTTGGACGCATCTGGCAAGCGCACTGCATCCCAGGCTGCCAACATATGGCGCATCGCAAACACACAAGCGCTTTTGGCGAGATATGACAGGGCACATTATGATGAACTGGAAGCCATAATGCAACACCTCCCTGACAAATACAAAAATAGAGCCAATGAGCTAATCCAGGAGGGTAGAACCATCACCAACACCTCCATTCGATTTGCCCTAGATGCAGCTGACACCGCCTCTAGGGCAATTAACACCAGCGTCCTCCTCCGTCAGCATGCCAGGCTACGAATTTCAAGTTTCAAACCAGAGGTGCAGGCTTCCATCCTGAACCACCCCTTTGACCAGGAACATCTGTTCGGCCCAAAAGTTGATGATGCCCTGGAAAAAATGAAAAAAGACACAGATAAGCAAAGTCAATGGGAGCCTTACAGTCGCACCCTCCCAGGCGCTCCTTTCGCTGCTCTTCCTTTCGAAGCACCTCCAGAGGCTATTCCTCTGACACCGCTTCTACTTCCTATAAAGCCCCTACCCAATCCACCTTCACAAGGGGTTACCTAAGAGGCGGCTACAGGGGCAACAATAATAAAGGCAGAGGCAAGACTAACACCTCCCGCTCTGCCTCCACCCCATCCAATGACTTCCTTCCACTCCCCCCCCCCCCCCCCCCCCCCCCCAGACCATCCCACTCCGGTCGGGGGCAGACTCCACAATTTCCTTCCTGTCTGGACTACTATCACCTCAGACAAATGGGTAACACAAATAATTTGGTAAGGCTACTGCCTCGAACTAACATCTACCCCCCCAAACATTCCACCCAAACAACGCCCAATGTCACAGGAACATTTGTCACTACTAAAGCAGGAGGTAATCTCCCTCCTACAAAAGAGTGCAATAGAACTAGTTCCTACCCACCAACAAAATATGGGAGTTTACTCCCTATATTTTCTCATACCAAAAAGGGACAACACTCTAAGGCCCATTGTTAAAAGTAAATGAAAGTTGCGTAGTCCAGGTGATGTAGTTCAGGATCACAGCTTTATTTTTCAGATAAGATCCACATTAAGTTCATGCTAGGCCTTAATCAATGTCCAACAATGCCCCACCAGGAGCAGCCTCCCTGCTGCTCAGCCCTTCCACCAACTGATCTCTGCTCCCACTCAAACACTCTCAACATTCCGATGACATCACATAGACTGAGCAGCAAGGCAAGGACAGCAATAGAGAGGATGCATCAATTACCTACTTAGATCATATCACATCCCCCCCCCATCAAATTTGTAAAGATACAAACATGCAAGATCAATGTACTGACATGCAATAAGACTAATTAAATAAAATGTGCGTTGATAGAGATACACACATACAAAAATCAATGAGCTTCAAGAATAACACGAAGCTTCAGAACATAACACTGAAAGGGGTAAACTTGCAACCCCTGACAGGCAAATCAGAAAGCTAAAAGCTAAGAAGTTTCCACATGTGCGCACCTGTGACGCACAGATCAACACCTCACACGAGGTAAACAATTCCAGGGTACAACCAGACATGTAAGTCTGAGAAGCCTCAAAATAAAGAGTCTTCCTACGTGCGCACCCATAACGCACAGACCAACACCTCACACGAGGTAACCACCAATTCAAGGGTAACACCAGACAGGTAAGTCTGAGAAGCCTCAAAATAAGGAGTCTTCTTACGTGCGCACCCATAACGCACAGACCAACACCTCACACGAGGTAACCACCAACTCATGGGTAAAACCAGACAGGTAAGTCTGAGAAGCCTCAAAATAAGGGGTCTTCTTACGTGCATACTCGTAACACACAGACCAACACCTCGCATAAGGCAAAGTTTAATAAAAGACGTACACTAACAAGACCAGGGACACTAAACTCTCTCTCTCCCTCTTATTCATACAAACACAAAAAAAGGACACCACACTCTACTCCCCTTCCAACCAAATCAGGTAAATAGAGAAATGTGACCAAGGACAAACCCTCATAATCACAAGCTCGCAGGACTGGGAACACTAGACACCTTCCCTACAACACCCATTTACGCATGCACTACAATGCAGTATACAGTTGCAGGACTTGGGAGGTAACAACAAACACCCCCCCTCTTCTGTATAAACCAAAGGACTTAGGATATTACCTACGTAATCCTTCAACTGCACACGCCTAACACCATATACTGGTGATGACATACATAAGACAACGTTCACTCATCACTTCAAATATTTTTAAGAGAACATAGTAAGGCTTCATACGCATGGGAAACAATTAACGGAAGTATAAATATGGCATTAGGCATAAAGCAAAACATAGACTTTGCATTAGAAAAGTTTAACAAAACAGTCGAAATGACCGGTGAGCGACTTCTCACCCGAGGCTCACAGGTGCCTTATGACAGCAAAACTAAAGGAAATCCTCCAAGTGACAATGTGACCTTATTGACACCAGACATCAATCCTCTCAGTTATGGCGGTTCTAAGATCAACGTCCTTGGTTATGTTCAAGCTCTTATCAAATTCAAGGACAGGCACACAATGGGCAAGTGTTAGGATGTGTGTGGACTTGAGGGGACTGAATGAGTGGATTTGGGTGGATCGTCAACCCTTGCCCAATATATCTGAGTCTCTCAGTATTCTCAATGGAGCTAAAATTTTCAGTGTGTTGGACTTGCCTTCGGCTTACCACCAAGTTATGTTGCACAAGGACTCTAGACATCTTACATCTTTCGTGACACCTTTGGGGGCTTACCGCTTCTTGTGGATGGCTTTTGGGTTGGCGTCGGCAGCGGCATGTTTCCAAAGGGTCATGAAAATGGTGCTTGGGAAGATACCTAATGTTATGTTTTTCCAAGACGATATTTTAATATATGGGAAGGATGAAAAAGAACATTGCACGACTCTCTATACTGTGTTAGAGAGAGAAGCAATGGCCTAGACCTCAGACCCCTAAATCACTATATACACTCAGACCATTTTCACATGGTCACACTCCAGCAGGTACGTCCCCTGCTCTCCCAAAACGACTTCCTTGCCACCTTAGACCTCAAGGACGCCTATTTCCACATTCCTGTTCACAACGCTCACAGGAAGTTTCTCAGATTTGTAGTGGATGGTCAACACTATCAATTCAAAGTGCTCCCCTTCGGAGTCACCACAGCACCACAGGTGTTTACCAAGTGCCTAACGGTAGTGGCAGCACACCTGCGAAGACAACACATCCATGTCTTCCCATACCTAGACGATTGGCTCATAAAAGCCAACTCATACAACCAGTGTGTACAACACACTCGCGCCACTATCCAACTACTTCACGAACTGGGCTTCACAGTAAATCACATGAAGTCCCATCTGCAACCATCCCACGTAAAACAATACCTCGGTGCCACCATAGACACCTCAAAAGCGCTAGCCTATCCCAGTCCTGCCAGGATAGCAAGCATTCAGGCTCTCCGCGCTAAATTTCAACCGGAACACTCTCTTCCAGCTCGAGTGTTCATGCAACTTATAGGAATGATGGCCTCTTGCATATTCATGGTACCTCACGCAAGACTCCAGATGCGTCCTCTCCAAGAGTGCTTAGCGTGCCAATGGAACCAGGCCCAGGGTCAGTTGACAGATCTGGTGTTGGTAGACGGTCGTGCCCATTGCTCTCTGCATTGATGGACCACCACAAACCTTTCCAAAGGGCGACCGTTCCTAGAACCGGTTCCTCAGATAGTACTGACAGCGAACGCATCGCTCTCCGGCTGGGGAGCTCACCTACTACATCACACCATGCAGGGCAGGTGGACGCCTCAACAAAAGTTACTCCACATCAACCTTCTGGAGTTACTAGCCATATTCTTAGCCCTAAAGGCTTTTCAAACGCATGTCTCAGGCAAGGCCGTCTTAGTCCGCACCGACAGCATGACAGCCATGTACTATATACAAAAACAAGGCGGCACACACTCCACGCAGCTCTCTCAGCTAGCACAGAGCATATGGAGATGGGCCATACTCCAAAACATCTTTCTCCTAGCCCAACATGTCCCAGGAGTCCAAAACACTATGGCAGATCTGCTGAGCAGACAAACACAACAGATCCAAGAGTGGGAACTCCATCCACAAGTTCTTCACCCTTACTTTCAAATGTGGGGGCATCCACAGATAGACCTCTTCGCCACCCACAAACGCCAAATGCCCAAGCTTCGCCGCCAGGTAGCCACACCCATCATCCAAAGGCAATGCGATATGGATGAACTGGTCAGGCAGATTTGCGTATGCGTTCCCGCCTCTCCCACTCATTCCATTAGTGGTGCGCAAACTACAACAACCCTCACACACTCTCATCCTAGTAGCTCCAACTTGGGCCAGACAACCGTGGTACACCACACTGCTGGAACTATCTGTAGTACCGCACCAAGAGTTACACCTCTCTCCACGCCTCTTAACCCAGAACCATGGAGAGATCAGGCACCCGGACCCAGCTCAGCTCAACCTTGCAATCTGGCTCCTGAAATCCTAGAATTCGGTTATCTAAATCTTCCCCCTGACTGTATGAACGTCATTACAGAAGCTAGACGACCTACCACTAGAGCTTGCTATGCAGCCAAGTGTAAACGTTTTGGGGTCTATTCTCACAACAATAACTTCCATCCCCTAGATGTGTCCATTCAACACATCATAGGCTATTTACTACACCTACAAAGATGCAATCTAGCCTACACGTCTATTAGACTGCATCTTGCAGCCATAGCAGCTTATCTACAAAACAGACAACATCTATCACTCTTTAGAATACCTGCCATAAAAGCCTTCATGGAAGGCTTCAAAAGAATAATACCCCCCCAGAGTGCCACCCTCACCTGTGTGGAACCTAAACATCGTTCTCACCAGACTAATGGAGCCTCCCTTTGAACCTCTACACAAATGTGAACTTCAATTACTAACATGGAAAACTGCTTTTCTTGTAGCCATCACATCCCTCAGAAGGGTCAGTGAGATACAAGCACTCACCATTCAAGAACCTTTTCTGCAAATGCACCATAACAAGGTTGTTCTCTGCACTAATCCAAAATTCCTCCCTAAAGTCATTTCTCCCTTTCATCTAAACCAATCTATGGAACTGCCCGTATTCTTCTCGCAACCACAGACCATTGCAGAAAGAGCTCTCCACACACTAGATGTCAAACGAGCCTTACTCTACTACATCGAAAGAACACAACCCTTTCGTAAGACCAAACAACTGTTCGTTTCTTTCTCACCACCACATAAAGGCAACCCCATCTCCAAATCTGGGATAGCTAGGTGGATTGTCAAATGCATTCAGATTTGCTACCACAAAGCAAAACGAACGCTATCTGTTCCCCCTAAAGCCCACTCTACACGTAAGATAGGGGCTTAAATGGCATTCTTAGGGAACATCCCCTTAGATGATATCTGCAAAGCAGCTACATGGTCAACACCGCACACGTTCACTAAACACTATTGTGTAGATGTGCAAACTAAGTAACAAGCTAGTGTGGGCCAGGCTGTACTCAAAACATTGTGTTCGAGGCATATGAGCTGTAGATTATACACTGTGCATAGATCGCCATCTGGTGTTGGGCCCAGATGTTTGCAGTTTGTTTTTCTTCTTGGACAGTCTTTGGAAGTCACGAGTTCGGTGACTCCTCCTTCGGTCCGTACTGCGCATGGGCTTCGGCTCCATCCTCAGATTGTTTTTTTCCGCCATCTGGCTCGGATGTGATACTTCGTGCTCCGGCTTCGAACTTTTCCAGTTCCAGCTTCGACGGAAAATCCTCGTCCATCGAGATTCTTCATCAAATCATCTTCTTCATCTCTCTTAGAGGCACTTTCTCGATTCCACACATCGGCACCGGCCTTCGGGCCCTCCTCGACTCCGGTCTCGGCCGATGGAAAGGACTCCATTCAAAAAGTGCCCAAAATGTGGGTCTAAATTTCCCCACACCGACCTCCATCAGGTGTGTAACCTTTGCCTCTCTCCCGAACACGAGGCCCGAGACTGCCCCGCCTGCAAGTCTTTTCGATCGAAAAAGACTATCCGAGATCGAAGAGCTCGACGCACCATGGCGCACTCATCGACCTCGGCTCCACCGGACATCTTCGGAGACGACACCGGAGCTTCGGGGCAACAACACACCGAGCAGGAGGAAGATGTCGTCAGCGCTTCCGAGGCC
The DNA here is from genome assembly GCF_964204655.1 of Triturus cristatus. NCBI lineage: Eukaryota > Metazoa > Chordata > Amphibia > Caudata > Salamandridae > Triturus > Triturus cristatus. The sequence continues at coordinate 694,054,864 of NC_140588.1, forward strand.
GACGACTCCGACCTGGAGGACATCACACCGGCGCAGAGGGTCGTGAGTACTCTACCCCCTCCCACCCCCGCGCCCATGTCGAAAGAGACTCCGGTTACACCTTCGCCTCCGGGCCTAGGGAAAACCAAACAACCAGCTTCGATCACCCCACCTTCGGGCCCGGTCTCGAAGCATCACAAGTCTCACGGCAGCTCGGGCTCGAGCCAGCCTACTCCTGGTGCCGAAAAACACCGTTCGGCACCGAAGAAAGTGACACCCAGTTCGGCTCCAAAGCCACCGGTGCCGAAGCCTGGACTCTCGGTGCCGACAAAACACAAGCATAAATCCCTCGGCGCTGACGCTTCCGTGCCGAAGCCTGCCTCGGCACCGAAAAAAACGGAGGTTCCAAAAAAGCATGGCGCAGAGAAACCATCCAAGTCCTCGGCTCCGAAAACATCGGCGCCAGCAGACGATTCGGTGCCAGCAGAACTATTTACACCTGATCCTTCTCAAAAAACCTTAACAAAGGATCCAAAGACTGGGCTTTTGATTTTGTCTATCAAGAAAAGACATCTTGACAAACCAGCTCCTCCTCCACCGCCAAAACGGAAGGACTCTGCCACATCTCCTTTCAGAGTGCCCTCCCCACCACCTCCTCCATCTCCTCCACCTCCTCCACCTCCTCCACCTCCCAGGTCTCCACCACCCTTACCTCATCACTCCCAAACCCCGTCTCCAGAACCTGATTACGGGGATCCAGATTATGATCCAGCAGACGCCCCGCTGGACCCCACACCCCCAGGGACCCCAGACCCATGGGAGGATTACCAAAACCCTGACATACCAGATGTGCCTCAGGAAGACATCTATCCATCCAGGCCATCTCCTCCGGAGGACTCACTAGGGTTTTACCACTTAGTGCAGCGAGCAGCACACTATCATGGGGTAGAACTACATAGCGAACCAGTTGAGGAAGATTTCTTACTGGATACGTTTGACATTCAGGATAAATCAACAGCCATATTGCCCATGCTTAAGGGTGTTACCAAACATGCAGCAGAGGTGTTCAAGGACCCAGTCAGAGCCAGGGTCTTAAACCCCAGAATAGAAAAAAAGTACAAGGCAGCCCCCACAGATCCTGCTTACATTAAAGGACCTGCTCCTTTAGATTCACTAGTTGTGTCCACAGCTAGGAAGCGGTCCAACTCCCAGTCATCAGGTGAGGCTCCACCACCAGATAAGGAGTCAAAACTCTTAGATGCGTCTGGTAAACGCACTGCCTCGCAAGCCGCAAATATGTGGCGTATTGCAAATACGCAGGCGCTGCTTGCGCGTTATGACAGAGCACACTACGATGAGCTGGAGGCTCTCATGCAACACCTCCCAGAGAAACACAAACGTAGAGCTCATGAACTAATACAGGAGGGTAAGCTCATTACTAACACCTCCATTAAATGTGCCCTCGACACAGCGGACACTGCTTCTAGAGCTATAAATACTAGTGTTCTGCTTCGCCGTCATGCCTGGCTCAGGATCTCAGGGTTTAAGCCAGAAGTCCAGGCATCGATATTAAATCATCCCTTTGACCAACAACACCTATTTGGGCCAAAGGTGGACGAAGCATTAGAAAAGATGAAAAAGGACACGGACACAGCAAAGTCTATGGGGGCATTACAATCCCAAACCCCTAGACGCTCATTTCGCCGTTCGTCCTTTCGTAGCACAGGCAGAGGTTACTCCACCGATAGCGCCTCTACCTCCTACAAATCCCCTCCTCAAACTACCTTTTTAAAGGGCTACCAAAGAGGTGGATACAGGGGCAACAACAATAAGGGCAGGGGCAAAACCAACACCACCCGTTCTGCCACACCGCCCACACAATGACTTCCCCTCGCTCCCCCCAGACCATCCCACTCCAGTCGGGGTCAGACTACTAAACTTTATTCACACCTGGGAGACCATAACATCGGACAAATGGGTGACCCAAATTATTCGGTCAGGGTACTGTCTCGAACTAACATCTACCCCACCCAATATTCCACCAAGGCACCGTACAATGTCACAGGAACATACCACACTGCTCAAACAGGAAGTACTCTCCCTTTTGCAAAAACAAGCAATAGAGCCAGTCCCCATCAATCAGAAAAATTTAGGGGTCTACTCTCTGTACTTCCTAATACCAAATACAGACGAGACCCTACGGCCTATTCTAGACCTCCGGCCTCTAAATGCCTACATACATTCGGACCATTTCCACATGGTAACTCTTCAACAAGTTCTCCCACTCCTTTGCCAGGGAGACTTTCTCACTACACTGGATTTGAAAGACGCATACTTTCATATTCCAATACACCCCTGTCACAGAAAGTATCTCAGGTTCATGGTGGACGACCAGCATTATCAGTTCAAGGTTCTTCCCTTTGGGGTCACAACCGCACCACGGGTGTTTACCAAGTGCCTAGCAGTGGTGGCAGCACATCTCAGACGACAACAGATTCACGTCTTCCCTTACTTGGACGACTGGCTAATAAAAGCCGCGTCCTACAGCCAGTGTGTACAACATACAAACGCTACCATCCAACTACTCCACCAGCTAGGGTTCACGGTGAATCACCACTATAGACACCTCAAAGGCTATAGCTTATCCCAATGCAGCCAGAATCGCACGCATACAAGCCTTGCGCCAAACATTCATTCTTCAAAGCTCTCTTCCAGCAAGAGTGTTTATGAAGTTGATAGGGATGATGGCATCTTGCATCTTCATAGTGCCTCATGCAAGACTCCATATGCGTCCACTCAAAGAATGCCTGGCATGCCAGTGGAACCAGGCCCAGGGGCATCTAAACGATCTGGTGTTGGTGGACGGTCGCACCCACAGCTCTCTGCAGTGGTGGAACACCACAAACCTTTCCAAAGGGCGACCGTTCCTGGACCCGGTTCCTCAGGTGATTCTAACAACGGACGCATCGCTCTCCGGCTGGGGAGCCCATCTTCTACACTTCACAGTACAAGGGATATGGACGCCACAACAAAAGTTGCTCCACATCAACCATCTGGAGTTGTTGGCAATCTTTCTAGCCCTCAAATCCTTTCAATATCAGATATCAGCCAAAGCAGTCCTAATTCGCACAGACAATATGACTGCAATGTATTATATTCAAAAACAGGGGGGGACACACTCTCCCCTGCTCTCTCGCCTAGCACAGAGCATATGGAGATGGGCAATCCCACAAAAAATCTTTCTCCTGGCACAGCATGTCCCAGGTATACAAAACACCATCGCAGATCTGCTCAGCAGACAGACGCAGCAAATGCACGAATGGGAACTGCATCCACAAGTTCTTCTCCCATTCTTTCACAAGTGGGGGCACCCTCAGATAGACCTCTTCGCAACCCACGAAAACAAAAAATGCCCAAGCTTCGCCGCCAGATACCCACACCCATTGTCCAAAGGCAATGCGATATGGATGAACTGGTCCGGCAAATTTGCATACGCCTTTCCACCTCTCCACTAATTCCATTAGTGGTACGGAAGCTACAACAGCACTCCCTTACACTCATTCTGGTAGCCCCAACATGGGCCAGACAGCCGTGGTACACCACACTATTACAGCTCTCGGTGGTACCACACCAAAAACTGCAGCTGTCCCCATACCTGCTAACCCAGAACCATGGAGAGATCAGGCACCCGGACCCAGCTCAGCTCAACCTAGCGATCTGGCTCCTGAGGTCTTAGAATTTGGATACCTTAACCTTCCCCCTGATTGCATGAACATTATCAGGGAAGCCAGACGTCCTACCACTCGGGCATGCTATGCCGCAAAATAGAAAAGATTTGTAATTTACTGCCGTAACAATACAATCAACCCTTTAGATGTGTCCATACAGCATATCATCTGCTACTTACTACATCTTCACAAGTGTAACCTTGCATACTCATCCATTCGGTTACACCTAGCAGCAATTGCAGCTTACCTGCAAAACAGACAGCATTTATCTCTTTTCAGAGTGCCTGCTATTAAAGCCTTTATGGAAGGCCTTAAAAGAGTAATTCCGCCCAGGGCATCACCCTCACCTGTGTGGAATCTAAACGTTGTTCTTACAAGGCTCATGGGTCCACCTTTCGAACCAATGCATAAGTGCGAGCTACAATTCCTCACTTGGAAAACTGCTTTCCTTGTAGCTATCACTTCCCTTAGAAGGGTTAGTGAAATACAAGCGTTCACTACACAAGAACCCTTCCTTCAAATACATCACAATAAGGTGATATTTCGCACAAATCCCAAATTTCTGCCAAAGGTAATTTCCCCCTTCCACCTCAATCAGTCAGTGGAATTACCAGTCTTCTTCTCACAACCTCAATCGGTTGCGGAAAGAGCCCTACATACTCTTGATGTTAAAAGGGCTTTACTATATTACATACAAAGAACGCAATCTTTCAGGAAAACCAAACAATTGTTTGTCTCCTTCTCTCCACCACATAAAGGCAACCCCATTTCAAAATCAGGGATAGCTAGGTGGATTGTCAAGTGTATACAAATTTGCTATCTCAAAGCAAAAAGAACATTATCTATTCCACCTAAAGCCCATTCTACCAGGAAGATAGGGGCTTCTATGGCTTTTCTAGGGAATATACCCTTAGATGACATCTGCAAAGCAGCCACATGGTCAACACCGCACACCTTCACAAAACACTATTGTGTAGACGTGCATTCCAAACAGCAAGCTAGTGTGGGCCAGGCTGTACTAAAGACACTTTTTCAAACAACTGCAACGGATGCTGGTGGTCGCCGCTAGGGTTGGGTACTGCTATATAATCTATGCACAGTGTATAATCTACAGCTCATATGCCTCGAACGGAATATGCTACTTACCAGTATGCATCTGTTCTTGGCATTTAGAGCTGTAGATCTATACACGCCCACCCGCCTCCCCGGCTACCTGTATCCGTTCCAGTCTATCTTATTTAGATACAATACACATGGGTTTCTTCGCTATTATCATTACGCTCCATCTTTCCCCGGTTGGCGAAAAAACAATCTGAGGATGGAGCCGAAGCCCATGTGCAGTACGGACCGAAGGAGGAGTCACCGAACTCGTGACTTCCAAAGACTGTCCAAGAAGAAAAACAAACTGCAAACATCCGGGCCCAACACCAGATGGCGATCTATGCACAGTATATAGATCTACAGCTCTACATGCCAAAAACAGATGCATACTGGTAAGTAGCATATTCCTTCAAACCACTGCAACTGATACTGGTGGTCGCCGCTAAGGATGGGTACTGCTATATAATCTATGCACAGTGTCTAATCTGCAGTTTATACGCCTCGAATGGCAAATTCTACTTAGCAGTATGCATCTGTTATTGGCATGTAGAGCTGCAGATCTACACACGCCCACCCACCTCCCCGGCTACCTTTATCTGTTCCAGTTTATCTTATTTAGATACAACACACATGGGCATCTTCACTGTTTATTACTACGCTCCATCAATTCCCTGCAGCCGAAAAACAATCTGAGGATGGAGCCGAAGCCCATGCGCAATACGATCCAAAGCAGGAGTCTCATACCTCGTGACTTCCAAAGACTTTCCAAGAGGAAAAACAACTGCAAACATCCGGGCCCAACACCAGATGGCGATCTATGCACAGTGTGTAGATCTGCAGCTCTACATGCCAAGAACGGATGCATACTGGTAAGTAGCATTTGCCTTTTCTTTAAGGATTGGCAAGTAGTTTTAAATGTCAAGTGAAAGAGGCAGTAAACTACATACACAGGCATTACAGTGGCAGGTTGGAGACCGTTTTGAAAGGTTACTTCTGTGGGGTGCACAATAGGTGCTGCAACTCACTAGTAGTATTTAACTTACAGGCCCTGGGTATATGGTATACCACCTTATAAGGGACATACAAGTAAATAAAAGGTCTATCAGATTTACACCACTTAGACACGTTTTGAGAAGTAGCACACGCACTTTAGCACTGATGAGCAGTAGTGAAGTGCTCGGAGTCCTAAGGCCAACAAAAAGAGATCAGCAAAAAGAGGAGGAGGGAGACAAAGCATTTAGGGTGACTCTTCAGAAAGGGCCATTTTCCAACAATATCAGATACCACCTTCACTCCCTGATGCTTCATCTGGCAGACCCCTACTTCAAGATGCTAGATGATGAGTCAAAACACACCGCACTGTGGACATTCCTGCTTCTTATGTTGTGATGTTGTGCTCCTAACCTCTTGGCTGGATTTTGTTTCCACCTGCATCATTCACGATTTGCAATCACCATCAGAGTATGGGTGATGGATTGATTGCAGGGTACGCCATTAGCATCTTGTGGGACAAATCAGATTTGTTTGAGCTGAAGGCTACCGTTCTAATTCTAAAAGCCTGACAGTCACTTGTGAGATTGATGATGACACACACAGACAACACTAAAGCTCTCTTCTATCAGAGGTATCAAAGGAGCAACCTCTCACTACAGCTCTTTTGTCTGATAGTGACTGTGTGGAAATGGGCTTTGAAACATTGCATGTTTCTGCTAGTATGTCCTATTACCAGAACCAAAAATGCAGATATGGCATCTCCTCTTATCATACAGGAAGAAGATTCTCTATAGAGTCATATGCCCCTGTCTTAAAGCCACAGAATCATGAATACAGTTTGCCTCTCTCCAGAATATCACGTTTCCTATTAGTTGAACAGCGTTCCTGGATGCATTAGACATGTTGTGATTAAGTGCTCAATTTTATTCGATCCCAGAGTCTTAACAGACAAGGGAACTGGTATCCTGGTAGTTTCTGGTTTAGTTTCATCATGTCCGATTCTTGGACCTGCCCCCTTTTAACCATAGGACCAGCAGCATCCATAATAAATAAATTAAAAAAGCCTCCCTGTGCATTGAGGGAGGGAGAGTTTTGCATCCCTCCATAACAACAAGTTAGAGGCATATGAGCTGCAGATTGCACACTATGCATAGATCGCCATCTGGTGTTGGGCCTGGATGTTTGCCCTTGTTTTTGTCCTGGAAAGTCTTTGGAAGTCACGAGGTAGGTGACTCCTCCTTTGGATCATAGTGCGCATGGGCATCGGCTCCATCCTCAGATTGTTTTTCCCCACCATCGGGCTCTGATGTGTTTCTCGCGCTCCAGTTCGGAACCGTTACCAGTTTTCTCTTTCGACGCGCAATCCTTCCCTTTTCGACGGTATTGTCTCGATTGCATTCTCCCAATCCACGTGACTCTCAACAACTTCGAAGTCTTCGATTCCGGTCGTCGACGAAGGCCTTCGGGCCTACCTGGGCCTTATCTTCTGGCTCATGGAAAGGACGCAATTCAAGAAGTGTTCACGATGTGGGTCGAAGTTTCCCCACACCGACCTGCATGAGGTGTGCAACCTCTGCCTCTCACCGGAGCACGAGGCCAGAGACTGTCCAGCTTGCACCTCTTTCCGCTCCAAGACGACGATTTGGGACCGACCAGCAAGAAGAACCATGGCTCGCTAGTCGTCTTCGATCCCCGACAACATCTTCCAAGAGGGCGTCGATGTGCCAGAGCAGGGGCGGGTCGAAGAAGGCCTCGTCAGTGCCTCCGAAGCCGATGACTCCGACGTCTAGGACATCACTCCAGCACAGAGGGTCATGAGTACAGATGTCGACCTCGACCCCCTCTCGACACCATCTAAAAAGGCTTCGGTCACACCTTCACCTTCGGGCCCAGGTGCACACCGAGAGACTGTTTCCCATGCCCCGCCTCCGGGCCCGGTAAAGAAGCCTACTAAGCCTTCAGCTGACTCGGGCTCGAGTCAGCCCACCCTCGGTGCCGAAAAACATCCACAGGCACCGAAAAAGAAGTTGTCCTCTTCCTCATCCACGCCGACCGCTGCTTCCACATACAAGCACTCGGTGTCGAAGACTGGCACCGGCTCCTCGACACCGACAACACTCTCGGAGCCGACTAAAAAACTGCCATCAAAGGGCCCAACTCCCATGCTTCGAAGCCGAAAAAGACCTCGGAACCGAGGAAACAACAGGTTACATCGGCCAAAGACACTGCAAAACCGCTCGGTTCCAAACCCAGAACCGCAACCGACTCGGCTCCGAAGAAGCCTACGGTACCAACACCATCGGTACCGAATGATCTGCCTCCCACATAAGAACTGTTTTGCCCAGATCCTACCCAGAAAACTCTTGTAAAGGATCCTAAGACTGGTCACTTGATGCTTAGCTTCAAGAAGCGACCACTAGATACGCCTGCACTGGCTCCACCACCTAAAAAGAGAGACTTTGCTACCGCTCCATTAAGGATCCCTTCTCCTCTTCCTCTTCCTTCTCCTCCCCCTCCCCCACCACACCGCTCTCCTACACCATCCCCTACTCCAGTAGATGATGATGATGATGATGACACCTCAGATGATGCAGGGGGAGGTGCGGACGATCAACCACTAGGGGACCCTACTCCTGCTGGCTCCCCAGACCCCTGGTATGATTATAGTATCCCAGACGTCCCTTACATCCCACACGAGGACATCTATCCCTCCAGGCCTTCCCCTCCAAAGGACACTATCTGCTTTAACCAGCTCCTCCACAGAACTGCCCAGTACCACGGGGTTGACCTACACACAGACCCCGTGGAGGAAGATTTTCTCTTGGACCCTTTTGACACCACACAAACGTCCACCTCAATTTTACCCATGCTTAAAGGGGTCATTAAGCATGCACCAGAGGTCTTTAAAGACCCGGTCAGGGTTCGAGTCATCGACCCTAGAATCGAGAAAGTATAAGGCCACCCCTACTGATCCAGCCTACATTCAAGGCCCCGCACAACTAGACTCCCTTGTAGCCTCCAATGCGCGAGAAAGAGCCAATTCCCAATCATCAGGTGACGTACCACCCCCAGATAAGGAGTCGAAACTCCTTGACGCCTCTGGCAAACGAATGGCTTCACAGGCGGCAAACATATGGCACATTGCCAATACTCAAGCGCTGTTAGCTAAGTATGACAGGGCACATTATGATGAGCTTGAGTCCATAATGCAGCACCTCCCAGACAGGTACAAAAATAGGGCCAATGAACTCATACAAGAAGGTAAAACCATTACTAACACCTCCATCCGTTGTGCCTTAGATGTAGCAGATACCGCCTCTAGGGCAATAAACACCAGTGTCCTTCTGCGTAGGCATGCCTGGCTACGCATTTCAGGTTTGAAATCTGAAGTTCAGAGTTCCATTCTCAATCAACCATTTGATGAGAAACACCTATTTGGCCCTAATGTTGACGTATCCCTTGAAAAAATGAAGGATACAGACACAGCAAAATCTATAGGAACCTTGCAGTCGCTAGCTCCCAGACGTTCTTTTCGTCGCTCATCCTTCAGGAGCACCCCCAGAGGCTACTCTTCGGATAACCCCTCCACTTCTTACAAGGCTCCCACCCAATCCACCTTTACTAGAGGTTACCAAAGAGGTGGTTACAGGGGGAACAACAACAAAGGCAGAGGTAAGACCAACAACTCCCGCTCTGCCTCCACCCCCACCCAATGACTTCCCTCCACTTCTCCCAGACCATTCCACTCCAGTCGGGGGAAGACTCCAACAATTCCTTCCTGTCTGGAACAACATCACCTCAGACAGGTGGGTGCAACAGATAATTCAATCAGGTTACTGCCTCGAACTAACATCTACCCCCCCCCAAACATACCACCCAAACAGCATCCAATGTCACAAGAGCATTTGTTACTGCTAAAGCAGGAGGTAATCTCCCTCCTACAAAAAATTGCAATAGAACCAGTTCCCCTGCACCAACAAAACAAAGGAGTTTACTCCCTCTAGTTTCTCATACCACAGAAGGACGGCTCTCTAAAGCCTATTCTAGACCTCCGACCCCTAAACATATACATACACTCAGACCATTTCCACATGGTCACACTCCAACAGGTCCTTCCTCTGCTTTCACAGGGCGACTTCCTTGCTTCCCTAGACCTCAAGGACGCCTATTTCCACATTCTCATTCATGCCGCTCACAGAAAGTATATCGGATTCGTAGTGGACGGTCAGCGCTATCAATTCAAAGTACTCCCATTTGGAGTCACAACAGCACCCAAGTGTTTACCAAGTGCCTAGCGGTGGTTGCAGCACACCTAAGAGGACATCCCATTCACGTCTTCCCATATCTGGACGACTGGCTCATAAAAGCCAGATCATACAGCCAGTGTGTACAACACACTCACGCCACTATCCAACTACTCCATGACCTGGAGTTCAAAGTAAACCACACCAAGTCCCATCTGCAACCGTTCCACACACAACAATACCTCGGTGCCAAAATAGACACCTCAAGAGCGCTAGCCTATCCCACTCCAGCCAGGATAGCAAGCATACAGGCTTTTCTCACCAAATTCCAACCGCAACACTCTCTTCCAGCCCGAGTGTTCATGCAACTCATAAGGAAGATGGCCTCTTGCATATTCATAGTGCCACTTGCAAGACTCCAGATGCGTCCTCTCCAAGAGTGCTTAGCACGCCAATGGAACCAGGCTCAAGGTCAGTTAACAGATCTGGTGTTGGTAGACGGTCATACTCATCGCTCTCTGCAGTGGTGTAAGACCAAGAACCTTTCCAAAGGACGACCGTTCATAGAGCCGGTTCCTCAAATAGTTATGACAACTGACGCATCTTTCTCCGGCTGGGGAGCTCACCTACTACACAACTCCATACAGGGCAGGTCGCCACCTCAACAAAAGTTACTCTACATCAACCACCTGGAGTTACTAGCCATACCCCTAGCCTTAAAAGCATTCCAACAACAAATATCAGGCAAGACTGTCTTAGTCCGCACAGACAACATGACAGCCATGTACTATATACAAAAACAAGGCGGGACACACTCTGCAGATCTCTCCGCTAGCACAGAACATATGGAGGTGGGCTATACCTCAGAAAATTTTCTCCTAGCCCAACATGTCCCAGTAGTCCAAAACACCTTGACCGATCTTCTGAGTCGTCAAACACAACCGATCCACAAGTGGGAACTTCATCCGCAAGTTCTTCAACCGTTTTTTCAAATGTGGGGGCAACCACAAATAGACCTCTTTGCCACCCACGAAAACGCCAAATGCCCAACCTTCGGCACCAGATATCCACACCCATTGTCCAAAGGCAATGCGATATGGATGAACTGATCAGGCAGATTTGCATACGCTTTTCCGCCTCTCCCACTCATTCCACTAGTGGTGCGCAAACTACAGCAACATTCTTTGACTCTCATCCTAATTGCTCCAACTTGGGCCAGACAACCGTGGTACACCACATTGCTGGAACTCTCTGTAGTTCCGCACCAGAAGTTACACCTCTCTCCACGCCTCTTAACCCAGAACCATGGAGAGATCAGACACCCAGACCCAGCTCAGCTCAACCTTGCGATCTGGCTACTGAGGTCCTAGAATTTGGTTACCTTAACCTTCCCTCTCACTGTATGAACGTTATTAAAGAAGCTAGACGGCCCACCACTAGAGCATGCTATGCAGCCAAGTGGAAACGTTTTGTAATATATTGCCATAACAACAACACCAATGCCCTAGACGTGTCTATCCAACACATCATCGGCTATTTTCTACACCTCCAAAGATGCAACTTAGCTTACACGTCAATTAGACTGCATCTTGCTGCCATAGCAGCATATCTACAAAATAGACAACATCTATCACTTTTCAGAGTACCTGCCATAAAAGCCTTTATGGATGGCCTCAAAAGAATAATTCCCCCCAGAGTACCACCTTCACCTGTGTGGAATTAAAAATCGTTCTCACAAGACTAATGGGTCCTCCATTTGAACCTTTACATAAATGTGAGCTACAATTTTTAACATGGAAAGTTGCTTTCCTAGTAGCCATTACTTCTTTACGAAGAGTTAGCGGACTACAAGCACTAACCATTCAGGAACCCTTTCTGCAGATGCATCATAATAAGGTTGTTCTCCGAGCTAATCCTAAATTCCTTCCTAAAGTCATTTCTCCCTTCCACCTCAATCAATCGGTGGAGCTGCCCGTATTCTTCTCGCAGCCACAAACAGTCGCAGAAAGAGCTCTTCATACCTTAGATGTCAAAAGAGCATTGCTTTACTACATTGAGAGAACACAACCCTTTCGTAAGACCAAACAACATTTCGTGTCTTTCTCACCACCACACAAGGGCAACCCCATATCAAAATCTGGGATAGCTAGGTGGATTGTCAAATGCATACAAATTTGCTACCACAAAGCAAAACATACATTATCTGTTCCTCCTAAAGCCCACTCTACACGAAAGATAGGGGCTTCAATGGCATTTTTAGGGAACATTCCCTTAGATGATATCTGCAGAGCAGCTACATGGTCTACACCGCACACATTCACAAAACACTATTGTGCAGATGTGCAAACTAAACAAGAAGCTAGTGTGGGCCAGGCTGTACTCAAAACACTATTTCAAACTACTGCAACAGATACTGTTAGTCGCCGCTAGGAGGGGATACTGCTATACAATCTATGCATAGTGTGTAATCTGCAGCTCATATGCCTCGAACGGAATATGCTACTTAGCAGTATGCATCAGTTCTTGGCATGTAGAGCTGCAGATCTACACACTCCTCCCTGGCTACCTTTATCTGTTCCAGTATTATCTTATTTAGAAACAGCATACATGGGTATCTTTCCTGTTTTTTTACAAAACTCCATCATTTCCCTGCTGGCGAAAAACAATCTGAGGATGGAGCCGATGCCCATGCGCACTATGATCCAAAGGAGAAGTCACCTACCTCGTGACTTCCAAAGACTTTCCAGGACAAAAACAAGTGCAAACATCCGGTCCCAACACCAGATTACGATCTATGCATAGTGTAGATCTGCAGCTCTACATGCCAAGAACAGATGCAAACTGGTAAGTAGCATATTCCTTATCTTTATTAATTGGTTTTTGAGGCGTTTACCTTTGCACATCTAGGTCTGTACCCTGCAAACTTGGCAGCTACTGCTAAATGTTTTACCAAAGTACAGTACTAAAGTAAGTGGCTGAAAATCTATCGACTGGCACTGCGGGGCAACATAAAACAAATAAATGCTTTAAGGATGAGGTCAGGTTTTGTTATCAGTTCACCTGACTGACGCAGGTTGACACATAGACACCTGAAAATTCGTTCTTTATCGCAAAAGTGCTTTTGTGCTTTCCAGTTGAACTACAGATTCCTCCTTCCTCACCTTCTAAAGATATTCCAGGCATCAGACTGGATCCTGAAAACTCAAAAACAGTACTCCGGGTAGTGACGTTTTACATTTGCCTCACTAATATTTAGCTCTGGAAGTGACAAATTGAACCATATATGAGTCACCCATGCACGCTGACATCAGTTCCTTTCTTTCCACCCTGCAGACGTAGATCCAGAGTCTACACCTTTCTGTGATGAAATTAAACTATTTTGTTTTCAAATTTTTACCAATTTGCAAAGGATATGTTCATTGTAGGGACTGTCAGATCCACACCATATATGCCTCTGGTGTTTGGGGTCAGATGACTTCAGGGTCTGCGACATCTGCACCAACCTGAACGTAAGTTTCATTTGGGATCATGAAGCAAAGCTGTACATCACAAAATACTGCAATACTCTATCCCGTAACCGGTCAAAGTCAAAAGGCAGGTCCCACTCCTTGTTAATTCTGTGGCTCATCTTTGTTACGGATGAAGTCTACAGTCAAGTCATAAAACAAACACAATAAATCCTAGCTGGATTCGGCCCCTTCCAGCCCTTCTCTATCTCCAGAGAATATGCAAATGAATCAAAGTGCCTCCCTGTCTTACTCCTGAAGAGCACATTCAGAGCCTGATCCCAATGCCTCCCAAATTTCCAGTCTGTTTGCAATGTCCCAGCAAGTCAAGGCCTAAAATGGTGGCTATGCAGTGCAGTTTCAGCACTCTTCTGGCTCCCTCTGCCTTCTTTGGGCACCAGGGATTCGCAAGAACTTCTAGTTAAACTTGCGCTGGTGAATTTGCCCTTGGTGTGAGAAGCTGGCCTGGTATATGCTGTCCACTAGTTAAAGTGGCCACCTTGCACCAGTCCAAACGACCCTTATTGATGATTTAGGTTAAAGACAACCTTTATTGAAAGCTATCCTAGTGGTAGCTATGGAGAGCAGCCTTCAGGCTAAGTCTCGAAGGAATGTAAAGCAGCTTGGTTTACCAGATTATAACCTCCTGAATGACCAAATGAAAGGAGAACCACACAAGGAATATATAAAAATATATGTATTTATTACTAAACACTCTACTAACCTCTTTATGAGATTAGAAGGCACACAATATTAGGGAGAGACCAAACCATATACTAAGAAAGTGGTATAACAACCACGACTTGATTAGACACAGTGTCTAGAGGACGTAGAATCGCTGGGACCCCAAGGAACCATCCAAAGTAGTGACACAGGGGATCCACGGAGGACGGGTGCAATGTGAGAACACAGACGCGAGCTCTGTACAACTCTATGGGAAAGTCGCGGTTGGAATTTTAAAGATTAAGGACTCTTAGGAGAGGACTTCAAGCAAACCCTTTGGAACGTAGAAGGTTCTAAGGCAAGCACCCTTGAGAGTACCGAGGTACCTGTGTTACCTATCCCAGGAGAGCCAGGTGCATAGGGGTCAAGTTGTGTCAGAAACGCTTTTTGATTTCAGTGGCGTGATGCGAAGAAGTGCTGCTGCCGGGAAGATGAGAAGTGTCCGGTGTGATCCAAGCCGGATCGGAGCTGAGAAGAACCTGAAAGCAGAGGGGACAGAGTCTGGGTCACTTCACAGTGACCAGGGGCACAATAGACGAATGCCCACTGATGTCGGGTGTTTCAGGTGAGAAGAGGTGAAGCTTGACTCTGCAGCCACGGGGAGCAGGAGACGTCGATGACGACCAAAGACTGGAGGTGAGCTGTCCCACGAAGGATTTTGAGAGCTTGGGGGGCGGAGGGGGGGGGGGTCCGTGTCCACATTGAACACCAACAAGCCTTGGCAACTGCAACCCACACGGTCCGAGGAAAGATGCATCGGTGAGGACCAGCATGGTCCTGGGGACTCACCGAGCAATGGAAAGTCAGGGCCCGTCTGGAGCAACCAGGAAAGCCTACTGAAAGTTAAAATTGCCTTCACTGGCACCCACAGGCCAACGGACCAGGAATTGCGAAGGGACCTCGAGCTGAATCACAAAATACCATCTACCAACCCACGGAACACTCGTTGAGTGTAGGCCGGAAGTCTTCAGTGGAAATACTGCTCGGGGTCAGGACTACAAATAGCTCAAAGCACAGCCTCAGGGATCGCCAAAAAGCATATGCTGCTGCAAATGGACACGGTGCACAGGGGTATGGGTTGCACGGTCCCCACGAGGTCTGCGGGTCTCAGGATTGCTGAGAGCACTAGTCGACCCCGGGGACACTTGGGAACCCACCTCTTGTGTTGCAGAAATCTTCGGAGTCCTCAGGAGCTCGGGAGATGCAAACCGGTCAGATGCGTTTAAGGTGCCTGCCTTGCAGGGAAGTAACTCCTTTACTCCAAAGGAGATTCTTCAGCCATCCAGCGTAGTGTAGATAGTCGGAGTACTTGGTTTCTGTAGCAGAGTTTCGTCCAGGTAAATCTAAAGTCCTATAGTCAGGGGTTCCTACTTCATATCCAAGGGAGGGGTGGGGCAATCTCTGGGGACCTACCTATGGGAGAGTAAGGACAGAGGGGTGGCTGCACCCATGTCCTTTTTCCAGTTTCGTGCCAGAGTAGGAGCAAACTGCTCCTGCAACCGGTTTGAGCTGGACTATACACAGGGACACCAAATGTGCCCCCAGTGCACCCACCCAGCCTCCATACACCAAAGACTGTCTGGGAGGTGGTTACACCTCCCTGTGACAAGAAACCTATCGTCCAGCCTTCCCCTGCCGGAGTTTCGTCCAGCAGCAGGAGGGCAGACTTGTCTGTGGCTGGCAGCATCCATTTTGTGATGCCAGGGTGAAGAAAGCTGGTACCGGGTGTTCCGGTGTTGTCATATTTCTCCCTCTAGAAGGGTGGAATCATACCTCCCCCACCAGTTACTGGTGTGGAGGTATGATTCCAAGGTGTTTTGCACCAAGCACAATATGTTTCCATGCAGCAATTTTAAAGTTAGCATTTACCGTGAGGTTATAATGCACTTAAAAGTATATGGTTGGCTGCATCACAAACAACCGCGGAATATAGGCTCCGAAGGTGCAGAGGGGCTCTGCTCATGCAGGAGCACCCTCTCACATAAAACCCAGCACCCTGCCTTCAGTATTGATAAGGCCTGCCATAGGGGTGACTGATAGGTTTATATGTGTAGTGATATAGGATAGATATAGTGAACCTATATCTAAGTAAGGGGTGCATGCACCACCTTACACAGGCTGCTGTAGCAGACCTGTTGTGTCGTTTTGAATGGTCTCCCAGGGGTGGCATATTACATGCTGCAGTCTCTGACAGGCCTCTGGGGTACCTATACCCTGGTATATAGTATACCATTTACTAGGACCTTATAAGGGTACCCCAGAATCCAATCTGGAGTGTACCTAAAGTACATGCAATCAATTTAGAGGAGAAAGCAACTAGGCTGGGGTCCTGGATAGCAGGATCCCAGCCAGACCAAGTCGAAAACGGTGAAACATCAGCAAAAAGTGGGGTTAACTATAAGAAGCAGATCCTACTCTCCTCCACTTGGTACCATTTGTGCCTCTTGAACTGGCTTTGAGTTCCACACCGGTTTTTGTGCTGACTTCTGTCCTGGCGCCATTGTATGTGCTGGTTCCTTTGAGATTGATGCCAACGGCTCCGGAGGAAGATCCACACCTTATATTGGTCTCTGACTCTGAGCTGAACCTGTCTCTACCTCTAAACCCACAAGAGCACAGCCTTTTAGAAACCCTTCTGTTTCTGACACACTATCTTTCCATAAATTGTCCATGGACTCGATAATTCTCGCTCCAGTGCATACTCAATTCATGGGTTCACACTCTGCGACTCTGGGCAATAGCTTGCTTAATCTCCACAATGGCCCCTCGCGGCGGGATGCCTGGCTTTCACCTTGTGGATGCCCTGCTGGGTTATCTCACAGGGGAATACCAGGACGGGTTCCCTAAGCAAGCGCTTAGAGACCAGTTGGTGATTTGCGCTATATAAATATCTTTACATTTACATTTACATTTACATTTACTGCAAGGCAGTGCACATCACACTACATTAACATTTTGTCTCAGACTTGGAAAGCCATAATTACGGTGGTGATGGGGATGAATGTGTCCCACAATATGATAAAAACTATTTGTATGAGGAATTACAGGGGCTTAGATACATCCGCAGACACTGGATGTTTCTCTACCCCAGTCCTGCCAATGAGGAGAGGGCCTCTTTTGCTGTTGTGATTAGAAGGGCAGCTAAGCACCTTCTCATGCCCCTCCCCATTATAGAGGTTAACAACAACATTCTAATGAAAATCCTTCTGCATGGCCAGGCTACTTCCAACCTCTCCTTCCCTTTATTGAGGCTCTTACAGATGCGCACTTGGGAGAAACCATGGTCTAATACTCTGGTCAACTGGAGGTCTCTTGACACCTCAGACCAGCTCCAGACTACCCTGAATCTCTCATGTAGCATCCGACACCAGAGAGCTTGGTGGTTCAGGCGTCCATCAGTAAAGTCAACCTTAACCACCATCCTACATAATGGGTATTTCATGCCCTGCTACCATAGCAGATAGTCCAGGACATTTATCCATGATTCGGATGTTTGGGCCTTTGTCTTAGATCTTAATGAGGTTACTTAGGGGCTCCAGGGCCTGCTGGCCTCCTGCATCCTACTGATCAAAAAATCCAGGTGACACTTATGAAGTATGCAGTGAAACAGTGGAACCTATCAGATTACATTCAGATTTCGGAGAAGACTACAAAAAGATCTGAAGTGCTGGCTGGTCAACTACCATTGGGCCATCAGCAGACTGCTCTCCTTACCCTACCCAGAACTCATGGTGGTGACTGATACAAAACTGCTGGGTTTGGGAGACCATGTGTGCGTGGTGAAGATCAGAGTACTCTAATCTCTGGGGGGATCACAGCTCCACATCAGTGTGTTGGAGTTGCGGCCAATCCACTTCACATTGAAGGCCTTCCTACCAAGCATCAAAGAGAGGGTGGTACAGGTTCTCACAGTGAACGACCTAGCAGGATCTTTAAACTCTAGAGTAGACAAACTCACCTACCAAAGATTAGCTGATCATGAATGTCTTATACCTGGAGGAGGTGCAGGGTGCGTTTCAGCGAAGAGAAGAACACAGTCAATCTTTTCACCACCACCTAGAATGAAGAGTGTCAATACTTGTGTTGGAGTTCACAGGAGGTTGTCTCTCTGAGATGATTTCCGCCTAAGGTGGAGCTCAGAACTTCTGTATACCTTTCAGACCCGGCCTCTCCTAGCTCAAGTTCTGAAAAAGATCAGGAACTACCAGGCTCAAGTAATTGTAGTGGCTCTGGATAAGCCAGGAGAGTACAATACCCAGAATTACTGGGGATGAGCATCTGTCAGTTTATCAAGCTGCTACTTTGGGCAGATCTCCTGTCTTCACATCAGAGCAAGGTCTTGCACCCAGGCCTATGCAAACTGCACGTCCATGCGTGTAGATTTAACGGAAGCAGTTGATTCCATTTGATCTGCCTCCCGAGGTCATTGATGTTATCATGGCAACTAGGTGCCCTTCTACAAAGTTGGTGTACTCCAGGCACTGAGACAAATTCCTGGCTAGATGCCACAAACCCCGGATGAACCTGTTAAAGGCTAAACTTTCAGGCATTTTATTTGTTTTATCTTATGTGCTGGAAGGGCCAGTCACTGTTAATGGCCATCTGTTGGATCTTTAACGATTTTTACGGTTGCCAGATCAGCCTTCTTTGTTCAACTCCTCTGTTGTGATGAGGTTTCTTAAAGGTTTAAAAATGTTTTTCAGTCGAAGCCCTTTGTGATGCCACAGTGGGGCTTTAATCTGGTCCTCACTTTTTTGATATGAAGCCTGTTTGAGGCAATGCACAATAAACCACTATATATTTTTTCCTGGCTCAGTCTTTTTGGTGGAGATTACGATGGCTAATTGCGTGAGCGAGCTGCTTGCACTTTGTCCAGCTGTCTTAATCAATCCTTTTCCTAGACAAACTGGTTGCTGAGCACCTAACCTGCATTCCTGCCAAAAGTAGCGACACCTTATCATGTTGGACAGACTATCACCCTTCTGGCCTTCTTTGCCCTACCTCACCTTTAAAGAGGCAAAAAAGATAAAAAAAATTGTATCCCACAAGAGCCTTAAGTTTCTACATTAATTTGACCAGAGACCATCAAGTGGATGGTCAGCTCTTTTTGGGCTTTTCTGAGGCAAAGAAAGGCAAACCCCTTCAGAAAAGAACCATCTTGTAAGTAAATGCTTCTTTTTGTATGGTCACCCCCAAGTTTTTCAACTGATACTGCTGGTTTTTCTTCTTAGACAGTACACTGAAGCGTGCTAACCAGACCTCAGAGCCAGTGTTCTGACCCTAAAAGTGTATTTTGCATTGGCTAGACCCAATTGGAAAGGGCAGATGGGTAAATGGTACTCTTGTACCAAGGAAATGCAAGTTAGAGGGGATAGCCCAGGGCTTGCAGCACTGATTGTGCCAACCTGGAGGTCCCCCATGTAAAGCAAGTTCCCCAATCTGTCACTGTAGACTGGTAAAGCAGTTGTGCGCTGCTAGCCCAATGTTGCCATTGAAAACCATGGCAAAGCCACCAGTTACCCTGCAAACGTTTGTAAGCCACCCTTCTGGCAGGCCTACCAAGCCATTATGGCAAGGAGCAACATATGAGGCAGGCAGGAAATGTACTTTACGCGCCCTGACAGTAATACAAGCGAACAACCATTCTCCTGTATAAAGACTTGGTCACCCAATTGGCGAGTACAGGCTTACACGCTGAACCCCTCAGCTGTGCTACCTTTGGAACGGACAACCATAGTGGGCATTTTGCAGTATCAAACGCTTGTTACATTAAGCCCTACTTGTATCTCAAGTGGAAATTAATGTAACTTGTTGCAGTGCACAGCTGTAGCAAAACTGCCACTTTGCTGCCTTAATAACTCATGTGACTTCCCGGGCACATATGGAGCCTGTACCACGAGACAGCCTTCAGCCCTCAGAGGTACCAGTAGAGAAAGGCTGCACCAACTAGGACTGCGCCTGCTGCACCTGTTAGCTAGCGAAGAGGGGGGCTGTCCCTGCTGTGTCCTGCTCAAGGAAAAGTTGCCTCCAGGGCCCAGTCAAGTCAAGAGAACTCCAAGAGCCAGCTGATTGGCATTCTGCTCCCAGCACAGGGACACAACAGCTGAAGAAGCCTCCGAGGGCAAATTGGTAGTCCAAAGTCTTCACGCGGCTACCACTGCTGCCGTGCAGCACTGAGAATTCAGATCCGATACTCGGAGTTACTCCTAAGTTAACTGAACTCAGGAGTGCTATCAGAGAGTTGCTGGAACTCTCAGAAGGCGAGTTATCGACTAAGGAAGGATCGGCCTGTGACAACGGGAATCTGGTAGTCCTTTGGCAACTGGACTAAGGCCAAACAGGAGAAGACATCTAGGGACCCCCTCCCCCCACCATCTTTGTGGACTAAGGACTTCCTGCAGGAAGACCCTCGTCAACCGCATTGCATTCACAGCATCCTTAGAGCATCTTCAGCATCCTTCATCCCTTGCATCAGGACCACTCTATAAGAATCCATTTCAATGCTGACAAAGTGCCTGGAATTGTTGAAAGATTGCGTCTCCTGTGAAAGTAACTGTTCTTGAGGACCTTGTTGAGCCCTCTCACTAGCTCCCTCCCTGAGTTGGTTACCCCCAAGTACTTCTTAACAACTACATTGACACATACCTAAGTTTTCTTTAAAAAAAGAAAGTCTCTAAGCATCCGAATCATTGACTTAGTCAAGGCTTGTTCGCTGTTGAGTGAAATTGCACTGATTTATTCTTGCTTGTAAATGATATCTTCGTAACCCCCCTCCCCCACCTCCTGGTGAATCTTTTTTGTTCTAGTGTCTAAATTATTATAAAAATAAGACCTATTTATATGAATTGGTGTCTGATTTCTTGAGTTTCGTGGTGATTTCTTCTCCCAGTTGTTTTGGTGCTGTTAAAATGCTCAACACTTATTCCTTTGTGTATACCTTGCTAATCTGAAAAACACGTTAGTTATAGATTCCTTACCTTAGAATAGATACCTTAGAATTACCCCCGGGCGTCAGACTGGATCTGGAAAGTTTTTTCGTCAGCAGTACCTCTGCGCGTTGGAAGGTGACATCGGTCGGCTCAGCGTCAGTTGTTGGCATCGTGGTCGCCGGGATGACATCGCAGTAGCTACTTAGATGCCGCCCTCGCGCGCTGACGTCAATTCATCTACGACTCCTGGTGCACGTAGGGATGCCAGGCTTCAAGGCCTGCCGTTCCTGTACCCGACTGATGTCGGTTATGGATCCGCATCGTATGTGCCTCTTATGCCTGGAGCGCGACCACGACCCCAAGTCGTGCTCCGACTGCCAGTCCATGGCTCCGAAGACTTTCCGGGAGCGGTCCCTAAAGATTCTTGAGCGCCGGCAGTCGGCTCTGCGCCGTTCGATGTCCCGGTCGCGAGGGAGGTCGAGGGACCGGTCACGGAGTCATCACCATTCGTCCAAGTCTTCGCACTCGGGGTCGGGTAAGTCGAAGCACAATAAGAAGTTCAAGAAGCATCGTCGCTCTTCGACTTCTCCCCATCAATCGGCTGACGAGACGAGGGATGTGGGCGGTGCCCCTCCCGCAGCTCCGCGCGCGGAGCCCGAAGAGTCAACTCTGCGGTTTCCTCCCTTCCCGGGACCCAGAGAGACTCCTGCCCAGCTTCGTACATTTTACCAAGCGATGCACGCCATCTTTGGGCAGCCCGACTCCGCCGGTGTACCTTCGGTCCCCACAGACTCAGTTGGGGGGCCTAGGCCTTCTCCGCCGGGGGCTCTGGCACTGGCGCCGCAGGCCTCCCTTGGATCCAGGCCTGGATCTGGATCGGTGCCGGTTGACCTCATTACACCTCCACTGGCGCCTCTTCCTCAGGCACCGATTCCACTGGCGACGCCGGTAGTGTCCCCGACGTCGCCAGACACCGTATCCGGGACCAAGAGGGTTTTTGTGCCCCTGTTCACTCCTGGGTTCCCTTTTCGACCTGATTGGCACCCAGAGGAGGAGGACTGGGAGGGGTCAGGTGACCCTTTGACAGATCAGCGCTATTCTGAGCAGGACTGGAAAGAGGAACTTGGGGATGCCAGTGGTCTGGACACCTCCCCTGACCTTGGCATGTTGTCTACTACTGTGGCTACGTAGGAGGGAACTTCATACGCAGTGGTGTTGCGTAGGGCGGCCGAGGCCCACAACCTCAAGCTTCCCACAGTGGCGATCAGGACTAACTTCCTGATAGAGGTGCTTCAGCTGGCAGCGAGCTCCTGCTGCCTTTAAATGAGGCCCTTACGGATGTCCTTTTGGGCACCGGATCCAAGCCCAACACGGGGGCTCCCGTGGATAGGATGATTGCCTGACACCACCGCCCGGCTCCAGGTGACCCCACTTTCCTCTCCCAACACCCCACCCCTGAGAGCTTGGTGGTCCAAGCCTCTGCTTCCAAGCGCGCATTCCCTTCCGCCCCACTGGAAAGGGAATCCAAGAAGCTGGATCATCTTGGGAAGAAGATTTTTCCTTCCGCCAGCTTGGGACTTTGGTCGGTAAACACCGCATGTCGTTTGGGCCGTTATTCCCACTCTGTGGGGGACACGGTTGCGCAGGTGCTGCCTCAGTGTCCGGAGGACGCCCGGACAGTGCTCTCCCAGGCTGTTGCCACCGGGAGGGATGCAGCGAAGTTTACCATCCGTTGTGGGCTGGATACCGCCGACTCTCTAGGCTGGACGATTTCCACATCGGTAGCCCTTCGACGCTGCGCTTTAACGGCCATCGCCTTTTTGGCAACAAAGCGGACAACGCTCTAGAGCATTTCAAGTACTCACGGGCTACAGCCAAGTCCTTGGGCCTCTCCACTCGCCCAGCTCAGTCTGCTTTTTGCCCCTTGCGTGGCTACTGATGGGGTGCCCTGCTACATCCTGCCCAGAGCCACAAGCCGCAGCAAGCTTCCCAATCTTCACGCGCCAGGGGACGTAGCAACCACTGCCGTGGTTCAGGGGGGCTAGCGAACGGGCCAGTCCACCAACCCCTCCTCTGCAGCAGCCTCCAAACCTCCCTAGTCCGATATTTTAGGCCCATCAAACGCCAGTGGATAGCAGGATCCGCCATCACTTCCCCACTGGTGCACCATCACGTCGGACAGGTGGGTTTTGTAGATAGTCCGAAGGGGCTACTCTCTCCCCTTCGAGGCTACCCCTCCAGCCATGCCACCTCAGTACCACTGCATGTCGGAGGATCATCTGGGCCTTCTCCAACAGGAAGTCACGGCTCTCCTGGCCAAGGGAGCCATTGAGCACATTCCTGCCCTAGAAGTAGGTCATAGTTGCTATTCCTACTACTTTCTGGTACCCTTGGATCTCAGGAACGTCAACCGCTTCCTCCGGAAGGAGAAGTTCAAAAGGTTGAAGCTTGCTCAGGTCTGGTCTGCCCTCGACCCTGGAGACTGGATGGTAGCGTTGTACTTGCAGGACGCTTATTTTCATATCCCCATCCTGCTGGCCCACCGGTGTTACCTGCGGTTCACGGTAGGCCACGACCACTTTCACTTTACCGTGCTCTCCTTTGCCCTTACCAGCACCCCTCGGGTGTTCACGAAAGTGTTGGCAGTGTTCGCAGCTCATTTGCGCGGATCAGGGGTTCCAGTCTTCCCCTAGCTCGACGACTGGTTGTTGAAGGCGGGCTTGTCCCAGGCAGTAGTCTTCCACCGCCAGACTACGGCCGATCTCCTACGTTCGCTGGGGTTCTCCATCAATGTGCCGAAGTCACACACGATCCCCTCTCAGAAGCTCCTCTTCATCGGAGCGGTTCTGGACACAACGCAGTTTGGGGTTTATCCTCCCGAACAGCGAGTCTGGGATATTTGGGCTATGATTCCGATCTTTCAGCCCCTATCCCAGGTTCCGGTCCGGATGACCCTGAGGCTGCTGGGCCTCATGGCCTCTGCAGCCTGCTGGTCGATTATGCCAGGTGGCATATGCGGGCAGTGGATATAGGGGAGGATGTAGATGTGTAGGCACAGACCACCGTTTTACCGTTGGTCACCCATGAGTTCGTGGGCCAACTCCCCCTATCTTCCATGAAGTGAGTCTTACCATCCAGTCAGGTTGATAGACATGCTAGGTTCCCTCATTGGGACCTACAACTGCTTAAATTACATTACCCTTAATTAGGGTGTGTTCTTCCCCCTTAGGGGATTACCTTTACCGACATTGGTCCTGAAGAAGTGTCGCTCAATTTCGGAGCACATATGACACGAAACATGTCGACCAAACATTTTCACTAGCCACCTAGGTACCTTACGACCTTTTGGTGACACCACTGTTTTTATAAAAGCCCCAGCCCTTTTTTCGAATTAAAATATTCATACGTCTGGAGTCTTTTTTAATAAAATCACTTTTGCACCATAACACATATCCAGCACCTGTTGTCCACATATACACTTCACATACGGCGATCTCAGATCTAAAGAACTCCGCCAAAGAAGCCACCACGCCCGTTGGACATTGCAGCGCCAATCCGACGAGGAGCGCACTATGATGAAGCATGACACCCTAACAGGTGTGTGAGGGCATTACGATCTGAAAACTCAGATCCCCCGGTGACAATAATTACTTTAAAGCATATTGTGACACCTTTCACATACCTGCCATAACAGAGGAACTGATTACCTTCATGTGTCTCATGGCTCTGCAGTGGGACCTGAAGTTCCAGTGGGCGCAGCATCAGGGGAATCTGTCCGATTGCGTCCAGATCTCGGAGGACACTGCTCGACAATTGCAGTGGTGGCTCACGAACCATAATTGGGTCAACAGCAGATCCCTCTCCCTTCCCCAACCAGAACAAACAGTGGTGACAGACGCATCCCTTCTGGGATAGGGCGGCCACATGGGAGAGGCAGAGATGAGAGGCCTCGGGTCTCCGGCGGAGTCTGGGCTCCACATCACCCTTCTGGAGCTTCGGGCGATTTGTCTTGCACTAAAAGCATTCCTTCCCCCTGTCCGAGGAAGAGAAGTGCAGGTGTCCACGAACAACACCACCGCCATGTGGTAATGCAACAAGCAGGGCCCTCCGCCTCTGGACATAGCTGGAACATCAGGGCATATCCCTGGTGGTTCAACACCTGGCAGGTTCCCTGAACGCCTGGGCGGACAAACTCAGCCGCAGGTGCATGATTGATCACGAAAGGCGTCTTCACTCGGAGGTGCTGCATGGTCTCTTTCGACAGTGGGGAGAGCCTTGGTTAGATCTATTCGCCACCGAAGAGAACGCGCAATGTCAGCAATTTTGCGTGTTGGAATTTCCAAGGTGGCACTTGCTAAGGGGACGCTTTTCGTCGCGAGAGGAGTTGTGGTCTGTTGTACGCCTTTCCGCCTATACCACTTCTGCCCAGAGTACTGAAGAAGATCAGACGCGACCGGGCCCAAGTCATCATTGTGTCTCCGGATTGGGCACAAAGAGTCTGGTATCCCGAGCTGCTAAACATGGCCATCGATCCTCCGACTCGTCTGCCCCTTCGGGAGGATCTTTTGTCGCAGCAACGGGGGACGGTCCTCCACCCGAACCTGTCCAGCCTCCTCCTCCTTGCGTGGAGATTGAGCGGCGGCAGTTGACGTCTTTTGACCTGCCTCCCGAAGTTTGCGATGTAATCTTGGCAGCCAGGCGTCCCTCCACTAAGACGGTATACGCCTGCCGGTGGAACAAGTTTGTGGCATGGTGCACAGCAGAGGCCGTGGATCCCCTTTCTGCCCCTCTTTCAGAGGTTCTCTTGTTTCTTCATTCTTTGGCCCAGCAGGGCTCTGCTCTGGGCACTATCAAGGGCTATCTTTCGGCCGTCTCTGCCTTCCTTCGGCTTCCAGATCAGCCTTCTCTTTTCAAGTTCCCGGTGGTTAATTGTTTCTTGAAAGGCATAACTCATCTTTTTCCTCCTATTCCCTTTGTTATGCCTCAGTGGGACTTGAATCTAGTCTTAACCTACTTAATGTGCGCTCCCTTTGATCTGCTTCACAACAGTCCTTTGAGGCTTCTGACGCTTAAACCTGCATTCCTGGTAGCCATCACATCTGCCGGAAGAGTGAGTGAGCTCCAGGCTCTTCCCTCCAAACCTTCTTTCCTGTCTGTCCATCCGGACAAGGTGGTTCTCAGGACTCGTCCATCCTTCCTTTCTAAGGTTGTCACTGCCTTTCCCATCAGGCAGACCATTACTTTGCCCACCTTCTTTCCGCCTCCTTCGAAAGAGGAAGAGAGGCTCCACCGTCTGGTACCAAAACATGCGCTTTCTTTCTATCTGGATCGCACAAAACCGTTCTGGGTGGATGACCAACTCTACGTGGACTCCAAGAAAGGTCGGCCGTACACAAGCGAACTATTTCTCGATGGGTCGTTTTGTGTATTAAAGCATGCTATTCTCTGGCTAAAAAAGAGACTCCAGTGGAGCTACACGCCCAATCCACCAGGGCGACGGCAGTCACTATGGCCTTGGGAAGAGCAGTTCCTCTACATGACATCTGTCAGGCAGCTACGTGAGCATTACTGCAAACATTTACAAAACACTACTGTCTGGAAAGCCAAGTCCGGAGAGACGGCTTCTTTGGTCGTTCTGTTCTCCAGGACTTTCTGGTGTGATCTTGGTTCGCAGACCCACCTTCGGGGTTGGTATTGCTGGGGTATCTATTCTAAGGTAAGGAATCTCTAACTAACTTGTTTCTTTCAGATGAACGAGTTGCTTACCTTCGGTAACGATATATCTGTAAGAAACATTAGTTAGTTATAGATTACTTACCCCCCACCCATCCTCCCCGTTCTGCGAAATTATTTCTAGGGTTAAGGATATCCTTTCAGGGCCCTATTTTTGTGCACCAGTTGTCAGTGTCTTGCATGTCTCTGCGTTTCTGGCGGGGAAAGTTGTGTACAGAACTGACGTTAGTGCGCGATGGCGGCGTCTAATTAGCTACCGCAATGTCATCCCGGCAACCACTACGCCAACGACGCACGCTGAGCCGACCGACGCCACCTTCCAAAGCGCAGAGGTACTGCTGACGTCTGGGGGTAATTCTAAGGTATCTATTCTAAGGTAAGGAATCTATAACTAAATAATGTTTCTTACAGATATATCGTTACCGAAGGTAAGTAACTTGTTCCTCAGTGCCACAGCTACCCAGGATTGAGCTGAGGGTCTGACAGATGAATCCTGAGGGTCCTAAAGGGGTTAGTAAGTGAATTACATGTTGAGACTGCACTGCCACACCGTATAATACCCCCCATTTTCTCACACATCTCTTGGTGGATAGTGCACTTCATTAAAATCTGCTATGCTCTAGCTAAGAAGCAGCCACCTAAAAGATTATGGACTTATTCCACTGAAACGAAGACTGTGCTGGCATTCGTAGTGCTTGTCCTGGATATCTGTCAGGCTGCTACATGGGCATCAGTGCACATATTGCCTTGATGATCAGATCCATCGAGAATGGGCATCTTGCCTGATCAGTCCTGCAGTACTTTTTGGTCTGAGCCATTCCACAGACCCACCACCTGGAAAGGTATTGCTTTGGTATCTGCTCACATAATGAGGATATCTGCAAATAGAAATATCCATCAGAAGAATTACTCACCCTATCTCAATGGATTGCTCACTGGGCCCCCACCTCCAAATTGTGGAGTGGCCTCTTTACCATCTAAAAAGGTCCCAAGTAAGGAATTCAACACGGTATCAAACTATTTGTTCTACTGTCATCATCTGAGGACACGGAAGTACACAAGTAACTGGCATCAGTTCACAGAGGTGGTGCTTGTATTCGACTCCAATCCCTTACTTCTGGAGTGGTATGGAGTTTCTACAGAGCCCTTCAGTGCCTCTTAATGGCTTGGAGGAGCATTGCTAGAAGAATTTCCAGATCCAGTCTGGATATATTTTAAAGTTGAGGAATCTTCTTTTAAGTAGTTCCTGCCCAAAACTAGTTTTACCAAAGGGAAGTAACTTATTCATATGGGATGGGCACACAGTTTCCTCCTCCACTTGGTTGATCCTGTCAGTAGCATGGCCTTGTCTCAAAGATTAAGCCATGCGGTTATAGGTGTGCATGGTGATACAGTAAAAATGCAAATGGCTCTTTTTCAGTTATAATTCCATTGATTAGTCCCTCTGTTACTAGGGTAACTAGTAACCCTGCAGCTAATATAAGCACAGACATTCCAGGATGTGTGCATCCCGCACGTTCCCCCCCCTGTCCCCTCCCCTCTCCTCCCTACGACAATGACAATTTATTTGGATAGCTGCCCCATCCACTTTTAGTGGTATTTTCTGTGCCCATTAAAGTGGCCCCATGTAGGGTGGAAACAAATGTTCAGTTCTGGAGCGGGAGCCTAAGAAATGGCAACAAGATCCACATGCAAAAGGCACACAAATTACCCACTCGTAACTAGGGAGACAGTGACAAAAAAAATAAAGCAGCATTCTTTCAAGGCCCTGTAATTGGAATGAGTATACTGTAACTCCTTTATCAGGGATTGATTGGAGGGCAAGTCTGGTGCCAAGTGGCGTTGTAAGTACAGCTTCAATAACATATATAAAAGTTGCTGAATTTAATATTCTTGTAGCCCAATCTACGGATCAAGCTGTTGGCCTGCTGCAATTTAAGCTTCTGCTTGTCCCAGCTCCCTGACTCTCGGTGCCCCCTTGATGCGTTTGACTGAGTGTCCTGGGGGTGCAAAGCTTTTACACTGAAAAAATTCAAGCAGGCAGGTTGGCTGAATACTTCAGCTAGGAATCGTTTGTGTTTTTTTTTTTTCCCCTCGTTTTTTTATGTGGCCATGATTCAAATGGACGGCCGAGAGGAGTTTGTATTGTGCAGCTAGAGGTTATTCTCAAATGCTACAAGATAAACCAAGGCTAAAGAAACAGTTGATGGATGGAATGCTGAACAATGCAAACATTCACCCCCAAATCAGTCTTGACCATGTTCCTTGTGGGAACAGTCCAGCCCAAAATGCCAAGCCTGGTCCTCCCTGGACCGGAAACAAGCATCCTGGGACCGGTTTCAGGGCATCACCCTTCTTCAGCCAGGCTAGCTTGAATCCAGTGGTGTAGTGAGCTCGAGACCCACGTCTGGGCATACCCTTCCCACTTAGGGCGACATATGCTAAAGAAACAGTTGATGGACGGAATGCTGAACAATGCAAACATTCACCCCGGTCACAAGGATCTCGGTTAAATCCATCATTCTTTTGCTCATCACCCCACCCTAGTTTGGACCCAGCCATGTGCAAATCAGTCTTGACCATGTTCCTTGTGGGAATAGTCCAGCCCGAAATGCCAAGCCAGGTCCTCCCTGGACCGGAAACAAGCATCCTGGGACCAGTTTCAGGGCATCACCCTTCTTCAGCCTTTAAATCGGTTTATATGCTCCTGGTACATTAACAGTACTTCTATGTCCTGTATGGAATGTGTTCATCTGGTATTTCATCCTGAGTGTAAGAATGAAATGTATGTGTGTGTGCATCTGCAGGTGGGAATTTAATCCAAGAATAGAATACCTCCGTCTTGAATTCCTCGTGTCTCAATCATGAAGGTAACAGTCCCACCTAATGCTGGGATTACATATTCCAATAATTTCATAGTAAGTGCATGTCTGCAATTTTCTGAAATGTTAAGAGCACCTTACTGCTCTTCTTCCCCTGCATTTGCAGCGCCGTCCTGGATAGACATTGCAAAAAGAATTTCAAGGAAATAGAGATAAGGTTTCACACAATATGGGGAACCATAATCCTTCAAGCTTGAATAAACCTACAGCCAATACATAGGATATGCCTACTCAGCTGTGGCGTATTTTCCCTTCCCACTCCACACGTCTCTGGGTAGACGTGAGTAGGGGCCTCTGAGAAAATACGACTGAACTACTCAGATTTGACCGTTAAATAAGAACCAAACCAATGTTGACGCCATGTCATTCCTACAAATCTATATAGAATATGCGCTTTCAGAAAACATAAACCAATGGATTGGTGTCCCGACTTACTCCAGACATCCCTATAGAATATGTTCAAGTGTAGACCAGCTAGCTCACAGTGCCACTATAGGCCCCACAAGGTTACCAAGGAGCGAATAGTAACTGGCAACTATAGAACATGACAACTCTGACCCCTCAGGCATTGTGAAAACAGTACAGTACTTTTCGCTCAGTCACTCAAGCTTACTTTGTCTCAGAGATGTATACAGAATAAACAAAGGGGAAGTTTTTCATAAGCATTTATTGAACCAGCGTCATTCTAGTAT
Organism: Triturus cristatus; assembly: GCF_964204655.1. NCBI lineage: Eukaryota > Metazoa > Chordata > Amphibia > Caudata > Salamandridae > Triturus > Triturus cristatus. The sequence goes on from NC_140588.1 coordinate 694,085,374, forward strand.
AAAATACGCGTGCTGCAAAAACCATTAGACAGAAACGTATATATACGATTACAAGCACCAAGAGAGTAAATAAAAGGTAGAATTCTACCATGGTGCTAAAAACAGTGAATATATGTAGGCATATATGTGAGAAAGTGCCATCTTTCTTGCATGGTATGCCCCCACTTTTTGCTGAATTGCTGGATGTACTTTGAGTGTGCCCTTGACTCCTGCCAATCAGGTGCCCAGGGCCTATGTTCCTTCCCTAAAAACCTAAAACCCAAATTGGCAAACCCTGGCCACATGTCAGCCCCTGGTAAATGGTACCCTAGGTACCCAGGGCCTTGTGACCAGGGAAGGCCTCTAAGGGCTGCAGCACTCATTGTGCCACCCTTAGAGGCCCTGTACCCTAACACACACACACTGCCCTTGCAGGCTGAGTGTCTGTGTACAAGAGAAAACAGAGTCGACATGGCACACATCCCTGTGTGCCATGCCCACCACCTACACTGCCCTGGCATACATCAGCCACCCCTCTAGCTGGGTGCCCTATGCCAGTGGTGTGGGCACAGGAGCATGAGCCCTGTGCCCCTACAGTACCCCGGTCCATTTCTGGGCACTGTAAGTGCAGTGCTGCCATTTAAGAGTACATGGTGCTGAGAGCTCGTCAAACACAAACTCCACAACACCATAATGGCAACACTGAAGACTGTGAAGTTTGGTATCAAACTTCTCAGCACATTAAACCCGCACTGATGCCAGTGTGGGATTTAATGTACCAAGCACCCCACAGGGCATCTTAGAGATGCCCCCTGAAACCTAACCTACAATCCACATCTGGTCTGAGAGACTGCCTAGGCTGCCACACAGCAGACCTGTTGCTGGACCCCTGGGTTGGAGAGCCCCTGCTCTCCTGGGCCTGCAACAATGCACATCCTGGGCGAGGTGCTAGATCTCCTCCCCCAGGATGGGCAGGGGGAAGCTTCAAAGGCATGCCGCCTCTGAGAGCTTCCCCAGGCCACTGCAACCCCCCACTCTGGCGGGAAGCTTGGCCGGCAACCCCAAAGAAGGACAGGGGATGTGCCAGCCTGCCAACCCCACCGCTCAGGTGGGGGAGGCGAGGTGAAGCACATCTCCGGGCTCTCACCATCTTGAAGATGGGGAGCCCTGCCCAATCAGGACTAGGCTACTGCCCTCCTCCCTCAGGAGAGAGGCAGGATAGGGGGTGTACACACCCCAGGACAGGGACCCATTGGTCCCTGCCCTTCACCTACCTGTAACGCCCCTAAATCTAGTATTTAGGGGCACCCTGAACCTTCCTTCCCCAGATTTCGAATTACAGAGAAGAGCAAGAAGAAAGAAGACCTGCCCTGCAGCTGCTAAGAAGAGGAAGACACCAACTGCTTTGGCCCCAGCCCTACCGGCCTGTCGACCCTCGAACCTGCTCCTGCTACAACCCGGCATCTCTTGTGGCCAGCAACCTCACAAACCCCGGAGGACCTGGCTACCTTTTGGCTCTAAGCCCCTGGGACTCCCATGAGTAGAGGCTCTACTCAAAATCAGCTTCTAATCCCTGGCATCAGCCTGGAACCGCGAACCCTTCACACTCTGCACCCGCCAAGCCTGGCCTGTGCCGGAGTGAACAAAGACCACGAGACGACCCCGCGGCGACTGTGACCCCGAGTCCGGCACCCAAGAACTTCCCTCGACGCTCCTGACGACGCCTGCAGCCTCAGAACAAGGTGCCCCCCCAACTGCGATCAACAGAGGTTAAGATTTTCCGACACCAAAAGGCACCCCGGCGCTCCGCGGCCCCCTGTGCCCAACTCCGGGCTACCTACCTATCCTCCAACTACCCAACTTACCTCTCGAAGTGGTGGTGGCACCTGAAGATTCTTCGTCCCCGAGCTTACAGTCTTTTTCTAAACCGGAGCTTTCCCATTGAAATCAATTGAGCGCCCGAAGGCTCAAAAGCACCCTGCACCCAGCCGCCCGAGTGGCCCTGGCAGTGTAGCCTCTACACCTATCTACTTCTCCATTCGCCCTGAGCAAGTGACCAGGAGCCCAGCTCCCACAGCCGCGTGGCCTGCTAGTCCGCAGCCACCAACCAAGGCCCCCCTGCCTCTCATAGGATAAAATTGGGCCTAACTCTCCCTGCACCGGGCTTCCCCTGTGCCGCTGAGGGTGCAACAACTGTATCTACCTGACCCTGGGAGACCCCTGAGTCTATGCCCAGAACCTTAACTCTGCCAGTCGAGTACTTACCTTAAAGCCGATAACTCAATTTTCTCCATAGGGTAACATTGACTGGTTTTTCCTGAAGTGTGGACTTTTCAAAACCTAAAATATTCACCAAAAATCAGCCGAGTAACGAAAACGAAAATACTCACCTGCTATTAGGTGAGCTCCCGGTGCTGGACTCTCAAAAATATTCACAACCATACTTACCAGTAACCCAATTTTCTCCCATAGGAAACCATTGACTGTTTTTCTGTAAAATTTCTTCTAAGTGTCGATTTCTGCAAACTTTAAATATTCTTTAAAAATCTTATAAATTATGACAATGTAATTACTTACCTGTTTTGGATAAAGGTCCCAGTACTGAGTCTAGGCACCCAGTACTGGATTACAAAAGTAACGAGAACATACTATACCTGCAACTTGAATTTTCTTTCATAGGGAATCATTGACTGTTGTCTATGAAATATTTAAAGTGTCAACTTTTAAAATGGCAAAATATTGTCTAAAAATCATAACAGTAATTAAGTCGACTTTTATCACTTGATTCCAAGTTCTGACCCAGGACTGAATCTAGGATCCAGTTCTGGAATTCCAAAAGTAATCCTAAAAGTAATCTGTTGCAAATAACTTGAAACTTCCATTGAACTCAATGCATTACTGTGTTTAAAATTGTGTTGCCTATTGCAACCACTTGTTACTTTCTACAAAAGTCAATTGCATATTGCAAAAGTATTTATATAAAGCATCTCATTCCGAGAAAGTATATTTTAATACCTATTGTTGGTTCCAAAATAAAATAAGCATATATTTTTTTTATATATAAACCATTGGCCTAGAGTTCAGTTATTGAGTGTGTGAGACCATTTGCTGACTGAGTGTGTGCAACAAATGCTTTACACTGTCCTCTGATACTGCCTTACTGCTCGACCAAGCTACCACTTTAGAGAGTAAGGTTATATCTAACTTTAGCCTCTGCCAAACCTCTGGGGACTGTGGACTCTGTACACCCTGTACCTATTTGGGAACAGTATATACAGAGCCACTTTCTCACAATATAGATACATGGCAGTTAGCATACATACTCCTAAGATGCTAACCCTAGGTAAGTGTACCTAGCAGGTGTGTAGGTGGAAAGCCAAGAATTCCCCTAGCAAAGAGCCTGATGTGAGAGGATGAAGGACCCCATCTTGGTCTCGAGTTGAACACCACACTAAGATGTCAGACCACTGGTTGCTGGAGTGTCTGCGTGCAAGGTCTTCAGCATCTTGTGTCAGCATGGAAGCTTCTCCTCTGGTTTACCCAGGGAAGATGTGGTGCTTTTATACCCGTAAGGTACCCTCAGGGGTTCTATCTAGATATGTCATGTTACTGTGGGCCTATTGTCCAAGGAGGAAGATATCGTTATTATACAGGAGATGGGAATCCTGCTGTGATACTGAGAATCCTCATGCATAATAGATGAGGCTAGTTTACGAAGAAAACCACAACATTTATTTGGCACCTAACAAGGCAAAAGGTCAGCGCTAAAGCCGTTATGTAGAACAAGGTAGGACAAATGTAGGTAAAAGGTTGTGTAGCTATCTAGGCCTATATTGGGGTACATTGGGGCTCATCACACCTTCAGGCCAGATGTATTGGCTATGAAGATAACTTTGCTGCTAATTACGTATACCATTTCGATATTAGCAAGGATCACTAGTTGTCAAGAGCTGTCCTCCATTCTTAATTCTGCAGTTATAGGGTAAGCATTGTCTGAAATACCTACAGGGAATGACATGCCTTCTGTGTATAGATAAGTCCAAAGGCCATGCTGTGTGCTTATAGCCCACTGAGCTCAGATGAAAATGGGGCTCTGCTGGAAGGAGGGCTGAGTTTGTCCATGGCTGAAGGGTATGCATTGCACCCAGATGCCTCTGGTCACAAAAGAGTCATGTAAGCTCTGGTGGTAGGACTGTTGAGAATAGGACCAGGCTGATGGGCTTCTAGTCATAGTTGAGCCCAGTAGACTATGAAGGTGCATTAAAAGACGTTAATGAATTCATACATGGTGTGAATGACGGTGGGATGTCACATCAGTAATGATCAGTGCTACTGTAAACATATCCATCTTTTCATAAATAATAGGACATGGGGGATTTATGTATCATGCAATTGCTCACATTTGCAATGCCTTCCATGATGTCTTCTGTGATATCCTTTGAGATGTCATCTGTGAAAACATGAGTGAAGTTATGAGCAGTACATTGAAAGGATTGTAGAGCTCATTCATGAATCTCAATTATTTGTTTTTCTTTTATGCCCCACCCTATACGCTGTGTCTTTTTAATTGTATTTGTGTTTTGTTCTACAGGAGGATCTGTTCCAAACACCAGGTTTGCAAGATGAGCTTCAGAAGATCATTGACTGCCTCGACACTAGCATTCCAGATACAATCCGTATCCTTTCAAATATTTTGACTACCAAAAATATGAGAAATCAATATCATTTTCACTGGCACAGAAACCTTTGCTCTCTTCATTTTAAAATGTCATTTTCTTTGTTGTGTCCATACAAACTTGACATTGAGCCCAACCTAGGCCCAACAAGAGGTTGCAAGGTATATATTTGTCTAGTCTAATGTGTGTGTTAGAATGCAATATTTTAAAGCATAACTAGGAGTGTAGAGCTGACAGTCTGACAGAGTATACCATATGATGACTTATTTTTTTAAATGTGCGACTGGCTGACCGGATCTCTTTCCTCATTTATTTTTTTCTGTTAAAAATTGTTAAGTTGACATTAAGTCAAATAATTTTTAATTACAATCATAAAAACAAAAAGACTTATGTACATATTCTAAACAAAAGCAGCTAAGCAAGTTTTGACCATGTATTAATCATAATGCATCAAATATTTTATACAAAGATAAGAACATATCGCACATACATAAATAAGTTAAAAACATAGTCTAAAAATGTTGTTTTATGTATATTATTGCACATAATTAAAGCTTTTTTCTCTATAAAGTCACCACCCACAAAAAACTTGACATAGAGTAGCATATGTCCCAAAAAGGTAATGTTGTAAAAACAAGTATGCAGGACGCCATTGCTTAAAATCGCAAGACTTTAACAGTGGGACAATATAATGTTTAATCTGTTTGGTATATGCTTTGCAAAGATACACCATGTGCAAAGTACTCTCTTTTGACACTTGGTCGCAAGGGCAGTTATCTAATGGTTGGGACCAGTCCTTCATGTCGATAAAGCTGTGAAAGATGTCCATTCTGAAGCACGTAATACCAACCTATGCTTGGGGTTTATAATTTACTTAAGATAAAGTTGCATATCAAATGTAGTGAGAATGGATTGATTTTTTAACACAGTAGGTTTTAACAGTTCTGCAGACATCCTAAGTTCTTCCAGGTGTGCCCGGCACTTAGCTTTCAAGTCTTTCCTGCTTAGCTCTATCAAAGGATCACGCTGCTCGAAATATAATGGGTGTCCCGTATCAGAGAAGAATTGTTTAATGTAAAGTAGCCATGGGAAATGAAGTGCAAGACTTAAGTGAAGACCATCTCTAATAATGGTTCGGTAAAAACCAGTTAATTCCGAAGTACAAATTTTGTGTCATAACAGAATGGGTTGTATCTTAATTATATCAACAAGAAATAATAGTCCCAATACTGTGTGTCAAACAAAGGAACAACATCATTTAGGTACGGCAAGGAGGTGCCTAAAAAATATTTTTTTTACAGTTGAAAGCATCTTACAGATAGCATGTCCCCACACACCCGTCCCGTAAGTAACAATGGATAGTTATTGTGCTTGATGTATCTTTAACATTTCATAAGACAGGTTTGTACCTAGCTTTCTTGTGAAATTTAACAGGGACAAAAGCGATTTTCCAAACGGAAGATTCTTAATCTTTACAACTTGCATCCATGTGTCCTCCTTGTCAAACAAGATACCCAAATAAAAGAGGTAATTGTAGTGCTAATCTTTACATCAGATATTTTAATATTGTGACTTTTTGCTGTCCTATTTCCACATTTCATGATGTATGTTTTACTTTCATTAACTAAGAGACTCTGGTTTTGCTTATAGGTAACAAAATTAGAGAGCAGTCCTTTTAAGCCCAAAGGTGTTTGAGCCATGAGGACCGCATCGTCCACATAAAGGAAGGGCCAGAATGGGCCGATGGACAGTTTGTGAAGGTCCATAGATTTGCTGGCCTATTCACTCCCTAGACTATTAATATATAGAAGGTAAATAAGAAAGGAGCACTATGCAGAAGGGCTGTGTGCACTCACCATTAATACTATAGCGAACTTTGGCCCTACTACCTCCATATAGCTCCCTTAAAAAATGGATACTAGATGTCTCTACCCCTAAATCTGTTAAAATGTTCCAAATCTTACCATGGCTTACGCAATCAAAAGCAAATGAAAGGTCTACAAAAATGTTATTCTTTTTTATTATAGTATATTACCTAATAATGCAACTTAAATTTAGTCTCAGTTTTATAGTCCCTACTCAGAGGCATAAACCGTACTGTAAATCAGAGGATTTAGTTTTGATTCCGCCCAATCCTGAAGTCTATTCAAGATAATCCGGCAGGCTATTTTGACGGTAGCACGCAGGATTAATGCGATCACATTTTTTATAATTAGGGACTGTGATTGATTGCCCAAGTTGGTGGGAGATCTATTCTACAATAATCGCCCCATACCAGAGTCAGTAAGGGTCCCTATAATAAAGTATTACCTTTAAACATGTCCACCAGGATGCCATCGAGGCCTGGAGCTTTACCCCCTTTGTTAGTGTTGATTCCCCCAATAACTTCTAGTAGGTTAAATGAGAGGTCAATATTGCTGTTATTTAAATATTTAGGTGGATTATCATCGGCACTAAGTACTGGGGTCACCATCTCACTAGAAGGAATAGAATATATTCCAGAGAAATAGTCGGTCCATACCTTTTCAATGATTGCTATCTCTAGCCTAGGTCGCCCCTCCTCCATTAAAGTTGGAGAATTAGCCACTCACGAGAATGCAATATTATCCTTGTTCAGACATGCTTCATGCACAGATTCCCAAGCTTTGTCTGTTAAGGATTTTTTTCTCTGCTTCACAGCTCTCTAATATTCAGCGCTACAGAACTGTACCTCAACTTGGTACCTATGCAACGCCTCCTGTAGTCTTTTGTGGGATTTCGAGCTTTCCAAGTCAAACCACCCTCTTAAATTCGAGAGTCCTTCCTTAACCCCCCCTTCTGTCCTCCATTAAAGCCTCATTACGGGTGTGTGAATCAGCTGTCTCATTAAGACATAGCTCAAAAGCATCTCTATGTAAGCATATTAATTGCTTCAGGAAACGTTCAGGTTCAAGCGGAGTCCAACACAAGATATAACCATTCCGGGAAGCTAACTCAATATTGTCAACCACGGCTAAGGTTTTACTTAAAGGTTGGTTGTGAGGTAGAGTTATAGGTAAGTTGGATACTCTGAGGATAATGGTTGCTTAATGAGAGGTCATGAGTTACAAATTTATGAGCTCTGGAAGAACAGCTATCAGTAAGAAAAAAATCTATAACACTGTGCTGGCTTCTGCTATTAAAAGTGAGTTTAAATAAAACGGGGGTGGGGGAGACCTCATTAGAGAATGTCAAGTCCTATTTAAATAGTACTTCGGCTATTTTCTCCCCATTACAATTATGCAAAAAATTAGTTCTTAGTATTAGTTAGCCAACAGGCCCTTTCGAGGGCAGATCACATAACTATATATTGAAATACGATGGTAATGTCAGACATCGTGGTATTATTAGAAAAATGTATAGTTGCTAATATTATAGTGTTGGAGACTTCACAAACAAATATCTGAAAGAACGAATTATGCACCACCATTCTAATCTTTGTAAAGGGCAGATGTTTAGATACACAAGTCCAAATAACACCCTTTGGCATACCATGACTAGATGGAACCGCAGGAACATGGTAAGTTATGTACCCATTGATATGAACCAGGTCCAATATCAAAGTTTCCTGGAAACATAAGATATGGAACCCAGCAATAAAATCCAGCCATTCTGTATTTATTTTGTTACGCAGAACTGCCACATTCCGGAATACAAAACCCATTGAATTGGTGACAGGCTTATCTATACGATGGTTGTTAGATTCAACTGAAGGGGGGGGGGGGGGGGGCTCTTATTCTTAAAGCGGCCATAGGGGTATTTTTAGTGACTCTGGTTCGTTAAAAATCTGTAATCTAGTGTTTATCTCTAACCCCTCTTAAATAGATGTATTATGTGGTGGTGCTAGTTCGTTAATTATCTGTGAGTTGACTTTGGCCTCCATCTCCTCTGAAATACAAGAGCTAATGCCCTTACCCTTAGTGTCCTCATAGAGGTCCTTTATAAGTAAGTCCGGGCCGTCCTGGACTGACAAATTATCATAACGATTATATGTTGGAATGGGATATTGAAAGTCATTCAACATCCTGGGTATGAGCTGTGTCAAGAGTCTTGGTTCCATATATTTATACACAGGTTGATAGAAATAGCCTAAAGGAAGAACTGAAATATTATGAGGTAAAACACTCATAGGCCCTAATCTATGCAGTATAGTTTCCGTTACGCGTGGAGTTTTGAAAGATAATACTACACAATCACTTGGTAAAGATGTTTGACCTTTGCCTTCCCAATTTACTTTAGACCAGTTCTTTATCATCAGACAGCCCCCGTTATGTCTGTTCTCGTGCCTACCCAATGTAGGGCTTTATTCCTCAATGAAGTCCAAGGTTTGTTTTCTTGTGGAGATAGAGTGGTTACAATAGCCATCACTTTTACATATGATGTTGCAGCAAGGAGGAGGTCCAAAAATGTGCAGCGCTTAATTAAGGGGCTACTAAAAAAAAGCTCCCTGAATGCTGGCTGGCCGCTTTAAACTTAAAGCGGGACTCCTCTGTGGGTTTCTGTTTATAGAGGGTTGGAACAAAATCCAAAGTGCTATTTTGAAGCCTCCAACAAATATCTTCATATAAGGAGAAAAGCAACTTCCTGCAATACCAAAATCTGAAGGATTCAATGTAGTGGATTAGAGTACGAAGAACGCCATGATCCTTAGCTCGGGAGACTATGAATTTTTTAGCTTGAAAACAGAGATGATGCGTTATTAAATTTCTGACCCGAAATTGTTGGAAGAAGCGCTATCCATACATGTATTCTTTCTTCAGCATTAGCGAACGGCTGCCTCTGCACATAATCCTTCTGATTTTGGTATTGCTGGACGTTGCTTTCCTCCTTATTGTCTGTGTCCACATGGACTATCAGAAATGTATACAATGCACAGGAATTGCTTTACAACATTGTGTCAACTCCTCATATTATAATCAGCCACATAAGCATGAAATGCTGCGATGAATTGTATTTATGTGATAAAAACTTCTAGCTGCAGATTCTTTATCTTTGAATTTCCCAGGCGTCAGTCTAGATCCGGAAACTTTTGCGTAAGCCGTACCCATGCCCGTGCCATCATGAGCTACATTCGGCTTCGTGTGACATCGGCGTTGGTTATGACATCGCGGTCACTTATATAGGTGCCACCCAGGCGCGCAACGTCAGTTCTTCTCTTTCCGAACCAGTTAAGTGCTGGTCCGGAGAATAGCTACCCCGTGGCTCTACTTGACAGGCTTTTTGTCTTTGTGTTGAGCAAAAAATGTGTGCGTCAAGGGATGTCTTCTAGAAAGACAGAGTTTAAATCGTGTGGCGCCTGTCACTGTGCCATGTTGGTAACTGACCCCCACCTTGTCCGTCTTTGATGTCCCAAGCGCTACCATGACTCGAAGCAGTGCTCGGACTGTCGGGCCATGGCTCCGAAGGCCTTGTGAGAGTGGGCTGTGAAGCTCCTTGCTGCCAGGCAGTCGACACCGGCCAGCGAGACTCTATGGAGATCCTGGTTCTGATCGAATAAGAGGTCGTCATAGGACCGCTTCCGGAGCCCTAAGTCCTCTTCCTCCCACTCGAGGTCTTCGGGTCACTCTGCTAAGAGGCACAAGAAGAAGTCATCAAAGCGGATTTTATCTGCGCCTCGACTGTCATCTGTCCTCGAACAAGGTAAGGAGCATAGAAACTCTAAGCAGTCTACTCCAGCCATGGCTGCTGTGGTGAGACCTCGAGGATCCAATTCCGGATCTGGGACGACACCGATTGTGCCAACGTGACCTTCCCTGGCGCCGGACCTGAAGTCGGCGCCGCCGGCCCCATCCTTATTCCCACCGACTGAGTCAGATCTGCATCGCTAGACACCAGCGCCGGCAGAATCCAGAGGTTCTATGTTGTCACCTGGACGTTTCAGGCACGGGAGAGGGGTCTATGGCCCCTTTAGAACATCAGGATGTTTCAGTGGAACAAATGGACTGGTATGAGGAACTTGGGGAAGCCAGTGGGCTGGACACATCCCCAGATTCTGGCATGCTCTCTCCACCAACTGTTTCTACAGAGGAGGGTTTTTTGTCTTATGCCATGGTGGTAAGGAGAGCAGCAGATGTCCTTGGACTGGAGTTGCCCTCCGAGCAGGTCTGAACTAATCTTCTGACCAAAGTTCTTCAGCCCTTTAATTAAGTACTGACTGATGTCCTCCTATGCACATGGTCCAAGCCTAGCACAGGGGCTCCTGTGAACAGGGCAATTGCACACTGCCATCGCCCAGCTCAGCTTGAAGAGGATTCTGTCCTGGATGAAGTTCTTCTTCGTAGATCTTATGAGTTTGTGGTGTGCTGTAGTGGCAGTCCTGTAGGTGGTGCATGCTTCCGGGGTTTTGCTGTTCCTCCATGCTTTCTTGAGTCGTCTGCACGAGAGCTTGGATTCTCGGAAGTCCGTGGTAAACCAGGTGGCTTTCGTGGTGTGCTGTCTGTTGGTGTTCTCGAGGGCTGTGAGCATGTTGGTGCAGTAGGCGATCCATTTGTGGAGTTCGTTGGCTGTAGAGTTGGCGTTGGTTGTGGTGGTTGTGGTGGGAGGAGTGCGGCTGAGGGCGGAGGCGAGGTGCTCCCGTTTCTGCGCGTGGCGTTGGCTTGTGTGTGGTGGGTTTCGAGAAGAGTCGTGGTCCATCCAGAGGGGTTGCGTGGTGTGACTGAAGCGGATGTTGATTCCTCCAGGAAGATGTGTCTCGCGTTATGGGTGGGGGTGGTGACGAGTTGCTGCAGTCCAATGTTGGCAAGGTTGTTTAGTAGAGCAGTGGAGCTTGGGTCGCTGAGGTTGTCAAGGTGGAAATTCTGGTTCTATTGAGTTGCCGGTTTCATAACCTCTGGTATTGCCCATGTTTGTTTAGTGACCTCTGTCTCATGTCTTCAATGGAGTGGCGAGATTACAGTGGTTGGACCCTAAGAGGTCCCTTAGTCCATTCCCAGTTCTGATGAGCATCAAATAGACGGGAAACAGCCCTTACTATGCAGTCATAAACACGCATTACCATTATCATGAATTCTTTACCATGAACATGCCTTTACCACACTGTTTTATTTTTACCACGGATATACCTTTATCACGCATGCCATTACAATTATAATCTAAGTTTTACACAGGTAAGATATGTATATGTGTGTGTATATGTATATGTGTGTGTGTGTATATATATATTATCTACTCGTGGTCGCCAGTAGATAGTTATAGTTAGGACCGTGTTTCCATAGGAAATCCGCAACATTCTATTTGGAATAACTTTTGCGCCGATTGATGAATCCTCGCGAAATTTTCCTCCGCTCCTACCCTGAAAGTCTCGGGGGGGGGGGGGGGGGGGGGGGATTCGTCAAGCGGGGGCTGAGAAAAACGGGGGGTCCCAAAATGCGTTTTTCCCATGCAATTTTCCATAGGGACCTTTAGTCCAAGGTACAGCCCAAACGGCTGAACAGAATTACTTGAAATTTGGCAGAGAGGTAGTCCTCAGGTCAGGGATGTGCCTTTTGCAGGTCTGGTGTAAATCTGTTAAGTAGTTCCTGAGAAAATTGCAGTTAAAAGTACATATATATCTATAAGCGCGCACCGTGCGCGTACGGTAAGCATACCGTACGCGCACGGTGCCGTGCGCGAGCGCAATTCTGATTGGTTGTTAGATGCCAGTAAACATTCGAATCGGTCGAAATCAGGAAGTGTCGGCCGCCATTTTGTCTCTCGCAGTCTGAGGCAGTGAAAAACAAAGGTGGAAAACGTGAAAAGGGGGCAGGATGGACAGTTCCTGACCCCCTAGCCTTTGTCAGGGGGTCACTGAAGGACCCCCAAGGGTAAAAAAAACAATAACAATATATTATTCGAAAAATCGCGGAGTGCGCGCACCGTACGCATAACGCATCGTGGGCGCCACAGAGCGCGCACGGTGACAAACCAGAAAAAAAAAAATATTAATAAATACATAACTTAGCATTTAAAAAACCATACAAATTCACTTAAAAAACCATAGGTTTCACACACGTTATAGTTAGGAATTAGCATTTAAAAAACCTTGCAAATTCACTTAAACCATAGGTTTCACACATGTTATAGTTAGCTGGACATTTCCCTCGTAAAAAACCATTGAAATTCCCCCGTTATAGTTAGTGCAGGCAACTATAACTCACGCGACCGCAATCCTCTGCTGATGACGTCAGATATTACATCACTGATTACATATGTGTCTTTCTGAAAAATAAATATTTGTAATATATGTATAGCTAAAGATTAATGGAAGAAGACATGCGTAAATAGGTGTCTAAATACAGTGATGTAATATCTGACGTCATCCGCAGAGGATTGCGGTCGCGTGAGTTATAGTTGCCTGCACTAACTATAACGGGGGAATTTCAATGGTTTTTTACGAGGGAAATGTCCAGCTAATTATAACATGTGTGAAACCTATGGTTTTTTAAGTGAATTTGCAAGGTTTTAAAATGCTAATTCCTAATTATAACGTGTGTGAAACCTATGGTTTTTTAAGTGAATATATATATAGATAGATAGATAGATAGATAGATAGATATTCGTTTCACGTTTCTGCCAAAGTTACCGATCTCTCGTCGTGGGTGCCGCGACCAACGAGGACAGTCTTGTTACAATAACGTGTTTCAACCTCTTGGCCTTTTTCAATGTTCATTGAAAAAGGCCAAGAGGCTTTCTACACTAATAACACACATGGGGTACGGCACAAGATGTCCCTTGCCACCATCATCTGTATAGTCTTTCAAGTCCTTAAACTGGCTGCCTTCCATCCTAAACTTAGTTGCTGTTGGGCTTCTCCAGAACTGTACGAGAAGAAGCATCCAGCCCCAGTTAATTTGTCACCAAATGTCTTAGTCATTTCATGCGAAGATAGTTGAATGGGTCTTTTGAACAGACTTGATATTAAGAAGTTCTATAATCAAGATTGATTTAGCTCAGCAGTAACTTTAGTGTTCAGACACATTGAGTATCTTGGTTTTGGCCAATGGATATGCTTCCCTTTGTCTTTTGAATTTGATTTGATGAATTACCTAATGGTATACTGAATTGTGGTTGGTCTATAACCAGCTGCCATTTGTTGGAGGTAATCTGGGCCTCTACTTCAATAGATATTGTGCATGGTGCTTTGTCAATATGATGATGGCAGCCCCAATGTTGAGCTATTTTTTTCCATTTGTACAAAACGGCTATTAAAGATTGTTTATAATTGACCCTCCACTCAGAATTTTGGAATTATCAATTCACTTTGCACATCTTAATTTTTTTCTTCTCATGGTTCTAATGTTGAATTTGCAAACATGTGCTACCTGTTTTGTAAAACTAAGAAAAAATATCAGTGGAAACATTTTTTCTCATGAACCATGAGCCAATGCGGTATTTAATGGAAACTCCTTAACTTGCTGTAACACAGCTGGCAGCAACCATTCAGTGGCTGAAGCACTGCTGATTTTCTTGGAGGCTTTGCCAGAGCCAGTAATTTGCTATGAGCAGTACCAACGCTGCCTGGAAGTCTCATCTGACAGCCAATGCTGCAAACAGGTATTTGTACTACCAAAATAAGCAGCTTTATCTCTCAGAACTCTTTTTTTAGGGGCCCTATGTATTTCTTGCACCATAGTGTCTGTGTGTGGGAATATAATGTTACATTGTGGGTCTCGTACATTAGCAAACACATCACGCTTTCTTGAAAAAACTAAAATAAGCGGATGTTCAAACGGTTTTTTATTTTGCGATGTACATTCTTACCCTCATTACCTTTTTGTGGACCATTCTTTCAGTAGCTTTGCCTTACTTTTATTAGCAAGCATTACCAAGGCCAATTGGTCTTGCTCACTGAATTAGCTTTGCAAATGCTTATTATAATGGTATTTTCTATAATCTATTACTGTACCTATTCAAGATGCTGTAATGTTGCGGCTACATGGGGCATTTAGCCAGTTCCAACCATTTGCCAGTAGTCTCAGCGCAGAAATGCAAACTTAGCTTCGTCCCTTTTTTATGGCAGGCGTTAGCCAAGAAATTTCAATGTTGGTAAAATTATTACAGATTGTCTTCTAACCCCTTATTTCTCACTTTTGAATACTTCCCTAAGTGTCGGACTATATCCAGAAAAATGTTAGCAGTACCTCTATGGGCCGCCAGGTGGTGCAGTGTGGCCAATATGGGTGCCAATTCTGCACACTGACATAAATTCCTTTCTTTCCACACCTCCAGACTCCGCTTCGGTACTATCTCTCATCTCTTTTGAGACCCTTTTATCTCATCTTTGCTCCACGTGCAAGGTACATGTCACCTTCAAGGGTTTATACCTTGCAAGGACTGTCGCAAGCAAATGTCTGTGACAAATTTACATCAGGTTTGCGTATAGTGATTTGGCTTGTGCCACAACTCTAAGGCCTGCAGTGACTATGCGTCAATGACTCCGTAAGCCATTTGGGACCATGTGTCAAAGCTATGCATCACCAAGCTTTGGAAGATTGCGCAAAACCGGTCCAAGTCCAAAAATCGGTCTCGATCCCATTCCTTGTCCAGAAGTTGGTCCTGAGGTTGATCGTTGTGGCGCTCCAAATCTTTGGGTAAGTCGAAGAAAAAAGCATAAAAAATCGTGGAGCTCACCCCTTCCCCTCCATTCTCATACACCTGAGAAGGCGCAAGTGCAATGCCATGCCTCTCGATGTTGCTCCTGATTTCAGTCGACATCTGAGTCAATCCCACAACTTATTCCAGTGCAACAAGAGTTTCCAGGGCCATTAGCGAAACCGAGGTAAAACCAAGAGTTCCATAAGGCTATGTTATCGCTTTAGATCCTTTCTGACTCCCTTTGGAACGTCTGCGGGCCCAATGTATCCTAGAACATTGACGCCAATGCTGACTCAATTGAAGCTGGAGCACGAGGCACAGCACATTGACACTTCTTGTCCATTGAACCGCAGCGTTTGCCCGTACCATCTGATCTGCTCAGCATCCTGGTCCTGCAGGGCAGGTCTCATACATTACATCCCTTATTTGGGACGACTCTGATAATGAGAATGATGCTGGAGATGAATTTGCTAACCCTATCATAATGAAAACTGGTATAATATCCTCCAGGATGCCAGTGGCCTCGACATGTCTTCTGACATTGGTCTAGGCTCACCCCAAGACCCTGCCACTGAAGAAAGTGACTCGTTTACGATGGTTATTCAAAGGGGCGCCTAAGTTCTCCACCTTCATCTCCCCATGCTGGAGGTCAAAAACAATTTTCTAACTGAAGTGTTCCAACTGGGACGAGCCCATACTGATCCCCCCTGTTGCCCTTCAATGCGTCATGATAGCCAATCTTAGAAAGTGAAGACCTTTGGTTAGAATTTTTCCACAAGTTTGGCTGTTTGGTCTGTCAGTTGCCTTTTGTGCCACTATTTCCATGCTCTGCTTCTGTAGCTCAAGTTTTCCCAGGTGTCTCGGAACACCTTCATCTTTTACTGGCCCTGGCTATAGAAGATGGCCATGATGCTGCTAAATTTGCAATCCGTTGTGGTCTGGATAACACAGATTCCATTGGACGAGCCATTGGTACTAGAGTCACTATTCGTTGCCACACCTGGTTGCGATCTACAGGTGATGTTCAGTCATCTCTTATGGACATGCTGTTTGAGGCTCTCCTTTTTGCTGATAAAGCAGACTCTGTTCTGGAGCAGTCCAAAGAGAGCAGGGTCACAACACAGATGCCTTCATCCTATTTAAGACCTGTCCCCTTTCTATTAGAAGGACACGTTTGCATACTCACTTTGCCCCAGATCTTGTCTGCCCTGAAGACTAGTTGATATCATTCAACATGAAGGACTCTTATATTCACATAACCCTCCTGCGGGCCCAATGGTGGTATCTGCAGTTCATGGTGGAACAGGTGCATTTTCAGTTCGATGTACCCGGCTTTAGACTTGTCAGTGCCCTCTGATGTTCACAAAAGCGATGGAGGTGGTGGCATCACATCTTCGGAGGTTAGGTGTCCCAATCTTCCCCTAACTTGATGACTGGATGCTGAAGGCGGGCTCACCACAGGTAGTCGCCACCCACCTCCAGACTATCGTGAATGTCCTGAGAAATACAAAAAGAAAGAGGGCCCCTGTGGAATTCTGATGACAGGCAGGCAAATCAGTGGCATACGGCACACAACATGCACGTATATTACTCAAGGATACAGAAATAAAGAAAACAACATAAAAGTTAGCGTTTTTATTATCAGTATTAAATTCAAAATATATTTAAAAAATATATAGTCACATCTGTATATGTTCATATATCAATATTTAGAAAAAACACGATGGAGAATCATGATAAAGAGCAGACACCAGGGTTAATAATGTCAATACCTCTAGTCAACACTTTCATGCACACCACATTTATACAACACTTTCTAAAAATGGCAAGCAATATTTCGGTCTTGAGAGCCAGAACCTACACAATATTCAGGAGGACCTCAGATTGTATTTATTAATTCCAATGATATATATCCAAGTCATGAGTTGATGTATTCTCCAATAACTGATTGTTTTTTTACAGAACAGTGACTGTGAACAACGGTCCTATCATAGTGACCTCTAGAGCTTGCACCGATGCGTGTTTCGGTGATGACCCCAGTCAGTATTCAGGTCGCACCTTCTTCAGGGCGCTAAAAACGAGGGATGATCAAAGGGCGTCTTGGTGTCAACACTAAACAAGGGGACTTAATCAGTCATGTAGATGATGCAATCAAATTGTCCGGGACATAGATGGAAACACTAAGCAAGGAAGATCTTCGTGCGTTGACCTCAGTGAAACTGACTGAGGCGCTTACGGAGAAATATAGGATGGCGTCTACAAAGTGTCACGATATTTAGACTTGTAGAGATAGAGATGAACTGAAAATTAGCACAATTTGGGCTTTCGTACACAAAAGTGTACTCCACATTCGATTGCTTGTGAATATATCATTGGTGGTTAGCGGGGAGGGCCATCCGCATAATCCAACACATCATGCTGCTGAGCAGAACTTGTAGAGTCTGTATCTTTGAGTAATACATGTGAATGTAGTTGCATTCATAGTCATTTTTGATTCTTGGCTTTCTTAGGACTCCTAGTGAGCGTTAGTAAGATGGCGAGACATTCCGCCTACTTAAAGTAATACAGGCGGTATATTTTTGGAATTTTTGTATAGTGAACCTCCTAACATACTTGTATTCACTATTAGCATGCTGAAGTCTAACCGGACTCTTCATACACTCCCTTTCATCAATGCCATTCTGGATTCCGTCTGGTGTTGTGCCTTTCCCCAAGAAAGAAGAGTCCAGGACATTCAGGCAGTGATCTCAATCTTTTAGCCTCGGTCAATGTGAGGAAATGGGGTATTATTATATGATGTGGTTGTAAGACCTCACCATGTAATATAGTACAAACCCCTTAAGGACCAGTCTGGTTTAGTTTGCCAAACCTTAGCTCAACCTTGGGTAACTGTGGCTTTGAGCAGGCCGGCATCAACAAAGAAATAAGGGTAAAGCATTAAAAACTCAACACTCGAGAAATCTGACACCACTTTATAAAATTAACTATATTTTTATGAATTCATGGACACCAAAATAAATAAAGATCCACTGGAGGGATCCGGAAGCAATAAATCAGGACTTTTCACTTAAACCACAAACTTCCGACATGGGACTTCTTGTGAATGGCTCCTGGTCTTCCTCAGCGTCGCCTGGTCCCCACAGCTGCAATGACAACGCCACCATCATCACTCCTGCATCCTCCGTCATCGGTGGTCATTGCTCTCCCTTGCCTCCTGGTCACCTCCGAGTTGCATTGAATCTGTCCCATCAGTTTACAGGTTCTTGTCTTCAAGAATCCACCCTTGGATTCCACCGGACACTTGCACAGTCTTCACCAGCGGCATCTTTTCTGAAGTCCTCCACTGTGGTCTATGGCAGCTTCCGACGTCACTTCACACCTATGCACCAGGCTTCCCTGGTGTAGGGATCCTGGTTCCTGGGGTATCCACGGTGGGGTGACTCTTCAACCTACTGTCTAATATTGGGTTTCTTCAGTGTCCACTGGGAAGGGTCCTTCTTCTTTGAAACTTCAATTGCGACTTTCCTGTTGACTTTTGTTGAGTACGCGCCTGTGTTCCCACTCTGCACACAGCCTTTGTGGGGTTCCTGGGTACATACCTTGGGTGGTTCCTGGCGTCCCCAGTTCTCCTGAGCCTCCTGGTCCAAGTCCCGACTTCGGTCGCAGTTCGCTTTCCACTTGTCAGCCTCCTACGGACGGCATTTCATGGCGTTAGCAGAAAGGCTTCATAATATTTCCCCCCCCCTGAATACTTTCTAATCCTTGAAGATGTTGTAATGCCCATGTTATACTTACAGTACGGTAGCTACTTAGGAAAAGAGAATTGTAATTGTTGGGCTCATTGGGACAAAACTTGACCTGGGGATGAACATATCTGCAACTTTGAAGGAGAAGAGAAGTACATCTCCAGTAAAATATATTCTGGCCATAGTAGTGACAGACTTGACACCTGTCAAAAATATGAACATGTGATATCCTGAAATCCCCTTCTTATAGTGATAAAATGTAACTGATAGAAGTGGACCAAAAAGTTTCATAGGCCCAAGAAATAATGAAAAGTGGGTGCTATGACAATCCTATAAAGGGGCCATACTCCTAGTTTGAAAATGTTACTTAATGACTTTCTGCTCTGTTATTTGAATAAAGGTGGACAAATCTAGACCATTATAAAATATTCCTTATATGCACATTGTGATAAATTGTTTACTTGTTCTTTGTCTAATGAACTTGCTGATATTGTATATTTGTAGGTGCAAGGAAATATGTTTCTAAATACTGAATCTGCTAGATTTCCATTTGATTGTGACAAATAAGTGTATCTTCCTGCTTTCTGTTTTTCTCCAGGTGATATCACAATTGCCTCGTTGCCACAGAAATGTTTTTAGGTACTTGATGGCTTTCCTGCGGGAACTCCTAAAATACACAGATGATAACAACGTCAATGCCAACATGATAGGTAAGGATTATTTCTACTTCTGTTGCATTGCATACACCTGAAATGCCCTTATTCTTATGAAATTGTTTCAATGCCAGGCACAGTTTTCTTCCTCTGACCCATGTCAATCTCGCTGATTCTAAAAAGGTATCTTGTCATCCACTTCTACACTTCACTAAGATCTGTCTTTTAAACACTGCAGTGCAGTAAATGTTAATCACCACATGCATTAATATGGACATACATTACTGGAGGCGGTATTCCCCTTGGAGTGTTTACTCAGTTGTAGATAATGCCCCAGTCCATTCCAAGTCTCCGTAGGTCTCGAAGCCTACTGATTCTGCGCCTTGAGATACTCTGACCATTTTTACTAGATGTGGATCCGCTGCTAGTGAAATCTTTATATGGAGGGCACAGGAACTGCTGGATGGAGCACAGACAGGCCCTTGGCAAGTCTATCTGAAAGAGACTATTAGTTATAGATTCCTTACCTTAAAATTACCCCCAGGCGTCAGACTTGATCCAGAGAATCTTTTCTCAGCAGTTCCTCTGCACGTCAGTAGGTATCGTCGGTCGACTCCGCGCTTGTCGTTGGCGTCGTTATTGCCAGGATGACGTCGTGGTATCTACTTGGATGCAGCCCCTGTGCGCTGACGTCAGTTCTTTCTTTTTCCGCGCCAGCCAGTGCACATCTAGAGAGCAGTACCCATAGTCACTTTTTGACTAAAACTTTTTCGACTTTTGTCGACTACTTTTTCGAGTTGTTCAACTCCTGGTGCACGTAGGATGGCCCATCGTCGGATCGGCTTCAAGCCTTGTGACTCCTGTCACAAGCTGATGTCTGTCACGGATCCGCACCTTGTGTGCTTCTGGTGCTTGAAGCTCGACCGCAACCTGAAGTCGTGCTCCAACTGTCGGGCCATGAACATGAAGTCTTTGCGGGAGCGGTACGAATATTTCTGGAGGGCCTGCAGTCGGCTCTGTGCCGCTCGAGGTCCCAGTCAAGAGGAAGGTCGTGAAGCCAACACCATCATTCCTCGTTGAAGTCTTCGTCATCGGGAAGTCGAAGCACAAGAAGAAGGCGAGGAAGCATTGTCACTTTTCGCCTTCTCTCCATCCGTCGACGGACGTGACGGAGGACATGAAGAGTTGTCGTCCTCCTGCTCCGCCCTCGGAGCCTGCTGGAACGGCTCCGAGCTTCCCTCCCTTCCCAGGAGCCGGAGTGTCCCCTGTCCAGCTTTATGCCTTTTAAGAAGCCCTCATTCCATCTTTGGGCAGCCGGACTCCGCCTGTGAGCCCCGTGGACTCTTCTGGGGGCTCTGGGCCTTCGATGCAGGTGGTTCCGGCCTCTGCGCTGCAGGGCCCCCATGGATCCAGGCCTGGATCTGGACTGCTGCTGGTCGACCTCCCGACACCTCCTCCAGGACTGATTCCTCTGAGGACCCCTCTGCCCCCCTTAAATGCTGGTTGTGTCTCTGGCCTGAGTTAACCCCGGACTCCCCCTCGTCTTGGACTCTGAACCGTACTGGCGTCGACTGATACTTTTGTACCACTGTTCTCCCCTGGCGTTCCCTATTGCCCTGAGTGGCAGCCAGAGGAGGGCGAGGAGTTCTGGGAGGGGTCTGTTGACCCTTTGGAAGACCAGCTGGAGGAGCAGGATTGGAGAGCGGAGTTTGGGGAAGCCATTGGTCTAGATACCTCCCCAGACCTTTTTATATTTTCTCCCCCTTCCGTGGCCACAGAGGAGGGAGCCTCCTATGCTTTGGTGTTGTGTAGGGCGGCTGAGGCCTTGGTCTTGGTCCTTGAGCTTCCTACGGTGATAGTCAGAACGAATCTCCTAACGGAGGTGCTTCAGATGGCAGCGGCCTCTTCGGAGCCCCTGCTGCCGTTCAATGAGGCCCTCACAGACCTCCTTCCAGGCACTTGTTCTAGGCCTAGCACAGCCCTGATGTTCCAGCCATATCCAAAGGTGAAGGGCCAGTTGACAGCGTCCACGAACCCACCCGCCTTGTTTATTGCAGTACCACATACCACATGGCAGTAGTGTTGTCTGTGAACACCCGCACTGCCTTCCCCTTGAGGGAGGGAAGAAATGCCTTCAGTGGCAAGCAAATCGCCTGGAGATCCAACAAGTTGATATGAAGCCCAGACTCTGCCGGAGACCAGACTCCTCTGATGTGAGCCTCTCCCAAGTGGCCGCCCCATCCCAGGAGTGATGCATCGGTTACCACCATGAGTTCTGGTTGGGGAAGGGAGCGGGAACTGCCTATGACCCAATCTTGGTTTGTTAATCACCACTGCCGTTGTTGCGCAGTTACCTCCGAGACCTGGACTTAGTCGGAAAGATTCCCTTGGTGCTGCGCCCTTTGGAACTTCAGGTCCCACTGCAGAGCCCGCATATGTCTCAGGGTTATTCTCACTGAAATCCGGGATAGAGGCTGAAACATCGGTATCATAGCCCAAATATCCTGGACTCGCGGCTCGGGAAGATAGACACGAAACTGCACTGTGTCCAGAACAGCTCCAAAGAAAAGGAGCAACTAAGGGAGTCAGGTGTGACTTAAGCATGTTGATAGTAAACCCCAGCGAATGCAGGAGGTCCGCCGTAGTCTGGAGGTGGAAGACGACAGCCTGGGGCGAGCCCGCCTTCAACAACCAGTCGTCGAGGTAGGAGAAGACTGGAACCCCTGATCAGCGCAGATGAGCTGCGACCACCGCCATCACTTTCGTGAACACCGAGGGGCGCTGGTAAGCCCAAAGGGGAGCACGGTAAACTGAAAATGTTTGTTCCCTACCGTGAACCATAGATAACGTCTGTGGGCCGGCAGGACAGGAATGTGGAAGAAAGCGTCCTGCAAGTCCAGCGCTACCATCCAGTCTCCATGGTCGAGGGCAGACCGGACCTGAGCTGCTGTCAACATTTTGAACATCTCCTTCCAGTGGAAGCGGTTGACATCCCTGAGATCCAAGATAGGACGCAGGTGTTTTTCCTTCGTGGGCACCAGACTAACAACCACGACCTACTTCTGGGACAGGGATTCGCTCGATAGCTCCCTTGGCCAAGAGCACCGTAACTTCCTGGCGGTGAAGGGCAAATTGATCCTCCGACATGCGATGGAGTGTTGGTGGCATGGAGGGAGGGGTAGCCTTGATGGGGAGGGAGTAGCCCCTTTAGACTATCTGCGAAACCCACCTGTCTGACGTGATGTTGAGCCAGTGGGGGAGGTGATGGCGGATCCTGCAATTGGTGGCCCTGAAATGTCAGACTAGGAAGGCTTAGAGGCTGCTGCAGAGGGGGCACTGGTGGACTGGCCCGCCCTCTGGCCCCCATACCCATGGTGTTGGGTCCCACGTCCCTGGCAGTGCAGAGGCTGGGTAGCTTGCGCCGGCATGTGGCCCTGGGTGGAACGTGGTTTGGCGCGCCTTGCCTAGCTACGAAAGGGGCAAAAGGCAGACTGCACAGGATGAAAAGTGGCAGCGAGGGCCAAGGATCTGGCCGTAGCTCTAGAATCCTTGAAGCGCTCGAGCGCATGGTCTGCCTTGTCGCCAAACAGACGACGGCCATCAAAGGGCATGTTCAAAAGAGTCGATTGGGCATCCCCAGAAAACCCAGTGGTTCTCAGCCAGGCGTAGCCTCTTGGGGATACTGACGTAGAAATCGGTCTACCCAGCGAGTCAGCGGTGTCCAGCCCATAGCAGATGGCGAACTTTACTGCATCTCTCCCCTCTGCAACTGCACGGGAGAGTGTGACCTGGGCCTCCTCCGGACACTGTGGCAGCACCTGTACACCGAATCCCACACAGAGTGGGTGAGATGGCCCATGAGACATGCAGTGTTCACCGACCCCAGTCCTAAGATGGCGGAAGAAAACGTCTTCTTCCCAAGATGGGCCAGCTTCTTGGATTCCCTATCTGGGGGAGCAGAAGGGAACGCGCCTTTGGATGTTGAGGCGTGGACCACCAAGCTCTTGGGGAAGGGTGTTGGGAGAGCAAAATGGGGTCGCCCAGGGCCATGCGTTGGCATCGGGGAACACCCAGCAGGTTCTCTGAACGCCAGAGCGGATGAACTCAGCCGCTGGTGCCTGGTGGATCACAAATGGGGTCTTCACTCAGACGTGGTGCATGGCATATTTCAGCAGTGGGCAGAAACTTGGTTAGATCTGTACGCCACCAAAGAGAATGTGTAATGTCAGCGGTTTTGCGCATTGGAATTTCCAAGGCGGCACTCCCTCTGCAACGCTCTTAGTCACGAGTGGAGTTGCAGCCTCCTGTTCGCCTGTACCTCTTCTGCCCAGAGTGCTGAAGAAGATCAAGTGCGACCGGGCCCAAGTCATTCTTGTGGCACCGAACTGGGCACAAGGAGTCTGGTACCCCGGGCTCCTGAGCATGGCCATCGATCCTCTGATCAGACTGCTCCTTCGGGAGGATCTTCTGACGCAGCAGCAGGGGACGGTATGGAATACAAGAAAGGAATTACACTGAGATTGTTATATCCAAATGGTAGATTTATTTTTCAGTTTAATCCGGACAGGAACATTAGATTATAGATGGTTGTAGTGGATCAGCCCCACCGGGAGTAGAATCCCTGCTGCTCAGCCCACATGCAGCAACTCACAATTCCACTCAAACATACACACAGGAAACATTCTGAGACATCACTTACACTGGCTGAGCAACAAAGTACAGAACACAGAGAAAGGACTTGACATAAATGAGAGCAGGATACTACCCGAACCTGTCCAGCCTCCACCTCCTTACGTGGATTTTGAGCGGCGACAGTTGACAGCTTCTGACCTACTGTGAGAAGCTAGGTTTCTGTTACAGTAACCCCCCCCCTACTTTTTGCCAGACTACTGATGCACTTTTGACTTGATATGCCCTGGATCCCTGCCAACCAGGTTCCCAGGGCCTGTGTTCTTTCCCCAAAACTGTACCCGAACCCAATTGGCATCTCTGGGCACAGGTATGCTCCTGGTAAATGGTACCACAGGTACCCAGGGTACTGTGACTAGGGAAGATCTCTGAGGGCTGCAGCACTTATTTTGCTAACCTTAGAGGCCCTGTACCTTTACACTCACACACTACCTTTGCAGGCTGCGTGTCTTGGTGCAGAACAAAGTGAAGAGTCGACATGGCACACATCCCTGTGTGCCATGCCTACAACCCTCTGCCCTGGTATAGATCAGTCACCCCTCTAGCTGGGTGCACTATAGCAGTGGTGAAGGTACAGGTGCATAAGCCCTGTACCCCTACAGTGTCTACGTCCATCCTTGAACATTGTAAGTGCAGTGCTGTCATTAAGAGTATATGGTGCTGGGAGTTTCCTTACGAACTCCACAGCACCATAATGGCTACACTGAAAACTGAGACGTTTGGTATCAGACTTCTCAGCACATTAAACCCACACTGATGCCAGTGTGGGATTTAATGAAAAATGCACACAGACGGCATCTTGGAGATGCCCCCTGAAAAACGATCAGCCTCTGGTAAGTTCCCTGGCTGGCACACACCAGCCTGCCACCACGAGACATGTTTCTAGACCCCTAGGGTGGAAGCCTTTGTCCCTGAGCCCAGAAACAAAGCCTTTCCTGGGCGAGATGTTCACACCTCCCCCAGGCCAGGAAGAGCCATCTATGTCAGGGGAGCTTCAAAGGCCATGACGCCATTGTAAGGCGACACCCAGCCTCTCCTGTTATCAGGAGCAAGCCCCCTTCCTGTCTCCCCTCCTTTTCGGCTGACAGACAGGTAGGAAAAATTAGCCAACCTAGAAGATGTGCACACCTATGCCAACCCCACACCTCCGGTGGGGGAGGCGAGGTGAAGCCCACTCTTCAGTGCCCGCCATCTTGCAGATGGCAGGCACTCTTCAATCAGGATTAGGGATTGTGCTCACCCCCCTCGTGGGGTGAGCACACCAAGGGTGTAGTCACCCTAAGGTCAGTAGCCCATTGTCCACTGACCTTCAGACCCTTAAAAACGCCCCCTAAATACAGTATTTAGGTGGTAGCCCTGAACCAAGAACTCGGACAAAAAACCAGAAGAAGAAAAGGACGACGAACTGCCGTACCAAAGCTAACAAGAGGAGGACGCCCACTGACTTGGCCCCAACCCTACCGGCCTGTCCCTACCTCGAACCTGCTCCAGCAAAATCCTGGTGTGTCCTGCAGCCAGCAACCTTGAGAAGCCCGGAGGACGTGCCTGCCTTCATTCTCAAAGAATCTGTCTCCCTTGAACACCGGATTTGTTCAACTAACAGACTCCAGCTCTGCAAGGATCCACGGGTCTGCACCCGACACCCACGGCATGAGTCCGAGTGGTCCAACACCAAGAGGACGTCTCCCTGGCGATCCTGACCCAAGATCTCGTGACCCCTGACCTGCCTCCAGCTGACGCCTGTAGCCTCAAACCGGAATGTCCCCCCAACCGCGACCAGGAACTGGTAAGAAGATCCGACCCTAAAAGGCACCCCTGCACCCGACGCCCCATGGCCCTAGGTGGCCCAACCGACTGTGCCTAACCAACCCCCAAGATCCCAACTTAGCTCTCCAAGTGGTGGTAGCACCCAGAAGACCTTCCTCCCCGCACCTGCAGTGCTTTTGCAAAATGGAGAATCCCCATTGAAAGCTATAGGGCACCAGACGCCAAAACAGCAATCTGCACCCGGCCGCCCCAGTGCCGCTGACTGCATCTTTTATGCTGGCCTAAACCCCCATTTGCCCTGAGCTTAAATCCAGGAGCTTTGCTCCCACTACACAGTCGCTTGCTCGTCAGCATCCACCAACCGGAGGCCCCTAATCCCCCATTGGATAACATTGGGGCTCAGCACTCTGCACCCGGCTACCCTAGTGCAGCTGAGGGTGTAAAAAGAGTGCATCCTTGACCCTGGGGGACCCCTGAGTCTAACCCCAGAATACCAACTCCCACAACAAAGTACTTACCTTTGAAACAATAACACTATTTTCCTCCATAAGATAACTGACTGTTTTTCTATGAAAAAGTGTGGAGTTGGAAGATCTAAGAAATCCTTTTACAACTGTATTAAATAAATACGCTTTTACTTACCTTTTTACAGGAGATGTCCCAGTGTAGTATCCAGGTATACTACACTGTGTAAGAAAAGTAATACGAAAGTAATATACTGGTCATTTTACTAAAAAAGCTCATTCAAAGTATATGTGCTGTATTTCCAAAGCATTGCATTTCTCAGTAACAGCACTGTAAATCAAAACAAAGTGCATATACAATTACAATCCAAACTGTGTTACAACTGTATATTTACTGCAAAGTATTTATCACTTACCTGTGCCAGGCTTGCTTGGTTCTAGGAAATAAAGTAACTAAAATAATTTTTTATACAAAAACAATTGGTCTGAAGTTCAGTCTTTGAGGGTGTGAATTCATTTGCTGACTGTGTACAACAAACACTGTCCTCTGATAAAGCCTTACTGCTCAACCACACTACCCTAAATAGAGAGTGAGGTGCTATCTACTTTACCTCTGCCTACCTTTTGGGTTCCACTGGAGTCAGTGCAATCTATACTTCACTTTAGTATAGTATAATCTGAAAGAAACACGTTAGTTAGATTCCTCACCTTCGAATATCCCCAGGCGTCAGACTGGATCCGGAAGATTTTTTGTCAGCAATACCCCTTGCGCGTCGCTAGGCTTCGTCTGCGGCTCCGCGTCCGTCGTTGGCGTCGTGCGCCGGAATGACGTCGTCGGAGTATTTAGACGCCGCCCTCGCTCGCTGTCGTCAGTTCTTCTTTTTTCCGCGCCAGTAAGCGCCGATCCGGGAGAGCTACCCCTTTAGTCAATTTTTGACTAACTTTTTTCGACTCTTTTTGGTCACTTTCGACTCTGGTGCCGGTAGGATGCCTGGTTTCAAGGCCTGCGACGACTGTCACCGACTAATGTCGGTGACCGATCGTCACCGCCGGTGCCTGTACTGCTTGGGCCTCGACCACGACGCGGAGTCGTGCTCCGATTGTATGGCCCTGACCTCGAAAGCTAGGCGGGAGCGGTCCCGCAAGCTTCTCGAGCTTTGCCATTCGGCTCCGCGCCCCTCTCGATCCCGGTCCAGGAGGAGGTCCAAGGATCGGTCGCGGAGCCGCACTCGACATAGTCGTTCGTCTGGCTCGAAGTCTTCGGGTAAGTCGAAGCACTCCAAGAAGTCCAAGAGGCGACACCGCTCTTCGGACTCCCCTCGCCGGTCGCGCGACTCGGCCGAGGGTCCGGGTGGTTCCACCCCCGCGGCTCTGCGGGAGCCGCAGGCACCGCGCAAGTCCCCATACCCGCCGGTCCCTGGGACTGACGCGACGCCGGCGGAGGTCAGTGCCTTCCTCTCGGCCATGAGGAGCCTGGCCCCGCCGTCGACGCCCGCTGGCACGCCATTGGGCCCCGCGGACTCGACTGGGTGACCTCGCGTGCCGGCGGCTCCGGCCCCGGCGCCGTTGGAGGCTCTGGCCCCGGCGCCGTTGGAGGCTCCGGCCCCGACGCCGCAGGTCCCCGAGGGGCCCGAGCCTGGGCCCCCGTCGACACCGGTACCACCCCCGACGCCGACCCCGGTTCAGCCCCTGTCCGGTCCCGACGCCGACCGACGCCGCATCCGACGCCGCAAGAGACACATATTGTCTATCGACCGGCTCCGATCATTCCTCCTGTTTACCAGGAATCGGATGACGGGGGCGACTGGGAGGGGTCTGAGGACCCTATGGCCCTTCAGGGGCACTTTTCTCAGGACTGGGCAGATGAACTGGGGGAGGCCAGTGGTCTGAATACCTCACCGGACACTGGATTCATCTCTCCTCCGACTGTGGCTTCGGAGGAGGGTGCAGCTTTTTCTGTGGTGCTGCGCAAGGAGGCCGCGGCCCTTGGGCTTGAGCTGCCTGCCGTGGCTGTGAGGACTAACATCCTCACTGAGGTGCTTCAGTCTGCCGCATGCTCCACTGAGCCTCTGCTGCAATTCAATGAGGCCCTCACTGACGTTCTGCAGGGCACCTGGTCCAAGCCCTCCACAGTCCCTCCTGTGGATAGGAACGTTGCCAGGCGCCACCGCCCTGCTCCGGGCGACCCCAGTTTTCTGTCCCAACACCCCACCCCCGAGAGTCTGGTTATCCAGGCCTCTACCTCCCAATCCTCCTTCCCGTCCGCTCCTCCGGACCGGGATTCCAAGAGACTGGAACACTTCGGTAAGAAGCTGTTCTCCTTGCTCAGTTTGGGCCTGCGGTCTTTGAACCCCGCTTGTCTCTTGGACCGTTATTCCCACTCTCCGTGGGATACGGTGGAGGACTTGCTGCCACTGTGCCCGGAGGAGGCCCGGGCGCGGCTTTCCTCGGCTCTGGCCGATGGGAGAGATGCAGCGCGCCATGCAATCCGATGTGGACTCGACACTACGGACTTGCTGGGTAGGGCGATTTCTACCACGGTGGCGCTTCGACGTCATGCCTGGCTGCGGTCCACGTCCTTTTCAGGGGATGTCCAGAGCACACTCATGGACATGCCTTTTGATGGCGCTCGCCTTTTTGGTGAGAAAGCGGACAATGCGCTGGCTCGCTTCAAGGACTCCCGGGCTACGGCCACGTCCTTGGGCCTCTCGGCCCGCGGCCACAAACTTCCGCTTTTCGCTCCTTTCGTGGCCAAGGAAGGGGCTCCTCCTCCTCACGTCTGCCTAGCCACCGGCCGCAGAATCAGCCTACATGCGGACGTGGTTTCCGCCGAGGCGGTACTGGAGGACGACGCAGTCAGTCCACATCCACCCCGGCAGCATCCGCCTCAAAGCCTTCCTAGTCCGAGTACCATTACTTCGGACAGGTGGGTGCTGCAGATCGTCCGAAGGGGCTACTCCCTTCCCTTCGAGACGACCCCTCCAGCCATGCCACCGCAGCACCACCGTATCTCGGAGGATCATTTGAATCTTCTGCAAGAGGAAGTTTCGGCCCTCCTGGCCAAAGAGGCCGTCGAGCGCGTTACGAGCACAGAAGTAGGTCGTGGTTGTTATTCCCACTACTTTCTGGTTCCCAAGAAGGGCAAAGGGGGCCTACGCCTTATCTTGGACCTCAGGGACGTCAATGCCTTCCTCCGGAAGGAACGGTTCAAAATGTTAACTTTGGCTCAGGTTCTAGCTGCCCTCGACCCTGGAGACTGGATGGTAGCGTTGGACTTGCAGGACGCATATTTCCACATCCCCGTCCTGCCGGCCCACCGGCGTTACCTGCGGTTCACGGTGGGTCAGGAGCACTTTCAGTTCACCGTGCTCCCCTTCGGCCTCACCAGTGCCCCTCGGGTGTTCACGAAAGTGATGGCGGTGGTCGCAGCTCATCTGCGCAGATCAGGGGTTCCAGTCTTCCCCTATCTCGACGACTGGTTGTTGAAGGCGGGCTCGCCCCGGGCAGTCGTCTCCCACCTCCAGACTACGGCGGATCTCCTGCATTTGCTGGGGTTTTCCATCAACGTGCCGAAGTCACACCTGAGCCCCTCTCAGAAGCTCCTCTTCATCGGAGCGGTTCTCGATTCGGCGCAGTTCCGGGTTTATCCGCCGGAACAGCGGGTCCGGGATATACAGGCCCTGATTCCCATCTTTCGGCCTCTATCCTGGGTTTCGGTCAGGCTAGTGTTGCGGCTTCTGGGGCTGATGGCCTCCTGCATCCTACTAGTGCATCACGCCAGGCGGCGCATGCGTGCTCTGCAGTGGGACCTGAAGTTTCAGTGGGCCCAGCATCACGGCAACCTGTCCGACCCTGTCTTGATCTCGGAGGGCACTGCACAGCAGTTGCAGTGGTGGCTCACGGACCGCAATTGGGTCACGGGCAAGAGCCTCTCCCTACCCCTACCGGAGCATGTCGTAGTGACGGATGCGTCCCTCCTGGGCTGGGGTGGCCATATGGAAGAGGCGGAGATCAGAGGTCTCTGATGGGTGGGGCGGGGTGGGGTCGTGGACCCTTTGTCAGGAGGCTCTGCGCCTCTGGACATGGCTGGAACACCAGGGCGTCACCCTAGTGGTTCAACATCTGGCGGGCTCTCTGAACGCCAGAGCAGACTAACTCAGCCACCGGTGCATGATGGATCACGAATGGCGTCTGTACTCAGAAGTGGCGCAAGGTCTCTTTCAGCAGTGGGGAGAGCCTTGGTTAGATCTATTCGCCACCGACGAGAACGCGCAATGTCAGCAGTTCTGCGCGTTGGAATTTCCAAGGCGGCACTCGCTCAGCGACGCTTTTCGTCGTGAGTGGAGTTGCGGTCTGTTGTACGCCTTTCCGCCTATACCACTTCTGCCCAGAGTGCTGAAGAAGATCAGGCACAACCGGGCCCAAGTCATCTTGGTGGCTCCGGATTGGGCACGAAGGTACTGGTATCCCGAGCTACTCCGTATGTTGACCGACCCTCCGATACGCCTGCCCCTACGGGAGGCTCTTCTGTCGCAGCAGCAGGGGACGGTCCTCCACCCGAACCTTTCCATCCTCCACCTCCATGCGTGGAGATTGAGCGGCGGCAGTTGATGCCATTTGACTTGCCTCCTGAAGTCAGTGATATCATTCTGGCAGCCAGGCGTCCCTTCACAAAGACGGTATACGCCTGCCGGTGGAACAAATTTGTGGCATGGTGCACAGCAAAGGCTGTGGATCCCCTTTCCGCCCCTCTTTCTGAGGTTCTCCACTTTCTTCTTTCTTTGGCCCAGCAGGGCTCTGCCTTGGGCACCTTGAAAGGTTATCTTGCTGCCATTTCTGCCTTCTTGCGGCTTCCTGATCAGCCCTCTCTTTTCAAGTCCCCTGTAGTGTCACGCTTTCTTAAAGGCATTACTCACACGTTCCCTCCTGTCCCTTTTGTAATGCCTCAGTGGGACTTGAATCTTGTTCTCACATTTCTGATGTGCGCTCCCTTTGAGCCTCTTCACAATTGTCCTCTTCGTCTTCTGACTCTTAAGACTGCTTTCCTGGTAGCCATCACCTCGGCTAGACGGGTGAGTGAGCTCCAGGCTCTTTCGTCCAAGCCTCCTTTTCTATCTGTTCATCCGGACAAGGTTGTCCTTCGGCCTCGTCCTTCCTTTCTACCGAAAGTGGTGACCCCCTTTCATCTTGGGCAATCTGTCACCTTGCCCACCTTCTTTCCGCCTCCGCATCCTTCCAAAGAGGAAGAGAGGCTCCACCGTCTGGACCCAAAACGTGCGCTCTCCTTTTATTTGGACCGCACCAAGCAGTTCCGGGTGGACGACCAACTTTTCGTTGGATACGTGGGTGCTAAAAAGGGGAAAGCTGTGCACAAACGGACCATCTCCCGGTGGGTCGTTTTGTGCATAAAAATCTGTTATTCCTTGGCAAAAAAGGACCCTCCTGTTGGGCTGCGAGCCAATTCTACTCGGGCCACAGCGGCTACTACTGCTTTGGGACGGGGAGTCCCTTTGCAGGACATCTGTCAGGCGGCAACGTGGGCTTCGCTACACACGTTTGCCAGGCATTATTGCCTCGACAGCCAAGCCCGGAGGGATGGCTTCTTTGGCCGCTCTGTCCTCCAGGACTTTCTGGTGTGATCTTGGTTCTCAGACCCACCACCGGGGTTGGTATTGCTTGGGTATCTATTCTAAGGTGAGGAATCTAACTAACGTGTTTCTTTCAGATGAACAAGTTACTTACCTTCGGTAACGATGTATCTGTAAGAAACATTAGTTAGTTAGATTCCTCACCGACCCACCCATCCTCCCCGTTCTGCGAACCGACATCTAGGGTTAAGGTTATCCTTTTCAGGCCCCTAGATTTTTTGGCACCAGTGTCGGTCTCTGCATGGCTCTGCGTTCCTGGTGCGGAAAGCTATGTACAAGAACTGACGTCAGCGCGCGAGGGCGGCGTCTAAGTACTCCGACGTCATTCCGGCGCACGACGCCAACGACGGACGCGGAGCCGCAGACGACGCCTAGCGACGCACAAGGGGTATTGCTGACGAAAAATATTCCGGATCCAGTCTGACACCTGGGGATATTCTAAGGTGAGGAATCTAACTAACTAATGTTTCTTACAGATACATTGTTACCGAAGGTAAGTAACTTGTTCTACAATGCCAGCTTCCTACACCTACATCCTGAAGTCTGTAATGTCATCTTTGCAGCCAGGCGTCCCTCCACTAAGACAGTATACGCCTGTCGATGGAACAAGTTTGTGGCATGGTGCACAGCAAAGAATGTGGAACCCTTTTCTGCCCTGGGCACTCTTAAAGTCTACCTAGCAGCCATTTCTCCTTTTCTTCAGCTACCAGATCAGCCGTCTTTTTTCAAGTCCCCTATTGTAAGTAGGTTCTTTAAGGGCATTATTCATCTCTTTCCCCCATCTCCTTTCATAATGCCTCAGTGGGACTTGAACCTTGTTTTTACTTATTCTATGTGCGCTCCCTTCGAGTCTCTTCACGCCTCTTCACAACTGTTCTCTTAGGCTTCTCACTCTTAAGACTGCTTCTCTTGTTGCCATCACCTCTGCTCGCAGAGTGAGTGAGCTTCAGGCTCTTTCTTCTAATCCCCTTTCTTACCGCTCCATCCGGACGAAGTGGTGCTTCTCTTGTTCATGCCTAAAGTTGTCACTCCTTTTCACATCGAACAGACTATTACTCTGCCCACCGTTTTCCCGCCTCCGCACCCTTCAAGGAGCAGGAGAAACTCCACTGTCTGGACTCGAAACATGCACTATCTTTCTACCTTGACTGCACAAAAGTTTTCCGGGTGGACTATCAACTCTGTGTTGGCTATGTGGGTGCCAAGAAAGGTTGGGCTGTGCAAAAGCGTACCATCTCATGTGGGATCGTCCTTTGTATCAAGATTTGTTACGCTTGAGCTAAAAAAGAGCCTCCAGTGGGGCTGCGAGCTCATTCCACTAGAACTACGGCACAAACTACTGGTTTGTCGCTTGGAGTTCCACTCATCGACATCTGCCAGGAGGCCACGTGGGCTTCTATGCACACATTTACCAGACATTACTGCCTGGATAGTCAAGTCCGGAGGGACGGCTACTTTGCCCGTTCTGTCCTCCAGGACTTTCTGGTATGAACTTGGTTTGCAGTCCCTCCCCCGGGGTTGGTATTGCTGGGGTATCTTCTAAGGTAAGAAATCTATAACTAGTTGTCTCTTTCAGATGAACAAGTTACTTACTTACAGTGACGATGTATCTGTAAGAGACATATATAAGTTATAAATTCCGTCCCGCCCCACCCATCCTCCTCACTCTGCGAACTGATTTCTAGGGATAGGGACTCTCTTGCAGGGCCCTAGTATGGCACACCAGTGGTCAGTGTCTTTCATGGCTCTGCACTTCTGGCATGGAAAGTCGTGTCAGAACTGACGTCAGTGCGCAGGGGCGGTATCTATGTAGGCACCGCAACATCATCCCGGCAACCACGACACGGATGCGGAGTCAACCGACGCCACCTACCAACGGTCAGGAGTATTGCTGAAGAAAAATTGTCCGGATTTAGTCTGACGCCTGGGGGTAATTCTAAGGTAAGGAATCTATAACTAATATTTGTCTCTTACAGATACATTGTTACCGAAAGTAAGTAACTTGTTCTTTAAAGATTCAGAAACTAGGTCCGAGAAAGCAGGCAAAATGACGTTGTCCCCTTTTGGGCAATCCATCACAAATTCTGGCAGCCAATCTTTTTCTGCTGAAAGGTAACATCCAAATGTTAAGTTCTCCCAAAAGAGACTTAACTTTTCTTGAGATCTCCCCCTCTATTTTGAGTGTAGTTTCGTGCAGTCTATGTGGGACACTAACTCTTGTATCAGGTGTTTCCACCGTGATATGTTTATTCAGTACTGTTGCCACCAGAAAATCCTTCCGGTTCTGGAGAGCTATTGTTATTTCTGCTGTGCTGTTTAGCATCGTCGGAGCCCATTCCCCGTTCAGAAGCTGAGTCCTCAGTAACCTGGACATGTCTAATTTTCAAGCCAGCTATTTTCTTCTTTTTGAATTGAGGCTTTGCTTTAGGTTGTTCTTCTTGCTTGATAACGTAATCTGAATTACAATGTTTCCCTTTTTTTCTTTTGTCTATCTTCTGTCTTTTGTTCTGATCGCCCATCCCTCTCACTGAGCTTTTTGATGAATCCTGAAAGGGACGAAAGGATCGTGTATCACTGTCCTGATACCTATCAGGTTTCCAAATGTTATCATGATTTCTAGAGTTATACTTATTTTTGGAGGCCCACCCCTTGATCATGAATTCTTTTCTATATTGTTATTTTTTGATTGTTTGTTATCCCATTTCTTTTTAGAGGAAGAGGGTGCTTGCTTCGGTTGTCCTTGTCGGGACTACATGCCATTTGTGATTTCCCTGGTTGGCTCCCAAACTATCTCTACCTAATGCAGCATAGGTTTCTTCGATCATTTTTGGTATCTCTCGCTCCTTATTTATAGGAGCTATTTCCCTTAGGCGGTGGTGTATAGCCACTGCTGCTGCCTCCCCTTTTATGTTGCTCAGCATGATGGCAGAGACCTCGGCAAAATTGCCCATCAGTTTCATCCCCAAGTTCAGGACAGGTCCTGCCCCGTACTCATTCTGTATCTGTTTCAAAATGACTGCTATGGAAGGGGTACTGTTTATTCTGATGTAAACGGCAACAAAGATTGTTTCCCGAGTGGTACAATCCTCAATTGAGAAAACCATCCCCATTGGCAAGCAAATGGTTAGCATTCTATGTTTTTCCTGTGGACCCGTATAGGGAACTACTGCTTCCAGCTGAGCACATTTTTGTGCTATCCACAATGGAATTTGCTCCCCTTTGTAAGGGATTGCCCCTACTACTGAATGTAGTGCCTGTGGGCTAATTGTAGGTGTAGTCTGATGTGGACCGACTGGAGCATTTCTCGCAGGTTGGACTGTTAAAGTTCGCATGACGAATTGAACAATTTGTCTGTATAGCCGGACTGTGTCTTTGTATATTGTACAGACTTCATCCACTGGTAGTGTGTCTATCTCAGGATGTGGAGTGTATGTTGCTAAAACCGGCCAGGTCACTCCTTCTATGCTGAGGTGACCGAGTCTTAAGACAAATGTGTGTGGGAGGGCGCCTTTAAACCAGTTTCTGTGTTGCTGGTAAGTTAACAGGACTACAATGTCTTCGTATTGAATGTATTCTTTCGGTGGTTCGCCTATAATGTATGTGTGAAACAATTTAGTCTGTAGATCTGCAGGCGGGAACTGAACCCAAGAAGAATAGAATACCTCAGATCCGAACACCTTGTGTGCCTCAATCACAAAGGTGAAACGTCCACCTGTTGCGGGTACGCCGTGTTCTAACAATTTTATAGTTACTGCATGTCTGCAGTATTCTGTAATGTTGAGAACATTTGCAAATTCATCTTAACCCGAGCCACTTGCGTTGTCGGACATTTCTCAGAAAGAGAAGAATCAAAGTTTTAGTAATCAGGGGCTTTGCACAATGTGGGAACCTTGTAGCCTTACAAGCTCGTTTAAACCTTCAGCCAATACACGGTATATCTACTCAGCTGAGGCGATCTCCCTTCCAACTTCTCTGAAAAGTGTGAGCAGGGCTTTATGAAAAAGTATGACTGAACTACGCAGATTTTAACTGTTAATATAAGAACTGAACCCAACGTTGGCGGCACCATGTCCTGTAGTTGCTATGAATCCCCAGGACCTGAGTGTTTTGGATTACCTAAACTGAGGGCTTGATGTCCAAACTGATTCCGGACAACCCCACAGGATACGTCAGCCGTTAGACCAGCTAGCTCTACAATGCCACTACCACCCCCCCTGTATCTTACAGTGGTGTGGGTCGTTTCTGGCAACCATTGAACATGACAACCCCGATTCCTCAGGGATCGTGAAAAACAGTACAGTGCTTTTCGCTCAGTTACTTGTGCTTGGTTATTCTCAGAAAATACACAGGATGGCGGTTAGGACGTTTTAATATTTATTGGCCCAGCGTCAGTCTTGTGTAAAACAAAATTTGCTGCTACTATAGGGCGACAGAAGCATACGAAAGAAATTGCAAGTACCAATATAGTTATGTTATGTTAGGGAAATTTATAAAGCGCACAACTCACCCTGGGGCATCTCGGCACTGTACCTAGTTGAAGACTGAGGGGGGAATAAGAAAACGGGAGACGAAAGAGTAAATTACAAGTGATCAAAATAGAAAGGTTTTCAGTTGATTCCTGAAAATACTGAGGGATGTACATTCACGAAGGGAAATAGGTAGCATATTCCAATAGCGGGGGGCAAGATATGAAAAAGCATTTCCCCCGGAACTGGAGAGACGAATTCGGGGGATCTTCAGAAACCCAAGGGAGTTTGATCAAAGGTTGCGGGTCGAAGTCTGTTTAGCGAGCCTTCTTAACAGGTATTTGGGGTCTTTGCCATTTAGGGCCTTGTATGTAAGACAGTAGGTCTTAAAGTATGATCGTTTCCCGACCGGAAGCCAATGGAGGTCTCGTAACAGAGGGGCTGAGGGTGAACCGGCCGGACGGTTTAGAATCATTCGTGCGGCGGTGTTTTGGATGAACTGCAGTTTTTTTTAGCAGCGCCTGGCCTAATTCTGCCAGTAAGGCATTTCCGTAGTCGAGGTGACTGATCACCATGGCCTGGACTAGGGTTCTGCGATGCTTGATGGGAAGGTAGGGCAGGATCCTTCGTAAGAGCCGAAGGCTGAAATAGCAGGAGCTGGAAATCGCTGCTATGTGTTCTTTCATGGATAAAGCCCGGTCAAGTTTTAACCCTACATTTTTAGGGAGAGGGGCAACACCCAGCTCTTGAGGCCACCAGTCATGGACCCAGAAAAGAGGGGCTTTCCCGATTAGCATGATTTCGGTCTTGCTTGGATTCAATTGGAGATAGTTTCCAGTCATCCAATTAGAAATGGCGAGCATACCAGCCGCAAAGCGTAGATGTTCTGATTCTACTTCAGGATTAATTCTGAAAATAAGCTGGGTGTCATCTGCGTATGAGACTATCTCAAATCCACATGACTCTCCTAATTTAGCCAATGGGGACATGTTCACATTAAACAGTGTGGGACTAAGGCAGGATCCCTGAGGTACACCTTTATCCAGACAGGACTTATCTGAGCAGTAAGGCCCTAGCATGATTGTTTAATATCTGTCAGAAAGGAAATTCTGCAGCCATCTTAGGGCTTGATCTTGG
The DNA here is from genome assembly GCF_964204655.1 of Triturus cristatus. NCBI lineage: Eukaryota > Metazoa > Chordata > Amphibia > Caudata > Salamandridae > Triturus > Triturus cristatus. The sequence continues at coordinate 694,123,189 of NC_140588.1, forward strand.
ATGCCGCAAGAAAGCAGTCTCTCCGCCAGCTTGGAGTGTGCGATGGTGTCAAAAGCTGCGGAGAGATCCAGGAGGACCAGAATAGCTGATCCTCCGGCATCCACTTCTCGACTCAGTGAGTCGGTCACCGCTAGGATAGCGGTTTCGGTGCTGAAACCCGGACGGAAACCTGATTGTGAAGGATCCAAAAGATTGTTGGATTCCAGATAGAGACTCAGCTGCCTATTTATCGCAGATTCAAGTAGTTTACCCAGCAAGGGTAGCAGGGATATGGGGCGGTAGTTACTATGTACCTGGGGGTCCGCAGACGGTTTTTTCAGGATAGGTCGAACGTAAGCTTCCTTCCAAATGGAGGGAATTTTGCCTGAAATGATGGAACAATTGAAAATTACTTGGATTTCCGGGGCGCAACATAAAGCTAAGAGGGCCATAATTCTGGGAGGGCAAAGATCACTAGGTGAGCCAGATTTAGCTGAGGATAACAGATTTGTGACTTCAGTTATAGAGATAGGTTCAAATTGTTTAAGAGTGCAGACAGTCGGGTGGTTGATTTCTAATGAACTTATGCGGGCTGCTGCAATCTGGGCTAGGGGGGAGGAAAAGTTGGCATAGATCAGAGTGATTTTTTCATGAAAATGAGCAGCAAGAGAATTACGAAGTTCCTGTGACTCCATTTGAGGCAGTCTACAGGCTTGGGGTGAGACGAAATATTTGACTACGTTAAATAATGTTTTAGATGAATTGGTGGCCATATCGATTTGTTTTAGGATAAAAGTTTTTCTCGCTGTTTTTATGTTTTGATGATATTTTGATAGTTTGATGATCTGTCTGTCCAACAGGGTTTTACTGGTTCTCCAGTGTCTCTCCAGGACTTTACACCTGGATTTCTCAGCGCGAAGCTCAACCGTGAACCAGGGAGGTGATAGTCGCTGTTTGGAGGGACACATTTTTTTTTCGGGGATTAAGGAGTCGAAAGCCGCCGTTAGTCTGGTGTTAAAGTTTTCCAGCAGCCCCGTGACATTAAAGTCGACCGAGATATCTGCCGGTGGATGTGGGTGGAAAACTGCCTCAAATGCCTCCAGAGATACGTTATTCCAAGGTCTGCGAAGTTGTTTTACACGTGCTACGGGTCCAGGTTGAATGTTAATATATTGCCGTTGGGTGGAGAATGGGACCATAAAGTGGTCAGACCACGTTAAGGGAAGGAAAGGAAGACAGTATAAAGGATCAATGTTGGTAAAGATTAAGTCTAGGGTGTGTCCTGCCCTATGCGTGGGAGCAGTTACAAGTTGTGAAAGCCCGATTTGATTTAAACTATTTAAGAGATTGTTCATATCGGGGTCCAATGGATCTTCGCCGTGAAAATTAAAATCTCCAAGCAAAATAAAGTTGCTGGATGCTAGGACTTGCATAGCGATTAGCTCAACTAATTCATTAGAGAAGTGGGTCCTAGGTCCAGGGGGCCGGTAAATCAGAGCACCATTCCAGCTATCAGACGGCGATTTAGTTAGTTTAAAAAAGCCCAATTCCAAGCTATGCGTGGCAGTCCATTGGACGTTTAGACAGTTTTTAAAAGCAATTGCTATCCCACCCCCCTGTTTTCCCTGTCTATCAAGGTGAATACATTTGTAGCCGTCGGGGATTGCTAGATTGATCTGAGGAATGACTTGTGGGATTTAACCAAGTTTCTGTGAAAAAGCATAGATCCGGAGAGTAGGTACTGATCATGTCCCAGATTTCAATGGGATGTTTGGCTAGGGATCTGACGTTACAAAGGCTACATTTAGGGCTTAGGTAGCCTAGGTCAGACGTGTCTACCTGGGAAGGCGGGTCAGAGGTGTTTAGCTTGCAGTGATAGAGACAGGTCTTGCATGCTACTGGCCCTTCGAGATTTGGAGGAAAAACTTTGGAGCAGAATTTTTTTTGGGTGAGATAGGCTGCTTCCCTAGTTCTGATGTCAAGCAGGGCTTTAGATGAATAAATTACACGGGACCGGTGGGGAGCTATAGGCCTACTTTGGGCAGCGGTTCCTGGCTAAGGGCTCGTAAGGGCGCAGACGGGCTTGCCTTAGGCGCGTGCGCTCAGGATCTGACATTCATAGTAATAGGAGCTAACAACTAGCCCGCTACCTGCTTGTAGCCTCCAGGATGGCGGCCGTCCCAACCCGGAAGTCTGGTTGCTGCCCCCGATCCCAAGGAGCGTGAGGCCCCGGGATAGCAAACGATGGCGAAATGTTTTAAAAGTGAGTACAAATTAGCATTTATCAATTAGCAGCAGTAAAAAACGTTTTAGCAGCAAATACGAACTGTGGCGCGCGTTTCCCGGCTTCCGCCTCAGGAAACAACTAAGTGCTGCGCGTGCGCTCAGGATCTGACTTTTATAGTAATATAGTAGATACATTTCTACCATAGTGCTAAGAAGATGAACATATACAGTTCAGATAAGACAGTAGCACTTGCATACTCCTACAATGCGAGCCCTATGTAATTTGCCTAAATGTACCTGTTCTAGATATGTAGGTGTAGCATGTCTGTGTATAGGTGTATATGTATATAGCCATGAATTCCCTAGGGAAGAACCAAACCCTCACCTGATAGAGAATGAAGGACACCATCTCTGCTTCGTGAATGAGACCCAGTAAGGGATGTCAGACCGTTGCATGTCGAAGATTCAGCATGAACGACCCCATGTCAGCCTGGAAGGAATTCCCCTCTGATTTGCGGGGGGAATAAGGGCCTTATATACTAGAGTGGTCACTCCAGAGTTTCTTGTAGAATAGATATGTTTTGAAAACACTCATAAATGTTTTTAAAACAATCCTAAATATTTCTCCAAACAATGTGATCATGCACAGCGGGCCTGTTGGCCAAGGATGAAAAAGTGGTGACCCTTATACAGAATAATTATACAGAACCTGAGGACGTGTTTATGTATGTCAGGTACAGGGATTATGATAAAATACTAAGAGCCTATTCAGAACAGTTATTGTCGTGTGGATGGGACAATGTATGTAAATATGTAACTGTTAGTAAAAAGCTTTCATATCAGAGTCAACTTAAAATCATCCATTTGAACTTAACTGCCTTTTATATTCCTATCAAGAACCCAACTGTAACTTAACATACCTAATTTATTGTCCTAATGCAATGTCTATTTAATGAACTATTGACAGCTTGCTCAGTTTTTTGCACTGGTCCATGTTTAATTATTTTTTACACCACATACTCTTGAATGAAGTGTAAAATATTGGGCGGTTTTGCTGCAATAAGACATATTTGCCTGACTTTTTGTTTTACTTTTGGCCAGCAACTCTCTTTACCAGCCTACTATTGCGACCATCACCAAGCAACATTGGAAAGCAGACACCAAGTGACCGCCAGCGAGCCATTAACTTTATCCTGGGTTTCCTGCTGGAGGGTGATGAAGAATAGCTACCACTTTCCAGACGGAGTGACCCACCAATTGTCAAACTTGTGCCAGCACGCACATACAATCAGCACTGCCAAGGAAGTATGTCGACGGGGGCACAGAATGCCGTAAGCATTGTTCTAAGCCTCCAGTAAGAACTGTTGTACATTCTCCCTTCAAAGAGCGTGTTCACGACTTGACAAGGATTTCAATTCTTTCTTAGCTCAGTGCCTGTAGCCTTACGACACATTGATCACACTGTGAACATGGCGAAACTACAGCCCTGGCATCAGTTTGCATCTTTTTACTGAAAAAGAGGACACTACATGGAATCACAGATTTTCTCAGAATCCACTGACTGTTTCTGTTGATTCTGTTCCATTTTTAACCGTTTACTGTGTGTTTTTTTTGTACAGTTTCATGACCATTGTTAAGCAAAGTGTGCTGTTCTCTTTTCCATACCTAGTTCTAAGTTAATTCCAAGGTCTTATCGTGCTGCCGCTCTTGAGAATTATTGGGATGTGTTTCTCGTCTTGCTCTTCATTGTTTCGCCTCAACTGCAAAGTGTGCTAATCCTCCCCCCATCACCAGAGCTGACAGAACCTTGTGACTGCTGCTAACAACATAATGGCATTGCTTTCATTTCAAGGACCTCAAAGGTTGAGAGCCCCCTATGCAGTCTTGGCTTTATTAGTTGTTGCACTATTGCAGATTTGAGGCCATCTCTCGTCCACTGTTGTGTTCTGAACTCGCTTACCGTTGTGAGACACATGTGCCTGTTTACGTACATGGTGTGTATGTTTGCACCTCTGCACTTTTCCACAGCCTTTGAAATGCTTTTGCTCACCTTGTCACATTTGTACGAAAAATGACTTATCTGTAGGGTGTATATTCGTGTTTATAAGGGTAACGTGGACGTTGGCAAACTTTGTTCGATAATTATAATGTAATTAAACAGAAAACAGCCAAGCTTTTACTTTTTGGGAAATTCATGACGTAGACAGGCAGAGATTACAAATAGGTTTTATTAAGTCCTTCAAATTTCAAATTTAATGTTTCTTATTTGAGAAATCCTGGCTTTGTGTATGCACAGTTTGAGTATCACTGTTGGACTAAGTAGGTAACTGAACACTTTTGCTAGCGTTGGAGTACTATTGATTTGTGCTCATCTTTCCAAAATGAGATGTTGGGTTTACACTCTTCAAAGGGTGATAGCCCAAACTAGCACTCTTCTGACAGACGTTTAGCACATTGTGTGGTTCACGGTTCACACCATGAAAGGGCACTTGCTGTACGTGATGGGGATATCATCAAAGGAACTTGCATTTTTGGTCACTTTTTTTTAAGGATGATGTGCCAGTTGGTCATTAACCGTCTAATAACATAATAATATTAACTTAGCATAATAATGATTTCAGAATGATGGAATTTCTCTGTTTTCAATAAGATAGAATTTCCCTGCTATACAAATGACAGAGTTCCCAGTGTAATCAGTTTCACAGAATAGAGGTGGCTCAAAGCATTTAATGAAATGTATAGGTTGTTTCAATAGGACTTCTGGTCAAGGAAAGGTTAGACTCCCATATTATATACTATCGTCCATATAGGCTTTTATGTGTTGAATCATGTTTCCTTTCCTGTCTTTTTTTACTCTAGCATTCTGGTCTACGATCAGACTATGGGTATAGTAACAAGGACCCCCTGCAACAATTAGATTCCTAGGGCAGGGCAATATACAATTGGCTTGAAAATCCCTAGGCAACTCAAGGTCAATACATGTTAACAGACCATTGGAATCACAAACATGATATAGGACTCAGAGTACGTTCAAGATAATTTAAAAATGCATTTCTTTAATACAAATTTCTTTAAAAATATTCTGAAAGCCATGATATCCATCTGTTAGTTACATATGAGTTGATATTTTCAACATCATTCTTCAAAGACATACAGTGAAGTAAACAGACATAATCAATGAAGCATAATAACATACGACATATAGAGAGACAGAAAATGCAACAAAAATGTGTGAACAGGTAGCTTTAAGTGGCTATTGAGTTGATCTTCTCAATGCTAGTTTCGGCGTGTAATACGCCTTCATCAGGAAAGCCACCAAACTTCTGGGCGCAATAATCAAGGCAGGTCACCAATGAAGTAATCTTATTGGAATTGAATAAAGCAAGGGTGGGCAAATCATGGGCTGGAGGATTCACTGTCTATGTCCATAAATTGATCATCATCACAGTGAGATCCAATGAATGTGCACTAATGAAATCTGAATGTGTAGAGTATGGGAGGAACCTTGTGATCATAATACGGGGTTACCATCCATGGTTAGCTTTCAGGACTTCGCCTCAAAGAAGAATTCTGTCCTATATCATGTTTGTGATTCCAGTGGTCTCTTAACATGTATTGACCTTGAGTTGCGTAGGGATTTTCAAATCAAATCTACGATCAGACTATTCCATTCAGACGGAAGAGATCTACATGTCCTTTACTGACAATTTTCAAATAGGCTAAGCAGAAGTGAACAACAGCACTTCAGTCCGTACCCCAGTCATAACGGGTGCATAACCTAAACAGCACCAGCTGCAAAGGTGCTGCTGCTAAAAGCAAAAATAGCTATAGAAATGTAATTAGGTAGCAATAAATATACAGGCCAAACAATCTCATCCAGCAACATCGATTGGATACATTTTGTCTTCCTCTTCAATTTGGTATTTCTTAAAACAACACACAGCCAGTGTGTTTTGTTTGGAAGAGAACTTCAGAGCAAAATTGTTCTAATAGTCCCAACATATGAGGTTCACAGTGGTCTGTTTCTATACAAAGACTCTAAACAAAGACTGCATCCATATTTTTTCATATATGCATAGGTAAGAGTGTGGCCACCAAGATCTGTGGTCAACACAGTGGGGTTTGAATGGCATCTTTCTGACCTCTATTAATCTCGTACGTTGGGACCATTCAAATAATTTCGCTCTGAAGTTCTCTTCAGAACTAAATGCGTTGGCTGTATCGTGATTTTAAAACCCATAATAAAGAAGAACCAACCAGCACTGTTACTGAATGTCGTTCAAAGACGTGTGTAAGCTAATTGTTAATGTGATTAAACTCTCTAATGTTATCTGTGAAAGGCAGTGGCTTGTAGATTCTCATTTTGCCGTACGTAAATTTATCCACCAAGATTGATCAACCACTGTTTGAAGAACATGCAAAAATATTAATCACAAAGTCACTGCAGCTTCAGAGCTGATTTTCTATAAGATTTTCTGATATTTCATAGATTACATGTATGCGGCCTGAACTATTTCAAAATCTAAATGTCAAGTCAGTGGAATTGTGATCAATTGACTTCAGTGGTTGCAAGGTCAGGTGCGAATGTTCTAAGTTACCCGTTTTGAAAGTACTCTGACCGTAGCAGGTTTGCTTGTGTTGAGACAATGCAATTTTACTCCATGTAGTTTGCCTCTTTAAATTAGTCCTTGTTTTTATTCTCACCTAAGTGCCAGAAAGACATGGATCAGACAATGTCAAGGAAGGCTATGTGGAAGAAATCTGTATGCCGAGGTTGCTTATGTCATAAATGCAGAAGGTTTGCTGTGTTGATAGGGGTGTAATTTCTCTCCAAAATTACATAGAATTGGAAAGTACTATTCGGAATTGGAATTTGTTCCCCTCCCCTTACATCTATCTTAAGCCCATGCTCTGAATAATGATTGGTTTCCAAAAGTAGACCACTGCATGCATGTATTTCACTTGTTGCAGCTTACAGAATATATTTATACATCCCACTGGGAGGCTCATCTTTTGTGTCCTAGGATTTCATTCGTATGGCGAATCCTTGAATTTGTATCCAGTGCGGTCCTCTTAGAAAGCGGTAAGACTGAAGGTATTGATTTAGTATGGAACAACTAATGTGGACTAAGTTCAATTCTTCTTATCTTATGGCTGTTTTTCCCACTTCAAGATTTGTTAAAATGTGCATTCCCATTCTGGCCTCAGGAGGAACCAGGAATCCCCATAGAACCTTTCAGGGCATGTTGAAGTGGCTAACCCAACAGTGTCACTGCTGTATGCTGACCATGTAAAGGTGTCATTTGTAGTATTTATGATCCATGAATTTCAAGTGGAGCTTAGATGAGCTGCTTGTGAATGTTTATTTGAAATTTTCTAGCTCGATTTGACCCTTTGGTGCAGTTTTGCAGTATGTCCTGTAAAGGGTAAGGTACTTAAAAACACAGTACGTATATTGGTTTCACAAGGAAAGCCTGCAAAATGTCTACAGTTGTGTGCAGTTTTCTGGCTTGAATGAACTGTTCAATGCTATGTTTGGAGTAACATTTCTTTCCCAGAAAAGAATAATGTGGGTTCTAGTTGCCAATAAGGCACACCTTGGATAAATGTCATCAGTGGTGGTTTCAGCATACATGGACAGCCCATGGACAGCCAGATGTGCCCCTAAATCAAACGTATGTAAACCATCACTGCTAGGTCTGGTTATCGTTTTAAACACTAGTGATACAACAAATCTTTCAGCCAACTATCTTGTAGATTTTATATTAATAATTAAATTGAGTCCTTATACCTTTGAACCTCCATGTTCTTGCCAGTTGAGTGGGAACTAAATTGGAAGAGGTGTGCTGGCAAGACGCCAATAAATAATCCACATAGTTTGCTGGTTAACCAGAAACAATAATATGTCTAGCTTTAGTTGTTGAGGGGACGCAGGCACGTTATGCTGTAAGAGTTTAAATATTTTTCAGAATTTACGTTACTAGCTGCGTTTTATTGTTCTTTTAGTGGTGCAGCATTTTGCGGCACAAGAGGGAGACTGATTTTTATATTGACAAAGGCAATACCTATACAGTATGATTTTTGGTTTAAAATTCTGTAATACATTTCATGCACGTTACAGTATGTGTAGCGATTTTTAAATTACAAATATGAGCCTGAATTAATGGTAAAAAATTGTGATGTTGAAGCCTTTTGTATCTATTATTTTAATCAATATAATTTGTATTGTTTTGCTCTTCCTAATTGCGGCATCTTTAATTTTTGCGTCCTTCATTCTTGCTTTCTGTGTTTAGCTGAATGTAGTTTTCAAACACAAGAAAACACTTGAAGACAGAGCTGTGCCAGATAGCAGTAATTTGTTGTCATATTTGTATGTGGCCTTTGCGCTACAATCCTGTATGTCATTATGCATATATTTTTTGTTTTATTTGCTTTTTCCAAAAATGCAAAACAGATGGAAAACATAGCGACTTAAACATTCACCCATCTTGGGTAGATCATACACAGCATGGACAGTAGCATTTTCCATTAGCAACTCATTGTACAAAATGGTCTTAACAGTAGCGTCTTGCAACACCTCGCCACTTCCTCAACCCACCAATGTCAATCCCCTAATGACTCTCCTGAGATTTGAGAAGGTATGTTGTGAATGGGACCCAAATGTCCTTTGGCCGCAAAGGCTGAGGCAGCTCTATTGCATATAGCTCCAACAGGTCCTTGCAGGTATGCCAGGTCATGTAACCATTGATTTTTTTTTTATGTGGTTACAATACAAGCACCCGAATGGATCGCCACCCGTATCTTTGCCAATAGAAGAGCTACTGCCACAAAGTGTCTGTTAGCTGGCTGTAAGCTCTTGACTAGGCCTAATAAGCACAGTTCCAGGGTTTCGGGTTGATACTCCTGCCCGAGGATCTTTCAAAGCGGAAATACTCATGAAGGACCGGCACCAAATGTGTGTCTGGGGCCCGAACGTACAGCACCATGTCATCCACATACAGAGATATGCTCAGCGGTGTCAGGTGGAAGTGGAGAGCAGAGTCTGCGTGGCGCTGCCTAATCACGCATGCCAAGGGCCACCCTTGCGTTGTTCCCTTGACCACTGGGAATTCTACGGAGGTGTTACAATTTAGACGGACACGGGCCACAGGTTTTTGTATAAGAACCGTATCATTCCCCATGCGGGCTATTATCTGAAACATGTAGTCCCATGATATAGAGGTTTTAGCTGCATCTAGTAGCACCACAGCTGCTTGCAGTGATGGGTTGAGCTGGTGTAGGAGGACGAGCAATGTGGTCAGGTTATGCGCACTGGACCTAGCCGGAACAAATCCCGACTGGTCTGGCAGCACCAGGTTAGGAATAAGCAGCAATAGGCGAGTTGCCAACACTTTAGCCAGTATCTAGACATCTATTTTTTTCAATGACAGTGATCGGTATGATTTGTAATTATTGGGAGTTTTATCCAGCCTCAATAATGTTATTATCAAGGCTTTCCACAGAGAAGGGGGTAGTATCGATTTGTTGTACGCTTCATCGTAAACTGCAAGGAGATGGGGCACCAGTAAGTCTGCAAATTCCTTGTAGAATTCTCATCTTAATCCATCTAAGCCCGGGGCTTTACCATTTGGGAGGGACCTAATAGTCTCTTCAGGTGTTAAGGGTTGTATCAGGAATTCCAGCTGTCCAGGAGACAGCCAGGCCAGCGCCTGATCCTCGAGGTAACTTTGTAGGTCTCCCTCAACCACAGTAGGACGGGCATCATAGAGTTGGGCATAACATTTTGTGAATTCTTTGAGAATGGATGGGGTATCGAAGCAGTCAGCACCCTTCAAAGTTTTGATTTGGTTTCTATGCATTTGTCCCTTTGGTAATTGAGGTTTTGTGGATAGACTTATGTCCTGGCTGACTACCCTCCCAATATGCTCGAACCCTGTGCCATTTATTTAAGAAGTTTAGTTCTTGAGCTGCCAGCTCGTTAAAAGTGGTTATGTGTTCACGAATACGTGCCAGGATAGTGATGAGGCCTCTCGCAAACTCCCTCTCTAGAGACTGTAATTGGGACTCTGTGTTCTGGATTTGGGTGTGTATTGCCCAAAGAACCCATTAGTTACCCATTAGTCGAGGCACACATAGACAAAAGTTTAGCCGAGTTAAGATGATTTCCACTGTGCATAAATGTATGTTCAAAGTCCACAATATGCTCCACAGTTTTCTTTTAATTTTATTCTTTATTGCTCCTTCTTGTCATGCCCACATATATGTACAAAACAGCCGACACGTGTTTCGTCCATCAGGATTTTTTCATGGCTGTAGACAAATATATACAAATACACAATCACAAACTTAAAAAAGAACACATTAACACAATTTAATAGTTTAAAAAAGCATTGTTTTCATAATAATCATCAACAAATGCTGGTGTCAAGACATTAACACTGTATCGCTATTTCTAAAAACAAAAATCAGGACAGGGGGGCTTGTGTCCAAAAATTGTTAAAAAGAAAATATCTCAGACAGAAATACCTTGTTACTGACTAATAGAAAACTGATTTAGGACCACCACCAAAAACCACAGTGTCTATAAAGAAGTGGATCCTATAATGTCACCAAACAGACATAATGTGCACGAAGTGACACCAAAGAACCAAACATTCCCTAATAATAATTTCTCACCTACTACGTATTCAGACGGAAGTTAAGAAACTCCTTAGTCGATTGCTCAGTTATAGACAACTAAGTCCTTTGCAACTCTGTATCGATCCTTTCTTTGTGGACCAAGTAATCGCATTTCCAAGTTTAATGTTAATCCATAAAAACCGAAGCCATCAGGTCCTAGTACACCTATCGGCAATAAAAAGATTTGAATTTAAAAACTTAGCATAACGGTCTAAACAATGTGTTAGCCCCATTCTTATATGCCCAAGGCGGCAATTTTTATGTTTGTAGAAAGGGGTGATAGCAACATTTATACCATCCCCTGATAGTAGGCACCTTCAGTTATGAGGATACAACCTTAAAACCAAAAAAAAGTTTAGCTAAAAACTCCAAGATATTTGTATTATAGATACGGTGCATTGCCATCAATGTTGTTATCATAATTTCTAAACACGTATATAACGTGTATAAGTAGCACACCAGAATTAAAATGGAAAAGCCCCAGTCATCATTCCTCACCTACTGCCAATTCAATTGAAAGTCATGGATATCCTCAATCGATTGCCAATGTATGGACAGCTAAGTTCTTTGAAACTCTATATCGATCCTTACTTGATGAGACAAAGCATCGCATATCCCAGTTTAGAGCCTGTCCATATATAAAGTGGCCAACAGGTCGTGATACACCTAAAAACAATAAAACAAATTTTTGGGGAACTTTAATACAGGTTTGACTTTAAACAAAAACAACATATGTCGATCTGGACACTGTGTTTACCCCAATGGTATATACACAAGGGCACAATTCTATGTTTCTAACGAAGGGGAGTCCCTAAATTCACACCCTCCCCTGATATCAAACTGCTTTGGTTACGCAAGAACCATGGAAACTCCAACGTGTCCATGTTGTAGTTGTGGCTCTTTACCACCCGTATTTTCATTGTATACTCCAAAAAACGTTTCCCCGTGTGTAAGTCACAAACCAAATACTAATCCCATGCTAAATATCGAAGTACCAGGGGATGGCTGGATTTTACTATCATACCTGTTCAAAAAACCGGTGTTGGCGTCTCGACCCCTGAGCCCGAACAGGACGTGTCAACAGCTTCTAGCATTTTCAAATATACCGGACGTCCGTGGAAATGAACATAGAAAGCGGACTGGGTTGTAACACTCGAAACTTGTTACGCCATTTTGGAATGGTTATAAAGTATTCCCACAAACAATACAGCATGTAAAACAAATTGGAATTCACAATTTTGCAACTAGTAATTATCGTGTTGTACAGCTAGTCGATATGTATTTTAATCTTGAGTGGTAATTCCACCGTGACTTCCTTCTTTGATAAATCCTCTAGGCTAGTTAGCACGGATCCTCCGTTTATACCCATAGCCCATCATGATATTTCGATCAGAATCGCATTAACACATATCACCGTGTTAGTACATTTCAATCAAAAAGGAATACGACCCCAAATCCACATTAATGTCTAGACACACCGAAGGATCATGTCTATAAAGTCAAAAGACCAACCTACATTTGCCCCAGTGCATCCTTAAAGGAATACTCCTAGTTGGGAGTCAAGATGTGTGAGAGAGAAAGGAGAAGAAAGTAAAAGTGGTTAAGATTGTTATCAGCCCCAAAGTGATAACAATGTTAATTCAAAGCAGTCATTTGTACTTTCGCACATTTTCTCAATATCTTGATGTTATCATGCAGACATTTTATAGTTATTTCATCTAATAAACTTGTCTACAAAAACGTATACAGTTCTCTATCAACGTTCAAACCCAGATCCACTGCTCTCAATCTGATCAACCATTTACTTTCTAACTGCCCAAAGAACCCATGCCTGTGTGCTAATGCAGACACCCAGGATACTGACTTTGAAGTTTTCCCACAGTGCCCCGCAATCTCCACTGTTCCAGTATTTTTTTCCAGAAATATTAAATGATAGCAGAGTGTTCACCCCCATGGAACACTGGGTCAGAAAGGGATGTAGCCAGGATTGCCACATGAATTGAGTCAGGATATGGGTGGGTATAAACATCTGGAGTTTTACCAGGGTGTGGTCAGTTAGCATTTTCAAGATATGTTAGACTTCTGTCATCCAGGGGCTGGCTCGTGCGCTATCAGCCTATAATTCAATCTGGACCAGGTGCTAAGTACAGATGATACCAATGTGCCTTCTCAATCCTTGGGGTGCAGGAGACTCCAAATGTCTACAATTTCATATTCTGCCATGCTGTCTTGGCTTATCTTGGTGGATTGTTTACCCTGCCAGTTTGTTACTGCTGATCTTTCCACAGATGGGTCTAAATATGTATTAAGGTCACCCAACCATATCACTGTTGCAGGCAGAAGGTCATGTATGTGGTGCCAGATGGTAACCAGGGTCATCTATGTTGTGGCCATAAGTGTTAGTGTAACCAAAGTTCCGTAGATAGTGCCCTGAACTATCACATATCCCCTCATGTCATCCGCTCTAGTGTGAATAGCTGTGAAGGGGAATCCCTTTCTTGATCAGTATCATAACCCCTATATGGTTAAAAGAGTAGGAGGATGTGTACCTAACCATCGTCCAGCGGGCGTCCACAGAGGACAGTGTGTGTGGGGTCAGTGTTTCTTGACGAAAAGCTGATTGTATGTAATGTCGGTCCAGGTAAGAGAGGACCTGGCAGGTCTTGCAAGGGTTATTGAGACCCAGGGCATTTTCAAGCCCTAAAGGCAATCTGGGATTTTGATGGGTCCATTAGGTGTTGTGTGGTGTCTGCATTGAATTGGTGAGCAACGCTCAGAGCGTATCAAACAGTTGTCCAGTGCAGTACCAATGGGTGTCAGTGTAGTCGCTAGCATAAACAACAAACATCCCCTCCCCCAACCACTTCAGCATCCCAACCATGCCAAAGCCTAACCCACATTTACTCAAATTCAAAAACACAAACATGGACATACTGTTCAGTAAAAAGAGGTTTAAGTAACTTGTTACCATACGTTTGCAGTCTGCGGAGTGTTCTCTCAGTCCCTGCACCCCTCCAGTAATCTGAGGTGGCAAGGGTGGGATGAAGAGCAGTAGGTCATCCAGTATGGAAAAGTATGGATAGAGGTCCAAGAATGATGTCATAAGTGCAGAGGGTCCCTGACAACCCCAGCTGACCCCTCCATGATCGAACTGCGAGACATGGTCAAGATGTGCGGTCAGTTGATGTCATTCTCTGGTGCATCATCTATGGACTGGTGACGTCTCTTCTGAGTGATTCCCTTTAGGTAGTGCTTGGGCTCAAGTGGTGTTCCACAAATATTTTGATTGCTGTGAAAATCGATATGCAGATTTGCTGGAAATAGCATGGTTTCTGAGATTTCTGCTTTTTGTAATTGCTTCTTAATGGGTAGGTATTTGCAGCGGGCTGACTGGACCGACGCTGTGAAATCTAGGTAAAAAGCGAGGTTCTTCCCCCGATAGTTAATGGGTCACATTTCCTTCACCAGCCTAAGAGCGGTATCCCGGTCTTGATAGTTCATTAGTTTCGCTACTATTGGCCTTGAGGAGGCATCTTGTGGCTGACACAGTCGGTGTCCGGTGTGATCTCTCATCCACCAATTACTACAACAGTTTGCCTGAGCCAAACACCATTGTCATGAGAGTCTCCAGGTACATTTTCATTGTCCCAGTATTGCTGGATTCTAGGACTCCAGTGATTTGTAAATTGGTTATTGCGTGAACATGCCTCCAGGTCTGTGTTTTTGGCTTGGATCACTGCGAGGACCTTCTCCATAATGAGACATTTTGTTTTGACAGACTGGAGTGTCTTCTGCAGAGATTCTTTGCTCTGCCTCTGTAATGCTTGTCGATCTCTTATCGAGTTTCGTGGACATATGATCGAGGCGAAAGTTTAATGAGTATATTTTGTTGTCACTGCCCTAGAGTCTTTGCTGCATAGGGTTGAGCGTGGCCTCCAGAGCTGGTGCACCCTGGTAGGGAGTCTCATGCTCATGGTCAGACATGTTCTCCTGTCTCGGTTTAGCAAAGCTCTTTGACGTGAAGAAAATGCATGGTTGTATTTTGTCAACCTTCCCCATGACTCTGGCACCAGTTCCTCTTTTTGTCTTCCCGCAATAGTCTCTAATGTAGGCACCCGTGACTGGCAGCACCTCGCTGGGAAATATTCTCGCTTTGAGTGCAGTGAAGTTAAACAGGAGGGTGGTGTGGCAGAACCCAGATAACTGATGGAAAGGTTCCTAGGCGTTACAAACTGATAAATTGTCAGTTTTGTGAACCCTTCCGCAGCACTATCTGCTCAATTTAGACACCTGTGGTATTATCCTTGTTGCGCATCAGGTTATCCCCCACAAGAACGGGACACGTCCCCAAAGACTGGAGTTCTTCTAGGATTAGGGACTGGCTAAAGGCTCCTCGAGGCGAGTCACTAGCGCAGGTGTGGAACTCCTTTCTTAGTATGCTGTAATTAGAGACCTTCAGTGTTAGTTACCGCCCCCACTTGC
The DNA here is from genome assembly GCF_964204655.1 of Triturus cristatus. Classification (NCBI taxonomy): domain Eukaryota; kingdom Metazoa; phylum Chordata; class Amphibia; order Caudata; family Salamandridae; genus Triturus; species Triturus cristatus. Next base: position 694,138,555 of record NC_140588.1, read on the forward strand.
GTCTCAACTGGGGGCCAGCTGCTTGGGCACGCAGCTCCAGCCAGGCTTGCAGCCAGGTAAAGGCCCAAATCCCATGCTTGCAAGGCGCTACTAATTGGCCGGGGGACATTGCGCAGAGTTAGTTCACCCTTCGAGCATCAAGGCAGCTAAGGTTGGCTTCTGTAGCAGCGCTCCCATCTCTCCCCCTGCTGTTTTCAGCCCGCTGGCCCCCGAGTGGCCAATGCACATTGGTTCCGGCCAGCAAAGTATGCAGTCCTCCTTGTAGGCCCCCAGCTGCCTTGGCTGCCCCTCTCACCTCTTCCCAGTGTGTAGCTCAAGGTTCCACAGCAGCCTAGTAGGCGGGTTCCCACCTCCTGTCAGCTCTCACTCACATGGTGCCAGCCTTGCGAGTGCCGATGGCTGCCCCGATGTGTGGGGACTCCGGCGAGGTCGATGTTGCAGTACATATGCCAACTTGGTCCCAGAGCATTCGCAATCACCGCTGTTGGATGCTCTCTGTCAGGGTGCAGGTCGCAGTCTGCAGCATCTGCCAAAACACGGGTGGGTGGGGGGGGCACCTTGCACTCCCCCCATCTCATCTCCACCCCCAGCACCAGCACTCTGTTTCCAGGCAGGGGCTCACAGCGACAGACAGCCTCCGTGTCACTCTCCCATGTCACGGGCCGCCACGAGCAGCACATGTAATCTCAGCATCTCCTCTCCCTCAGAGGCCCCGACATGCGGCCACAGGCCTCAGAACAGTTCCGCCTGCAGCAGACCCCGTATTTTAGTTTTTAGGGTCTCACTCGATCAGCTCCACCGTTATTGTGAACAGACATGCATTTTAGGGGTTATTTACGAGCTGCATGGCAGGATTATTTTCAGATTGTCCGCTTTAGCCGGCAGAGCTGCACTAAAGTGTGTCCATCTTGCCTTGGGCCATCTAGTGTCCCCCCAAATGTCATTATAGAACTCTATGGTTTTATCCTCTGTGCAGTGTGGTTTTTTTATCCTGTTTTTTTACTCAAATGCAAAATAAGCATCTTGTAATTTACCGGCAACAGCGTAAGAAGTCCCCACACTTAAGCTTTCTTTTATTAGGTATGCTTTTAACTATCTGTAACCCATTACTTAACGTTTAATACATTGAACAGTTCTTTGCATATTTGGTCTAAGTTAATTAACAGTTTCTAAGTGTAATTGTTTATTGCTGTTAACGTCTTGCCAACATTGAAAAGTGCCTCCTTTACGGAAACTCCAAGAACTATTGCTGTAAATGTCAAGTGACCGCTCTCAAACTACTGTTTTGGATTAGTGATACCGTAATCAGTGGGTATAGACTTTTATTCGGTTGTCTGTACACTTTATAGGCAGCTCATCTCATAACTTGACTGATTTGTGGATTACCTGAAGAATTCTCTTCATGGACAGAAAGCTGTTTTAGAAGACCCCTTAATAAAACAGTTTGGAGGCCCAATCATGAAATAAATCGTTCGTTTCTCCCAGTGCTAATATTCTGGTCTGTCGCTGTTGTAGAATACCTAGTCTGGTTGACAACAGTGCATTTATGATGTCAAAAGTGGCATTCTGATTGCCAAGTGTCATAGCTCCTAATTGAGATGCACTGCCAAACAATATTCGTTGACCATACAAAACCACTGCTTTATATGACATTAAGAGAGTCCATTCCTGAAACTTGTCAGTTCTGCATTCATTCTCTTTTTGCTGGATTATTGCAAAGTGTTGAGGCTGTGGAAGAGATCCGTTGGCTGCCAATATTTAGAATGACTTGCAGATAAATGGTTGCCTTGGCACCATTCATTGAACTTTATAGGTGCAGCCTCAATTACCAGCCTTCTCACTTCTAACATGATGGAAGGAGAATATGCTTTCATGGCTCATTTCGTGGAGTGTAGCAGTTTATTTTTGTGGAAAACTGTTTGTGACAGACACTTTTAACCACAGATTCCCCACTTTTAAAATATTCGTCAGATTGGATCTGGAAAATCATGAGCAGTACCTCTGTGCAACAATAGGTGGCATCAAGCAACTCTGCGTCAGCATCATCTGCATTTAACCACCCCTGGTGCACCAACTACAGTTCTTTTCTTTCTTCGCCAACAGCACAGATCCGGAGAGCTACCTTGATCACTTTTTGCAACTTTTTATTAACTCTTTTTTTTCACTTTGATCTGTCTGCTAGGGACCTGTCCACACTGCACCAACTGTAAGTCCATGCATCCAAAGGCAGTTCATGAGCGGACGATGAAGGTCCTGGGGCATGGAAGAAGAAAGCTTTGAGCCGTTCTCTAGGGAGATCTCGGGCCTGTTCTCTGAGCCGATTCCATGGACGATAGTCATCCTATTCCAAGTAGTCTTCATCGAAGTCGGTTAAGTCCAAGAAACACAATAAGAAGTAGAAGCATTCTTCAGCTTCCCCTAGCAAGCGTTTTGCTTCTAGGGTCCACTCTGACACAACACTAGGGGAGCTGGCGGCCGGATCCCCTCCACGCTTCTTGGAGTTCCCCTGAGCTGGAGCAATCCATGCCGATCTGAAGGAGTTTTTAATGCCATGCTTTCCATGTTTGGGCCCACGGCTCTTTCTAGTATGCCTTCAGGATCCAAGGAGCTGAGAGGTTCCCCTGATGGGTTCTCATCAGTGGGATCACCCTGGATGCCAGCCGGGCCCTCTCACACCCACACTGGTGCCTCCGTCCGCCCGGTTCCAGTCCATCCAACGTAGTCTTTGGCTCGGATCGAAGAGGAACCTATTGTCTTCTCTGATTACAAGACAGGGCCACATTGGTGCCGCTCAACATTGACACTGGCCCCGCCCGTATTAGGTAAGCCCACAATAGACTTGCCTGACCTGGTGGGTACTCTTTTGCCTGAAGGAGAGGATGATGATGAAGATGGTGATGATGATATAAGTTATGGCCTCCTGAAGGACAACTCCTACCAGGACGTAAACTGGTATGAGGAGCTGAGTCGTGCCAGTGGCCTGGACACCTCTCCAGACTCTGGCCTGATTTCTATTCCAGGCCCTGCCACAGAGGAAGGCGCATCTTTTGTAACAATGATGCGCAGAGCAATGAAAGTCCTTAACCTGCAGATACCCACCGTCGAGGTAAAGATCGATATCTTGACCGAGTGCTTTAACCATGGGCAAGCTCTGCAGATCCCGTGCTCCCCGTTAATGAGGTCCTCACCAGTGTTATGCTGGGGGCCTGGGCCAAACCCTGCATGGTTGCTCCTGTGTACTGAATGAGTGCCTGCCACCATCATCCTGCCCCTGAGGCCCAGCCTTCCTTTTCCAGCACCTCGACAGCCAGGATCAAGCAAAGCGCATTCCCTACTTCCCATCAGATGAGAAATCCAAGAGTCTGAATACCTTTGGGAAAAGGATCTTCTCTACCTCCAGCTTGGCATGCGTCTTTGGCTGCTACTCCCATGCCTTGTAGAATTTGGTTGCACAGTTGCTGCTTATACTTCCCAAGGAGGGTTGGGTTATGCTCAACCAGGTCCTGGTTACTGGCTGGGGTGTAGCGAGGTTCAATATTCAGTGTGGTCTGGACACTGCTGAGACACTTGGCACGGCCATGGCCTCTACAGAGGCACTCCGCTGCCATGCCTGATTACAGTCTGCTTGGCTTTCAGGGGATGTATAATCATCTGATAGGCTTGCCCTATGACAGCTCCCTCCTCTTTAGGGACCAGGCTGACATGGTGCTAGAGTCTAAGAGAGCCGTGTCCCTGCCTGATCCCTGGGCCTCTCCTTGGGTTCCTGTCAGAATCAACAGTCCTTTGTCCCCCTATTGGGCTACGGCCGCAACTCCCATGGCCATCCGCAGTACTAACCTTACCCCTCAGGCCAGCAAGTTACACATTCCTTTTGGCCATGTGGTATTGCTACAAGCAAAGCAGCGAGGGGTTGTGGACCCTGTGCCAGGAGGCCTTATGCCTTTGGACATGGCTGGATCACTAGGACGTTTTTCTAGGTGTGCAGCATGTGGCAGGATCTCCAAAAGTCAGGGCAGAAAAATTCAACCATCGATGCCTTGCTGATCACAAAGGACATCTACATCCGGTGGTGGTGCAAGGTCTTTTCCAAAAATGGGGAGAACCTTGGATCGATCTATTTCCCACTGCAGAGTACACATAATGTCGAAGCTTTTGCACGTTTGAGTTTTCAAAGCGTATCTTGCCCAGAAACACATTCCATTAGGCTGACACCCATACCTCCTGTGAGCCTTTCTGCAGATTCTGCTCCTGCCCTGACTTCTCAAGAAGATCAGGACAAACTTGGCCCAAGTCATCTTAGTGGCTCCGGACTCAGCAAAGAGAGTATAGTATCATGAACTCCTGAGCATCAGTCCTCCGATCAGGCTTGGCTTTCAGGAGGACCTCCTGTAGCAGCAACATGGTAGGGTCCTGCACCCAAATCTGCACACGCTCTACATTCATGCATGGAGATTGAGCAGCGACAGTTGAATGCCTTTCATCTTCCTCCTGAGATTTGTGATCTTGGCACCAGGTGTCCATCAACAAAGACTGTATATGCCTCACATTGGGAAAAATTGGTGGCTTGGTTTTCTTCCGGTCATGTTGACCCACTTTGTGATTCCTTGTTAGAGGTGTTATTGTTTGTGCTGTCTTATCCCGGCAAGGCCTAGTGTTGGGCACTGTTCAACGTTATCTTTCTGCTCTCTCTGCTTTTTTGCAGTTTCTGGATCAGCCCTCACTTTTTCAGTTACACATTTCCGTAAGGGTTTGCAACATTTGTTATCCTACCCCTTTCATCATGCCCCAAAGGGACCTTAATTTGGTCTTGACATTTCTTATGAGCTCCCTACTCGGGCCCCTATACAGCTTTTCTCTGAGACTTATGACACTTCTTAGTGGCCATTACATCTGTTAAGAGGGTCACTGAACTTCAAGCTCTGTAAGTTCATCCTCCATACACCAGCTTCTACACGTACAAACTGGTTCTTCAGACTCGTGCCGCCTTCCGTCTGTAGGTTACTTCTTTGTACATGTTGGCCAAACCAAGACGTTGCTAACATTTTTCGCTCCTTCCAATGACAAAGAATAGCATCACCATCTGGATTTGAAAAGAACTCGTGTCTTTGTACATTGATCGTACCAAAGACCACCGGGTCGACGATCAACTCTTTATCGGATTCACAGGATTAAAAACAAGACAAGACTATGCAACACAGAAGCATCTCTCAATGGATTGCACTTTGCATTAAGATGCGCTACGCACTGGCTAAGAAGCAGCCTCCTGAGAGCTTGCAGCCCCAATCCACCAGAATCACGGCTGCTACTACTACATTTAGCGATATGGAGTATCTGTCCTTAACATCTTCCAAGCTGCTTGAGTGTCAATCCACACGTTCATGAAGCACTACTGCTTTGACAGTCAGGTCCATCAAGACGGGCATTTTGATCTTTAGGTCTTCAGGGATTTCCTGGTTTAAGCCAGTTTGCAGACCCACTTCAGGGGAGTATTGCTTGGGTATCTATTCTAAGGTGAGGGATATGAGATTAAAATTCTCTATTAGAGGAACAAGTTACTTCCCTTCAGTCATGATTTTTCTGGTAGCGACTCTATCTTACCACAGGTTCCTCACCGACCCTCCTTCCCTCCCCTGTCTGCAAAATGGGGTCTGCACCCTGAAGCTCCTGATAGTTTCTGCCCAGTGGTCCTACATTATTCAACTGTTGCAGCGATGAAGTAGGCGATGTCAGCATGCCAGAGTGACACCTAAGTAGGCACAGAGCATGGCACTTATGAAGCGCCTGACGTGGAGCTGCTAATCGCCACCTACCGTCGCACAGAGGTACTGATCAAGATTTTCTGGATCCAGTCTGATGCCTGGGGAATTTCCTCAAGGGCGGAATCTGCAGTTAGATAGTCTGTACCAGAAATAGTTTTACCAAAGGTAAGTAACTTGTTATCTTGCACTTTGTCCATCTCCAAGTTGAATGTTATTTCTGAGCTGAGAATTAATTTTCAAATTACCTTCATTCACTTTATTTTATTAAAGTAATCCATTTTTAAATTAAATAATATTTTTTCCTCATAGACTTTTGGGCAATTTCTGCCAGAAATTGGTCATTCAACCCATTTTTGTCTGTGGTTCACATTACTCGTGTCTCATATGCAGAGTGAACAAGCTTGTTCAGTTTCTTATTGGTAATATGTTCTGTCTCTGTACCAAACTGGAACATGAGCACTGGTGCTTCTGAACATATACACACATTAAAGCATGACATTTAAAATTGTTGACTGTTACCTGAAGCAAAAGCCAAACTTGTCAAAAAAAATAAAATGGTGCTATCCACTAGTTAGTGCAGTCGGTTGGGAATGATCGAATAATTAACAGCCCAGACAGATACATTTGCAAGAGATACATAATTAGTTGCAAGTTTTCTCCTGAAATTCGGTTTGATTTTGTGAATCCTGGTTCTACACTGGTCAAAGGACTGGTTTATGATCTTGTATGTTTTCAGGTTGTATTCAGTGGTGATTGATTACAATTGATAAGAGTGCCTGAATGTTCCTGTACCTTCTGAATAATGTTGAAAGTCCATACAAATCAAAAGACTTCATACACCCAATCATTTTTTTAAAGCAAATGGAAATTATTAATAATAAGCTGGCAAGGGCAAGAGCTCCCTTCTCACTGCCCTGCTTCTTGGGCACAGTTAAAAAGAAGTAGCAGACCGAAGTGAAAGACATTTTGCTGCCCTCTGTTTGAGGCTGTCTCATATTGGCACTGGCTGGTTCATGCGTCATCCTAATTATCTTTTTGGGTCTGCCTTAGACTGCCTGTTTGTGTGGCGGACTACAAAACAATTATTCCAACGTGTGTAGAGTTTGTTCGCATTGGTTATGTGCTGGATATTTGGAATATCTATTAGTTGGCAAATTGTTCCTTGTTTTGAGACTTTCATCCTTTACCGTACTGCTTGCATAATTCTTCACATACGCCTCTAGATTATTTTTTTTACCTGTCAGAGCTCAGTTATAAATTCTCTCCGTTTAATCCTTTCCTGCTACCATCAAGTGTTTCATTTCGCAAAAATTATGAGGGGCAGGTAGCATTTCTCTTTTGACATTGTAATCCGTTTTCTTAATCTCTAGAGTCTTCCCTCTTCTTACTTTTTAAATGCCCTCGCCATACTTTGTCCCAGAAGAGATGTTATTCCTGTTGGCTGCAGTTACAACATTAAATCATTAATGTTTGGAAAACATTTTAATCTGAACATCACAAAGTTTCATATTGTCTCCATGTAGTGATTGCAGTCGCAGACAATAACTATCCCTCATTTGCAACATTTACTGGTGTGATAACAACTATATCAAATACTTATTTGATGAGGCTCCCTGTGATAGTTTCAGCCATGCTCTAGCCAGAGCAATGGATTGTCTGTAGATAGAGTAAAGATCTACAGATCTTTTGCACCTTATGTCTGATGGTGAGATGCAAAGTTTTGGGATTGTCTTTTTCTTGAAATCCCAACAGTGTATGATGTAACCTCTTTTTAGGTGCTTATGACAGCTAACATATTCTTGTTCTTATAGAAATGCAGTACGAATACAAAAAACCTTTATATAGGAAATGAGAAAGATGGAGCAGTTAAAGGCCCTTACATGTTGTTTTTCAGAATCCAGTAGCAGAGAACTTACTCCCTTTTTATTATTATAAAGTCATGGGCTGACAAATCTGAAAGGTGATCTTCAATCAAACAAACTGCATTTTCAGCTAAAATTGTTTTTTGGTTTAGGCTGCCACCACCTTAAAAGTATACCTAATTAATTAACCAAGCTGTGAGTATGAAATTCTCCAGATCTCTACATATTGATGTATCAAATTGCTGATGCTATATTGTGTCTCCCAATGCAAAAATGTCAGTTATGATAGTTTTTGCTGTATCATTGGATGGGCTTTTTTGACTAAGATGTTTTAACAGTTTGCATTTTCTTGAAAACACCACATTATTTTAACTACAGTTCTAAACCATACATCTTCTAATGGGGTGTTTGGAAATCCTTATATCCTGATGTAAATCATCACTCTAAACCTCTTGTGCCATAAACCACTACCTCCATTCTCCAAGTTCAGTATAATTCTGACTAGTAGCTGTCCCCAGTAAGATGAATGTTTGTAGATGATGCTTTAGAGACCTGTTTTCAGTACTTACTTTTCACAAGGTGTCATCCACTTTCATATTACCAGCTGTGATCAGACATAACTCTTTCCTTTAGGCATTTTGACCTTTTTCACCTAAATATATTCCACTTCTTTCAACCCACTACCTAATTCAGTTTGGAAGGATAGTGGTTGGTGCGTATCTGTCCTATATAAGGCTTGTCTTTCTTTCTTCTAAACTGCTTCTGTTTGAATGGTATTTAGCTCAGCTCACCAAATTCATTTTGTTTCTAAAGCTGCTGGCTTCACCTGTTAATACTTGGATTTGTAGCAAAGGACCATGCTGACCTAGCTCTGGACATTACCGCGTCTGCTTCCCCTTTTATTTATTTTGGATCTTTCCTACTCGCCACTTCTTATTGCTTTATAGCAATGGACAGTTAAAGCTTATTCCATTCTGAGAACTTTACCCAGTGTATTTTACAGGTTGGGTGCATGAAGGAAGATCTAAGGATGCCCCAACACTTTCTACTCTTTATTTCTTTTTTTTGTATGCCTTGCGCCCCTTCCGTACCATGCTCCTTAGCCCAGTGCTAGCCTCCTCCTCTGTGTCACCATTGTCCTTTGAAAAAAGATTGTCCCTTTTTAAGAAACTCACTTGATGGCCAATCATTTTGCTGAAGCTAAGTAACATTTCCTTCCTTCAATATAATCTATTTTACGTGGACATTGATTGTCAAACAGATAAAAAAGTAAGAGAAGTGCTGCTTTTTATTTGAGCCTGCTCTACAAATTAATGTGCCACTTTTTTTTTTATAAAGGTTATCTTCCTAAATCGTAAAACCCTGATTTCCTCTTTTAAAGCTGGTTAGATGTAGTAATGCCTTGCAAGCCAGTTCACTTCTCTTGGATACATATCCCACATCCCCTCAGAATCCTCACCTTTTGATTTATTCTGCCAGGCTTCATACTGTTCCTGAAAGTATTTCCCCATAAATATTTATCAAGTGCCTCCTGTTGGTGCCTTGCAGCTTCAACCGCTACTCCACCTCCGGACATAGTGGTGGTACCTTAGTATATTGGATACCAAATGGCATGCTGGCATCTGTTCCTGTTTTTCCTTACATTTTCGTTACATGTCCAGAGCTCGCTCTCTGTCTCTCACCAACAACATTTCTCAGTATATTGACAACGACTAGTTCAAATGACAAACCTTTAGGTTTCATATGGATACTTCTAGCTGCAGATTCATCACTGGAAATAATGGAAATGATTTCCCCAAACACTATGATGATAATTTGTACATGGCTTTACAGGAGGCTAGTTGATTGGTCACTTCCCTGGACACTAGGTTGGATTCTTTCCTTGGACCCTCAACAGAAGAGATTGCTGCATTTGTTGAGGTCATAAGATGTTCAGGGAGGTATTGGATTTACAGCTACCATCTATGGAAGTCAAATCTAACATTATAATAGATGTTCTACAACCTCGGCAGGCTTCCTCCAAGGTTTTTATCGCCATTGATTCCTTGTTCTTGCCCTGTGGCGAACAGGCAAGTTGCCAGGTGCTTCAGATGACCCTGGCTTGACACAACAACCTAAGCCAGACCATCGTTGGTCCAGGCTTTCACCAGCAGGATAATCCCCAATGCATTTCTTACAATCCAGAGAATTAATAAGAATTGAGGCATTCAGGAAACTGTTTCCATTAATTGTTCAATGCCAGCTGTTTGCTGGATAGAGAATTCTTATGCTTTATGGGACATGATCACAGTGGCGGCTGGCTGGGAACAGGGGTGGCAGGGCCGGGGGAGATTTGAAATAAATAACAATTACCTTTTGAATGTCTGTTGCGTAGGCGCTCTCCTTGGCGAGGTCAGAACCAGGAAGCACCCAGGATCCCCATAGCCTATCATAAGGCTGCAATGCAGCTTTTTGTGTTTTGCTCCTCATAGCCAATCACAACGCTGATTGGTCTGAGCGCCGTGGTTTGGCACTCAGGTGGGAACAGGGAGCCTATGCGCATGTTCCTGACCAGGCTGTGCATTACAGCCTGGTGGGGAAGATGCAAAGCGCACATGACTGTTTGGCCGGCCCAAGATTGGTGGCTAAGCAGTCATGCGCACATTAGCGAGGAGGCGCCCCTGCATGGTCAGAGAGATCCTGTCCACAGTCTCAGAGGAATTTCGCGCCATCTTGGTTCAAACCATCTAGAATCGTATGGATGTAGTCAAGTACGTAATTTGTTCTTGACTAAACACTACCGATTACTTGGGCAGAGCAGTCAGCACCTGCATGGTGCTCTGGCGTCCTGCATGGATGAGATCCACAGACTTCTCGGGTAATGTGCAGGAAGTGAGTGCTCTGTTCGGCGAGAAAGTTGACTCTGTACTAGGAGTTATAGTGGATACTGGAGGGGTCTAAGTGACCTCAGAAACATCCATTCTGCCGAACATGGTATCTGTTCTATGGAGCCTGGAGCTCCTCAGATGGACTTATGAGACATCATCTTCCAAACAGGGTAGTGAATGGGTCAAATAAACATGCACTGCGTGTAATACTGATTGCTGCAACATGTATATCAAATGCTTTGTTATATGACAGTTGGTGGGGGTGTACACAAAAAGTTTATAGTATATTTGTAGTTTATGTATGGTGGAAAATGATTTGTATAAAATGGAGTAGGTTTAAATATACTGCTGTAGTAGGTACAAATAGGGCTCTTTCTGGGTTTGCAAGTATTGCTTGTATATTATACAGTCGGGCATTAGTGGTGTTGTCAAATTGTAATTACAGGTACTGGGTTGTGCTTCAATGTCGCACTGATTGAAGATCACTTCTAAAGGGCCTCAACAAGCACTGGGCTTGCATTTTGCAGTGAGGCAAGTATCTACCACCTCTTTTAATGTAACGTTTCTTCAAAAAGACCATCTGTCTTAATCGTTTTTTAAAACCAAATCCCTGCAATCAATCTCACAATATCTTTAAATTAATTCCAGCAAACATTTGCTTTTTCTATAACCCCTATAAAGTTCACACATAAGTCATTAATGTATTATAAGGAAACTTATTAGTGGTGTGCTACTCACTGTACAGTGCTGCAGTGCCTCGTCGGGGTCATAGGCGCTCTATAAACGCATTTTCACTACAGTAGTACTACAATTCATGAAATCTGGGCCATAGCACGTTCCTTGGGCCTCTCTACTCCCGAAAGGCAGTATTCTCAGCAGTATCACCCCTTTCAAAGGCTACTGCTGAGATTTGGCATACTAGTAATGCTAAGGCCCACAGCCTCTGCAACTGCGTCCTTTCGGGGTCAGGCTGGGATCAAGCAGATAACGTCCAGGTGACCAATGGCCGCAAACTTCTCTGCCTCTTCTCTGCAGTATCAGCCACCAAGCCACTTTAGTTTGCCGTTAATGGCACATAACTACCCTACCCAGTATCGGACATTTTCTCCAAAAATGGCAAAATATAACATCCAACAGGTGGCTTCTTCAGATCATTCAATGTAGCAATTTCCTGCCATTCCTTTTCGACATGCTGCATCTTTTGTGCATAGCAGATTGGCTTTCATTGAAGCACCCATGAAGGCTCATTTTGCCACAGGAGCCGTAAGGAGGGTGCAGTCCTCAGGAATAGGGACTGGCTGCTACTCCCGCCATTTACTTGTGCCAAAGAAGGATGAAGGCCTCATCTTAGTTTAGATCTCTGCCCTCTCAACATCTTCCTACAGAAGGACAAATTCAAGATGCTCACTTTGGCCTAGATTCTGTCTTTCCCAGATCCAGGAGAGTGAATGATGATTATGGATCTGCAGGATGCCTGCTCTCATGTACCCATTCTCCAGTCCCACCAGCATTACTTGCGGTTCAATGTAGGCTAGGGCCATTTTCAGTTTGCCATGCTCCCCTTGGCCTCACCAGTACCCCTCAGGTGGTCAATAAAGTGATGGAGGAGGTCGCAGCGCATTTCCAGAGGTTGGGTATTCCAGTCTTCCGTTATCTCCGTGACTGGCTGTAGAGGGTGGGCCCACCACAGTCAGTCATTGATCACATTGAATGTACTAAACCACCTAACATCATTGCGTGCTGAAGTTTCCATGAAGGCTGTCTCTTGAGGATGCTTTCTGACTGGAGTGGAGCACAAGACTCCCTTACTTCTTTCCGCCTCTACCTCTCCTACCCCAAGATTTAAGAAGATCTGGAATGCCGAGGCCCAAATCATCTTAGTGGGTAAGGATTGGGATAGGAGAGTGTGATACCCCAAAACTTCTGGGCATGAGCATCGATCCTCCAACCGGGCTAGCACTTTTGGAGGATCTTGTGTCACTGCAGCAGAGAAGGGTACTGCATCCAGGCCTGTGTAATTTACACCTACAAGAGTGGACATTGAGCAGCAGCAGATCACTGTATTTGATCTCCCTTCCATAGTTGTGGATCTCATCCTTGCTGCCAAGCACCCTTCATCAAAGCTTTCTGTGCTGTAGCTGGAAAACATTTGTGGCCTAGTGTGGCACCCACAGTTAGATCCGTTCCAAGTCAAATTGTTGGATGCTTTGATGTTTGTTTTATCTTTGGGCCAGCAAGGATGTGTAGTGGTTACTAGTAAGTTTTGTCAACACTTTAGGCCTTTTTGCATTTGTCGAATCAACCGTCTTTAAGTCACCTGTTGTGATGCAGTTTATGGCATAAGTGAGTATCAGGCTTTCTGTGCAGCTGCCCTACACCATCTTTTTTCCAGACAAGCTGGTGTTGAGAATTATTAAAGCTACCTTTTTGCCTAAAACTATGATTGTGTTTCATGTTGTACAATCCATTGCCCTGCCAATGTTCTTAACTCTGCCTCATCCCTCCAAAAAAAGAGGCTTCATCATCTGGATCCCAAGAAAGCCTTCAAGTTTTTATATTGAGTGTACCAAAGACCTTCGGCGGGACGATCACCTCATTGTGAGGGTTTTTGGGCCAGAGAATGGCAAGCCAATGCATAAAAGGGCTTTATTGGGGCGTATAGCCCTTTCCATTAAGATCTGCTATGTATTGGCCAAAAAGCAGCCTTCAGATGGACTGATGGCCCATTCCACTAGGGCCATGGTTGCTACCACTGTATCGTAGCAGGGAATGTCTGTTTTTTAACATCTGGTTGCGATGTGGACAACAGTGTACAAGTACTACTGTCTTGACAGCCAGCTCAGACGGGAATAGCATGTTGCCCATTCATCCAGCAGGACTTTTTGATCTGAACCATTCCCTTGATCTTGGGAGGTATTACTTTATCTATTCTAAAGGTATGGAATCTGCATTTAGAAGTATCCTTCAGAAGAACAAGTTACTTACCTACTTTAAAGCTCATTCTGGTGCGTACTTTAATCGCAGATTTCTCACTACATTCCTGGCCTTCTGTTCTGTGGATAGGTCTCTTTTTTTTCCCATTAAAAAAGTCCCAAACTAGGGAACTGCACACTGGTATCTCTGATTATGGTTGAGCTCTGTGTCTAAGGGCATGGACAGAATCAAGAAAAAAATGTTAGCGCATAGGCACTGCGAGGTGGAGGGATGAGCAGGGAAGTCTTCTAGGCTACGCCATAACTTCGGGGGTCGAAAAAAGTCAATAAAGAGACACATGGAGCAATACAGTTTTAAATCTTCTGCATCCAGTCTGGTGCCTGGGGATATTCTAAAGTTGACGAATTTACAGTTAAAGTATCTACCAGTAAGAGCTTTACCGAAGACAAGTAACTTGTTTTTCAAGCCTTGTCAGTAATGCTATAAGATGCCGCATTCGGATCCACCGGACATCTACATAAGAATTTTAGGGCATCTGCCTGGCTGGTACCTAGTGGCCTAGTTGTTTGAGTGATTTTCCATTTGTCAGAGTAATAGTTTTGTTAGTTTACTGACTAAATATATCTGTATCCTTTCAAGACCAGTTTTTCAGATGCTCGCAGTGCATTCAAAGCAGTCCTACTTCTTGTTTCAAGGTTTGTGCCTTCAGGAGTCAATTTATTTCGCTTTACTTGCAGCCATATTAATAGGAATCCACACAGTGTTTGTGTTGAACCTTGTCTGCCACAGTGATTTACAGTGCGCTGCCTTGAACCATTATTTCAAGTGGGTTTTTCATCTTGCTAACTGATGACTCCACTCCTGAAATGCCTAATATGCTTTCAGGCCAAACATGTAACTGGTCTTTGCCAGTGTAATTGTTGACTCTTTGCCCCTCTGGTCCTTAAATTGTCTTCGACCAGAGTCCTAGTCAGGTATCATCCTTTTTCTCTGTAAATGAGAATAGTAGAGTTGTATTCCTGCCTAGAGCTATGAGTGCCAGTAAGATGGGTAAAGCAAATATCTCTTATTTTAGGTATTTTACACTTCAAAGGTTCGGTCAGTAAGTGCTGCTTACACAATCTAGTAAATTGAGTGTATTTAAACTTCACCTTAGCCCATGACTTCCATATCACGTCCACTGTACTCTGAATCCCCACTATAACTGTGGGTGTTCTGTGCTGCTGTGCTGCATGTAAGTGTTCTAGTTCTCCTCATGAGATTTGTGTTTTTCTGTTATTTATTCTTCTGATGTTCAACATGATGGAAATGGATGTCTTGATCAAACAAATCTTTAGTAATGGTCCTTTGAGCTAATTCCTTTATAACCAAAAAGGAGCCTTTAAATGCACGCAGAATCATCTTTCCTCCCAGTGATTTGCAAACACCTATGTTTTGTTGTTTTCCCCTCCTCTTGAGTCCTCCGGTTGTGGTTTTTTCCAGAGTAGGGCTGTTGGTGGTGAGTTGACACTCATAATTTGTGCCTTCGGTACTTTGAGAGTAACTTAGCTTAGTTTCTGAAAGAAAATGATTTCTGTCTGCTCTACCGCACTGTGTGCTACCAAATTCTTTTTCCTTTTCTGTATTGGTTATAAAACTGTCAATGTGTTGTCCATATACATTGTATTGTAGCAGTATAGGTTTCTGTAATGCAGTGATGAGTCCAAATGATTTTCCAGATTTTCAGTTTATTAAATAATTTATTGGAAAACTGTCTATTCATTGTAAGTTACGTTGTACAATCAATAAATATGGTTTATCTCTTTGAAAGGTTTATTACTTCTGAACTTATTTGGAATGTGGGCCTGACTTTTGGGGTGGTATATTACTCAACCTATCACAATTAGGTGTTGTGGATGGCCAATTCCCATCTTAAAATGATTGTTAAATGCTAGCAAATGAAAGCAACACATAATTACACAACTGTTCAATTTGATGCCTCAGTGGTAAGTATCACAATTATAGTAAATACAGGTTTGAGGTGATGTTTGAAGGCTGTTTAACATGGAATCTGTGTGAAGGAAAGTACAGTTGTATGGGTTTACCTACTAGCATGCATGTGTCATCCATCTGGTTATGAGTAATAACAGATATATCTTAACCTCCTTTCTTCCCTCGACATAGTCATTGCTGGGCTGCTATTTTGGTTCATATTCATAAGCATATACTGTCATCTGATAACTTCCAGACGCAGATTCCGTAACTTAGAATTATCCCCAGACATCCTCCTAGATTCTGAATTTTTTTCATGAACAGTAAACCTGCGCATCAGTAGGTGGCCTCGTTCAGCTCTGCATGGCTTTTTAGGTGTTGTTCGCGCCAGAAGTGACTTGCATGGTTTGTATGTACATGCCACCCAGTGCACGGACGTCAGCTCTTTTCTTTCCATGCCATTCTGTGCAGTTCCAGAGATTTTTTTGACTGGCCTTGCTCAACTTTTTGTTGAAGGTTTTGTAGATCTTTCTCCTGGTGTGGCAGGGATGACCATTAGGCAAGCTGTCTTCAAGCCCTGCGGCTCCTCTCACCTACAGATGTCAGTAACTGACCTGCATCTTTGCCTCTAGTGTTTTGAGCGTGACCACGACGCAAAGACATGTGTTGACTGCCACGCTATGCACCTCAAGGCCTTGATGGAGCAGTACCTCAAGCTCCTTGTTACTTGGTTCAGTCGCGAAGCCATCGATCTTCGTCGAAGTTGTCTGGGTGTACGGCTAAGTCCCACAAGAAAAAGTAAGAAGTTGTTGAGGTCCTTGCCCCGTTTGTCGAAGAAATCCGACAAGACAAAGGAGTGTCATTATTCGAAGCCTGGCTCCGCAGTGGAACCTGTGTGTGGCTTGACTCCATGCTGACCCGAGTTTCCGAAGGGCAGAACGACCCTCGTCCAACTCTACAAATTTTATGAGGTCATGCACCTCATATTTGGGTGGCCGGCCCCTTTGATGTGCCTTTAGGCCCCTTGGGTTCGGGAGGGGCCCTGTTGGTGTCCGCTGGGGCCCTAGTGGTTTCCGCTGGCGGGTCTGCCTCTGGGACCATTCGACCCCTTAGATCCACAGATGGATCCGGTCCAGTGCCTGTCATACCACTTGGACCTTTTCCGATGTCATTCCCAATGCTCCCACCACCGCAGGCACCCTCCATCCCCATTCTCTTCCCTGACCCAGACCAGAGCCTGAAACTTATTCCTACAGGCTGGGACTAGGGGAGGATTAGTTGAGGGCCACTGGACCCTGAAGAATACCAGCCCCTAGACCCCTAAATGGGCTGGTGTGAGGAACTGGTGGACGCAGTGTACTGGACACCTACGCTGATACTGGCATGGCCTTTTCTCCTGTGCCTATGGAGGAGGGAGCCTCTTTTGCTATGGTGGTAAGAAGGGTCTTCAGTGGCAGTCGACACTAACATCTTGACAAAGTTGCTTCAACTGGAAGTGACCCCCTCAGAACCGCTTCTCCCATTTAATGAAGACCATTTAATGAAGCCCTTACAAACATCCTGCTTGGAATCTGGCCGAAGCCCTGCACAGGGGCTCCAGTGAACATGACAATTGTCCATCGCCCCGCCCCAGGGGACCCTAATTTCCTCATACAACACCCTACCCCAGACAGCTTGGTGGCCCAAGCTTCCACTTCACATGTAAATCCTGGTGCATTCCCTACTACTCCACCGTATAGGAAATCCAAGAGGCTGGACACCTTAGGCAAGAAAATGTTTCTACCACCAGCCTGGCACTGCTGTCCGTGAACACTGCATGTCTTTTGGGCCGTTACTCCTATGCACTCTGTGATTCAGATATGCGGATGCTGCCCATGGTCCCGGAGGAGGCCTGGGCCATACTCTCCTGTGCTATTTCATACAGGAGAGATGCAGCCAAGTTCAAGATCCGATCTTGACTGAACATCACCGGCTCCCTAGGCAGAGCGGTTTCATCATCGGTGGCCTTACGGCACGATGGCTGGCTTTTCAGGGGATGTCCAAGCATCACTTGTGGACATGCCCATTGATGGTTGCGATCTCTTGAGAAACCGGGCGGACTCAGCGCTTCAAAAATGACAGAGTTAAAGTCAGGTCCTTGGCCTCAGCTGCATCTTTACCCACCCAGCCACCACGGCACACAAGCTCCCTAGCCTCTGCCTCCGTGGGTCGCATAGCCAGCAGGCTGGCCTGTCCAGCAACCCCCTCACAGCCTTCAAACGTCTTTAGTTCACCCTCCAACCATCATGGGCAACCAGTGGGAGGCAGGATATGCCTTCACCTGCCCCACTGGAGGTCAATAACACCAGACCACTGGATTTTCCAGATTGTCCAAAGGGTCTACTCCCCCTCCCCCCCCCCCCCATCCCCCCACCTTTCATGACTACCACTCCACCCATGCCTCCCTATTGCAACTGGCTGAGAGAGAATCATCTCTCCTTACTCTGCCAGGAAGTGGCAACTCTCTTGGCCAAGTAACCATAGAGAGTGCCGTCACCAGAAGTAGGTCATAGTTGTTATTCCCGCTACTTTCTGGTGCCCAAAAAGGACGGTGCCCTTCATCCTATCCTAGACCACCGCCCTCTCAGTTTCTGAAAAAGAAGAAATTCACCTAGATTTTTTTTTTGTTTATCAGTAGATTTGTCTCTGCAAATTGTCCGCCTGCGAAAGATAGGGATCCACTGCCCTGAAGAATGCTCCAGACCTGTTATGGCTAACCACTAGAGCAGAAACATGTTGATTTAGTGAGACCGGTTGAGCCATTGTCCTCAAATGTACCCTCTCAACTCTGTTTTTAGGTATTTCCGAGGTCCCCACTGTTAAAGGTGATATGGAACCTCAAGCTATTTTTAATGAATCTGGATCCTGCCTTTGTCCAGTAGTTTTCATCTTAGAACCCCCTGCTGTCAGGGTCCATCAGGCAGTCGAGTCTGTCCTGGAGGAACTATCCTCCCAGGGTGGGAAGAGGTTGCTGATAATAAAGCATGACATATATGTGTGAGGCTTCCTCTTTCATACGAATGATCTTCGCTTAGTCTCTGACAGGAATTCTTTGATCACATTTTGGACTTTGACCTGTACTCCCAAATCCCTTTTTGTAAATAAGTGTTTCATTGGGGAGGACTTACGGTGGCCAGACCTCCCCTCCACTCCCTCAGTGTGTTGAAAGTTGTGTCCCACCAGCAGACTCTGATGGACCTCCAGCACTTACTGGGGTTCACTATCAAGATGCCGAAGTCACAAGGGACTTCCTGTCAGTCACTCACTTTTGTCGGAGCTGTTGTGGACACAGTGCTGTTTCAGGCTTATCCTCTCGAACGGCAAGTCCAGGATGTTCAGGCTATGATACAGATGTTTAACCTTTATCATAGGTTTCAGTGCGACTAATTCTGAGACTGCTGGGCCTCATGGCCTCTTGCATCCTTCTTGTGACAGATGCCGGCTAGCATAGGCAAGCTCTACAGTGGGACCTGAAATTCCAGTGTGAGCAGCATCAAGGGACTCTCTGTGACATGGTCCAGCTCTCTGACAGAACTGCAAAATATCAGCATCGGTGGTGAACGAACCATAATTCTGTCAGTGGCAGAACCCTCTGTCTTCCCCAATCAGATCTGATAGTAGTGACAAATGCGACACTCCTGGGATGGGTCGGCCATCTGGGAGAGTTGGAGATCAAGGCCTCTGGTCTCCCGCAGAATACGGACACCACATCAACCTACTGGAATTCCGTGCAATCCGGCTGGCATTAAAAGTCTTTCTAACCTCCATAAAGGGAACGCTAGTCCAGGTGTTCGTGGACAACACCATTGCCATGTGGTACTGCAACAAATTCGGCGGGGTGGAGTTGTGTACCCTTTACCAAGAGGCCCTTTGTTTGCCTCTGAACATGGCCAGAATGTGGGGGCATATCCCTGGTGGTTCAACACCTGGAGGTCTTTCTGAACGCCAGAGCAGACAAACTCAGCCAAAGATGCCAAGTGGATAACGAATGGTGTCTCCAGCCAGAGGTGGTGGAAGGTCTCTTTCGGCAGTTGGGAGAGCATTGGTTAGATCTGTTCGCCACCGCAGAGAACGCTCACTGTCAGCATTTCTACATGCTGGAGTTTCTAACGCAGCTTTCTCTCTGAGACGCTTTTCGTCTCAAGTGGCGCTCAGGTCTCCTGTACGCCTTTCCTCCCATACCACTCATGCCCAGATTTCTCAAGATCAGGACCACCTGGGCCCATGTCACCCTTGTGGCTCTGGACTGGACTCTTAGAGTTTGGTATCCTGAGCTGTTGACCACCGGTCCTTCAATGAGGCTGCCTCTTCGGGAGGCTCTTCTGTCGCAGCAGAAGGGGAGGGTTCTCCACCGGAACCTTTCAACGCTCCGCCTTCATGCTTGAGATTGAGCAGCAACAGTTGACAGATTTTGACCTGATGCCCAAAGTCTGCAATGTTATCTCGGCAGCCAGACGTCCCTCCACCAAGATGGTATACACCTGCCTCTGGAGCACGTTTGTGGCATGGTACATAGAACAGCAAGTTGACCCTCTTTCTGCTCTCCTTTCTCAGGCCCTTCTATTTCTTTTCTCTTGCCCAGCAGGGCTCTGCTTTGGGCACCTCAGAGGGCAATCTTTCTGCTATTTTGACCTATTCACTGTTGCCAGATCATACCTGTTCAAATCCCCTGTTGTAGATAGATGTGTGAAAGGTCTTCAACATATGTTAACACCTCCCTCAGTGGGACCTCAATCTAATACTCACATTTCTGATGTGCTCTCCTTTTGAGTCACTACACAACTCTCCTCTCGGGCTCCTTACCATCAAGTTGGCCTTCCTCGTGGTAAAAATATCTGCCCAGAGGGTCTGTGAGTCCCCAGCCTTGTCATCTAAGCCTCAGTACCTAACCATCTTCCCAGACAAGCTGGTTCTTAACACTAGAGTTTCCTTTATGCCGAAGCTGTCACTTTCATGTAGGCAAGTCCATCACCCTGCCATGCAGTGCTGCGTCCTTTCAAGGAAGAGGAGCGACTCCATCGACTGGACCCAAAAAGAGTTTTGTCATTCTTGATCGCATGAAAGGGTTCCAGGTGGAGGACTAACACTTCATGAGGTATGTTGGAGCCAAGAAGGGGAAGGCTGTGCAGAAACGGACCATTTCCCGATGGATCGTGCTCTGCATTAAAATCTGCTACACACTGTCAAAGAGTCAACCCCCTGAGTGTTTATATGCTCAGTCCACCAGAGCCAAGGCTGTGACCACTGCATTAGCACACACGTTGAGTTCCAGTCCTGGACATATGCCAGGCAGCAACATGGCCTTCTCTTCACATGTTCACCAAGCACTACTGCCTGGACAGTCTGGTCTGTCTGGGCGGGCTCTTTGCTCTTTCGGTCCTGCAGGAATATGTTTTAAGTTAAGGAATCTGCGGCTAGAAGTCTCTATCACATAAACAAGTTACTTTCCTTCAGTAACGACATATCTGTTAGAGAATCTATCTGGCCGTAGACTCTTTACCGACCCATCCATCCTCTCTGCAAACAGATTTCTAGGGTCAAGGCTGTTTCCCTTTCAGGGCACTCGTTTTCAACACCAGTGGTTAGGGCTCTTCTTGGCTCTGCGCTCCTGGTGTGAAAAGTGTAAAAAAGAAACTCGTCCGCATGCTGGGGTGGTGCCTATATAGGCACTGCTCTTCTGGTGTGGACAACACCACGCAGAGCGGAATGACGGCACCTACCAATGTGCAAAGGGCTCTGCTCACAAAATAATTCTGGATCTACTCTGGCACATGGGGATAATTCTAAGGTAAGGAATCTGTGGCTAGAGTCTGTAGGAGGCTAGTTTAGCATATGGCGTACACTCACATGAGTGATGCACCTTGCACTAATCCTGGCATCCCTTATGATGATTTTAGTGGTCTTTGATAACATAGAAAGCTCTAAAAGTGGTAGCTGGGGTGAGCAGCCTTCAGGCTTATCTTGAAGGAGTGTAAAGCAGCTTGTTTTACCAAATTTAGTTGACAATGTAGATTAGATGAAAAAGAACCACAGTGTTTTATAAAAATAATTTATTACACAACACAATCGCTAACACATTGTTTTTTTCTCCTACCCGGAGATATCAACAAAATACAAGAAAATACTAAAAAGAAATCATGTAAGTAGCACAATATAAACTATAATAAGAAAGTGGAATGCCAACTGCAAGGAAGAACGGCACAGACCGGAAGACTCTAAGGAGCTTCGAGTACCAAGGTAATTACCTAATGACCTCCGTCCATGGCTCAGAGAAGCCCGGGGTACCGATGGATAGAGCGGTGCCTCACGTCCTGAGCAGTGGCCAGGTGAGGTGAGGTTTTTTACCCGCGCACTTCGGGTTCTATGACGTACCTTGAAATTAAATAATTGGTGCGATAAGTTGTATCTTTTCAATATTTTTATTTTACATTTCACATTAATAATATACATAATTTTGTTGCACTTATTACGCAGTAGCTTATACTTTTTAAGTCCAGAGAAAGGCTAGACACTCTTTAGGTCATTTATAGCTGAAACATGTAAACCGACCCTCTAAACTAGACCGTAGCAGTTTATTTTTTCAAAACTGCCTTTGCACTGTTTTTAACTCTGACACTAAGATATATAATAAACAGATGTTTTTCTTAGTAACCAGTTTTAATACCACTTCTTTAGTTCTTCTTTTTTTACACTTCGTCCATCACTAAATAAGACACCATAGCTCATCATACTTTGGATTTTAGTATATCTTAGGAGATCCTACAAAACATCCCTGCGCTCCTCCCTCACAGTGAGGGGGTTGTAGCCCTCGGCTGTACTAGGGGTTACAGCTGGGAGGAGATCCTAATAACCCCAAGGAGTCTGTGTGCAGAGTATAAACACAGCTATTTGCCCAATAGAAGCCAATGGAGAAGTCGCAGTTACAGTTTTGAAGGAGGACCCTTCTCAGAGGACCCCGAACAAACTCTTTGGAAAACAGAAGGTTGGAGAACCACCCCACCCGTGGATGCCCCAGGAACCAGGTTACCTGCACCAGGGAAGCCGGGTGCATAGGGCTGAAGTGATGTCCGAACCTGCCGTAGATGACAATGGAAGACTTTGGAGAAAAGACCTCTGGAGACGTTTGTGGAGATGTCTGGTGGAATCCAAGGATAGTTTCTCAGAGGAGAACCTGCAAGCATAGGGGACAGAGTCTATGTCGCTCAGAGGTGACCAGGAGGCACAGAAGCACAATGTCTACCCATGGCAGGCATCTCAGGAGTGAAGACGGTGACTTTGTCGCTGCAGCTGTGAGGAGCAGGCGCTGCTGGGGAAGACCAGGAGCCGGGCACGGACTGTCCCACATCGGGTGTCTGAGTCTAGGTGGTCGGTGTCCGGCGGGAGCACCAGCAAGCCTTGGTAGCCAAAAGTGGCATGGAAATCGAAAAGATGCAAACGTTGAGACCAGCAAGGTCCAAGGGACTCACCAGGTGCAGGAGAGTCAGACCAGGCCTCCAGCTAGCAGGGGGGCCCACCAAAGCAGAAAACCCTTGAGAGGACCTACAGGCCGTAGGCACAGGAGTTACAAAAGGACCTCAGGTAGCTCACCAAAGATAAAGGCTCACAGTGCAGAGGACGCTGGTCTAGGTGGGATGAGGTGCTGGAGGCTGCAGCTTCTTGTAGACTGAAAATCTCTGGAACGCAGAGCCAACAAGCCTTGGCAACGGCAAGTCGACGTAGTGCACAGGGACTTAGTCCTAGCTGCTCCGACGAGGGATACTGTCCTCAAAATTGCCGAGAAGGGAGGTCAGGCGTCTAAAGAGCTGAAGAACCACCACCTGTATTTATAGGCCTCCGGAAGTCCGTAGGACAACAGGAACAGCAGACCAGTCAGCTTTGTTGGGGTGCCTGCAGATGCAGGAGAGATTTCTGCGGTTGTCCTTGATGTCCACAGGTCTTCTGGAGAACATGAGCGAGGCACAGATGCAGATGAGGCAGAAGACTTGAAGAACAGTGAGACCAGAAGCAGCAGGAGTCTTCCTTGATACAGTCTATGTTCCAGTAGAAGTCCAACAAAGTCCAAGTGTCCAGGCAGTTGAAGAGTGTCTTGGTTTCAGAGGTGAGTCTTGTTCAACAATGAATCTGAGGACCCACTCAGAGGGAAGCCCTTCAGTACCCTAGGAAGAGGCTTGGAATGAATTAGAAAGGAGGTGGGGGCTGCCAGAATAGGGGCTGGACAGAGGAGAAGATAATCCTCTGTCCTATGTCCAATTTCACTCCAGAGTGGGAACCAAGGATTCCTGAATTGCCTCAAACCAGAGTATACAAGGAGGGCACCACATGAGCCCTTCAATGCAGTCTGTTGGTGCTGCAAAGTGCCCCTACCACAGCCCAATACACTAATTCCTGTCTGGAAGGGGTGGGGTCATAACTCCCTGTGACAGGAAACCTATTGTTCTACCTTCCCCTGCTCAAACTCAGCTGGGCTGAAACATGTCTGTGGTTGGCAGCAGCCCTAGCTTGCTGGCAGACACTGAAAGGCTGGTACCGGAAGTACAGGGCGCTCCTCTAAGAGGCCCCAGTACATGGAATCATACCTTCAACACCGGAATCCGTGTTGGAGTATGATTTCAACATTTTGGATACCAAAAATGACTAGGTTTGGGACAGCCATTATATAGTTAGACAGCTCGTAATGACCGATGTCCACTATATACCTTAAAATTGCTGATCACACTTACAAAGCCTGGAGAATCAACTCAGGGGTTTGTAGGGTTGTCCTGCTCATGCAGGGGCACCCTCACAGTTATAAACAAGCACCCTGCGCTCAGGACTGAAAGGCCTACCATAGGAGTGACTTAAAGAGTTTAAGTGTAGTGACCTCAGATTTAAGGAAACTTATATCTGTCATGAGAGGCGCAAGCACCAACTCCTACTGGCTGCAATGCCAGGCCTTTAGTCAGAGTTGAAGTGGACTCCAATGGGTGACACAATACATGCTGCAGCATATGGGAGAGTCCTGGTGTACCTATGCCCTGGGTACTTTAGAACCATATACTAGGGACTTATAAGGGCACACCAGTAGCCAATTGTGGAGGTATAAAAGGACTAACCAAAGCCATTTTGGGAGAGAGAGCACAAATGCTGGCGGTCCTGATTAGCAGGATCCCAGCAAACTACATTCAAAACACTGACACTAGGCAAAAAGTGGGGGTAACAATAAAAGCAGATCCTACGAAGTCTCTACTATTTAAGGCGTTACAAAAGGTAAGTAACTTGTTTACCTGCCCATTTACTCTACCAAGCTTCTGAGGGACAGCAGGTCTGCCTTGGTTTCCCAGATAGGCCGGCAAGAATATGTTGGAGTAGGCCCTACATTTGAAGATTCGAGGGATTGCTGATATTTCTCAACACTGCACTCTGTCAAGTGAAGTTGAATAAGGTGCTTTGCAACTGAAATCATCTGTCTGTGGGAATCATGGCTATTTATGTCGATGTTGATGAGGTCTAGGACAAGATAAGCTTCTGTAGCAGTGCCTTTGAGCCATCAGATTGCTACAGCATTGTATACCCAAGACTGCAAGCTATTTACACCTCTTGTCAAGAGAGGCATCAACCGATGCCAGAAAACCTACAGCCTGCAAGACGGCACACTGAACCCACTGATACGGTGGATCCTCTGAGCCCATTCCAAAATGCTGTGGAAAATAACTAAAATAGAATTTGGTCCTGCTCTTGAGAATATGGTACCAGCTCAATTCTTTTCTCGAAATATCTTGACTCCCATCAAGCACAGCATTAATTTGAACTATCTCAAGCAGAAGTGCTGAAATATTAAGTGTCAAACATATCACGTTTTCAAAGTATTCCAAAGTATATCCTGGTTTATTTTTAAACTCCAGTCAGCAGAGAAAAATGCAGAGATTCCTCTTAGCCATCACTAATTCAACAATATATCAATTAAACCAGGCCACGTGGTTATGCAAACGTTCACAAACCATTAATGTTCGTTAAGCTCGGAACACATCTAAAACTGAAAATGGCACAGTACCAAAGTCAATGCAGAATAACACGGTGAATGGATGACAAACAGCCAACGTTCTCAAAGAGACCAGGTGTATGAGCATTAGCTGTGCCCCCCTCAAGGGAGGATGAGCTAGTTCCACCAGAACGTTTACTTTGTAGCAAGTTGGTGTTATTTAATGTTTACAACCCTAGAGGTTCATTGCATCTAAACCAGCACAGAAGCAAGTGCAAGCAATAATAAATGAGTTGGAGTTCAGCTGGTATCCCAAAGGAAGAGAACTGTATCTCGGAGAGCAAGTTGTACTGAAACAGGGTGGTACGCCTGCTATCTTGCTTTAGGGATAGTGGCGGGATCGGTCACTTGGGACACGACTAGCTTTCTACCTAGGATCCCTAGAGGCTCTAAGTCTAGTTTACTCCCACCACCCACAGGTGCAGAAGGGTGTAAATTTAATCTGGCATTTGCAAACAACTTGCCTGTTATCAACATCGTATTCCTTGACGCTGACTGGGAACGTTATAATTCAGGCTGGTGAGTTCTCAGAGATAACTGGCCAGCTCCAGCTAAGGCTCTTCTCTTTTTGTTTTTGTTTGGGGGGGGGGGAGGGGGGGGCGGAGAGGGGGCACTTTTCTGAGGCAGTTTCCAGACGTTTCGCCCCTTCATTGACATGAAGTTGTTTTTACAAGCTCCTACTGGGTCCTTCTGGAAACCGTTAAATAGTGCTTGCATTTCTTGGGATATGAATTTGGAAGGCGCACAATGTATATGTTGTGTAGATCAGATGGGACCAGTTACCAAAGACAGCATACTTCATGAAGAGTGATGGTATTTTCTGATAAATGGAAAAAACTATTATGTCCAAAAAATGGCTTAAAAACACAGTGAAAGACCAACAATTTTGAATGCTTTGGAGATGAAAAGGTTTTGAAAGGCATTAGATAAAACAAATAACCTAAAATGCTGAAAAGAGTTCTTCAGGATCTTTGGTACTGCAATCGGAAAAGATCTGAGCTAACAGTCTCTAATGGGGCATAAAGGTATGTGTAGGTATGGGCTTCCTTAAAAGGAGATGTATATCACTTTTCCAGCCTTGAGAAGCTGCAGTGTATTTATATACATTGACCCTGCGATCTTTCAGTTTATTATGACTAGCACCTCAGCTTATCTTGCAAACAATCTTATCGCCTCTGGGTGCTCTTAGCCCACATTAAGCCAAGCCTCCATGAGACGGGAGATTAAGAAGTGTAACAAGAGGGGTCACCAGAGAGCCCGGTAGCTATATGGCTGCCATCTAACAAGGGCCTGCAGGCCAAGGAATCAATCTGGCCAGAATCTCTGCTGGCACGGAGTTGCAGTCTCAGTTAAGTGGCTGCTTGCCCTCCATATGGTGAAAGGCTGTAGCAGTGACCGATATCCTTAAAGGATACTGTCTATCTGAAGCAAGAGGTGGGGCCATATGCTGCTTCGTTCACCCAGGGTGCTTTGGTCAGACTGTTACGTACCTGTATGCATGGGGCCCTCCTCGGACCCCCCAGATGCATGAGGCAGTTGGAATGGGTTGACTGAGGTAGGGAGGCCTAATCAGGCAGGGCAGCAGTGGCTGCCCACACAGGCCTGACACTGTGAACGCTGCAGGCCATGGAGAAGGCCTGCTCTGGCTGCAAGTGGACAAGTATATTGGGACCCCAACTGTGGCTGACATTTACTGATGGAGGCAGAGACAATGGCCTCAAGAGCGATATTGCCCTTGGGCCCCTCCGAACTGGGCAATGGACGGCACATACCTCCTGACCAGACTCATGTCACTCACAGAGCGCTTAGTCTGCTCGTTTGCCTTGGCCCTCGTCTCATGGTGCCGGTGTGTGGCAGGACCCAGGAGCTCACAATCCGAAATGTCCTGAGTGCCTCCTGAAACCAGCCAGGAAGTGCAACCTTGATTGTCGTATACAAACTGAACTGCACTTCGCCTGAAACTTGCATTTGTGTTCTGTGGCCGAGAGACCAGTTATTTAAGATGGTACCCCCTGTAAGAGTTACTGCCACTTACTGTTGAGGCAACTGTGAGAGGCCCATTCCTCACACATCCAGAACTGAGACACAGGAAGAACACTGCATCAACTATACTCTTGCCCTTCACACTGGCTGGAAGTGCTGGCATGCGGTGGCTCCTGTGAATGCCCGAGATGCTGACCAAACCTTTTCCAGTGCGGAGACACGCCTTGCTAGGGAGTGATGACCCCAGCTGACTCACAATGGAGTTGGATCCTGAGGGCCATACTGGGGAGACATGAACCCCCCACACTGACAGACAAGAGCATGACCTCAAAGACATACTTAATGAGGTAAAAGACCACCTCCACAGCAATAACTCCAAAATTGACATTTTTGCAGGCTTACCTTAAACGTTTTGCCTTCCTCCTCCTATTTTTCTGACATTGTTGTGTTGCCTTTAGGACTTGGCACTTTATCTCTACTAATCAGTGATGCAGTGCATTTTCACACACTCTAAAACATGGTAGCGTTGGCTCATACCCAAATGGCATATCTAATTTACTCAGTAGTCCCTAGTAAAGTGCTCTACGTGTGTCCAGGGCCTGTAAATGAAATGCTACTCTAGTGGGCCTGCAGCACTGCTTGTGCCACCCACAGAAGTAGCCCCTTAACCATGTCTCGGGACTGCCACTGCAGGGCCTGTGTGTGTAGTTCACTGCCACTTGGACTTGATTTGATTTATTATTTGGGGTATCTTGGTGCTGCTCAAAAACAAAATGATAGACAGGAGAAACGGGGATACTAATCATGCCTGAAAAGCCAAGTCTTTATATCCTTTCCAAACTTCTGTAAAGAGGGGGCCATTTTTAACTCCAACTGTTACTTATTCCAGTTCTGGGCCGTGCAACTCACTAGGCTCCTGCCTCCCAGTTGGCCAGTCTGTACGTGGGCACTACCAGATATCTTGCTGAGCAGCAGCATAGACTCTTTCCTGGAAGGTACCATCTAAATCTATCTTTTGGATAAGGGGAACCACGGTCATGCAGAGCTTAATAGTCTGTACAAAAGCCTTTAATGGCAATTAGTTTCTTTACCAGGAGCCAATGAAGTTTTGTATGGCTTCGGAGGCCGCCCGATATCTAGGGCATTTTCAGCATATGACCCACCGCGTTTTGTAAAACTTGAAGTTTATTCAATGATTTCCTTGGCAGGTTTTGGTTCACTTGGCATTTAAAACTACTTGCCAAGTCTCAAACTCCCCTTATATTGCACATAGGTCACCCCGAAGGTAGGCCCTAGGTAGCCCTATGGGCAGGGTGCTGTGTGAGTAAAAGGTAGGCTGTGTATTTATATGTTTAACATGACATAGTAGTAAAAAACAGCATATTTCATTGTTCACTACTGTGAGGCCTACTCCTCTCATAAGCTAGCATTGGAAATTCCCTTATATACGTTTAAGTGGTAATTCCTGATCAGAAAGGAGTAGCTTTGCCATGTTTGATATGTTTAGAATGGTATTGAGAAATTCTTATTACTAGTGAAGTTGGATTTCACATTGCTATTTTAGAAATGCCTCTTTTAGAAAGTGGACAGTTTTCTGTGCTTAAAACCGTTTGTGCCTGACAGCCTATCACCAATACACGTCTGGGCTGGGTGACATTTACACTTTGTGCATTCACTTTAGACAGCCACAGCACCGGAAGGGCTTGGTGTGACAGGAGATCCATCTACATACTGATAGCCTTCATGTGAAGGAAAGAGGAGAGGTGGCTCACACTGCCATCTGAATAGGTTGTGTTCTGCCCTCACACAAAGGGCTGATTTACCTTCTACTGGTAGTCTGGAGCCAGGGCTAGGTTGAAAGGGATCCTTGTGCACTTCAGAGTGCTCCTTTGAAGTCATACCCAAAAGTTCCTATGATGTATGGGGTAAGTACCAGGACTCTGGCCCTTTCAATTCAGTACACTACTGGATTTGGGAAGAACTTTGCTGGAGTAAAGACTGCCATGCTGAAAGGATTGCCACTTTGCAGTACTGACTGTTCTGAAGAACTGCTTCTCTATTTTGGTGAGCTGTCCTGCTGCCTGCTGATCTCTGCCCTGCTGAGGACAATGACTGGATCCTCTCACTTGAACCCAGAGTGACTCCAAAGGCTTGCTGTCTTGCCTCCTGTTTTCTAAACTCTCAAGGATACAAAAGACTTCCTGCAGGCCTCTGCCATCTGTGAGTTCTACCCTTGCCTGAAGTGCCCCATCCAGTCTTAGGCCTCAGAAGTGAGTTGTGCAGCTGATGCTGCTGAAACCGATGTACTGTCTCGACCGAGTGAGAATTTTTGATGCAGTGTCGCTCCGACGCAGAGGCTGTTCGATGAAGAATCCACAGCCTGCGTGGCTCAACAGCGACAAAGCTTTGCATTCAGTTCATCGGAGCTTGATGATGACACGGGACGACGATGCAGTAAAATCTTGTGTGCACAAAAGTTCTTCAGCATGACCTATCTGCTGTCAGCCTGCCCTCCATTGCAGTCGGCCCGAATTTTGACTTTGCACCAGTACCTCGCGACCTGAAGTAATCTTTTTGCCGCTAGTGACTTCGAAACCCTATTTTTGGTTTATTCTTTAAAAGAAATCTTATCTCGACTTCTACTTATTGGATTTTTGTTGTTTTGGTCTTGTTTACTCGGATAAATATTCTCTTTTTTCTTAAACCTGTGTGGAGTCTTTTTGTGGTATTTTCATTGAGTTCATGTAATTCAAGTGTTACACAAATACTTTACACTTTGCCTCTTAAGTTAAGCCTGACTGCCCCGTGCCAAGCCTCTAGAGGGTGAACACATGTTAATTTGGGTCTGTATCTGACTTACCCTGACTAGAGTGGTCCCTACTTGGAAAGGGTGAAGACCTCTGCCCGTTAGAGACCCAATTTCTAACAAATGCATGAAGGTGTGATTGGACAAGCAAGATGGCCACAAAAAGGACCTGGAGACCTGAGTATCAGAAATGGCTGACACCCAATCAACAGCTAATGAGCGCCTACTGGAGATGGAAAAGGTCCTTGAGGTCATAAAAAACAAAACTTAAGACCCCGAAAAACGTTCATGATGCAACAAGCTCAGAATTCTTCGGATATCTCTTTGTATTTCTATGGTCAAAAATGGAAACATTTGCGGAGACTATGCTACGTTCCCTGTTTGGAGACACCCTATCGCCTGTCTTCATCGTGGAGCATGCCCACAGGATACCAGCCCAACAGTCTCCTCCCAAGGCACCAGCAAGGCCTATTGTGATACATTCTACTGAACCACAGAGGACCACCATCTCCATCTATCTGGATTTCACCCTCGCTGTCCAGTCGGCCTGTAGGAGCTTCTGCCGGTAAAACGTATCCTACAAAATGTCGGTGTCACATACTCCTTAATCTATCCGGCCAAGCTGCACATCAACCACAAAGGCAATAACTACTACTTTACAGATTTGAAGGTGGTGGTTACATTTTCACACACGTTGATGGTCCTCCTGTAAATGAGCTCAATGTTGCTTCGCTCTTAATTGATCAGAGACCTCATCAACAATGCTTGATCACCGATCTACATTCTCTGCCTTGGAAAATTTCAAGGATTGTTCCATACTGCACTGCAGAAACTGCTGAATGCTGTCCTCTCGTCTTCACAAGATGGGACAGAGCTGTCCAGTGTGCAACATAAAACCTCAGTATATACGGTATATGTTGACATGTCAAACAACTACAAAGCTTTGTCACCTTGAATATTAACATTGCCTAAACTGCAGCCCCTTGTGTAGCTTCATTCCTTCGCTCTCAGGCACCCAGTTTTGCAACACTGGGCTGTATGTTTTGCCACTGGTGACCCCCAGGGAAGTCTCCATCTATGTTTACTGAGAAAGTTATAAGAGGTGGAGTGGGTTAAGAGTTCTTCAACGAGTTGGGGGTGTTAGTGTGTGGGGAGAGGAACTGGGGCAGTTAAGTACGGGATGGCATGACACAAACTGAGCTAATTGCATGCTTGCAATGCATCATACTCCACAGGCAAACGGGGACAATGCCATGCACCAAATCAACAGCGGACACCGTGTCTTAATTCCAGCTGTGATAAATAGGTGCCTAACTTGCAACATATGGCGACTCGAGGACCAACGTAAAACAAGTACTTGCCTACTTAAATAGGCACCGCATTGACATTTGCTTCTTACAAGAGCTACCCTTTACTAATATTACTCGCTGCTCTGGGCGGCTGGATGGCGGAGGCACACGCTGCCTTTTATTCGAGCTATGCCCATGGCGTAGCTATAATAATCCATTAAAGGACAATGTGGCAGACACAAGGTTATTTGTGACAGAGGGAGTAGATTTGTGGTCCTACATGGGACCCTATGTGGCACCCTGTCACACTAGCTTCTATGTATGTGCCCAACACCAACTGCCCTGACTTCTTTACAGATGTGTGGCGCCAAATTGTGCGTGTGGGGATGGGTCATTACTCTGGGGAGATGACTGTAATGTCATTCTTGACAACCAGGTAGACAGATCCAGTCATAGCAGATACCCGCACCCTGGAGCCACTGCGCAGCTTTATGCCATTATACGGGATAACCATCTGTTAGATGTATGGCGACTGACACACTTGCATGGCGCTGAAGGTACATGTGTCACATTGGTGCACATTACAAAGTCAAGAATTGACTACTGGCTGACTTCCAGAAACATCTTTTTGGACCACCATCAAAGATCGTATCGTAAGGACTCTGTCAGATCACTCTTCAGTCCTCCTGCAGATCGCCCCTGCCCCCTCGTGGGCATTCACTTGGAGACTCCCTCTAAATGCACTCAGAGGTTCTGTCTTTAGAGATGAAATCAGAACGGCTATCATGGAATACTCCACTGACAATTAGCCATCAGTCTCCTTCTCCCTCAACACTATGGGAGGCATTTAAGTTCAATGTACGAGGCGACAGCATTTCTAAGAAGGCTGGTGTGCTTCGGGCAATACGCAGCAGCTCACCCGACTGGTGACAGAGTTGGTAAAACACTGGTTGGGTTCCTATGTAAGCCCTGCGCCTCCAACCACATCATACCACAGATTGACGATCAACAGATTAATCACACAGACCTAGAAGATGTCATGTGCACCATTACACATTTATACACCAGCTTCTATCATTCTACTAAACTTGAGGACCCATCCACTCTGCAAGAATACTTTTAATCTCTACAGCTGATTTGGTTAGAGGAAACACACTGACCATATTTAGATGTACTTTACATGTTTGATGACATAGTGCAGGTCATCTAAAGCATGCCCGAGGATAAAGTGCTGGGGCTGGATGGATTGACCACAGCCTTTTATAAAGAGTATGCACAGCTGCTGGCCATCACCTACTGGCCATTACCTGCTGGCCGTGCATTAGGAAGCTAAACAGACTGGACAGTTGCCACCCTCACTGTGCGAGGTGGTCACTATCCTTAAACCTGGTAAGCCGCTAAATGTGTTTACTATAGACCCCCTCATTAATAAACGTAGATAATATGATCCTAGCTAAACTGATTGCTACCCAACTGCATCTGCTGGTCGCAAACATTGTATGCCCAGACCAATATGGTTTCATCCCGGAACGCTCCACTGCACATTCCCTACGCACAATGCTTGCACTTATGCACTCCATTGACCCCTCAACTTAGTGCAGCACTGGTCCTTCTTGATACTACGAAAGCATTCAACTCATTAGAGTGGTCATATCCATTCTGTCACCTGGTGCAGCTTGCTCGTAGTCCCAGGTTCTTTAGCTGGATCACACTCCTCCACACACTCCTGCACACACCTATGCATTCATGGTGAGATCACCATGTACTTTCCCATTACCAGAGGGTACCAGGTAAGGATGCCCACTATCGCCCCTCCTTTTTGCGATTGTGATGGAGCCTCTAACTGCTAGATTGCACCATTATCATTTACACTGAGGCCTACCTTTTATAGCCAGGAAAGTGCTGATATCACAATATATATTAGAGAACCCCAAACAAATCTCTCTCCTGTAATAAACAAGGTTATGAGGTTTGGTGGCCACACAGAAATTTTGATCAACTGGCCCAAATCTGTCATATTCACCCTTAACCCTAAAATTGTTAAATTTGAATCAAAGTACCCAGTTCAGTAGGCAACTAAGCCGATCAACTATCTAGTTATATAGGTAAGTGGAGACATTGATAAGCTACCGCGAGAAAATACCGTACTTGCTTGCAGCTGCCGCAGTGGCTGGTTGCCGGGCTGGGCGCACATTCCCGTTTCAATGGTGGGTAGAATTGCAATTACCAAAATGGTGGTCCTACCTAAATTTCTATACCGCTTTCTTAGCAACTCCATCAAGTCAGCCTTCTTCCGACCTAATTACATTGGTTTGGGCTGATAAAGAGCGTAGAATTGCATTAAAACACTGACGCTTCCCTTTGAAAGGGGGGCCTCTGTGTTCCAGACATGGACCTATACTGCCACTGTGCACAAGCACAATTGGCTAACTTCAGGTTGCATCCATCTCCATTTCAATCACATACAGCGGTTGAGGCAGATAGTGTAAGCCCATTCCCCCTGAACGTTACCCTTTGTCACCCACATGAAAATTGATACAGTGGCATGTGCTGTGCTGGCGTGGGATGGACTTCATAGGCAAGCCTGAATGGACAGTCTCTTTGCGCCCAATGCCTCGCTTACTAAGAATACTACACTCCCAGCCGTAGCAGATGAGGCGCGGCTACCAATCATGACACCTATAACTCCTTACAGTTGGAGACCTTTACCCAGAGAGTCAATTCATTACTGTTACATACTATACATACATACATACTGATTAACCCATCCCAGGCACCTCTAGGCATCTTCTTGTTTTCCAGAATAAGTGCAGCAGTGCTTAAATTGCACCATACTTGCCCTGAGGCCCCTCCAACACTGCAAGCCTTAGACACTAATCACTCACTGGTCCTCGCACAAATTGATCTCCGGCCTTTGCACAACTATGCAGGCGAAGGCCCCGGTGACCGCTCCCAAGGCATGAACTACCTGAACTCAAAATCTTCAAAAATAAATGTTAAAAAAACAAAAAAGAGTTACAAAACATACAAAGCAGTAGATCTTTTCCATTTATACACCCAGGATCTTAATCAGCTTCTCTGTATCCTTAAGGACCTGCCCAAAGCTACTTCAGTTTAGAAAAAAGTTGAAGACCGGCCTCTTTAAAGAACACAACATCACAATGCAATAACTATCCAGTAACCAGACTTGCTGACTGTGTTCTTGCCTTTAACCTTTCCCGGCGCTCTGCTGCCTCTTCAGCTAGGCTCATGTTATGAGAATACCACATGCATACATAGAACAAGCATTGGCATAGCCAATAGGTCTCGCTTTTGGAACCTTATACGTATTTAGTTATGCAGTACAATATCCTTGGTGCAACAACATCAACTGTTGCATGTCTAAACACTTATAAGGTCCCAAAGGCGAGACCTATTGGCTATGCCAATACTTGTTTCTGAAGTGGTATGAACTGTCAGCCTGTAGTGGCAGTGGTGACATGGTTTACACTCTGAACTTTTTAATATGTAGGCAGTATTAGAATTTATACTCAGATGGCCTTATGAGTAGGAAAAAAACATCTTTTGACATATATATTCTTTTTGTTTAGTTGAAAGTGATAGGAAACTCTTTGTGGTCAATTAACACTATTAAATACCTTCTATTGCAATTCTTTATTGGCAACAACCTCAAGTCAATAAGAGCATAATTGTACTCAGTGTTAGAAAGAGATCAGTATGCAAAAGGAGCAGAACCTTAAGAATTGCCATTGGTGGTAAATGACGCGCTGCTGATATTACCCCAGGTCTAATTATTGCCTTCTTGTATAGAGTTAGAGCCTGGGGTTAATGCATCCAGTCATAATTACTGCCGACCAGGAAACAAGACAGCAGTTTACAGTGCATAGTGTCAGGCTTCTGACACAGTATGACATCTGAACTTTGAAATGTACTACTGCATGGTAAAGTTACAGCCGGCAGAAAAGTATACTTTGATTACATGGTGAGGTCTGTATTGGACAAAACCCTCATGCATTATTGCGACTACCATAGGTGGTAATTCCCCTTGGTTGAGATTGAGTAAAGTGCACATTTCTGTTGTCGGGTTACATTACCTTTTGAAGCACAAAAGTAAGAGGTTTAGTAAGAAGTCCTATGACTAACGCTGACTCCACAGAGGTAATGCCGGGCCTTTCACCCTCGCCAGCCCCTTCGCTCGGTGGAGCCTCAGGTGACGCAGCCATGGGTTTTCTGTTTCCCGCTGTGATGGGATACGGAGGCTGACGCCAAGGAATGTACAGTGCAGTAAACACGAACAGGAAGCAATCCAGAACAAGCATAGGAAACCGAAGTCTCCCATTTGTAAAGTTTGTGAACTTTTTGGAGAAAATCCTATGAAATGGACCAGTGTTTCCACCCATCCTCAACGGCAAAGGAAGTAACGACGCCACGCAAGGGTCACTTTGTGTTCCTTTCCTGGTATACCAGTATGCCTGCATCACGAAGGCAACGTGTTTTTTAAAGGGCTTTAATTTTGCCAGATGCGGTCTTCATTGTTTAATGTTTTGAAAAACTGTCTGTGTCGCTGACACTTATAACACGTGTGTGTAGCATCTACCTGTACTTTTTGCTATTGACAATTTAAGACATATGGGGATGGATCATGTCCTAAGCTTTTGCTGTTGGAACACCTACAATTCACAAACGAATAGGCTTTACGACTACAAAAAAGTCATGTCACTATATACACAGGAGATATTTGTAAGTTGTAAATTACTTTCTCACTTGCAGTACGCCCTTTGTGATTGCGTACACTTCTGCAGGGAGAAGGAATATGAAAGGGACACCCCCCTCCACCTCCAAATCAGAATGGAATATATCAACGGCTTGTGACTGACTCCCTAAAGAGAATAGTATCCCATTTGCTAAGTGGAATCTAATCTCCGTGACACAGATGTCATCATGCGAAAATGAACGTTTGCAACTTTTTTTTTTTTTCAATCTCAGCATTTTTCATGAATGAGAATGCAGGGACAGAGATCTGCTTTCTCTCGCAGGCCTCAATTCTGCATTCTCAGGCAGTGGCAAAAAGTCTCTGACCCCATAAATGTTAATGGAGCTGGATTTTTTGCAACTGCTTTGAAGGGGAATTTTGCGATGCAATGGATTAATACACCCGTCACAGGGCAACACGAGGGTGGGGTTGCAAAGCAGCCAGTGTGCAAAACACACTGACTGCTTTCTGACCTCCACCTTAATACATCAGACCCATAGCACTGTGAAGCCATGCCATTCGGAATGTGCGCGACAGAAACGCCACATAACATAAGAAAATGTAAGATAACACTGCAATAAATGTGAACAGGTCCGGTGTGAGTGAACAGCCTGTTTAAATGAAGAATCAAAAGACTAGTGTGGGGGTGAAGGGATCAGGGTTTCAGAGGAAGGTACCACTTTGCACTTTTAGCAGAATCTTTGAAAATTATGTGGAAAGGGAGAGGCGACGAATATCCGCACCTGGCATGGGATCGGACATTGGGCTGTCAGAGAAGAGCTCCTCTTCTGGAATCTAATTAATGTCAGACAGTTCATCAGTCACTTGCAATAACAAACAGAGTATTAATGTAGCCCCAATATGTATGGATTTTAGCATTATAGGCTGCAACCGATCAGAGGCGGAGCGCTGGTCTATTGATTAGGCAAATGTCATGTTTATTTTGAGTGCTTGCTGTAAGTAAGTGTTTGATTGTCTCTCCTGTAGCGACCATCACATGCGACTCTGTACGGCCCCCTCTCAAAGAGGGCTGTCCTGTACCCATACCCCAGGGGTCAATCTGTAACAAGCAGGAAGTGGGATAAGGGAGGGGGGTAGGTGGAGAGAGGCACACAGGGTGACAAATGGTGTGCACTTTCGCGGCTGCTTTGATGTTCTCAGTGGCCGCGCGGCTCACTGAGAACATCAAAGCGGCTGCGAAAGTGATCACGCAGGCTGCCAAATGGTGCGCGTGCCTGGCGCACATGCACTGTAGCTGGAGGCCTGAAAAGCCACTAGTCTGCACTTCCAAATCCCGCTTACTAAAACTCTCGCCAGAGCAGCGCTAAAGCACTGGCTCAGGCGAGACCTAAAAATGATTTGCAAGGATTTTTTTTCTAGTTACTACTCTAATGATAATGAATACTTTCCTCTAGTTTAGCTGCTTTTGAAAGGAAAATAAACAAAAATTGCACAATGTGGCCTGCAGATTCACTCCCAACATGATTATTTATTTTTATTGTTTAACTTTTCTCCGGTAAAGTTTTTATATATTGAGATGTATTTTCAAACGTGTTCGAGGATCCCTGCTGGTGCTATTTATTCATAATGAATTTTATGGAAAATTCCCAAGACAAGTGTGAAAGATCCACTCAAGCATTGTAATAGCCAGGATTTATTCAAGAGATTCACATTCAAAAACTCCATCCATCAGGAGCGTTCAGCCACTGACTCTTTAACCACCACTACAATTCAAAGCCAAACTTTCTAACTTTCTTAGAGACTGCATATCACAACATTCTGGAACTCAATGTCATCCAGAGTACTCAGTGCTATCAAGAATATAAGAATACCATGCACATTTCTTTTAATGCACTAAATAACAAATTTTCTCTTCAAAGAAGTTGCATGTAAACACCCTAAAGAATTATGATAGAAAAAACAACTCAAATAGAGATTCAACCAAAGTCTTCCAGATTACATGGCCTTTTTCCAGAACAGGAGCTCTTCCTCGCGCCTATCTGCTTGTCCTTGCATTGTGGTACTGTAAATTTCGGAACCATGTTGGTAGCATGGTCTTACCATGCCGATTTTGGTATCAGCGAACCGCAAATGACTAATGCGGTATGTATGAGTGTTTTCGTCATGTTTCACCGATGAATTCACCGTGTATACGATACTACATATTGAACCCTCGGGTTCCATTTTAGAACGGTAACCATTTTGTGGTTGCCCTCACATAGGCTGCGCACTAAGGCCATGCCTAGGCCTAAAGGACACGCAATCTTTCTGTGACTTCTTTGTGACCTGTGCAAACTGACTCCGCTGCCCGAGGTCAGTCCTGTCCGGCCGGTTCCTTTTACTGCGGCCAAATGGGATTAGCATCAGGGCCCGACACATCATAAAGTCATGCATCCCACACGAACCCTGACTAATCTCTTTCACATCTGACTCTGTTTCCTACTTTATGGCTTGTTTTACGAGGAGGAGGTGCCCGTTTTTATTGGGGTCTGCTGATATCTGATGAGGGTTCTGAGCCTCGCTGGGTAAATAATTATGGGCTGACCGAGCTGAAATGTGGGATTATCATCATGACTTTGCTCTTTCTTTGAAGCGAAAATATGTGAATGACCACTTGTAAAATAGGGGCGGTGTTGCCCAGAGCGTAATATTCTGTATATAAGAAAAGACTGGTTTTTGGTTGGAGAGCAGTCTCCTGAGAATATAGACCGTGTTGTACTTCTAGGATACCTGTTACTGGCTGCAGCCAATAAAATACGATCTTTGACTTCACCAAGAAGACTCTGTGTTTCTGTGGTCTGAAACAGGAAGAACTCGAAGTCTTTGGGTGTGTTCCCTGGCACCGCTGGGTTCTGAAAAACCCAGTACTTCAGTTGGCGCCCAACTCGGGACGATTTCAGCGGTACCAGTCCAAGCCAGAGGTTCGTGAGGAGCTTCGTGTGAAAATTCTGGAGGAAGGCCGCCACTTCATCGACCCCTGCATGTCGACGTGGTCCGAAAGTCTTTGCTGCGAGGTTTCCCGCGTCCCGACGGCTACGAAGGACTGTTGCCCTGACTATCGCCCTGTTTTGGACCCTTGTT
Source organism: Triturus cristatus (assembly GCF_964204655.1). Lineage (NCBI taxonomy): Eukaryota > Metazoa > Chordata > Amphibia > Caudata > Salamandridae > Triturus > Triturus cristatus. Next base: position 694,177,917 of record NC_140588.1, read on the forward strand.
GATTTGGTAGAGCGAAACGTTAAACGAGTCTTCTGGTGGCGTCATCGATACCTCAGTTAAGTATAAGTGGAGCGTCTCCCAGTCCTTAGTTTGGTTTTGGTTTGGTATCCCTTTGGGATCGCTTTGATTTGGAACTTGCAAGTGCCAAAGCCGAAGGACTCGTGTATTCACGAGACTATCGTATTCGATAATCCTTTGAAGTTTGAAACTAGACTAGTGAGCGAAGATGCCTGGTTCTAGTATATTTGGAAATTTGTTTTGTCTGGGTTGTAATATGGACTCCCGATTAGAGGATTCGTGTCCGGTTCCTCCAATTGGAACTCCAACTTATGAGCTTTATGTGAAACATGGCGTGGGCCCCATTACGTACAATGAAGTATGGATCCGATACACCAGGAAAGATGGTGATTTAAAATGGCCCCAATATGGTAGTTTCGACACAGAGATTCTGGATAATCTAGAGGTTAAATTATTTAAAAAGAAAGCCCGGCCGGCGATGTTTGATTCTTTCCGCCTATGGCGAAAGGAAGCCAAACAGAAAGAAATCAAATTAGCAAAGAAAAATAAAAGAGAGAAAGGTATGTCGATAATGCAAGCAGCTTTGCAGTTTAAAGATAATGAAGAAGAACAAATGAATGAGCAGTTGCGAAAACAACGTAAACTAGTGATTGATAAATGTTACCCAGTTTTGCCGCCCCTTCAGCAAGATGCGTCAAAAGAAAAGGAGAAAGATCCCCTAATGTCACATTTGCTGAGTTCGCCACCCCCGTATGCGCAGAGTGCTACAGCGCCTCCGCAACCTTAAAATGTACAGCCCCCAGTTAATTTGCCGCAAGCCTTCCCGCAGCCGCCAGCTCCTCCTCAGCCGGCTCCTATCCCTACAGCGCAGCCCTCTCACGAACCGCCGATTTCGCTACCTATCTCTTCTGCGCTTCCTGCGACTTTACCTAGTACATCAGCTGCCTCTCTCGGCGCTCTTCCTGATACGACCTCTGTACCTGTATCTGCACCCGTTTTTCTTCCCTCTGTCTTTCCCCCTGTTCTTGCCTCAACTTCACCTTCTACACGACAACGAATAGCTAGTGCGGTCACTAGTTTTATATCGCCTCTCTTCGGGTCATCTAGTACGACCCCTGGTTCACAACGTAAGCAGTTGCGTAGTCAGCTACCTGGTTCTGAAGAGAAAGAAGTATTAGACCGCATAGCACATAAATGGATTGTTCATCCTTCAAGATATGATGTAAAGTCTGCTGTAAATGTTTTTCATCAATGGGAAGCACCAAAACAGAGATACGTTTTCGAGAAAATGTGTGAATTTCTCTGTGAGGAATTGGAAGATCATGGTTTAGACTCAAGCCCGCAGGAGTTGTCATGTACGGTTTGATTTTGAAAAACGTATGATTGTGGGTCCCGATGTTGAGAAAGCAGTTGCGACATTGTCTTTTAGGATTGAGGATTCTTCGCAGTCATTGTTTGAACGTGGCTCCCCTGATAAAAAGGTTAAACAATACCCGATGAGAGAAGTCCCTCCGGTATGGAAGGACGCCGTTGCGGCTGATGCCGCTCAAGGTATTGCTGCTATGCCAGCTCATTTTCAGCGTGTTTGGGTACATGTGCCTTGGAAGAGATCTGAAGTTTTAGCCCTTAAGCAGACCTTGCCTGACCCCCGTAAAAACCCTGCAGGATATTATAAGGAGTTATCACAGACCGCAGAATCGTGTGTTATGAATCTAGCTGACATAGATATGTTGTTCGGGAATGTGGTTCCGCAGCCTTTATGGGGATCGATTCGTAATGCAGATCATGCTGCAGAACTAGGTGACACATGGGCTAATATCATTGCTGCAGACACTAGACAAGTTGGTGGTGCGAAACCTGAGCCCTTAGTAGCACAACTCCCTGCTAGAATTATTACCTACATGAAAACTTTAATGCCCGCGATGCGTGTGAATTGGGATAAATTATCCGCATGCAAGCAGAAGAAAGATGAGTCAGTGTCTGATTTCTTCACCAGGTTTGAAGAAACATTTATCGACCACAGTGGTCAAGACATGAGTACGGAAGGTGGTCAACGGTTATTTGTTGATAAATTCGTGCATAATTTGCTTCCCGAGTTGTGTAAAAAATTAAAAGATTCAGAGAGTTCTTGGGCTGTTTCCTCTTCAACGCAAATACTGGCTACTGCATAGTATTACGAAAATAGGGATAAAGATGAGAAGGACAGAGCAGACAAGAAAACAAGAGAATTAAAGACGAAGGTTCTGTTACAGCAGGCCTACCCACCACGCGGTAGTCAGAGTAACTATCAGCAACCTCAACAGTTTCAGAGAAACATGCAAAGGTTCGAATATTCCCAACCGCGTGTTCCTGTAGGTCCCAATCAATGTTCGTATTGTAAAGAAGAAGGTCATTTTAAGTATAGTTGTCCTATATTGTTGCAGCGTGCGAATAATGCTTATGGCACAAGAGGTAGAGGTGGTCAGCAAGCTCCTAGAGGTAGAGGGCGTGGAAATGTTCCCCAGAACGCGCGTCCTCTTCCGCCTCAAAATACGATGAATAGTTTTGATCAGCAAGCCAATGCAACTGGTAGGACAGCTCAGTACTATAATAACGATTATTATGCAGAAGATGAAAATGCGGAAGGTAATGATTACTAGGACAGCCATAGACAAAGAGAGGGAGTTGTTTCAGTGCCAGTGGATCAGAGTGGACCGTATGTCAAGGTGACTACAGCGGGTGTGTCAGAGCCTTTTCTATTGGATACTGGTGCTGCAAAGAGTTCTATTATGCACTCAAAACTCCCTGGCGCGCCTTTGTCTGGCGAAATGAATGTTTCAGTAGGTTTTTCTGGCGCCCCGGTTAGGAACCCGATCTCTAGTCCTATGCCCCTTTCTGTTGGGCCTTGTGAGCTGAAAGCACCCCTTATCCTAACGACAGGTTGTGGTGAAAACCTGTTAGGATTGGATTTGTTAAAGAGGTTACCTGCGACATTATATTGTTCTCCCTCAGGAGTACAACTTACACTGGGTAGGGAAGTGATTTCTCCAATGTATTTGTCGAAGAATAAACTACCAGCTGAATTGTCGTCTCTTCCAGATGTCCTTTGGGCTACTGGTCCTAATGATGTGGGCCTCTTGGAAATACCGCCATATGTGGTCACTTTGAAAGCCAATGTTAAATTGCCACGCATTCCCCAGTACAAGATCTCTAATGAAGGTGAGAAAGCGTTGTTAGCGATCATCTATGATTTGATTGAAAAGGATGTAATTGAAGAGACAAGAGGCAACATTTGCAATAGTCCTGTTTTAAAACGTACTGACCCTTCTCAGCCACCTGTTTACAGGTTTGTGATCGATCTTAGAGAGGTTAATAAGATAGTCGTACCACAGTTTCCAGTTGTCCCTGATATAAATGCCTTGTTAACTATGATTCCAGCTTCCGCTGCTTGGTTCTCAGTGATCGATTTAAAGAATGCTTTCTTTAGCATCCCGATTGCAGAGGAGAGCAGGGATATTTTTGGTTTTAGTCTAGGAGGTCGAAGCTTCCGTTTTAAACGCGCTCCACAGGGCTACTGTGAAAGTCCGTCAATATACAGTCAGGTTTTAAAAGCGCAGCTTGATGCAATTGTTTTACCTAGTGGTGCTACCCTTACAGTATGTTGACGATTTACTAATCGCTGCGGATACTGAGGAGATTTGTAAAGAAGCTACATTGTCATTGTTGCGTCATTTGTCTACCTTTCATCACAAAGTGTCTCTCTCAAAACTGCAATATTGTCGACAAGAAGTGACCTACTTAGGTCATCTCTTATCGAAAGAGGGAAGAAAACCGACCCCAGAAAGAATTCAGGCCATTGCGCAATTGAGCGTGCCAAGAACACAGAGGGAGGTGCGTGCTTTCTTGGGTATTACTTCATACTGTAGGCAGTGGATCCCGAGTTTTTCTTTGCTGGCAAAACCTTTGATAGCATTAACATGTAAAGATACACCGAATCCCGTCCCGTGGTCTGAAGAGTGTCAGAAAAGTTTTTCAGAATTGCGTAATGCATTATGTTCAGCTCCTGTGTTTGGTACCCCCGACTACAATAAACCCTTTACATTGTATGTTTATGAGAAGGAAGGTTGCGCATTGTCAGTGTTGACACAGTCTTTTGGAGACAGACAGCGCCCATGCGCGTATTTTTCGTTGACTTTGGATCCGGTAGCTAAGGCATTGCCAAGTTGCTTGAGAGCCACAGCGGCAGCAGCTGTGTCTATTCGACAGTCTGCTGGGTTAGTGATGAATAACACGTTGATTGTAATGGTTCCGCATGCAGTGGACACATTGTTAAACAGGACCAAGACACAGCACTTAACTAGTGCTCGATTGTCAGGTTATGAGTTAACACTGTTAGCGAGTCATGTGCACATAAAGAGGTGCAACACGTTGAATCCAGCTACATTATTGCCGATTTCAGCAGACACAGATGAGATTGAACAGCATGATTGTCTGTTCAGAACAGAAGAAGAAACAAAAGGGAGAGTGGATCTTAAAGATACTCCCCTGGTTGAGAGTGATGGTACCTTATGGGTGGATGGTTCGTGTTTCAAGCTACCGAATGGTGATACGACTGCAGCATATGCTATCACGACTTTGCACACGATTGTTGAAACTGCACGTATACCACATAATTCGGCTCAAGTAGCAGAATTAATTGCACTTACAAGAGCATGCGTGTTGTCGAAAGGAATGAAAGTGAACATATATACTGACAGTCAGTATGCCTTTGGCGTGGCCCATAGTTTTGGGCGCTTGTGGAAAGAACGTGGGTTCCTGACTTCGCATGGAACTAAGATTCAGAATGGTCAATTGGTGAATGATCTCCTTGAGTCGTTGACCTTGCCGTTACAAGTTGCGATTGTAAAATGCAGTGCACACAAGAAGGTTACCGATGATGTTGGTCGTGGTAATGCTTTTGCTGACGAAATAGCGAAAGAAACAGCAAAAGATGTTACAACTCGAATGTATGTTCCAGGCCCTGCAAGATGGGTTGGTGATGTTGGAATGTGTGAAGACACGATAGAGAGTGTGAAGTCCCTTCAAGCTGAAGCCACAGAGAAAGAATTGAGTATGTGGAAAGAAAGTAAGGGTAAATTGGATGAAAATGGTTGTTGGGTTGATTTGTCAGAACACCGGCGATGGTTGTTACCTGATGCATATGTGCTTCCAGTGGTTACGATGGCACATGGAATGGCGCATCTCAGTGTGAAAGGGATTTGTAAGTTGTTGGCTCCAGTGTGGCAGAATGCTGGAATTCCCAAGTGTGCGGAGAATGTGGTAAAAAATTGCATGGTATGTTTGAAATACAATCCTGGTAGGGGAACCCCAACTCCGGCTGGTCATTTTGCGCCCCCAACGTATCCGTTTGAGGTTTTGCAGCTAGATTTCATCCACATGGAAAGGTGCAACAATTTGAAATATGTACTTGTTGTTGTTTGCGCTTTTTCAAGGTGGATAGAAGCATATCCCCTAAAAGACAATACTGCCTTATCCACAGCTAAAGCCCTTGTCAAAGAATTTTTCCCTAGGTTTGGAATGCTAAGAATGGTATGGAGTGATAATGGGAGTGAATTTGTAGGTCGAGTGATGAAGAATGTATGTGAGGGACTAGGTATTAAGCAGAAATCCACGCTGCAAATCACCCCCAATCAGCTGGACTAGTAGAGTGCTACAATGGCACTTTGAAACTTAAGTTGGCAAAGATTCAGGCGAGTTCTGGTCTTAAATGGCCTGACGCTCTGCCCTTAGCACTCCTATCAACAAGAATGACTGTGCATTCGCGAGTGGGACTTAGTCCATACGAGATTGTGTTTGGCCGTCCGGCCAATATATGGGGTGTGCGAAGACTGACAAAATTCAGCGAAATTGAACATCCAGTACTTCTTGATTATCTGTATGAATTGACGGCTAAATTGCGTGTTTTACACCAACAGGTGCATGATACCCTGCCTCAGGTATCTGAAGCTCCAGGACACCCTATCAATCCTGGATCATGGGTGCTGGTCAAAAACTTTCAACGGAAAAAGAATGATGAGCCCCGTTGGACCGGCCCCCATCTCGTCCTTCTCTCGACGAGATCAGCTGTTCGAGTGAAAGGGAAAAAGAACTGGATCCACGGCGTTCATTGCAAGAGGGTCCCTTTGCCTTACTACCAGTGGGTCCAGGAAGGGATATCTGACTCAGAGACTGAGACTGTGCCTCGTTTTCTACCGTTTAGCGATGCACGAGTAAAAGGAACGCTTTCTGAGAAGGAAAGCGATTACATTTTGCAAGAAGCTGTGCCACCATCAATTCGATTGGACACTACAGAACCTGAACTTTTGTTTCAAGACCAAACAGTACCTGGGAAAAGCCATTACAATTTGAGGTCAAAGACTATGGACAAATAAAAAATTCCCTTCCCTTGCTATTTTTTAATATTACTCCTCTCCCATCTGAAGAACTTTTTGATTTCTGTTTTTCGAACCACCATCCGGGTTCAGCTGTAGGGTCGCGGTGCCAAGACTTTGGGATACAAGCCGGGGACGTTAGGTCAACGGTCTGGTTGGTCTAGGGCGTTCCCTGGACTGACAGATGTACTCCTTAGCAGAAGACACTCATCCGCCGCGAACAGCACGATTAGAGGATGGAGTTTTTCGAGATGGAGAGACCCGCTGAGGAAATACATTTTAAGAGCAGAATATGTAAAGTAATGGATAGTAAGCATTTTGTAATATTATGTCTGTTTGTACTATTGAGCATGATGATGTTTTCTGTAGGTTATGTATTATTGTCTTTTCAAGTGCCGTTTGCACCCACTATACAGCCCATACCTCCTCCTACTGTTCCCTCACACTCTTTCCACCCTCTGCCTGAACACGAACAAGCTAGACGTTCTGAGTTCGTAAACAATTTGTTTATTCAACTCCTGCACCAGCACCAACTAGTTATGAACACAACAAATTGCTGGGTGTGTGGTTTGATGCCGCATACCATTGATAAGGGTATCCCGTATCTAGTGTTGCCGTTTAGCTATAATGGGTCATCATGGGCATTCCAGACTATGTTTCTTTTTGCACTTGAGACCTGTTCCCCACGACCACCGCGTTCCAATAGACCTAGCACGAACAATAAAGCCTTGATGAGAGGAGTTGCTGATATGAGTAGAGATATCGCTGCGTATTCATCTATTCCCAAGGATGAGTTGCGAGCTTATGTGGGTTGGAACGCGACGGGGTATAGCATTAGTCTGGGCGAGAAACAGCGTAAAAGTTCATCCCCGATTTGGGTCGTACCCCACATAGGTCGGTTCTGTTTACAAGGCAATGGTCAGAATCCGAGAGCTCAATTAGGGAAGAGTGACTGTGCTGAAACGTACATTTTTCCATCACAGTTTTCCCCTGCGTTTTTGGCTGCCAAGGGTACATACTTTGTTTGTAATGACCGAGCATATACATGGTTGCCCCCTGATTTCTTGGGCACGTGTTATGTTGCAAATTTGCTACCGCCGACATTTACTGCCGCCTCTGATTATCACAAGACCAGAGTTGTGAGAGGCGTTGCTAGTAAGGAGGATACTGCCGGTCAGGAAGCGGGAGACTTCTTCATGGGTTTCCTGCCGTTTTGGGGACCAATGGTCAATAGCAGGAACCTGAGACAACTGACTTGTGTAGTTGAATCCACTGTTAATGTAACGGCTGGTGCCCTTGGTAACTTGACAGCTGAGCTCCAAGCGGATCGCCTCATGACGTTGCAGAACCGTATGGTTCTAGATGTCATACTTGCAGACCGTGGTGGGGTATGTAAGGTTATCCAATCAAGCTGCTGTATTTTCATACCAGATAACGCTCCGACAGTCTATCAGGCCATTTCCAAACTGCATAAGATTTCCGAATCCATTCATGTGGATAAAGGAGACTGGTCGATGATGGGGTGGTTCTGGGGACTGATATCAGCTTGGGGATGGAAGATTCTAATAGTCATTGGGACGATCTTAGCCATTCTTTTCCTGTTCTGTCTATGTATACAGTGTGCTCCTGTAATGTGTAGCCTCTGTGTTACATCATGTGTAAGGAAACCTGTATCAAGGGGCGAGCTAAGCAATAGGATGATGCTACAGCAACATCTTCATGACTTTATGAATATAGACCTGGACTCAGATTAGTATGAGTATAGTTATTGCCTATGTTAGGGCAAAAGGAGGGTCTGTGGTACTGTAAATTTCGGAACCATGTTGGTAGCATGGTCTTACCATGCCGATTTTGGTATCAGCGAACCGCAAATGACTAATGCGGTATGTATGAGTGTTTTCGTCATGTTTCACCGATGAATTCACCGTGTATACGATACTACATATTGAACCCTCGGGTTCCATTTTAGAACGGTAACCATTTTGTGGTTGCCCTCACATAGGCTGCGCACTAAGGCCATGCCTAGGCCTAAAGGACACGCAATCTTTCTGTGACTTCTTTGTGACCTGTGCAAACTGACTCCGCTGCCCGAGGTCAGTCCTGTCCGGCCGGTTCCTTTTACTGCGGCCAAATGGGATTAGCATCAGGACCCGACACATCATAAAGTCATGCATCCCACACGAACCCTGACTAATCTCTTTCACATCTGACTCTGTTTCCTACTTTATGGCTTGTTTTACGAGGAGGAGGTGCCCGTTTTTATTGGGGTCTGCTGATATCTGATGAGGGTTCTGAGCCTCGCTGGGTAAATAATTATGGGCTGACCGAGCTGAAATGTGGGATTATCATCATGACTTTGCTCTTTCTTTGAAGCGAAAATATGTGAATGACCACTTGTAAAATAGGGGCGGTGTTGCCCAGAGCGTAATATTCTGTATATAAGAAAAGACTGGTTTTTGGTTGGAGAGCAGTCTCCTGAGAATATACACCGTGTTGTACTTCTAGGATACCTGTTACTGGCTGAAGCCAATAAAATACGATCTTTGACTTCACAAAGAAGACTCTGTGTTTCTGTGGTCTGAAACAGGAAGAACTCGAAGTCTTTGGGTGTGTTCCCTGGCACCGCTGGGTTCTGAAAAATCCAGTACTTCAGTATTCTTGCTTGTCCATGGCTCTCTTGGCAGATGGAACTTCACAGATGTTTTTTGTTGTGCTCTGTAAATGAAGACACTGGTAGCCATGTTGTAAGTTTCTATGTCTTCTTTATTAGTTCCAAGTCAAGTGGTACCAATCAAGGATCAGCCATGTACCAGCTCCAACACCAGCCCCACCAGGAGCAGCTGCCTAGCTGCTCAGCCCATCTCCAACTGTCACCACTCATCCACACAGGCACCCAGGCATTCCATTCATCACAGTCACACCAACATTCCGTTACCATCTCTCACTCTGGCTGAGCAGCTAGGAGGACCTAGGCTAATTACAATTAAATGCAATACTCAGGATATAACATTATCCCTTTCCTTTTAAAATGAAAACAAAGATTACAATACTAAAGCAGAGAACTATACACAAGAGAAGCAGTAATGTTCATAACTCAAGGATGCAACTAAAAGTAAAACATCGCAAAAGAGAGAACAATGCGAATAAAGAAAAGATGGGCAAAATACTACATATAAAAACATGCATCAAAATCCCCCATCCGCTCTCATGAAAATTAAGTCATATCAAAGCGTGAAATAAATGATCAAATCACAAACGATGTTAAAACGCAGAGAAACAGACTAACACTGCATACTTCTGGGAAGGAATAAATTACAAACTAGCAATAACCCCATCCTTCCCCATGAACATTTGAAAATGAAGTAGTGAAGGGTGAACACACACCACGACAAACACCCAAGGCCAGAAACGGACAACAAGGGTGAACGAACACTACAGATACACGTGTACCACAATATGGACCACATAGAGAGTACACACAGTGAGGCGCAGGGCGACTTACACATGACCACATCTGAAGCGTGGAGCGACTTACACAGGACAACACGTGATGCGCAGGACGACTTACACACAACAACTGAAGCGCAGGGCGACTTACACAGGACAACACGTGAGGCGCAGGGCGACTTAGACACAACATCTGAAGCGCAGGGCGACTTACACAGGACAACATGTGAGGCGCAGGGCGACTTACACTCATACAGACAAAACGTGCAGCGCAAGGTGACTTACCAACACATCAGACCAACGTGCAACGTAAAACGACTTACACACACAACACAAGAAGATGGGAACTACCCACCAAGACCAGAACCACCCTCATGTAAGAAGTAACATGTGATGTCCACCCACCAGGAGACTAGGACGTCCCAACCGTAAACAGCGTAAAACTGTGGCATCACGACATAAATAGAACACTGTAGAACACCAGAAGACTGTGCCCTACGCCGGTGAGCGACCTCTCACCCGAGTACTAATCAAGATACACATTAATAATGTTTTTATTCCACAGCTATGAGATCTCACATATGCAAAACAGCTGCAACTTAAACTTTTAAAATAACATGTTGAAGATCCAAATGAGGCCAAAATATGCTGCTGACAAATAGAGATAGTAACATTGCTATTTTGCCTCTCATAGATACTTAGACTGACCGCACTAATACTAAAGATGCACAAAACATCATTAAACCAATGTCAAACCGGCCAGTGTAATACAATAGCTGCTGGGCCCCTTATGATGCGCATCATTAAACTAAATACAATCACGTTTCCACTCCGTCAAAGTTATATGCCATTGAAATGTGTCTTCTGCTTTGGAAGCTTACCGGCAAAGATAAAGTTCAGTGAGACTGTCAGACCTCCTTGAAAAGTCGACGTGAGTCTGACAGTCCTCCTTCAAACATTGATGCATCCATCACGTATATCTCGCGTTGTCCCCAGACTGCATGACGTCATGAGGAAACTTTATTGAGTGTGGTTGGCAGCCACGAAGGAAATGCACTCCCAAGGTGGAGCGCGTCAAACCCTAAGATGGCGGCACGCTTTTGCCGTCATGCCGGATGGCTCAAGGCACGCTGGAGCTCCCAAAGCATCCCAAAGCTTCACCAGAATGCCACGTAGCTGTAGTGGCAAGGAGAGCACGCGACCAGAGATGCCGGTAAGGTTGAGCGCGATAGCATGCGCCGCTATTCAAACCGCAATGGCGGTTAAACTGCCAAAAACATTTTGACGCCAAAATTAGATAGAATTTTAAACCAAAATTCAATGAAACTTCTGGAAAAAAAACACAGTGCACAGAATTGAGTAGACTCCAAGCGTGTACACAACAAGTACACGATCCACGGAAACCTGCAGTTTCCCACATAGTAAAGACATGTGACAGGTGTGTCCTTTTCACGTTACCAGAGATTAAGCAAAACCATTTTGCCTCAGACATCACCTCGATGCAGCGTAACAGCAAACAACACAGCAAATTCTGTTTTGTGTCGTCTGGTGGGTGAAGTCAAACTGTAGAAGTATGCCCGGTATGTGGAAGATACTCCTTGTAAATTTCACTCGAGGTTGTAGCAAGCAAGTCCCCAAGCTCAACTCAGTAAGACTGTTCAAGTAGGTCTCTTCATGTCCAGGTTAGCAAAGTAATGGTAGAAACACTTCACCACACAAAGAACTAAAATGGCACTTCTGTTCACGTGCCAATAGGCAAACATTGCGCAGACCCATAGATGAAGACATTTGTCGCAGCGCTTGTGGATTTCACGGGTCCGTTAGGTATTTCTTTGAAGAAAATAGATATCCAGGCACATTACTCCCACAGTGTTAAATGAGCATACTTGTACTTTCTATGTGCCAACAAACTCCAATGTCTGCAGTACCACACCGCTCCTGTGTGGTACATGTGAATACATTCACTGAGTTAGACCATAACTCATATCTTGAACAGCCACAATTCCTTTACGCAGTGGATACATCCATACGGCAGATTCAAAAGGAAGTGGTAGGGTGAAAATTAGTCCATTCATACCCTAACATACAGACCATACCTGTGGTCAAGATCATGGAGCAAGATCAGGCAGGACATAGGTTGGGGCCGTCCGATGACAGGACACTGGTGGGGCTGGCTTGCCTTTCACTCCATTCTGCTTCATGTATTTTTCTTTCTTTTTTTTCTTTTTGTAGTTGCGCTTGTTACAATGGTTTCTTTGTAGTCTCTGGGTTTCTGTACAATCCTTAAGTACGCTTGGGTCCAGGTCCGCTCATCACCAAAATTATGTTGGGCTCTGTACATGAAGACACTGGTAGCCATGTTGTAAGTTTCTATGTCTTCTTTATTAGTTCCATGTCAAGTGGTACCAATCAAGGATCAGCCATGTACCAGCTCCAACACCAGCCCCACCAGGAGCAGCCTGCCTAGCTGCTCAGCCCATCTCCAACATTCACCACTCATCCACACAGGCACCCAGGCATTCCATTCATCACAGTCACACCAACATTCCGTTACCATCTCTCACTCTGGCTGAGCAGCTAGGAGGACCTAGGCTTATTACAATTAAATGCAATACTCCGGATATAACCATTTTCCTTCTGTTTTACTGCACATTGTTGGCAAAACTGTCTCTTTTTTTAACCAGACCTCCAGACAGCAACCCTTCCCAGGTTCCAAATTTGGTGATCTTAAGTTTTGGCAGCATTTTTTAAAAGTTTCATTAACTTCAAGGGCTGGCTCAACTTTTTAACTTACTCACTTTCCTCGAATTCTTTATCTTCACCCAATCACCAACACACACCTTTGTATCCTTGACAGGCATGCGCTTGTCAAAATACCTCTTAATAATTCTAGATTTCTCTCTCTCTTTTCATGCAACCAGTATTTTCTTCAGCCACACCATCCATGCAATGTATTCTCATCTTAGAATTTGGCTATTAGGGGCTCTTTTCCTAAAAAGCTCAAATGCTAAAACCCCAGTTGTGGAATGCGGAGTCAACCTTCGAACACACACCTCCTTATTAACTTCCCCAATCTAATTCAACCCATGGAATCCTTAAGAACTTTCTATCATGCCACTGGCCTCTGGATGATATAGCACCGCGGTTTATATGTACGATTCCCCTTTCTTCCAAAAATCCCTCCATGACATTTGAAGCTAATTGTACATCACTTATAAATCTCCAATGGTAGTCGTGATCATCAGTCTTGACAGCATTTTCAGGCTAGTCGAACTGACATCTGTTCTCATAATTGTCTTAGCTATTGGTTTTAAGCTCCTCAGACTGGAAGCTCCACTCAAATTAAGTTTAATCTCGTTGAACTCCTTTTCACAATCCTCTGACCACAGAAATTCTGCCCCTTTCTTCAACAACTAGATTTCTTTGCAAATCCTGGATCAAACTTACTGTAATATTCCGCAGTCATAAAGAACTTTAAAAATGTGTTGCTCAGGCTAGGCATTTTCTTAATAGCACGCACTAGATCTTCCTTTCGTCGAATACCTTCTGATTTAATTAAATGACCTAGGTATTCTATTTGCCAGATTAAACCTACGTTTCTCTAACTTGAGTGTCACATCACTTTCACTTAGTTTCTTAAAGAGCATTTTTAATCTAACATCATGCTCCTCACAGACTCTTTCCATATACTAATATATCGTCTTGATATATCTTCACTCCTTTGACCCCTTTCAAAAACCTGATGAGGCTGAAATGAATCCAACAGGCATACGTAAAACATTTAAAGGTTCTAAACTCTGTGATGAAAGATATCAACTCCTGAGATTGTGGATTAAATGACATCTGTTAATAAGGTCTAAGGATGAAAAATGTCTTGCACCATCCAAACAACACAACATTTCTGTTATGTTAGATAGAGGTAGTGATCTAAAACCACTGCCTTGTTAATTTCCATTGCATCAATATATAACCTAACATAACCATTCACTTTGTGGGCCATCACCACGGGAGCCAACTATTCAGTCACTTCCACCTCCTGAATTATACAATTTTCTTTAAGTTTCTCTGATACTTTTCTCATTGCCTCTCTGCCCATAATGGGCACACTTCTCACCTTCTCCACTATGGGCAAAGTGAACCAGGGTTACGTTTTATAAAATGAACATAATTTCTTAAATGGTCCAGACCTCTTCTGAATACCTAAGGGAATTGCTCCTCATAATCATGTTGAGCAATAAGATTTTCTACCACATCAGCACCCCCCACACATTCCTTCAGTCCAACAGAGTTTTGTTGGGGACAAGATACCCTGCTAAATCTTCCTGGAGGTACCAACTAATTTAAGAATCACGTTTGTTCGAAACATACACTTTCCCAGGAATAAGTCTGTCGGCAAACTCAATGGTGCCCCAAAAGTATCTCATTAATTTGGTTCCCCACCATATCCTTTAGGCCATACATCTGATGTTAACGGTTTCACTGTTTGCTACAAATTTTCTTAAAAAATGTTTTGGGTGTCAACATTTTTTCACACCAGAATTAAATAACCTATTAACGGAAATTCCATTAATTCATACCGCCTGAAAGGGACCTTCGTTCGTCTTGTCTTTAATTTGCAAAACTACCTTTTCACACTCTTGATCATAAACCTTCTAGAACTCAGTTTCATCACGAGAACATAGAAGGACCACAACAAGGGTTAGGATGAAATGTTAGTTTCTACTAAGTAATCAGTGTAAAGTGTTATTCAAATTATTCTCTCTTGGAGGCATCTAAAATTCTGTTCAGCAAGTTCCCAGATTTAAAGTTTGGATTGCCGAACATGTGGTAATGGAGGACCAATTAGGCCACGTCTACCTATGTTCTATTATGGTAAGGAGGCATCGCTGGTTGTTTCTCGAGATAGCTGTCAGCAAATGAAGAATTTCAATAGTATTTAGACTAATTTGTATAGATTTATCGGAATGTTACCAGTCTATTGTAGAACTTTAAGACAGTAGATGGTATATGACCAATGGTGTAAGTAACTAAGATTAATCAAGACTTCTACGCCAAGAACCCCAGAAGAAAATCTGTGGACTATGAAACGAATGGAGATGGAAGAGTGTATCTTTTAATTGTGTTCTATAAATTAACTGAAAGTTGCCACTGAATAAACTGAGAAATTACCTTAATCAAATAAATTGCTTAAAGAAGGAAAACATTCGACAAATCTGGGCAGTGGTCCAGACTCTTCTCAGTGACCTCATGAAGAGAGGAACCTCCTACCATATAGCTGTCATGAAAGGCTATTGTAATGGCAAAAGCATACCAATTCGAGAGCCTTCCTCTTTAAACGGCTTGCGGCATCTCCAGTTGCCTTCCAGGAAGTGAAAAACTCACGAGTCATTTTTACCACTCAATTTCATGCATTAAAGTCATCCACTTCACAATATCTGTGATACTAAAAATCCTCCCTTTCTATGAGACACAGCACAGATTAGAGCAGGTCTGAGCTTTTGTAATGGTACTCATCATACACACTGGTCTTCCCAGGAACGAGCCAGCAAGTAGTACAACATTGGCACCCTGACTATGTCTAAATATCAAGAAGCATGGCCATACAAAACTGGCATTGAAATCTCACCATATTACCCCTGAAGGGTAAAATAATTCTTGGGAACACTGGAAGAAATTCAGATAGAGAAATTTCCTCCCCTGCCCCCAATTCTCTTCAGCTAGGACCTCTCAGTTGCCTAAAATGTGTAGGCTGATGTTGGAAGTTCAAGGATACAAACTCTGGACACGCGTAATCATCTTTCTCGGGGCAGAACCCAATAATCTATACATCCACATATTTTTGAACACTGAGCATTCTTCCAGTCCTTTAAGTACAACTTCAACAGTATGACTGAAGAATAGCAGATAGGCATTGCCTGGCTCTCCACAGTACATTTAAACTACTTTGTTCTAGCTTTTCCAGGATTCTACACGTGCCCCAGAGCTTATGTAAGGTGACGACAGCTCATTATAAGTCATTGTAAAGAAGTCGCCAGTCATCTGCCTCCTCAAGAAAAAGGCATGATGTTTTTCAGCTGATTTTACGTTTTTATAAAGGGCAATTGTTATCCCTGGATATGTTGGTGCTCTCTCCTTTATGCTAGAAAAAATTTCAATTTGATTGGGTATAGATGGTGAAAAACGATATGTAGAAAGGGTCCACAAACCTAAATAAAACCTGGAACATTTGAGAGTCATATGCATTTATCTTCAGATGTATTTGTGCGGCCTTCCAGGAAATGGGTAGTACTTGCTGCTTTGGTGGTAAATAGGTATCCTATGGGTAGAAGGATTGATTCAAAATAAAGGGTATGAAGTGCTGTACTAGCAGGAGGAAAAGCAGGGTTTCCCTAAAGAGCCATGATGAGGGAGAGCGATGGCAGTGGAGAAGAGGTTAGGTTAGCAGGAAATATGAGATGAGGTGAATTTAAGGAGCAACAACTCTGGAAGTTGTTTAGACCATGGTTTTCAAACAGAAGCAAAGGAAAACCGGCCAATCATGAACTGAGGTTATATATATCTGGTTAATGTACCAAATTTTACATGAAGAATCTTTTTTTTTTTATAAGACGTTTCCGGAGTAGACGGTTTTTCAGCCTCTTTCTAAAGAATGAAAATTATGGGTCTAATGTGTTGTGTTTGAAATTTGTTGCATTAGCTAGGAGTAGAGCATGAGAATCTTCTAATTAGGCTGTAGGACTTAGTTGAGCATGGGTTTCATTCAGAAAGTGTTGGAACGGTGTACCTTTCATCTATCTCCTGTTAAAATGAATTGTAGGTCAGTTTCTTGTGCATGTATTCAGAGCCTTGAGAATGACTCCTACTTATTGACATGTAAATGACTCTTTAAATGGAGCCACTGGACATGTGAAAGTACTGGAGTATATATTGTCGTACTTCCTGGTCTCGCATAATTCTGGCCACTGCGTGTACGAAAGAGCTGTATGAATTGCACCAAAGCCTTTGAGAAGTGTTATCCCTTATTCTTGTGATAATACCAAATGTGTGAACGTATGCTAGGCATAAGGTAGTACACCAGCATCAATCCAACCAATACGTGAGACTTCAAACTGTTATGAGAATTCATGTGCTTCCACAGAGTCATGGCAATGATTTTTACAGAGGTGATCAGTAGCCTAGGTCATCCAGCCTGGTAACCTTTGAACATAGATCTCAGTGTGCAATAGACTCACAAACAAGTACCATCCTAATAATTCTTCTACATTGAGTGTGTCAGGGGCTAAGCAAACCAGGCCACCGCGTGAAATCCTGGCAAGGTGGATGAAGACTAAGGGGCCCAATATGATGTGAATCATAACCGCTCTGACCTACAGTCGGAGCCTTTATGGCTGCATCGTAATGGGCCACTCGGTTTCCTTTCTGTCAGCCTCATTACAATGGAGGCAGTGGGAAAGGAAACCGACCGGTCATTCCGGCTGGTTTCCGACGGGCTCAGAGAGCCAGTCCACCAGTCAGAAGCTGGGTAGTAATCTCAATGATGGGCCTTTCAGCCCTTGAGATTACAATGACGGTTTCTGACATGGTTTCCATGCCAGCCTCTCGGACACGGAAACCATGTTGGAAAGCATGTTTGGGGGCCCTCAGCAGGGCCCCTTTGGTGAACGGCCTCCGGTAGGAGGGGATACCTACGTTGCCCCCCGGTTAATCCCTAAACTTTGAGGCAGGCACCTTGAGGTGCCTGCCACGGGGGTGCAGGGATGAACCACATCTCTCAATTCATTATGGGAGCATACATTACGGCCAGTTTATGGCCGTAATGCATGCTCCCATAGGGAAATATAGGAATGCGACCAAACAGTGTTTGATCGCATCCTAATGGGGCAGTCGGGACTGCTGACCAGATGTCAGTTGTTCCCATGATGGAGTCGGTGTCAGGCTGAAGTGATTCCGCCCAACATTGTAATGACCCCCTGAATTGATATACACATTTAAAGTTATTAGCCACAACAGTAAATGCTTCTACAAGATCGTGTTGGTGCAAGAAGCATGATGCTGATTTGGCTTGACTGGACCCACAAAGCAAGATATTGCTGAAATATGGATTTTCTCCCACTGAGTGTTTTGTAAGGTTGTAGGTCAAGAGTAACATTTTCCAACCAGAACTTAAGAGCCTATCGTTTGAGAAGTAAAGAGGAACCTCTTGAATGATGCCATTTATGCGAGTCTTGGCATCTTTCAGCTGTGAACGCTACATTAAATGACTCAACCCCACTACAAGAGTCGAGTTCCACTGTAATTTTGTAATTGACACAAGGGTGCATTTTGTGTTAATATACAGCACTAAATGACTGGTTTACGTTTTGCATAATTTTGCAAACGTTTTTCTAAATTTAACATAATTACACAAATTATGTGCATTTCGCAAACCATACTCAATCTGTCCTTCCTGAACTCTCTCAATCTATATTTATTTAGGTACAAATTATCTTCCAAATGATTTGACTTCATATATTGACAATATTTAATGGTTTTGGATAAATCTGATTCAGAGCTCAAGGCCACCTGCCTTCCACTACCTGTAAAAACTCCGCCTGCACCTTCATGCTCATTCAGTACTAGCTCCTTAAACACCACTGCTTGGAACTTTCCTAGGTGTTCGTGAGTGGTAGAACAGTATCTAGGAAGCTTTTCTGAAGACCAGGGGTCTCCAAGCTTTTCTGTACTGAGAGCTACTTTTGTTCAATGAAATGCATTGAGATCTACTAATATTATAAGTTTTGTATAATCTCAATTGTGTCATATGTATATTGATTCAACTAAGCAAAAGCTTTCCAATTTAATATGCTGGGCAGCTCACAGGTGAGCTACTCAGAGGTAGCTGGAGAGTTACAGTAGCTTACGAGCCCCTGCTGTAGATGCTCATGTCTGTAAACTAAAACAATTATTTTTTGCAACTGAAGATCACCCAGTTCTCCCTAAAGGTTTAGTACTTGACAATAGTTGCTTTACCCAGACAAAGTAGACCTCAATTTCATTGCTGTCACTCATCTGGTCATGTCATTGCTCATGTGTGTTTTCTGTTCTTAGAATCAAGAATGGAAGATCTATTTATTTCATGGACATATGGTCATTAAGTGGATCTCTTAGAGATGGCTTAATACCACTGGAAAATGTATTTTAACAATATGCATTTACTGTTGAAAGGATGGACATGTTTCCTTCTATACAAGAAATGTGTATGTTCAGTAAAATGCGTACATCAAAGAGCGCATGGTATTTTGCAAAGAGAGCAAACCGACTTAGCAGGCTTTAAAGAATTGCACAGCATGCAAGTTATGTAAATTAAAATGTTCATGCAATCGAGGCTAAAAGTTTCTAAGTTGTATTTTTGATGGATACTTCAGACTGCTTCTTTCTCACCTTAGAATATCCACCCAGGCCCCTTACTGGATCCAGAGATTTTCTTTTAGCAATGCTCCCATGTGCCATTTCAATAGGTGGCATTGTCTGGCTCTGCTGCCATTACTCCTGACTGTATGCACATGGTACTTCTGCAGTGCAAGCTAGCTAAAAGGCAGTGGAGCACTGTACATGGTCAAAGACTAGCATAAAGTCAACAAGTAAGGAGTGGAAGCTGGGTTGTGGATGCTTAATGCTTTGTGATGTAGAGTTTTTCTCTTTTTCCTAAATGGGAGCTTTGTTGGGCCGTCGTGATGGTTACAGGGATGTTGTTTCAGATCCTAGGTGCATAGATGAAAAAGGCCTCCTGTCTTGTTTTTTCTTTTTTACACTCTGATTGTGTCCTGACTGCAGATGTGCCGATGTTCACCAGAGATGCTGATCTTGTCTAAAAGATCAGCATGGCTCCTGGTCTTAGAATGAAATTTGCCCTTCCTGCAGAGTCACCCCGGATTTTTTAGACATTTCTATTTAGCCCTATTTGTGTCTGCTTGTGCTTTCCTTTTTAAACATGTTGAAATTGGTATACACTCGATTGGCCCTTTTAAGTTGTGTGTAATTCCCTAATATATCATTAGGATACACTCTCGAGTGATAGTGTGCTTTACAGATAACACATAACATATATGGTTCCAGCTGTACCCAGTGCCTGCAAATTAAATGCTAATTGTAGGCTGCAGCACTCACTGTGCCACTCACTAAAGTAGCACTTTAAAACATGTCTTATGTCCTGCCTCTGCAACCTGGGTGTGCTGTTTTAAACTGTGACTTTGACCTTGCAAAACAAGCCTAAACCTTCTTTTTTAATAGTTATTTACCCCTGATGTAGGCCCGAAATCCTCATAGGGCAGGGTGCATGGTATATAAAAAGTAGGACATGTATTTTAAAAGTTGTACATATCCTGACAGTGGAAAAAATCCAAAGACGTTTTTCGCTGTGGAAAGGCTGGCACTCCAATAGGTTATCACGGGTATACACTATTACCAATGAAAAGTGTTACATTCAGTTTGGTAATGGCTAGGAATAAATGTCAAGGACTCATTGTAACAGTAACTTAAAATCCAACATAATGGTTAAATTAGATTGTATATTACTATTTTTTTAAATACACTTTTAGAAAGTTGTGATTTTCCTGCCTAAAACCAAAAGTCTTTCATGTCAGTGTCCAGCTGTCACCGGACCCCTGATGAGCCCCCTGTGGTGAGATGTGTATTTCTCCCAGGCAGTTAACAAATACCTCTGGGTGTGTTGAGGGGGACTCCTTCCTTGACAGGGTGACCTAGGGGCTGTGCCCAGCCCCTTCCTGAGCTTCAAAGGTTACCTACCTTGTCACTGACAGATGAAGCTCACACCTAGGCCTGCCTCCCCTTTGTCTCTCTAAATAGGCTGTCACCAAACGCAGTGGGAGAGGAGGAACTGACTATAATCGGTTTAGGGAGTGAACAAAGGCTTCTCCTCCCATAGTCTGGCACTGGGCATAAAAGTGGATCCCACAGACGTCTCCTCAGAAAACATGTGGACCTGTCAAGATAAGAATGAGGACTGCTCTGCTGTCTGAAACCTGAAAGAAGACTAGACCTGTTTGCCTTCAAGCCAGGACCCGAGAATTAACTCCAAGAGTCAGTTGGCTGGCCTACTGTACTGTTTGAGCTGTAGGGATACAATAAGCTTTCAGAGGCCTTTCTGTCTAAAACTGCCCAGCTGACCAGTTCCAATTAGGCCTGCCCTGGCCCATACTGCCCGGCCTCTGTTAGAGTGAGTCCTAAACCCCAAGGGGTGCCCCCGGGTCCTGGACCCTTGGCTGGTGTTAAAGTGTACTTTTCCCATCACCAAAATGTAAGAAGTGGGGCTTAGAAATGTTTTCCTAATTTTCTGCCTGGAGATCAGATGGAGACTGGGATCACCATCAAAGCTGCAGCCATCAACGTCCTATTGCCGGTCATCCTCAGCTTGTTGCTTTGACCCACTGAAGGAGATCCAACTTCCAGGAATTGTTTAATGTTTAACTCCGACCACAGAGGGCTTCATCGGGACCAGTACCGAGAAGGGCCGAATCAACTTCGAGGCCTTCATGAGCATGGACTTCGCTCACTATGAGTTTTCCCACTTTTGTCACCAACTGCACGGGTACCTTGCTTTTTGGCAACCCGCCATCATCGACCTCCACTTTGAATCCATCTTGCCCCGCTGACGAATCATAGACAACCGCTTTTTCTCCATTAAACTTTCTATGTCAGAAAGTAAACTTTCCATTCGGATGAACCTGGAACTTGTGTCTGAGTTGCTCTCCATCTCATTTGGCCTTCACTTTTGACCTTGACTAGTACAACCAGAAAACTGTGGTTGGTCCTTTGTGCAATTAAGTGCTATTTTTTATTAAAACATTAAAAATTCATATCTCCTGCTCTACTTGTTAGATTTTGGTTGCTTTGGTGTCATTCTATGTTTTACACTATGTTTAATTTTTAAATTGGTTTGGGATTTTTCTTGTGTTAATACTGTTTGAGGGGAAACAGCCTTAAGCACGCAGTCTGAACCACGGAATAACTCTGTCATGCAATTTTAACTATGTGATAGCTTGAACCACGCATGTCTTATCGACAGATTTACCTGAAGTACACAATGCCTGAACCACGCATACTGGGTGAGTAGTGCCCAGTTTTTTATAATTGGTTGTTACATATATAGGGGCTATGTGTTAATTTTAATACCGGAGTATCAAACATGACATTTTTTACAAAATCTAAGTACATTTATTTAAGTAATATGATTAGGAATTTTTATAAATGTTATAATACTTACTAAAATTAACGGGAAATAGGATATATAGGGAGCGGTTTTAATACTTAAGCATTAATTTTAATACTTATTAATTATTTGTTGAATTTGTATAATTTCATTTAAAATTATTTAATATGAATTTGATAAAAAAAAATAATAATCTTGAAATACTTACCATTAGGGACGGGATGCAGGGGATATAGGGCTATGGGTGGGGAAGTTTTTAATGCTTGAGCATTAAGTTTAATACTTGAGTATTAATTATTTGTTGAGTATTTAAAATGTTAATTTTAAAATAATTGAATATAAATGAATATATAATATAAATGAATATATATATTCTAAAAAGTTGAAATACTTACTATTAAGGACGGGATGCAGGGGATATAGGGGCTATGGGTGGGGAAGTGGGTTAATACTCAGTCATTAATTTTAAAATGTGAGTATTAATTATTAGTTGAGTACTGAAACACATCATCACTGTAGGAGAGTAGGATCTGCACTTATGTTGCCCCCACTTTTTAGGGCTCGCCTAGACAGTGCTTGCACTGTCTCCGAGACATGCAGTATACACTTTAGTGTGGAAGCTTTGTGGAAGCTCCGCCCACTCACTGCCATTCCTTTTCATTGGCTTAGGTCAGTAAATGCTGCCTTCCGATTTGTTTAAGGCTTGATAGTCCCGCCTCATGACAATTATGTCGTCATTTGTAACCTTCCAAGGCTACTGGCCCCTTTACTTGCGCACTTTCTTCTGGCGGGGGCATAATCACAATTGAGCGCACGCGATGGCATGCTCTCTTCCTGGCCGATGTTCCGTTGTTTCCAGTTCCCCGTCTGTAAGTGCTCCCCCCGCATGTGTGCGCATGCCCAGTACTTTGAGGTAGAGGAGCGTTGTTGCATTAAGATGTTTGACCCGACGCATTTCATATAATGCTATTTGCATTTGTATATGTGTTTAATACATGCGATAAGTCACGGCGCACACGCACTGACGTGCTCTCTTCCTGGCCGGTGTTCCGTTGTTTCCAGCTCCCCGTCTGTAAGCGCTCCCCACCCCCGCATGTGTGCGCATGCCCAGTACTTTGAGGTAGAGGAGCGTTGTTGCATTAAGTTGTATGACCGGACCCATTTCATATATTGCTATTTATATGTGTTTAAATACATGCGATAAGTCATCTTTGTTATCGCAATTGCGGGCTTTAGTATAAAGCTACATTTCAGTCAATGTGGTTTCTTCTGTTTTTTAAATAAAGTTGTTTGAAACCTCAAGGCTTTATAAACGCGGTAGTTGTTTCACTCACAAGTAAGGCCACAACACGTTTCAGGCGGCGGATTCAGGAAGTAGGAAGAGGAAAATACACATGCACTCGTATACGGGTGTGAATATACGGCGGTTAAGTGGATAAGGAATCTAATTATATTTAATGGTTTCGCATAGTATCTGGTAGTTGCTTGCTATGTCTGGAAACTGAGCAATTCTTATTTAACTTGTGCTTGCGCCTTTCAGTGTTGCCTGGAAGCTTTGTTGCATGGGCGCGCACATGTGTGATAGAGGTTCGCCTGGCCTGGTGAGAGATAGTCTCTTGTACGGGAGGGCTCGAATGCAGTGCAGTCTGTTGTATATGTTTTACATCACAGTCATCACCCCGCTGTAAACTTCCTGCTGCTCATGGTCAGTACTTTCTTAAACCTTATTTAACTCTGCTTTCCATTTAATACTCTTCCTCTCAAACTGGCTTTTAATTATTGTTGCGGACATGATCAGTGATTGCGTAACCACCATATCACAAGACCTCCTTGAATATTATGGTACGTGTTGTTCATAGGGCAGGCTAATGGGGAGGGGGCGGTGTACTACCACTTTCTAAACACTGCACCCTGGTTGTCCAGGACAGTGTTGGCATTCTCTTACTTGATTTGCCTGGGGTGATGACTTCCTTTCAAAACTCCTGTCTCATGAGATGGAAATTGGGTTCTTAAGACACCTTACCAGTGTCATGAAACGCAGCGAATTCAAATCTGAGATCTGCGGCTGCATGCGGCTCCCGCAGGGGGCCACCTCAGAGGGCGGCCCCCTTTAGTTCCATTTGGGCATTTCCACACCCCCGCTCTCTACTACAGGACTCCAGGAGGTGTCCCAGGGCGCGCCAGACACGTCATGTCCGGCGCGCCGGGGGACGGGGGGGGTATTTATGCCTCCCCCCTCCATCTTAGATCCTCTTTGTTGCCTGTCGCGCTGTCGTCTGGACACAATTTGTGTCCCTGGTCTGGCGTCGGTCACACGGTCATGTCCCTGGTCTGGCGTTGTTTTTCCTTGGTGAATGCAGATCATTACCGCCCCCCCCCCCGTCTTTCTCCCGATACCCTGTGGCTCTAGGCCCCAAGTTTGGCAATATGTGTGTTGCAGGGGGTAGCAGTAGGGGTTGAGGGCCCGCTGCCGGGCACTGTTTTTGTGGTGTCTTTGGGAGCCAGAGCTAGCAGTGTGGCTCGTGGGGGGCGAGCGCAGTCTGGAGGAACAATTAAGCAGTGTGGCGGGTGGTCCGGAACACCCGTATCGAATGGCTATTGTGGCGGGCGCCTGGGGATACTCAAGCCATCGCGCCTTCCCCTACCCATCACTGGATGGGTAAGTCCTCTTTTCCTTCACTCGCGAATTTCTATTTCAGAGCGATTGCTCTGCACGCTCCTTACTTTTTCCTTATTATTCTTGTTTGTACAGGTCTCACTAACACCGCGACATTACCTTTACCGCTCTAAGCGGTCCGGTTCCCCTACACCTCTGATTGTATTTTTCTTGGTAAGCACCTGCCTGCTCATTCTCTAGCATCTATTTTATCTCCTCCTTCCCCCCCTTACTATAGAACCTCTATTTTTCCTCCTTCAGGTCTGGCTGTTCACCATTCGTGCCCTCAGTTCCATATTTGTTAGTATCCGCGCGGGAGTTGCCAACATGTATGTGTCTCCCTATAAGTGTTTATTCACGGCTTAACTTACATAAGGCGCGCACGTTCACTCTTCCCAGTTCACAGCGGATTCGCTCGCCTTTTCATATTTCTTAGGCACCTTCACACGGCCAAGCGCAGAATGGCTATGCATTTTCCTTCCTTCCATGTTTTTAGGTCTACTCGCACGGCCTCCCTTAGACCTTGTCATTAAGGCAAATGTGTAATTGTACTCTGTTTATGAGGTGAACCCAAACCTTGCTACATGAAACAGACTAGTCTGCATTTTACTCTTATGTTTGTACCTGAACCTGTGCTCTCTTTTAATTATTTGTATTTCCTTTTTTCCCCCTTTTGCCTTCTTCTAATTGCACCTCAGTTATTGCAGGCAATTGCACACAGGCATGCTTATTCTAAATGTCTTGATGGTGATCCATTTACCCGATACACCTTATTCACTGCTCTAAATTGTCATTTAATGTGTAAAGGTGTTCTCTTGCAATTTGTTTGATACATTGAAAATTGTGTGTTTAACAAATCTACAGCTTTGCCTCAGCCTTTTGTGTTCTTCATTGTTCGTCCCTCCTGGTTTAGTTGGATGCAGGCTTGTGTCCCACTTACAAATTGTCTTGTCTGTATTGTTCCTATTCAAATTTAAAATATTAAATAGCTGACCTCTGTCCAGCTGGACAAGTTATACAAATATATTACTGACTGGGTCTATATTCATTTCCCCCCCTTGTTACTGTTGTTTCTCTAGGGACCACTGTTCTTAAAAATAGCTTAATTCCCAAGGTCCCTGGCAGACCTTACTTGGGTTCCCTTGTTTCTTTATAATCTGGTTCGAATTAAGGCTAATGTAGTTGCCTGAAGAAGTGTTTTTTTTCTTCAAAAAAGCAATAGGTTTGGAAACATTTATAGAAAATAATATAGTTTTGGTGGATTGAGTCTAATATTGTTTCCTTTAAAAAAGGTAAATGGGTGTGGATGCTTTCATTCTATGTGGGATTTGCACAAAAAAAGGTGAAAGAATTACTGGATTTATAATGTGTCTTGGATGGAGACTCATGGTAACTAGTGGATTAAAAAAAGTTACTGTGACTTGAAAAAAATAAAACTACAATAGGTAGGAACCCCAACTTTCCTAAAATTTTGATTAAAAAAACTTCGTGAAATTTCCAAACTAACTAATTAATTAGAGTATAAAAACTGACTACTAATGTGGTTATGGTGTTAGACAGTGCTAGAAATGTAATATGTACGCAATACTGCCAAGGTCGTCTGAAGTCACCATAAACGAGAATTGTTGAATTTGTTACCATAGTCTTTCAGACATTTCTTTACTTTTTTTTTTTAGAGAGATTAGAGGATTCAGGTTTCCTGACAGTGATTGTGCAAGTCTCAGTTCTTGGAAACTTTGTCCCTTTTTCAAAATATCCAGAAAATGATCAAGATTTGGGTGATGATTAGATATTGATTTGTTGATGGAATTGAGCCATCTTTCTATGGCATTGTTAGTTTTCGCACCACCTAAGCAGGTTGAATAGCAGTTCTACCATTTAATGGGATACCTTGGTTTCCTCCTGTGACCCGACCGTCTTAGATGGCCAATCC
Source organism: Triturus cristatus (assembly GCF_964204655.1). NCBI lineage: Eukaryota > Metazoa > Chordata > Amphibia > Caudata > Salamandridae > Triturus > Triturus cristatus. The sequence goes on from NC_140588.1 coordinate 694,204,589, forward strand.
ATTTATCCTCAAAGTAATTTAGAAGTGGGGCCAATTTCTCTTCATTTTCGGGTAAAATAGTCAGATTTCGTAATGGAAGTGTAGAACTCATCTACATCGTCTGGTGGTACGAAACATAACACAGTTAGTTTACACAATTCAAATTGTAGTTTGCTGCTTGACAAATACAACCAAGGATGACCTTTGAATCTTTTGCAAATATGCCTGCGAAACGTGGAAAAAAGCAACTTTGAATTTGAGTATCCGGGTATAATTGGTTAAAGTGTTAGTCATTGACAACTCAAAATCAAGAATTACTTTTTGCAGGACTTTTATTCAAAGGTTTGGATTTAATCACTGTTAAAAATGTAGTGTCTGTTGAGGAATGTTTTTAGGGAGCAACGCACACAGTAAAGGAACAACTGTGTTATTCCTGTTAGCATGAATAATATACATTTGTGAAAATGGATGGGATGTTGATTTAAATGTACCATCTATCATCCAAATTGGACTATTCGCCAAGGGTATGGTTAGTGCTAAAAATTAAAAATCTTTTTTGAGGCGTTTAATTGTCATGCACGAGGAAAGGTTTGTTGGAGAAAGTTACCGTTAGTGGAGGAGTGATGTTAATGTCTTCAAAGATTTGGGGTGTTACATGTTGGGGATTACTTGCCAGTTTTTCCCTCTGTACCATCCTTCTAAGGTTGGGGATGGAGGGCATGCTACTGGCAACATGCACTGGAATGTTTTGGGCAACCTCTTGTAAGTACCTCAGGAGTCATTGGAGGTGTGTGCGAGACGCTTTATTTGTTGTACATTTTCTCATACTTCTATTTCCATTGCAGAAGCAGAGTGGTAATGTTCTGTTGTCCTAACAATGGTATCTTCCAGAGTAACCGCTCTGCCTGTGCAATGGCAAGGGGAAAAATTGCACACACTTCAGTGACTCCTGGGTTCTGTCAATTTCTCTTTGCAAAGAGATAGCTACCATATTTTAAACGTTTGTTGTCAGTTCTTGATTTGACATAATTGGCTTGTCTAGTGGATGCCATTGTTGTACATTCTGTGTAAGACCGAAAAGAAATTAAGTTGGAGTATTTATGTTTACGCATTTGTATACTTTATTTTATTTATGCTGCTATGTTTATGGAGAAAAACAGATGTTTATATTTGTCATTTTCTCTGATAGAGGAAGTTTTACCAATTTGCTTGAGAAAAAAAAAACATACAGTACATTATTTTTTATGGCACAGAGTGCATAGGGTTTTCAAATGACACACCAAAGGCTTAAGTTACCCGAGGTTAATTTTCTTTTTGTTTGATGGATAATAGTTGAGCTGGATCTGAGTTTCAGAAAATGTGTATCCTGGTTGATGGTTTTTGGATTTATAGTTGAGTTCTTTTTCTCCTTGGAAAAACAAGAAATTGTTAATTAATTCTTGTGAATCTATAGTATTATGCAGTTCTTTGTGCACAATCGCACACATATTTATTGTGCATGAATTTATTTGGTAGTATTCACTGTTTTTATTGGACTTTATAGTCCTTTTGTTTGAAGAAATTCTATCTCGTTGCAAAAAATCTTACTTTCTTTGGAAAATGTGAATAACTAAGTTACTTGTTAATTATTATTACCTTATGTTTATTTGAGTTGGCACATTAATTTTCACCCCCCAGTCATTGCCCAGCACCTGCCCTGAGGTAAGTACCTGGCGGAGTTGGAATAGTAAATTTGAAACAAAAGTCATTGTCCAGCACCTGCCCTAAGATAAGTACCTGGCAGATTTGGAATATCAATTTGGTACTCCATGCCACTCTCCAGCACCTGCCCTGAGGTAAGTAACCGGTGGAGTAGGATTAGTATTTTGATCCCTAAGTCATTGTTCACCACCTGCCCTGAGGTAAGCATGTGTATGTATGCATTGGCTTTTAAAACAAAATATTGCGTATGACGTTTTTGAGTACTTAATTTATACATTAGTAGACTGATATATGTAAAACTGAAAGAATAAGAAGTAAAAGTAAAAATTTGTATAGTAAATTTGAATTGCACTAGTCATCATTTAAGTAGTACATGATGTAGTATTTTTACGTAATAATTTTGTTTAGAATGGGGAAGCTTTACAATTTCCGTGGGTTATCTTTCAGTCATAGCTTTTGTAAAAGGCAAGCATTTTTTGGGGTAAAATTATTATTAAAATATGTTGTACTCTTTCTGTTATTTCAGAACTAAAGACTTGAAATCCACTTTTTATTTAATTCGTCGTTAATCAGAAAACCTCTACAGTAGTGTGTAGGTCACTTTCCTATTGCTGTGAAGTAATGTTCTTTAATGTATGTAAAGCATATTAGAGATTCAACACTAAAACACTTTTTAATATAAATAAAAAAGTCACTTACATTCCAGTAATAGCGAAATGTGTAAGGTAGTGGTTTATTACGTTGAGAAGAAATTCTCTCAAATTCTGAGATTAAAAATGTGTACTTATGTACTATCATTCAATTGGGGGGTTGTTAATAGTTATATTCATTTTACATTTACCTTTTGGAGACACTAGATGACACTGTTCACCAAGATATGTGGGATGTAAAGCGCAGCTGCAAACTAAGAGTGTGGTCAGTTAGATATCCTGAGTACCACTGACAACAAAATGGTGGTCGGCTGTTTTTAAATGTTTTTTGGGAGGTGCTCTATATTTTAAAAAAGTATATGTTTTGAAAAGGGTTTATATTTAAACGTTTATTTATGTGAGAAAGTGTATTTGTTTATTGTTTTAAAAAATGCATTTTGAAGCGTTCTAGTGTCTGATTGTCCTCCATTTTAGAAACCTACTCGCTCATATGTGTAAAAATAGGTTAAGGACTACATTTTCTCAGCTTCAGCTTGGATCGTCGTCTGGTACGGTGTTATTGGTATTTTAATTTAATGAAAGTTTAGTTTGGATAATTTATAAATATACATAGTTTAAAAAAAATTATACATGAGTCCATTGTAAGGATGACGTGCTGGTTTTTTTTAAGTTCAATTTGTTTGATTGGATATATAGTTTAATATTATTAATAGTAAGCATTTATAGAGAAAAATACGTAGTTAAGGCATGCAGGGTATTGTTCTTCGTTGTAAAGACGTTTAAAATGCATTTACTAAAAGTGCGTGGTTCAGACATGCGTGCTAGAAATCCACAATGTTCTGGGTATTTATCCGTATGCGTGGTTCAGGCATGCGTAATTTAGCATTTGGTTGCTGCATCATGCAACCCTGTTTTAGTACTGCATAAATAATTTACACATTGCCTCTAAGCTAAGACTGACTATTTTGTGCCAAGCTGTCAGGGGGTTCAGCACAGGTTTATTTAGTGATTTTAGTGGTACACTCCAGTATGGATTGTAATTATTATTTGAGATGTGTTCTCAACCCCCCTTTTAACTATTTCTCAATTTTTTAGAGTCATGGTAGCTTAACAGCCCGGGAAGTGATGAAGCAGAGGCACTCATATGCGCCATCCCATTCATTATATTAAAATTCGGTCACCAGCAGCACTTCAGTAGTGACTGTTCAGCGCCCTAGCACATGTGGCAACAGTAAACAAGAAATCTGCCCCCTCCCCTGGGCATGGGTTCAGGGGGAGAGAAAGGGAATCGTCCAAATAACTATGTCTGTAAACTCACAGGGGAAAAAGAAAAACAATTATGCATGATTTATTTTAATATCCATCAGAAACAGATATATAGATCATTGTTGTATAACATTGGCCAAGGGCACTCATGCACAGCCTGTAGCAGCAGTACATATATTAACCTTTCCATTGATGCAGAGGGGATGGGGGAAACATGATGACCTCACTAACTGAGAAACTACGAACGGTTTCCAAATCCAGATTTCCAGCTAGTCTGCTCTGTGTGATCCTGGCCACATCCCAATAGTTCTCTCTTTACCTGCCAGATATGGGAAAGTGTAGAAAAGGCAAATAACTTCAGAAAGTGTTTTGCCTGAACATTTATACAATGCTTGAGTCGCCAAGAGAGATGCGCAGAAGGGGCAGTAAATGCCATGGGTAGAGAGTGTCAGGCAGACGCTGTGCGTGATAGCGCAAATGTTTCCACATAACAGCCCTCCGCTCGCTGAGCCACCTTCTGTAGTAACGCCACATTTTGCCTACACTTGCATAGCTCGCACATCGCCATTACGCCATAGAACAAAGGCAGGGCAGGACAACTTATTACAATATTGCCATAGTGACCGGCAGAGACGCCGCCACTCCTCGCTCCTCGCTCCTCGAGCCCTTACCCTGCCATCGCTTCCGGCGCTGCAAGCCTCGTCATACTGCCTGGGGAGCTGGGGGTTGCGTCCGCGTGTCTCGGCTTCGGTCCATTCCCTTCCAAAACCTTATAATAATCATAAACAGACATGTGCACTGCCCTGGAGGCACAGGGCAGTTTCACAAGACCCACTCTCAGAAGGTTCCAGGTCTCCACTCCCTGTCCCTGGTTCTGTGGAGCCATCTGGTCAGGTCGCTGTCCTTTCCACACACCTGTAGCTGTGGATCCATATCCAATCTCATCTACGCAGCCTTGCACGCGCGCACACAACCCAAAGTGTCCTTCTCACCCAGCTATACATTATACAACTAATATGTTAGGATGGGAAGTCTTCTGCATGTCTCTGGAGACCGTGCTTTCCCTGCCTTATGCTGATCTTCAGGCAAGTCACTGAAATGTTACTATATGTTGTCTAGATCCCTACCTCTGTGAGCATGACAATCATACATGTCCACTGAGGATCTCCCTGTTTACATGAATTGAGACCCTAGAGCTTGGTTCTTACGTCGAGGGGGGCATGCATAGTGCCCCCCTACTTCACAGAGTGACTACTTCTGTTTTTACACAGGCTGTGGTGGACTGACAGTGGTGGCAGGAATAAATCTATAGTCAGGTATACCTTTGTCTTTGTATTCTAGGAAGCGTGAGCCAAGTCTGTGCAGTCTCTCTTGCCTGTGATCCCATTGCCTTTGTCTACATGGGATGTGTGTTTGAGATGCATTGGGTGTAGTGTGAGAGTTTGGTGAGTTGAGCCATTGTGTTGTAATGTGAACTGAGCTGTTCTGCTGGACATTCCCGTTCCCCTGTGCCCCCCCCCCCCATATTCCTTGCAGGAGCCTGGTGGGCTGGGCTCTTATCTGTGTTTAAATGCACTAACTCTGGGAGGTGGGGACTCTTCCCCCCCCCCCCCCCTTTCTGTTGAGTGATGTTTGGACCTCCTGGTCTGGAATTCATTTCAAATTCCTCTTTGGAGAATAGCCCGGGTTGGCACTAAGAGCCTGTCTGGGGAATACAGTAAGTCAACCTTTGAATGCTTTGAACATGCAGTGAACATGCCACACATGTGCCCCACGATTGGAAGGGCACCCATGATTCAAAAGTAGCTGATCCTCTGATTGAATCAGCCTATCAATTGGAAGTGATAAAAGTCTTGCCTTAGTGGTCAGTTATTATTCAAGACTAGTCTACTGTTTGACAAGGTGGCTGGCCCACACTGGGTCTGTTCAAGAAAACTAGCCATGGCCCGTGGTGTGAAGGCAAGACAAGAAGCTTGCTAACTTTGTTTGAAAACCCCTCAATAGGGGTTGAACTTGAGTATGTTGTCTCTGTGACTGATGGATTGTGCTGAAAATGAATTTGTCAGTTTGACGAGGAGCAAGGACATCGGTCAGCAGCATCAGTCAAAGAACCAGTTGTCGTGTGAGTCTTGTGGAACTGCCGCTTGGAACACAAGGAAGTTGAAGACAGCTGCTCAAGATAAGGAAGCTTGTTGCACATCAACAGAGATGGAGGGAGACGGGGAGGCTTGACTCCAGTCCTTAAAAGTGAGATCACGTTGCCCAGACTCCCACCTCATGCTGTGGGACCCTGTGTGGTACTTCCAGTTACAATCTGTAGCTGATGAAGGGTGTCCTGTGGTACAGTCCTCCACCTTTCTTTTTGTGACATCTGGGGGTATCAGGGTGTACTGGCACTCTGGTCAGGCACTACCATCCTGCATCTATCCAGTGTCTAGTGGACTAGTACGACTCCAGTAAACTGTGCCAAGACATCAGGCAACTGCTGTAGCATTACTGGGCCCAAATAAATGTTCTTTCCCTTTCTTTTGTTATACCACTCTTTTGGTCCTCCTGTGAACCATGATTTGTGCAGATAGGGGAACGTATCTAAAGGGTCCTAACAGTCACCCAATGAGGCCCAGGAATTGGATAACTGGACTGCAAACTAGAAATTAGATTCATGTAAATTACTCTCAGAACAATGCTATAAAGGTATAGGATTATCACTGCAAACCCAACGAAGGCGAGCCAAAATTATACATACCAAGACTCAGTTAAAGCTATACAGAATAATAATATTAGTATTTGATGCTCCGAGATCTCTCTAATATGATCTATCCTGATTATTGATAAACCCAAAATAAAGAATACACAATCATTTGGAAGGAAATAGATCATGGTAGCTGAGTCAATTGGTAATTTTAGTCTGGTTTAGTAGAATTATAAGAAGACAAGTACATCAGTAAATTTGCATAAGGTTATGAGGCGATTTGTACAAATTCTAAAACAATACCAAAGCTCAAGAGTTCAGGAAAGTACATAAAACATGCCAGTTCAAGTAGACTCCCAAAAAGGAAGAGACCACTAGGCACATATGGCATATGCGTCAGTTCGGAAAGGAAAACGGGTGAGTCTGCATAGGGCAAGTGAAGAATGCCAAGAAAGTTCTGCAAAGTCTCCACCACGCGATTCGTTTGAGTCAGCAGAATTATGAAAGTAAGGAAATAGCCAGCAGCCCAGCCATCACCATTCAGCGCAACTGTCAGTTAAATCGGGCAATATTATATTCTTGAAGTTCCTTGGAATCACCTCATTGGACCACACCACTCAGTTCATTGGTCAGTTCATATAGGATGAGTGTTAGGTGACATAAAGAAGACACAAAGGTGCCGATAAGGATCCTGGAAAAATTTTCCCCGTACGACTCGTATCCGGTCTTTTTACCGTACGAATCGTACAAGTAGCGTACAAACTGCCAAGTACGATTCGTATGGGAAAAAGTCCATACGAATCGCATTGGGAAAATTTCCCCACACGTCCTCGGGTCGGAAAAAGTGTCCGACACATCCCCGGACGATTTTACGTACAAACGTGAAAAGTGAAGTCCGAGCGCTTAAGTACGATCCGTCCCGTGCGTCCGATGTGACAACCGTATGGAAAATGCACCGTACGGACCGAACTCCCATAGCAACCATGGAGACATGGGCCCGCATATGCGCCGAACACCCCCCCCAGCCCCCATGAGTACGCACCGAACCCCCCCCAGCCCCCGTATGTACGTGCCGAACACCCCCCCAGCCCCCGTGAGTACACGCCGAACCCCCCCAGCCCCCGTATGTACGCGCCGAACAACCCCCCAGCCCCCGTGAGTACGCACCGAACCCCCCCCAGCCCCCGTATGTACGCACCAAACACCCCCATGTATGCACACCCCCACCCGTGTACGTACACCCGTGTACGTACGAGTCGAACCCCCCGTGTATGTACACCCCCACCCGTGTATGTACACCCGTGTACGTACGAGTCGTACCCCCACCCGTGTATGTACGGTGCGTACCCCCAGCGCTACGTGCTGGGGGTACGCACCGTACATACACGGGTGGGGGTACGACTCGTACGTACACGGGTGTACATACATGGGGGGGTTCGACTCGTACGTACACGGGTGTACGTACACGGGTGGGGGTGTGCATACACGGGGGGTTCGACTCGTACGTACACGGGTGTACGTACACGGGTGGGGGTGTGCATACACGGGGGGGTTCGGTGCGTACTCACGGGAGCTGGGGGGGTTCGGCGCGTACCCACGGGGGCTGGGGGGGGTGTTCGGCATGTACATACGGGGGCTGGGGGGGTTCGGCGCTTACTCACGGGGGCTGGGGGGTGTTCGGCGCGTACTCACGGGGGCTGGGGGGGTTCGGCGCGTACTCACGGGGGCTGGGGGGGTGTTCGGCGTGTACATACGGGGGCTGGGGGGGGTTCGGCGCTTACTCACGGGGGCTGAGGGGGGTGTTCGGCGCGTACTCACGGGGGCTGGGGGGGGTACGACGCGTACTCACGGGGGTTGGGGGGGGTACGGCGCGTACCGGGCCCCCTGATCTGGTCGTTTCGCGGCGTACTTCGCTTTTCTGGCACTTTTTGGGTGCCGTAAAAATATTGCCGTCCGGACTGCTGTCGGTTCGAATCGTACTTCCTGGTTCGTGAAACGCTGCCTGAAAGCGTCCCGACGTCACGTCGGCGCTTTCCCGGATCACATTTGTTTGTATATTTTCGTCGGTCGGTGTTTTGTCCGACTTGTACGGAAATGGTGTTTCCGTACGAATCGTACTTGCAAGTTTGTAGGGTTATTTTACCGGGTACGAGTCGGACGGAGAAAACGCTCCGACCGACGGTTCGTACCCGGTTTTTCCAGGATCCTAATCGGCACCAAAATGTAGAGGAATCAGTGGGACAGTTACGCAGTCCTTAAGCAATCCAAAATGTGAAACATCAGAACAACACTCCTTTAGCAAGAGCACATAAATGAATTCGAGAGGACAGTTTCCCAGACCGATGTTTCAGACTGGAACAAAAAATGTAGCAAAGTATCTTGTGCAGTACACTAGAACTCAGGAGAGAAAACACTGTTTCACATTATTGATTATATTGAGAAATTCTCTCACGAGTAGTGGATTCAGCAAGTCAAGAAACTTCACGTATGCTGTCAGGCCCACATTCAGGTGAGCTAAAATACCTTTGAATATATATAATTATTTAACATACATTCATAGAGAAATATAAACAGTCACGATTCTAATATAACGCTGATGTACTTGAAATCATCTAGTATGGTTACAAATAACGTGTCAGGATGGTACACTACTACTTTTCGGATGTACCAAAATGTAAATATATTTCAAAGCATATGTTTGAAGTTGGCCTTGTATATGATGCCCACTAATTAAAGTGGGCACCTTGCACCAGTCCAAACAACGCTTATGGTGATTTAAGAGCGCAAAGATAACCTTCAAAAGCTATCCAAGTGGCAGCTGTGGAGAGCAGCCTTCAGGCTTAGTCTTGAAGGAATGCTAAGCAGCTTGTTTTACCAGAATGCAATCTTATTGTGTTGGTTAAATGAAAGGAGAACCACACAGTAGTTATAAGAATATATATTTATTATTATAACACCTTAAATACCTCACAGTATCTGCTACACGCAGATAAACATAAAGCACACAATACCGTAGCACAGAAACAATCGTGAGTTGCAGTAATACACAGTGGGCTCCCGGGGGAGACCAAACCATATACTAAAATAGTGGTATAAGACCCATGACTCGAGTCAAGACATTGTCTAGAATGTGTAGAATCACTGGGACCCCCAAGGAACCACCGAAGGTGAGTAGGTAGGGACCCCACAGAGGACGGGTGCAGTGTTAAAACACGACCGCGTGCTACGTACAATTCAATGGGAGAGTCGCAGTTGCAATTTTAAAGTTAAAGGACACAGGGAAGCCGGGGGCATAGGTGTGAAGTGTTCTCAATGGGTGTCTTCAAAGAAATGCCACTGCTGGAAAGAAAAAAAGCGTCCGGTGGAATACGCTGGTGGATTCTTGATGGAAGGAACCTGAAAGCAGAGGGGACAGAGTCTGGTCACTCAGGTGTGACCAGGGGCTCGGTAGACGAATGCCCACCGATGTTGGGTGGTTCAGGTGCAAAGAAGGAGACCTTGACTCTACAGCTGTAGGGACCAGGAGACGTCGCGGACAACCAGGAGCCAGATACGAGCTGTCCCACGAAGGAGGTCGAGTGCTGAGGGGTCGGTGTCCGGCAGGAGCACCAACAAGCCTTAACAACGGCAACCCGTGAAAAAGGTCAAGAAAGGTTACGGTCTGGCCCAGCAAGGACCAGAGGACTCACCACAGCAAGAGGAGTCAGGGAAGGCCTGGAGCAACCAGGGGAGCCCAAGAAAATCAGGATTGTCCCTCAAGTGGACCCACAGGCCGAAGACACAGGAGTCACAAGGGGACCTCTAGCACTTTCACCAAACAACAACTTGCAGGGCACAGAGTGTGAGGAGGCCAAAGTCTTTGGTACGAAATGTGCGCAGAGGTTGGGGCTATCGACAGCACAATACACGAAGTTGGAGAACGTCAACAAGCATATGCAATTGCAAAAGTATGCTGTGCACAGGAGTTCGTGTTATTCGGCACCCATGAGGGATACTGGCCTCAAACTTAGTGAGAGAGCAGCTCGACCACAAGGAACATAGCAACCCACCTCCTGTGTTGCTGGAGCCTTCGGAGTCTGCAGGATCTCAGGATCAGCAGTCCAGTCAGTTGCATTACGGTGCCTGCGATGCAGGGGAGTGACTCCTTCACCCCAAGGGAGATACTTCAGCTGTCCTTTATGCTCCATTGGTCCTGCATGGAGCCTGTGTGGTGCACGGGCCCAGACAATTATTTGGAGGGAGAGGGAGACGAAGTTGGGCCCAGTCGAAGTCTAATGAAGTGCAGAGTTTCCAGGCGGTCGAAGGAAAGTGGTTTCTTGTTCAGGATCTTGTCCATGTCAAATCTAGGGTCCTACAGCCAGGTAAGCCCTTTTTTACCCACGGGAGAATGTTGGACAGATTCAGGGGACCCCCTAGTGAAGGGTCAGGACAGGGGGTGGTTACACCCATGTCGTTTGTCCAGTTTCGCGCCAGAGCAGGAACCAACAGCTCCCAGAACTGGTTTGAACTGGACTATGCACAGAGACACCAAATGTGCCCCTTGTGCACACTTTCAGGCACTTTGGAAGTGCACCCACCCAGTCCTAATACACTAAATCCTGTCTAGGAGGTGGTCACACCTCCCTGTGACAGGATGCCCATTATGCCTTTTGTGCTGCCTTCCTCTGTTCGAGCTTGGCTCAGCAGCAGGAGGGCACAAATGTGTCTCTGGTCCACAGCATCCATTTTGTGCTGTCTGGGTCGAGAAAGGCTGGTACCGGGAAGACCAGGGACCCACAAAGCTTGCTTCTGAGGGGTGGAATCATACCTCCCACACCGGTTACCGGTGTGGAGGTATGATTCCAAGGTGTTTGATACCAAACACAGCTTGTTTTGTTTCAGCTGTGTTCGAGATAGCATTTACCGCGAGGTTATAATGCACCTCTACCTATATGTCTGACTGTGTCACAGACAACCCGGGAGAATGGTCTCCGAAGGCTGCAGAGAGGCTGTGCTCATGCAGGGGCACCCTCTCACGTAAAACCCAGCACCCTGCCTTCAGGATTGTCAAGGCCTACTATAGGGGTGACTAATAGGTTTTAAGTTTAGTGACCTATAGATATAGCAAACCTATATCTATAGTAAGTGGTGCATGCACCAGCATACACAAGCTGCAATGGCAGACCTGTAGTTCTATTTTGCATGGTCTCTCATGGGTGGCATAATACGTGCTTCAGCCCATGGGAGGCCTCTGGGGTACCTATGCCCTGGGTGAATGTGTACCATATACTAGGGACTTATAAGGGTACCCCAGAATCTAATCTGGAGTGTACCTAATTACATGTCAATACATATTACGGGAGAAAGCATATAGACTGGGGTCCTGATTAGCAGGATCTCAGTCAGACTAGTCAAAAACAGTGTAAAATCAAGCAAAAAGTGGGGGTAACCATGAGAAGCAGATCCTACTTTCCTACGGTATATATTCAGAATATAATTTTAGGTGTATAACATTACTACACATGTGAAATATAAGACTGTGAAAGTTTCACGGATGCATCGTTAATTAGGAATGGTTAACACCTACTTTTCTTTTTGTCATTTAGGTGCACACTTAACTCACACAAAAGATACATTTTAGAAATCCTTACCATCATAATCAGGTTAAATCATAATATTTGCACTTACTTTGTCAATTAGTAAATATCATTCTACATTGTTTACACAAATAATATCATCTAGACTACATCTTTTCTGCATGCTTTTACGATGCAGTAACAAAAATTCTCTTGTCCTGTCATTTTTTCTTGAGCATGTAGTTGGGGCACGTTTATTTTTCTCTCAGAAGTGTCGTAATTGTTTTCTCATGTCATTAAAAGTTGAAATGTGATTCCCTCTCCAACAATCCCTCCTTTGATGGTGAATCAAGCCATCACACTCTTATTTTTATGCCATCTGATGTCACTTTATAGTTCTGTTGTTCTCATTAGTTTTAGTGTAGATTGCCCTGGAGCTTTAATCTAATCATAGTATCTGCATTGTCTAGCTTATAATTCTATCTCAGCTCTTTTTCTCTTCACCCCTCTTTTCTCGTTTTTATGCATGTAAAGATTTTGATAGAAATAATTAGCCTTAGTATTCAAACAGCAATTGTTAGTACAGGTCTTAATCTCTGTCCCACTAGTCCCTTTCCCAGGTTAGTAAAATATTTTTCCATTGCAGAAAATCCTTTGACAATTGATTCCCTAGCACCATCAGCTTTTAATCTGCTCAGATATTTTACCAGATGTGTAATGCTAGTAATGGACCCTTTCAAATCATTACTCTTATCAGGGATATAGGTGCAATATTGTTGTACCTTCAGCATTTGACAGACTCTGCCTTCCTTTGCGAGGAGGATGTCTAAAGCAAGATGGTTTTGGAGCACCATAGATCTCATAGCAATCCTTTCAGTATCTTTGGCTAGGAACCCATCGGCAGTATCCGTTGACAATTTGTCAACTACAGTAGAGAGTTTCCGAGTTTTATGAGAATTTACTATCACCCCAACTGATGGAATCATTGCACCAAATATATCTCCTATTATTTCAGCAGCACTTGCACCCCTTTTGAGCCCGGTATATTCCACTTCATTGGTTTCATCAGATTGATCCACATGATACATTTTTGGAAGAACCATTCCCATGTAGCAAGATCCATACTATTTTTTAGGCAGTCTGTAGGAAGCGTTTTCCCACAAATGTAGTAAATCCCTAGAAATACAGGAGCTACACCTCCCAAACTTATGGGCACATGCATCAAGCTAAATACCGGTCGCAAACGGGCATATTCTCAGAATCTGCCCCTTTGCGACCGGTATTTTTGCATTTGGGATGCATCATCCCAAATGCAAAACTCGCAATATAAGGAATCGCTAAATAGCGATTCCTTAATTTGCGATAGCATTTAAGGAATCTCAAATTGAGATTCCTTAAATGCTATGCATGATTGTGAAAATAATAGCGATTTCGCTAATTGCGGGAGCAAATTACCATGAAGTAGGACTTCATGGTAATTTGCTAAAACTTTGAAAAAAGCACTTTTATGCTTTTTTCAAAGTTTCATGTTGCGCACACACATGTGTGTGTGCAACATGTGTGCACACATCATTTCAGGGGTGCAAAAGGGTGTCATGTTGACACCCTTGCACCCTTGAAATTGCGGGAGCTATTTGCGAGTACCTACTGGTACTCGCAAATAGCGCTTGCAATTTCCTATTCATTCCTATGGGCCTGTAGGCCCATAGGAATGAATGGGAAACTAATCCTTATTTGCGACTCGCTATTTGTGAGTCGCAAATAAGGAATGTGTAGGAATCGCAATTAATATTGCGATTCCTACATGTATAGGATTTTGCGAGTTCTTTAATAGCGAATCCTTAATATTCGTTATTAAGGACTCGCAAAATCCTATATTGATGCATGTGCCAGTTAATCCCCAACCACCTACAATTTGAAAAGTGTTATCGCATTCGCTGGAACCAACAAAGTTATTACTCTAATCCTTAATATACATAGCTTTCCTCAATGTTGCCAGAACAAAGTAATCACAGCTTGTTTTCCAGGCAGTTTAAATTCAGGTTCTCTAAGAGTCCATGGTGGGGTTTTTGTGTGATTTGCAATTTTATCCCTAATGCCTCTACGTTTCTCTGTGATTGGTTCTATAAATTCCTTTTCTACTCTATTTAAGAGGCATATTAGATTATGTTTTTTTTTTTTTGTCACTTATTTTTATTGCCATTATTATGTTGGTGTGCATATGCAATTTCTAAGCTTTGAGTGGGTTTGACAATTCCCCCATCATTTCAGCAGTTTGTGTATAAGGCACATGAATTGAGTGTTTTCTAATAGGCACTTTAGAAAAGACTATGTCATAATTAGAATAATAATATTGAAATTGTCCTTTGCAATAAAAAAGACTAGTTAGTACACTAGAAAAGATTCCATAAGTAGCAGGCAAATTATGGTATGTAACCCCCTCTAAAAACAAAGTTGGTAACTGTAAGCGCTCACAACAATTTTGTGCATCTATGGTTTCAATCAATCATGGGCTTGTAGAGCACAAACTACTCACCCGGAGATGGGTCTCAAGGCGATGAGGGAATGGGGAAAAAGGGGAGGGGCATCCGCAGAAGTCTGGAGGGTCACTGAGTTCCATTGAAGAGCCAGGTCTTAAGGTCCTTTAGAAACTTAGGGAGCAATGTGGTCTGTCAGAGGTGGAGAGGGAGGGAGTTCCATGCCTTGGCCTTGGTTTCAACGTACTCATAAAGTAATTTAGTAAAGACATTCAATGAGAAATTGCTAGTAAACTGATCTCCATGTAAAGTCTTGTCAGATAACTTGCTTAGTCCTTTGATTTAGGAACATAAGTAGGTTTCGTTTTTTCTAGATACATATGATGAGGTAAATTTAGAATTATTAGAAATATGGCAAGAATTAAAAAAATGTAACAAATATACATGCACTTACATGCACATACATGTTTGTGTTTCAATGATACTGGATTTGGATCCATGACTTCTCTAGAATCAGACCTTGTTAATGTTAAAATTTGATGTTAACAGTGTTGCAGCACAGATGGAGATTAGGAACTTGTTTAGATTGATTTTAGCTTCTCCTTATCACACTTAGCATTTACTCACAGCTTTGTTGATTCAGTCCATAAATCGTATACATTCTTGCACCTCCATCTCCTTGTATTGACTTAATTTGTGTTTGCAAAGTTCAATATGAGCCCAACAGTTTCTCAAGGTGGTTCATAGGAGCTTGAATTGTTAAACAAAAAGGCGTAATATGCTTTTTCCCAATCATTTAATGGCAGGTCAGGCCACTCTGGTGCAGCGTATTTGCGACTTGGACTTTCTCTTGTTTGGACCTTCTAGCTGACGAGCCCTCATCATCACTATCACTTTGTTTCAACTAACTAGAAGCTTCTGTAACTGTTGTGATACTCTGCCTTCAGTTAGAATGTGTTTCTATCGTGTCTTTTCTTTTAGGCCAACGGTCTCTATTTCCTACTAGCACTTCAGATGCACTGTTCCCTTTGTTTATTTCAACATCTTGCCTCGTCAGCTCTTCCTCTCGTGACCCTTCTGTACCCAATAAAGCTCACTCTCTCAGACCCTCCTCAGGACCAGTGCTAAGAGTCCCAGTAGCTGGAGCCTCCTCTACAGTTTGGCTAACCTGAGACAGCTGTCTCACTGTAACCACTGGCACATCTGAAACAGGCACTGTATCTTCAAGGGGTCAAGGGACTCGGCGTGTGTGGGCAGCTTATACCCAATTTGGAAGACCACCACACTTGAGAGCAATTGTGGTTACCAGAATCACTTGGAATGGTAATGAGACAAAATATCGAGGCAAAAAATTCACACTACATTAATATCGAGGTGGAAATATTGTAGAATGGAAATATAGAGTTCAAAAATATCGTTCACAAGAATATCGATTTGAAGGTAAGTAATCTCAATTTAAAAAAATATAGAAGTCATTAATATCGTTTTCAAAAATATAGTTGTTTAAAATATTGATTTTTTAATTAGTGTTATGTATTTCAGTATATATTTTAAATGTATGTCGTCATTTTTTTAATATAAGTGTTTCTTTTTTTAATATATGTGTTAAATTTCTAGTAGTTATCACATTTATTTAATTTTATTTTCCGTCTTTTAGTTCAGTGGTGGGTTGTGGGTTTATAGGGGAATAGGGTGGGAAGTAATTTAATTATAATATTTTATGATTATTTTTTATTTAATAATATTTATTTAATTGATATTTAATGGCATTAATTGTGCTTTTAATTTTTTTGTTTAATTTTATGTGTTGGTTGTGGAGTTTATAGGGGTAAAAGGTAGGAAGTCATTTATTTTTAATTGATGAATAATTAGTTGTTAATATTAATTAATTAATAATTATGGTAATTTTGTTTTTAAAAAATCTGTAATGTCTTTGACCTTTGTATGTCCACCCTACACTTCTGTGCCGATTTGGACAGCTTCTCACGTGTGTTTTGAACACGTCTGGTAATGTCCTTGCATACGAACAGTAGTTTGTTGTCCTCATAAGTATATATCGTAGTGGGACTTATAGTTCCCATTGTCATTTTTCTAGACCTACCTTGAGTTTTGCTACATCAAGAGTCTTGTCCGTAACATTTTTTAAAACAGAAATTTCTTGGGCTCCAACACCCCTTTCGTATAGGGAGCTATGTCTCTGATCCAATTGTAAAGTTCCTGAGGTATAGGGCCTATCTGTCCTTCTGGTGTATTCCAAAGCAAATCTTTGCTATGGCCTTCTGCACCTGTACAGGAAGTGGAGGGTAAAAGGTACATTTCAGAATGTGGCGATCCTACCTGAAGAGTTATTCCTGCTATGTTTTGGGTTCCCTGTTGTGGTGTGGTTTTCATGCCATTTCCAGGTACATATAAAGTTGAGGCTTGTCCTGATCTCCCACTTGAAGTGGTTTGTTGAACCAATTTTGCACTACAACCAGTCCTCTTTGCACCAGGAACGTATATGAAGTCAGCTGATGGCAACATACTGGTAGATTTGAGGGTGGGTGTCTCCAGATGTCTCCTTTCTCATCTGGGGGTGCCATTTCTCCATCTTCAGTCAGACATTCCTCCTGACAAGCATCTCCAACATGCCTGTAGAGTGCTCTTGCATCGTCACAGAGGTCCTTTCAGATCTCACCAGGTCTTTAAGTCTTGAAGAAGGTTCTTCACAAATGAGTGAAGAACCAGTCAGGTAGAAGCTGATATTTACATATCTGAAAGAGACTTTAGTTATAGATTCCTTACCTTAGAATTACCCCCAGGCTTCAGACTGGATCCAGAGATTTTTTTTGTAGCAGTACTCCTGCGAGTCGTTAGGTGGAGTCCGTCACCTCCATGTCCGTCATAGGCGTTGTGGTCGCCGGGATGAGGTTGCGGTGTCTACTTAGACACCGCCTCTGCACGCTGACGTCAGTTCTTTCTTTTTCCGCGCCTGCCAGCGCAGGTCCGGCGAGAGCATGCCCCTTAGTCATTTTTTAACTAAACTTTTTCGACATTTGTTGACGTCTTTTTCGAGTCTTCAACTCCTGGTGATTGAGGGATGTCCCATCGTTGGACCGGTTTCAAGCCCTGTGACTCTTGTCACAAGCTGATGGCGGTCACCGATCCGCACCTGTTGTATCGTTGGTGCCTTGAGTGCGGCCACGATCTGAAGTCGTGCTCCCATTGCCTGGCCACAAACCCAAAGTCTTTGTGGGAGCGGTCCTGAAAGCTTTTGGAGGCCCTGCAGTCTGCTCCACGTTGTTCGAGGTCCCGGTTGAGGGGAAGGTTGCAGTAATGGTCTCGGTGTTATCATCAATCCTCCTCGAAGTCTTCGCACTCCTCCAATAAGTCGAAGCACAAGAAGAAGGCAAAGAAGCATTGTTGCTCTTCGCCTTTTCCCCGTCTGTCAGCCGACATGACGCAGGACCCCAAGCTTTGCCACTCTCCGGCTACATCTTCGGAACCCACTGGGACGGCTCCGCGCTTCCCTTCCTTTCCCGGAGCCGGAGAGTCCACTGCCCAACTTTGTATTTTACGAAGCACTCCATAGCATTTTTGGGCAGCCCAACTCCGAAGGCGTGCCTTTGGGCCCCACAGACTCGGCTGGGGGCCCTGGTACTTCGATGCCAGTGGCTCCGACCCTGGTGCCGGAGGGCCCCTGAGGAACCAGGCCTAGATCTGGATCCGTGCCGGTCAACCTCATGGTACCTTCCCCGGTGCCGATTCCAGTGACGATGCCCCAATGCCAGTTGTGCCCCCAACCGGCGTTGAACCCGGCCTCACCCCCGCCTTGGACCTGGTGCCGGACTGACGTCTATACCGACGCCAGAGGGTACTTTTGTACCACTTTTCATCCCTGGCGTTCCCTATCGCCCTGAGTGGCAGCCAGAGGAGGGTGAGGGGGACTGGGAGGGATCTATTGACCCTTTAGCTGACCAGCTTGAAGAGCCGGACTGGCGAGAGGAGTTGGGTGATGCCAGGGTTTTGGAACCTCTCCAGACCTTGGCATACTCTCCCCCTATCTTGGCTACAGAGGAGGGGCTTCCTATGCAGTGGTGTTGCGTAGGGCGGCTGAGGCCTTGGGCCGCGAGCTTCCTACGGTGCCAGTCAGGACAAACCTCCTGACAGAGGTGCCTCAGCCGGCAGAGGCCTCTTTGAAGCCCCTGCTACCTTTTAATGGAGCCCTCACCGACATCCTTCTGGGCACTTGGTCCAAGCCCACCACAGAGGCTCCTGTGGAAAGGATGATTGCCCGACGCCACCGCCCAGCCCTAGGCGACCCACTTTTCCTCTATCAACACCCCACCTAGAGAGCTTGGTGTTCCAAGCCTCGTCCTTAAAGGCGAATTCCCTACTGATCCCCCTGATAGGGAATCCAAGAAGCTGGACCACCTTGGGAAGAAGATGTTTTCTTCCACCAGCTTCGGGCTGCGGTCGGTGAACACTGCATGCCTCTTTGGCCACTATACCCATACAGTATGGGATACGGTTGTGCGAGTGCTGCCACTGTGCCCGGAGAAGGCCTGGGCCATGCTCACCCGCGCAGTTGCTGAGGGTCAAGACACAGCTAAGTTCAGCATCAGGTCTGGGCTGTATACCGCCGACTCTCTGGGCAGAACGGTTTCCAAGTCAGTAGCCGTGAGGCGCTATGCCTGGTTGAGGACGTCTGGTTTTTCAAGAGATGTCTAATTTACCCTTTTGGACATGCCCTTTGATGGCCTTCACCTGTTTGGTGACAAGGCGGACTCCGCGCTCGAGCGCTTCAAGGATTCTAGGGCTACCGCCAGATCCTTGAGCCTCACAGCAACCTCTCACTCCATCCACGCTGTGTGCCTTTCGCCCCTTTTGTGGCTACAGAATGGATGCCCCACCACGTTCCACCCAATTGAGCCACAGGGCCGCTAAAGCTACCCAGCCTATGCGCAGCTGCGGATTTGGGACCCAGGGATGCGAATCTGCAGGCCTGCAGACCAGAGGGCAGGCCAGTCCACCCATACCCCCCACTGCAGCCTCCAAACCTTCCTAGTCTGACCTTTCAGGGCTACCAGAGGCCAGTGGGTGGCAGGATTCGCCATCACCTCCCCACTGGAAAAAAATCAGTCGGACAGGTGGGTTTTGCAGATAGTCCGAAGGGGCTACTCCCTCCCCTTCAACTCTAAACCTCCCTCCATGCCACCAGCACTCCATCACATGTTGGAGGATCACTTGGCCCTACTCCGCTAGGAAGTTACGGATCTCTTGTCCAAGAGAGCTATTGAACGGGTCCCTGTGCCAGAAGTAGGTCGTGGTTGCTATTCCCAGTACTTTCAGGTACCCAAAAAGGAAAAAGGCCTGTGTCCTATCTTAGACCTCAGGGCTCTCAACCGTGTCCTCCAGTAGGAGAAGTTCAAAATGCTCACTTGGCTCAAGTCATCTCTGCCCATCGATCAAGGAGACTAAATGGTAGCGTTTGGTTTACAGGACGCCTATTTCCAAGTCCCCGTCCTGCCAGCCTACAGGCATTACCTACGGTTCATGGTAGGCCACGAGCATTTTCAGTTTACCGTGCTCCCCTTTGGCCTACTAGCGCCCCTCGGGTGTTCACGAAAGTGATGGCGGTGGTTACAGCTCATCTGTGCAGATCAGGGGTTCCAGTCTTCCCCTATCTCAACGACTGGCTGTTGAAGGCGGGCTCACCTCAGGTTGACGTCTCCCACCTCCAGACTACGGCGGACCTCCTGCACTATCAATGTGCCAAAGTCACACCTGATTCCCTCGCCGAAGCTCCTTTTCACGGGAGCAGTTCTGGATACAGTGCAGTTTCGGGCTTATCCTCCCGAGCAGCGAGTCCGGGCTATTTGGGCTATGATACTGTTGTTTGAGCCCCTATCCTGGATTTCGGTGAGAATGACCCCCAGGCTGTTGGGCCTCATGGTCTCCTGTATCCTGCTGGTGGATCATGCCAGGTGGCAAATGCGGTCTCTGCTGTGGGACCTGAAGTTCCAGTGGGCGCAGCGTCAGGGGAAACTTTCCGATGTTGTCTGGATTTCGGAGGGTACTGCACGTCAATTGCAGTGGTGGCTCACGAACCAGGATTGGGTCGGCGGCAGATCCCTCTCCCTTCCCCAACCAAAACTCACAGTGGTGACGGAAGCATTACTCCTGGGATGGGGCTGCCACCTGGGAGAGGTGGAGAACAGGGCTTTCTGGTCTTCGTCAGAGTCCGGTCTCCACATCAACCTTTTGGAACTCCAGGCGATCGGTCTGGCACTGAAGGCATTCCTTCCTTTTGTCAAAGGGGAAGTAGTGCAGGTGTTCACAGACAACACCACTGTCATGTGGTACTGTAACAAACAGGGTGGGGTAGGGGCCATGGACCCTATGTCAAGAGGCTCTTTGCCTTTGGACATGGCTAGAACGTCAGGGCATATCCCTGGTGGTTCAACACCTGGCAGGTTCCCAGAATGCCAGGGCAGACGAACTCAGCTGCCGGTGCATTATGGATCATGAATAGCGTCTTCACTCAGAGGTGGTGCAAGGTTTCTTTCAGCAGTGGGGAGAGCCTTGGTTAGATCTGTTCACCACTAAAGAGAACGCGCAATGTCAGTAGTTCTGTGCGTTGGAGTTTCCAAGATGGCGCTTGCTCGGTGACACTTTTCGTCACGAGTGGAGTTGAGGCCTCCAGTTCGTCTTTCCGCCTCTACCACTTCTACATAGAGTGCTGAAGAAGATCAAGCACGACCAAACCCAAGTCATACTTGTGGGTCCAGACAGGGCACTGAGAGTCTTGTACCCCAAACTCTTGAGTATGGCCATCGATCCTCCGATCAGACTGCCTCTTTGGGAAGATATTCTGTTGCAGCAACGGGGGACGGTCCTCCACCCGAACCTGTCCAGCCTCCACCCTCCACCTCCTTGCATGGAGATTGAGCGGCGACAATTGACAGCATTTGACCTTCCTCCTGAAGTCTGTAATGTCATCTTGGCAGCCAGGCATCCCTCCACTAAAATTGTATACGCCTGTAGACGAAGCAAATTTGTGGCATGGTGCACACCCAAGGCTGTGGATCCTCTTTCTGCCCCTCTTTCAGAGGATCTCTTCTTCATTCTATCTTTGGCCCAACAAGGGCTGTGCTCTGTGCACCCTTAAAGGCTATCTTTCGGCCATTTTGGCCTTTCTTCGCCTTCCTGATCAGCCTTCTGTTTTCAAGTCCCCTATTGTTAGCACATTTCTGAGAGGCATTACCCATCTCTTTCCTCTTTCTCCTTTCGTAATTCCCCAATGGGACTTGAACCTTGTCCTCAGTTATCTTATGTGGGCTCCCGTTGAGCCACTACATAATTGTCTTATTCTTCTTCTTACATGAAAGACTGCTTTCCTGCTCGCCATCACCTCTGCTCGCAGGGTGAGTTAGCTTCAGGCTCTGTCTTCCAAGCCTCCCTTTCTTGCTGTCCATCCGGACAAAGTGGTCCTTCGTAGAAGGCCCTCTTTCCTGCACAAAGTGGTTACCTCTTTCCACATAGGTCACGTGGAGGAGTGTGGCTCAATGGTTAGAGCGGCAGACCCTGAAGCAGAGTTCTGGCCAGGGACCAGGGTTCGATTCCCGCCTCGGCGGGGCTCGGGCTCAATTTCCTCGGACCTGTCTATTCTCGCCTCGGTGCCTATTCTAATCACGGGCCCCACGCTGCAACTCTGGGCAATAGCTTGCTTAGCCTCCACACCGGCCCCAACAGCGCTAAGGATGCCTGGCTTCACCCTGGGGGTGCCCAGGAGTGGACACTTCACAGGGAAAGCCAGGAGGGGTTCCACAGCGGTATGAGTATCAGCGCCAGGAAACCGCAAAAGGCGACACCGCAAGGTGGCCGTCTGGTGACAGTGCGCTCTATAAGTACCTTGACATTTACATTTACATTTACACCATCACATTGCCTACCTCCTTCCCGCCCATGCACCCTTCCAAAGAAGAGGAGAGACTCCACAGTCTGGACTCAAAACGTGCGTTGTCCTTCTACCTTGACTTCACTAAAAACTTCTGGGTGGAAGATCAACTCTTCGTGGGTTATTTGGGTGCCAAGAAAGGTCAGGCAGTCCACAAAAGTACCATCCCTCGATGAGTTGCCTTATGCATCAAGATCTGCTATTCTTTGACAAAAAAGGAACCTCCAGTAGGACTGTGCGCCCACTCTTTGGGATGTGGAGTTCCGCTGATTGACATCTGCCAGGCAGCCACGTGTAAACGTTCACAAAACATTACTGCTTGGACAGCCAAGTCTGGAGAGAAGGCTTTTTCAGCCGTTCTGTTCTCCAGGTCTTCCTGGTGTGAACTTAGTTTGCAGACCCACCACCAGGGTTGGCATTGCTGGGGTATCTATTTTAAGGTAAGGGATCTATAACTACAGTCTCTTTCAGATGAACAAGTTTCTTCCTTTCGGGTAACGATGTACCTGTAAGAGACATATGTAGTTATAGATTCCTTACCGCCCCACCCATCCTCCCCATTCTGCAAAATGACTTCTCAGGATAGGGACTTCCTTACAAGGCCCTAGTTATGTGCACCAGTGGTCAGTGTCTTGCATGCTTCTGGCATGGAAAGTCGTGTCAGAACTGATGTCAGCGTGCAGGGGTGGCGTCTAAGTAGATACCGCAATGTCATCCCGGCAACTACGATGCTGATGACGGACGCGGAGTCGACTGATGCCACCTACCAACGCACAGGGGTACTGCTAGGAAAAAAATTCTCCGGATCCAGTCTGACGCCCGGGGGTAATTCTAAGGTAAGGAATCTATAACTACGTACGTCTTTTACAGATACATCGTTACCGAAGGTAAGTAACTTGTTCGTTAGGCCCTTAGGTACTGTTCCAAATACCTAGCTCTAGTCAAGACTTCACCCCCCCACACACACTGTCACTAACTACCAGCTTCCACTCTGCACAGATGCCAAGCCCTACATCATATTACATCATTATTCGCTCTCCACATTCCAGACGTCGGCTCACGGAGTGGGGACACACAGGATGCTACACGCCGCACATAAGAAACTGTGTGCTCTCTAAGTACAAATATTTTATTAGTATATAATTAGGATACAGATCTGAATATCTAATTTCAAAGCTGGTAAAACAATAGCCCTATTGCCTTTGTCTATATGAGAACAACCCATATGTAAGATCAATGGCCTCTTCAGTCTCCTGTGGTCAGGGCCTGTCTGAATTAATGGCAACTGCTAGACGTCAAATATAAATTATTTGGAACAGAGCTATGAGCCAGACATTTAAGCTCTCCCTTCAGTGTTTAATCATGGGGAGGAGTCGTTTATAATAACGTAATTTATCCAGCAGGGAATGTTTTGGTGTGATCTGGACGTATTGTTTGTACGCCTAGCAGCGGGACGCCACTCGCATATAGGAAAAAGCTGTGAATTTTCTTGAAATTAATGAGGTTTGTATGTGTGTTGTTACATTTATGATTTTCTGAAGAAATCATCATGCAACATTTTTATTTGAAGTTGTTTTAATCCTTTCCAAGTCTTTTTGCACTGTTGGTGTGTGGCCAAGGGTACTGTTCTGAAGATCATTTTTCTAGCCCATCCAGCATTACTCCAAAGGAACGTGTATTTCTGTTTTCTTATGTTCCTAGAGCAGGAGAAGAAAAACATCCTTGTGATTCAAGCAAGGGCACATCTGTCAGCGGTGTCATTTGTGCCTTTCCCCTAACATCTCATTGGTGGTTTATGTCTGTTTATGAAAGAGGACTTTTCTAATTAGGGCGAAGACTAATCTCCTCCTGTGTACCTAATGCCAGGGAGCTATTTTAATTTTGGAGAACATCCAATTAATGTTCATACACAGTGCCTTGGGTTTACCTTTAAAGCACGTTGCATAAGAACGTATGCTCAGCTGGTAACTTACTCAGTTTTTAGTGTTCCCTACTCGCTTCATTCGAAAATTGCTGCCTAAACTTTGCATTCGGACCTCTTACTAACATGCAGAACTTGCACTGTATGTAGATACCCACAGGAAATGTTTGGTATGTTCAAGGATAAGTGGCACGCGCCTAATTTCTTTAAAGCCACTCTTGGTTAAATTACACATGTATAATTTACTAACCTGTGGTGTAAGTGCATATTCCTGATTAGTTTTCCTTTTCTATAGCAAAGTAATTTTCCCTTGCATGCCACCTCTTAGTACACACATATTGTCTTTTTTAAATTAATTGGTGCACCTCCCCCACCTCTGCCTATTCTGTGTAGCGGTGCCTTGTTGTTCCCTTTAGGGTATCAAGTGCTTTTGAAATTCGCTTATGTGAATTTTCTAGATGCCTATAACTTTGAGCATTCAGCAAACTGTATTTTGCATACCCTTGCCACTCGGAAGATACTCTCGTATGCCCATGATTGCACTTCATCTGTATATCATGATTTTTTCCGCCTCTAGTCTCACGTCCTCATAGAAAAAGCATTGACCAAGACAATTCCCTCAAAGTTAAGGAAACTGCTTCTTCGCTGAGTGTGTGCATGTTTGTTATGGTTGAGCAGCTGGTTCTGTGGGTGAATGTAAGTGATTCAATGGTTGGATGAATGAATAGAAAGTGAGTGCATGGATGGATGAAAGAGTCCTGAGGCCAGAGGCATGCTATATATTCAGGATATCCAAGAGATTGATAAATGTCTTCTTTTGAATGCCCCTCCATCCACCCTGACAAAAGAAATATCTATAAAATTGGCAGCTGTGATCATACTTAACAAGTATAATATTCAGCTACGTTCAGTTATCCATTTTAATGCTATGGAATATATGATCGTTAACATGCTATTGGCAGTCTGCTCTCCCAATAAGTTTAAAAGTATCTATAGTATAATATTATATCAGAAATAGGGAGGTGAGACTTTGAGGGGTATTTGAAACCGCTCCCATCCCCACATTGACACCTACATCCAACCAGGATATGAATAGCAGAAGACACTGATGATTGCCCATTACAGAATGGCCCACTGCCTCTCAGGTATCTCACAGCACTGTTTTAAGCATGACGTTTGTCTCTGTTCCATACGGGCATGCTAAATGACTATTTTGGTCTGAGTCTGACACCTTGCACCCCTGAGATCTACTAAGGCTCCCTCCGGGGGGGGGGGGGGGGCTGTCCACAGCTTCAAGATCTCTGCAATACAATGAATCTATATTGGAGTCATTTACATATACAGTGGTTATCCTGACATCCCTGCATGGTTCAAGCCCTTCTTGACGTATGGTGGCTAAGCCTGCAACATTAACAAGATCACATTATATGTTTATGTAGTGTTATGGCTTGCTTCTTGAGTGCATTGTTTCCTACCTATGGGGTTCCTTTGTGCTAGGAGGGGGCGGGGGGGGGGGGTTACATAATAATAATAGAACTGGCTCAGGGGAATATTTTTGGGTAAGAATCTTTTTTGTGACGTGATATAAATCGGGAGTAATTTTCACAATTGGGATACCAACAGAGGAAACGCGTGCTCCCCAGTGTGGCATTTTTTCAACTTAGGGATGTCTTGAACTTGATTCTGAGGGGTGACCATTGGCAGTTTGTTGTAGGATCCGATGAACTGAAACTGCTGGATGGTAGCACAGGCCCACATGTTGGCTGTGTGCTACACGCCCGCACATTGACTTAACCTTTCTATAGATCTTCAATCGCTAGCAAATGCAGGACCCAAGGGGTGGAGATGCAATTCATGACCCAGGCTCTTCAGACCTCGTAGATTGCACACTGAATGCGCTGCAGGTGTGTAGGGGATTTTTGGGGCACAGCCAGAGGAATGCAATTGGTCATGTGTAGGGGACTCAGATCTATCAATGTCCTGCTCAGTGCTTGTGGTCGGTCAGGTTAGTGCTGCTTGAAGAGAATACACTTTTAAACCTTTTAAAGCTGTTAACACTAGCTTCATTGGGCAAGATTAGTAAACACAGAGGGTGCTCCCCAAATTCATGATGCCTTTTAATGGACAAAATTGAAGATTAACAAAACTGAAGAAGTATGGCCTAGCCAAAATCAATGTCTGATAGAGTGAATTCGGATCTGGTGAGTTTCACACCATCACTGCTCTGGGAAAGGCTTTCTCGACGTCAGTAGCGCGAATCTCATCGTTTGTCAGTAAGTTACAGTCTCCACATCATATATGAGATATCCGAATGATGCAAAATACTTACATTTGTATGATGAGCTCTTCCTTTCATTCGAACAAGAAGCTCCCATATTTCATCAAAATGTCATTTCTAATTTCCGATCAAAAGAATATTAAATGCCTTTGGTACTTTCTGTTACAAACGTACCTAGACTACAGTAAGTTCCCTTGGCAAGTAGCTCTTTATAGGAGAGTCATTTAGAATACTGCCCGCCCCGGTACTGCAGTAGGAAGCAAAGTGATTAATCACCTTATTTCATGGTCCCAAAGTAATGTCATTATTAGGGCTGCAAATCAAGCCCATCTCGACAAATACATCGCAGGGACTTGCAAGATTCAAGCGGTGCAGTTTCCTTGGTTCAAGTCAAAGGACTATTTCTTCCTGTTCTCAAGCTCAAGCGCTTTTATAGAATGCACAACATATACCTTCATCTTCTGATATATTTCAAGGTCTTAAATGCACTCACTTATCTGAATATCACATTCCCTGCCATCAGCACTTCTACCACCCTTGCAACCCATGACATGCACACCATTCCACCAACATGTTTATTTGACTATCCTCTCCCAGTTGCCTCTGACAAAGACATATTTGTGGCAAGTAACCCCGATAGGTGTATGGCCCATGCAATTCGTACGCTGTCTCACTTACTGCTTGTCTCTGATGCTATAAACAGCACTATAGCTTGCACATAGCCCCATGCCATATGTGACTCCTGCATTCTAGAATTCAAAAGCTGTTTAATTCAAAGTTAAACACTGGAATGTTCAGAGCTCCATTGAAAACCATGAAGTGGCCCAGGGCCAATAATGGCTGGTGTTGATCTTCGTCTCCAGCACTCTAGTGCTTTTCTTTCAGCTTCTCCATGTTTATTTTAGAACATTCTACCATCAGCGGGTGGAATGTTTTACTAGCATTATAGGAAAGAAGTGGTCCTTTAACTACCTTTATAGCCCTCAACTGTAACTTTTAATTATTGCCATATCCATTCTTCCTTTCAGACTCAAGGGGAGATTGAAATGCACGACATTTCAATGGTGGCAGGGAGCCATTTGATAACGTATATGGTCACTTAATAAAAATCCTTGCAAAATTCCCCATTAGCAATAGAGCTGTTGTATATGGTATCGTGTTTGATGCCAGTGTTTTGTTGCCCTAAATGCTGGAGGTTAGAGAGGTGGAAGAAGAGTTGGGAGAGGAAAGAAGGAAAAGGGAACAAGACAGGTTAAGGAGAACGAAGCCATAGGGATTTCTTGAAGAGATGTCAAGTGTACGCAACAATTCACCCACTGAAAACCAATGCACAGAAAAGTAAGATAGTAATATTTAGAGGGAAAAATAAGACGATAATTCGAACCACGTGAAATTCACCTTAACACTAGCTACTACTTTACCAGGCAGGCATACCCTATTGAGGAGTAGAAGACCTTTTGATTCTGATTAGTAGGGAGATAAAGAGGGTAGCAGTGGTATCATGTAAAGGATGCCTCCCTGCAGGATACGATCAGGACCCCCTGAGTCTCCCATATTCCACAGATATTCATTGGCTTCGCAAAGAATGGCTCCATGCCCTTAGCTATGAAGGATGCATGTTGTGGATTCGTGGAGGATACAGAACTCCGAACACTGTTCATTCCCCTTGAAGTAAAAAAAGAATTCATCAGTACTTCATTCTACAGTTGTACTGTTTTTAAGTGCTTTAAACTATGGCTAATGGTACACAATTTATCGTATTTCATTTTGTTAACTCTTTACTAGTTTATTAACTATGGCTAATATTACACAATTTATGTTTAATTTTGTTTACTCTTTACTAGTTTATTTCTTCTGGCTATTCACAAAATCCAAGTATATGGTGACTCAAAAGTGTAAGAGTAAATTACACATGTAAATAAATGAAAAGCATAAGTTACCTTTGTGAACAGCCCTGGCAGTCTGTGCAAATCCCTCAGGCCCTTCAATTTGGCGTAGAGTTGAAAGGGACATTTTTTTTAGTACTTTTTGGAATAGCCAAAAAGTAGTAAACCTATTCAAAAGTGTCAATTGTTCAAAAGTGTAAGCTTCATTTTGAATCAGGCTCTTACTAGCATTCCAGTGCTTGTCTTTCAGCTTCTCCCTGTTTATTTGATAACATCAGGTTCTCCCTGTTTAGTTTAGAACATTAACGCTAGTGTCATGCACAGGATTATCACTTACTGTTGAAAACAAATACTAAAAATGCGCCACACTATCAGTACTAGGATGCCTACGTGTAGCTGTGTGCTCTACAAGTGCTTAAAGAATAGAATCAAGAGCCATGAAGTAGTTTTCCATTGTTATGCCACTGACACCCTGCTAATCTTCTCCTTTTGTTCACTCCTTAATTCTATTATTCTGATAGAGACTTCTAACCACAATGTCCTCACCTTTTGAATATTCTCCCAAGTGAAAAATCATGTGACTCCGTGGTGACACGTAAAACTCCATATGTGCACCACCAAAGCGCGCTGACATTATTCCCTCTTTTCCACACCAACAGATGAAGATCTGGAGCTAGCCCTGTCTCATTAAGACTGCAATTTCCAAAAATTTCCACAAAGATTTTTCCTACAGTGTGCAGGGGAAATGTCACCCTCCTCTCCAAAAATCTACGGGGTTCAAACCTTCTAAGTAATATTGCAAACAAATGTCTGTGACAGACCTGCACGTGGTTTACCTGTAGTGCCTGGGGTCAGAACACGACTCCAAGGCTTGCAGTGACTATGCCTTGATGCACCTGGCCTGGCACAGATTGTCTTTGTGTCCAAATCTTCACATAACCCAAAGAAAGAAGACAAAAACTCCAAGAGAGTCTCCGCTCCTTTCCACCACACTTGATCTACCAAGAAGGAATGAGGACATCAACGTGCCTCCTGATCTTGCTCCTGGAGCTGTTCTCCCTCAGAGCCAATTCCAACACTTGTCCTGAGGCAACCCGAATTTCAGGAGCAGTCGGCAATTCTGCAGCAAACTGAAGAGTTCCATGATGCCATGCTGCAGCTTTTGGCATGTTACCGCCTCCCAATGAGTAGAGAGGCCTCTCTATTGGGTCTCGCCAGCAGTTCTCCCTCCGTGGTAACCGGCCTTCTAATTTCGCACTGGGTTCTGGAAGAACTTTGCTACCGGCTAGCTCTCCTGCACCATATCCTATGCCAGAGTGCAACCCACTGAGGCTGATGCCGGCGCCATCGACAGCGGATGACGACAACCAACCCATAGTGATGTCTAATGCTTAGACGTATGCCCTGACCTCAACCGAGGCCACCCCTCTGATTCCTCTACATGCCCCTCGGAAGGGCTGATGTTCTACACAAAGTGTTTGCCACTGATTTAGATCGGATAATAGGTTATGGAGAATCCAGTTTTAGGAATGTAATAGCCCACACCCACTTAAATGGCATGCTTTATCATAGGGCTAGCTCTTCACTAGGTGGACACTGAAATACCGAGCGGGCACCCTACTACTGGGGCTCTTTGGTGGAGTTCTTTTTTTCCCCATCCCATGCCTGGTATTTGCAAAAGGACTAGGTGACTTGCTTTCACAGTTGGTCAAAAGTGGGTAGTGGTAGATTGTGTTTGAGTGAGGTTAAAATTAGCCACGGACCATCCCTTTGTAATTACATTTTATTCCTGTTGCGTTCACCGCCGATGAGCCAAAGTCACAAATGATACCTTTGCAGATTCTACCTTTCAATCAAGCCGTTCTGAACACAGCACAATTTTACTGTTCCCCCCAGATCCTAGGGTCCACAACATTCGGGATGCTGCATCCTGCTGGTCTAGCATGCCAGGTGGCACATAGATGCTCTTCAGTGGTGTTGGCCTTCACCATTTCTGTAGGGTTATCCCCTAACTTTTTGGCTTCACCTTCTGTTTTCTGAACCTATTTTTTGTTGGCCCTTAGGACTCTGCACACTTAACCACTGATAACCAGTGCTTTTGCTCTCGTTTAAACGTGGTAAAATTGGCTTACACCCAATAGGCACATTTAATTTACTTATAAGTCCCTGGTAAAGTGGAAATGTTAGAAACTGGGTCTCTAGTTGGCAGAGGTATGCACCCTGTCCAATTAACGGCCACAATCCTAGTCAGGATAAGCTAATTACACACCATAAATTAACCTCTGCTCACCCCCTGGTATCTTGGCACAGAGTAGACCGGCTTAATGTAGGAAACAATGTGTAAAGTGTTTGTCCAATACTTAAAACAGCGGAACAGTAAAAATACCACACCTAGATAGAAAGATACAGCTTAATTTATTGAACAAAACAAGACCAAAATGACAAACTTTCAATAATTAGAACCAGAGTTATGAGTCTTTAAACAAAATCTGCAAATATTGTGCTTAAAAGCATAAAATGCCAACTAGGGCTTTCTCGTGCTTGACCGGGACAAATCCAACATTTCAGGCCAACTAAGATGGAACGTGGGCCGGATACAGAAACTCACGTTGTCCCACTATGAAAGCACCTTTTGCGCCATCGACAGGGCCGATGCGTGGATCAGAGGAGTTGATGCGTGGTCGATCCCGCTGGATGTAGGCGATGCATCATCATTGAGATGAGTAGCCAGTGATGCAATATCCTCGTTCTCGGTTGAAGTGCGATGCATTGGAGACGAGGGGAGATGCATCAGTTCTGACCGGCGTAATGATAGCGGTACATGGATTTTACTGCAGGTACATTACAGAAAGACCCACTTCCAAGGGCCCAGGACTAGATTCGCACTACTTGGCAGGGTAAGACTCACAACTGACAGAGTTCAGGTGCTGTAGCAAGGTTGTAGGAAGTCTTTGATGTCCCTGAGACTTCAAAACAGGAGGCAAGCCAGCAAGCTGTTAGTCACTTAGGGTTCCAGTAGCGTAGGCCCAGTCCTTCTCACTCAGGCAGAGAGGGCAGCAAGGAGGCCAGCAGAGCAGATAATCACTTCATCCAGAGCAGCAGCCAGCAGAGTGGCAGTCCTTCAGCAGCACAGCAGTCCTTCTTCCTTGCAGAGTATCCAGAGGTCCAGAAGTGTACTGAAGTGGTGGTGTCTGGGGTCCAGTACATACACCCAGTTGTACCTTTGAAATGGAGACTAGAGTGTCAGCTTCTCCCTCCCATCCTGCCCAGGATGACCCATCAGGTTGTTGATGGCCCATAAGTTACACCTAAGCTCCCTTTGTGTGTGACTGTCTGGAGGGAATACACAAAGCCCAGGTGCCACTTGCCCCAGACGTGTATTCATAGACATGCAGAAGGCACAGAATGCTTAAAGTAGGAAAATGCCAACTTTCTAAAAGTGGCATTTTCAGACTTGCAATATAAAATCTAACTTTACCGTAAATTGTGATATTATATTGTGAGTCCAGAGACACCAAACTTTAAATGTCTATCTTTCCCCAAATGAAAATTACACTTATAAAATGTAAAAAGGTAATCCAAATGTTAACCTATGGGAGAGAGAAACTTTACAGTAGTGAAAAAGGAATGTAGTAGTTTTTTACTAACAGAACATGTAAAACTTAAAAGTACATGTCCTACGTTTTAAATACAGTGCACCCTGCCCTAAGGTTGTCTAGGGCCTACCTTAGAGTTGATATATGTATCAAAAAGGAAGGTCTGGGCCTGGCCAGAATATTAATAATAGATCCAGAAGAATGAAGGGAAGAAAGATTGAGCCTTCCCTCATTCTCCCACCAACTATGCTACTCAATATACGAGAAGGACTTAAAAATAGGAATAATAACTCAAAAAAGGTTTGTTTATACATGTTACCCTCTAGGGCTAGGCCTGCCAATCCGATCCTTGATCAAAAAATAATTACTTTAACTTTTAATAAAAGGAGGAAAAACCGAAATCCCCAAGACTTGTGAAAGAGGTATGATTTTGGTTTAACCCAATTTGGAAATTGCATAGGGGTGTAAACACTGTCCTCACTCACTCAATGAGTGGCATGCTTCATCATAGGGCCGCTGCAAATCCCTGGTGCAGACCAACATGCAGGGAGGAGCGAGAGAAAAAAATATAGAAAAGAAAGAAATCTTAGAATAGGATTCCCACATGCAGAGAAAAATTTTAAAACTGTCTAAGTGGGTATCCGCTGTCTTTATTATGGATCCCACCTGGCAGGATTAAATAAGGTTCTAAGAGCAAATGAGTTTTTAGCTTGGCTTAACAGCCGAAATCCAGTTTTGTTGTTTACCTCCACTGTCACTACTACGGCCTTACTGTTTTTGGACCTAATTAAAAAACCTCGGAATTGCAAACCGAGCAGCGAAACTTTCCATAAAGCTAGAGATAAGAATCATTTGTTGTCCTTCCAGAGCTTCCACCCAAAATTTAGGTTGAGCATTTTGGGGCATACAGTGTCCATAAAACGTATAAATAAACATTATTTGAGTTATTATCCCAATTTTCAAGTCCTTCTCGTGTAGTGAGTAGAAGAGTATTAACATGCCAAGTGGACATGGCAGTTAAAAACTGCACACACAGGCTCTGCAATGGCAAGCTTAACCCATGTTTGAAGGACTACTGAAGTGGGTGACACAAACCAGAGCCACAGTCTCACTAGTAGCATTTAATTTACAGGCCCTGGGCAGTTGTACTGCACTTTACTAGAGACTTGTAGGTAAATTAATTGTGCCGATTATGGATAAGTAAATGTTACCATGTTTTTGGGAAAGAGCACATGCATTTTAGCACTGGTTAGCAGTGGTAAAGTGCCTAGAGTCCTAAAGCCAACAAAAATGAATTCAGCAAAAAGGGGAGGAGGAAAGCAAAACGTTTGGGGGTGACCCTGCAGGAAGGGCCTGTTCCAACAGGAACTGCATGTACCCAGCGCCTGTAAATTAAACACTACTAGTTGGGCCTGCAGCACTGATTGTGCCACCCACTTAACCCCTTCGCTGCTGCGGACATTCCGCTGCAGCGCTGGGGGGGGCAGGGGGGCAGAGCGGTGGTCCTGTGCTCATGACGGAGCCGCGCCGTCATGAGCCACAGTTGAGCTGTGCTCATGACGGAACGGTTCCGTCATGACTCCGCCCATTTGCGTTGTCCCCCCGCACAGGCGGGGAAACAGCGCCGCGTAGGCGGAGCGGCCGCCAACGGGCGTGTCATGACGGAACCGTTCCGTCATGAGCACACGGCAACCGTGGCTCATGACGGAACGGTTCCGTCATGAGCAGGGAAAGGGTTAAGTAGCTCTTTTAAACATGCCTCAGGCCTGCCACTGTAGTGTGTGTATGCAGTTTTAAACTGCCATTTTGACCTTTTCAAAATACCTTTTTTTACAGGGCCAAACCTTCCATTGGGCCTCACAAAAGATTTATTACCCGTAATCTAAGCATAATTTTTGATCAGCATCTTTCATTTCATCAGAAAATATCAAAACATTCAGCTTCTGGTTTTGTGCTTCTACGTGTCTTAAGGAACATTTTTCCTAATCTTCCAGTGCCTTGCTGTGAATCTTTATTCTTAGCCCATGTTTCATCCAGCTCCAACTCACTCTATTTAGGACTCCTTCTGTGTGTGACTAATTAAAGGATCCAGAATTAAGCAGCTTGCCTTATCCTGAAACTTTCTAGGTCTAAACACAACTCATAATTGTTATATTCTTTATGGGCTTCCCATACACAATCACAATCTCTTCAAAAGCTTGCCTCTGCCACAAGGCATTTATATCAAACTGGTCCAAAAGCCCAGTTCTAGAAATGTGGCCAGGTGGGCCAAGCCCTCCCAACAGGGCTCTTTGGCCCACCGAAGACCCATCCACAAAAAAACAGGGGGTCCATTTGTGTTATTTCACTACTTCATGTGTGCCTGTAGCCAGTGCTTTCTCCACCGACCCGCTTGCATAACTAGTAGTGACTTGGAATATCCTTTGTGTCTGTGTGAAAAAGAGCAGTCACAGTGGGAGTGCAGTCTGGTCTGTTATACCAAGGCAAAGAGTTGCCAGGGGTCCCCAGGAGGAGGGTTCCATTCTAAGGAAAAAACAAGCCTTGCTTTGCTGTGGGGTCAGTCAATAGAGGTGCTGTGGCCCTTGCAGGCTAAAGTCAGAGTTTTAACGGGGATAGGTCCTGCCATTGCTCAGACCCAGCAATAATTAAACACTAATGGTCTCATTTACCATATTTTGATGCACAGCAATGCAGCAAGTCTTCCTGCTGCTCTGCCGTGTGTCAAAATAAAAGGGCAATAAATTTACAAGATACAGTGCATTCCTGTCCTTTTCCCCTGTGCTGGTGCACAAATAGCAGCCGTGTGTCAAAACAGACACCATTGCTCCATGGTGCAAAGGTGCCTGCATTGCAGGGATGGTTGTTGTTGAGCAGGAAGTGACACCTTCCTGCACAAAAACAATCATTAATGGTGTTTGCTCCTTCGATGTGTGCTGCGAAATATGCCTGAGGAGACGTAGTATTCTGATGCATTCCCAGGTTTATGGCTCTTTGTAAATCTGGGAATGTGTCAGGTTCCATGGATGTTACGTGGGAACACCCGCAGCAACACCCATGGAACGTCCCTTTCATGCATAGCATAGTAATGCGTGAAAGGGGCTCATATTTACACAGCATGACTCTACAAGGCCTTGTAAATATGGGCAGGCACACTGCACTGTCAGCGTGTCTAAAAAAGTCACGCATTGCCGGCGTAATGGGCTTTTGAATGAGGCCATTACTTTAGATCAGGTCCCTACAGAGCCCTATATTCATATCTTTGACTCAACCAGCAAAATCACTGATTGATATCTACTGTAAAAACCTTATCCATGTCAATAATGCGGTCCCTGTCTATGTTTCACATTTTATTTCATATTGCGTTGCCTATGCATATTTGTTTTTCCCTGTTATGTTTCACTAGTGTTTTATAATGTAACATATGGCTGCTCTGTAATTTGAGCCACCCTTGGTGTCTGGGTAACATATTGGTGTGTATGGCTTGTTCATGATGGAGCACAATTCAGAGCTCTGGCAATGAGGCTGAAGGTAGCATGAGTGTCTCACACTGCATGTCAGTGGGTCATAAAGGTATTCAGGTTTCATGCCTATGAAATTATTAGTGTCTCTTCAGAGTTATTAAAGCAATGGTCTTTTATGTCCCAACGTTAATTGCCATTTTATGAGGCAGTTGGTGACAGGGGAATAAAAGTGAAAGATTTACAGCCCCAAAAGAAAAGAATATACTGTGTTTGCAGGTGAGGAAAGAGACAGAGAGAGGGCATGGTGAATAGGATGTGGCACAAGGAAGTGCTTGCAGAAGGACAGCCTGAAAAGGTAGAGATGACCAGACAGTAAGGAGATGTGTGAGATATTCAAATGGATTATTTCAGAAAGATATGTGAAAAAGGGTTACGTGCCTACCAGAGTGAAAAATTGCACTGTAATGAGGTGCTAAGGAGAGAAATGGAGTGAATGAGGCACTTCGAAAACCACTAAAAATACGTAAGTAATGGTTAATACAGCCTTCTTATTTTCAGAATTGGAACATTTTCAATTCTAATTATTCACAGCATTATCATTGTCACTTATTTATCTGATAATGCTAGCAAGCATTGCCAACGCAAATACGTTTGGCTTGTTTTAGGCACATGCCCAGTGTGATCTGTTGGGCTGCAACACGAAAGTGCACACAACCAACCTGGTTTCACCACTATATGTAGTAATTATCATGTCCTGGCCTAAATGTGACTTCATGTCTTTGAACCTTATGCTGCTTCGAAGTGGACAACATAAAGTGGTCTACTGGTGGAGAAAAACCCTCCCTGAATTGTTGGGGTCCTTTTGCTCTTGGGTGGACTCAATAGAGCAATTTAGTGGTGGTGTAACGGTGTCTTCAAAGTTTAGGCTGTTTTGTATCAGGATCGAACTCAACCAGATCCCCTCCATGGCACACCTTCTCTTGTCCTGCCATGCAAACCTTAAATCTCGTGTCTTTAAACAATAATCAACGACAAAGCCACTAGTATTAAAATCACCAACAAAGACAAGGGCTTTCCTAAAAAGCAACAAAGATGAAGTTGAATGACACTCACCTTTGCATACTGCTTTATGTGTGTTTACGTGCTTCTGTGAGACGTTTGAAGCACACTTCCAGGGCACTCGCACACTATTGTTGATGTTATTCTGCACTTTAGATGACACCGCAGCCAGTACCCATCCACATGTATGCACTGTAAGACAGGGTCCTACCTGGTAGGCTACTAGGAGCTCGCCTTGGCGACTCAACAAGAGGGTCAGAAAGCAATATAGAAACGCTGCAATACCAGTTGATGATTAATGGTAAAGATTCATTACAGATGGTGTTCCTGAAAGGCTGATAGTGCTGTGCAGAGTCAATCACGTGTAAGGGAATACTTCAATGACTCCCAGCCTATCCCCACTTTGCAACCAGATTTGTATTAAATCAACCTATTTTTGGTACATTTTAAAATACCTGTCCTATGTGCTTTTTCTGCACACAGTGCTGGTCACTGCTACTGTCCTAAGGCTTTCAAAGCACCAGAGAGACATAAGAAGGCGCATGTTAACTCTTATTTCAAGCCTATCTTTCAAAACCTGGCTGTTCTCTTCGACTGTCATGTGGTAAATAATAACTGATCACACCTGGAACCAGATGAGCACCGGGGCCACTGTGAGGTCACTATTGCGTTGATCTCATTCTATTTATTCTCTAATTCATAAGATTGAGGAATTCTAACATACTTCTTAATGCCAATTCCCCCCCCCCCTCCTATTCAGTAGATGGCTTAGTGATCACTGTAACCCTTTCTAACCTGGCACAAAAAAAACGGAATGGGTCTCTGTTTTCAATCAATCTGTACTACACATTCATCGATCGCAGCCACGCAGGTTGAGATTACGGGAACCTACTAGTAATATGGAATGTCAAGTAGTTACAATTCACAAGCAGATACATAGATAAAGCCTTATAACGAAGAGCTAGGTGAATGTATAAGTAACGTAATGTACATATATATTTTTAATTGCTTAAAAATGCTTCGAATAGACAGTGGGATGGAGTGTTGGGGGCAGAAACCAGGAATGATGTGCCCTCTGTGGACATAAGCCAGCAATTGCTGAGGGGAGGGATGATGCAAAACAGCATTTATGAAGGAGTTGGGGGACTAAGACCAATCACCATGGAGGGTAAAGTGTGAATAGTTGAGCTATTTGAGATGAGGGAGGTGCTAAAAAGAGATGGGGCATGTGAAAATAGACTGCTGGACTAGTTCCAAGTGAGTAAAATGCACAGCCCTTGCAGTTGGAGTGGCATGAGTACTCTGAAGCTGAGCAGAGCAGCGATTCACCGACCTGTGCAGCTCTGCACCAACATGAAAAGGCTTAAACAAAACTAACCTTCCTTAATTGATTTTGCGCCCCCTTCCCTGAATGTTTGGCAGACTTGGGAAGCTCTGCTATCACTTATGCTGATGCAGGATCTATGACAAAAGGGTACAATTTGTAAGGAAAGTAAAGTTGTACACCAGGTGCACCAATCCCATTAACAAGCTCACTGGGGAGTTCATCCTCTTGCCCCACTATGGCTTCGGTAGACGCTGTAACTAATATCACTGGAACCCACTCCTGAGTAAAGACAGGTTTGCTTTAGGTTCTTTATGGGTCCAACTCCTCAAAAGGAAAAGCAGGAGCATAAGAACAAAAACATGCTTACTTGGAATATTATATAACTACACATATAAATGCATTAGAATACCTCTAAGGATTGAACATCATATATATATATATATTTCACTGAAAAGACCAAAGGTTTCAAGGACGTTATAGTTACAAATTAGTATTTAAAAAACCTTAGAAGTTCACTGAAAAAAAACATGGTTTCAGGGACGTTATAGTTCGTTGCACATTTCACTCGTACAAAACCATACAAATTCAGCCGTTATAGTTAGTTGAGCTAACTATAACTCACGCCCCCGCAATGCACTGCTGATGACGTCAAATATTACATCATTCATGACATGGTCAATGACATCACTGATAACATCACTGATGACATCTCAAATGACATCACTGATGACATCACTGATGACATCATCCAGTGACTGTGTGTTTCTGTAAAGTTTAAATATGTTTTATAAATATACTGGCCATGGTATATTGAAGAATGAGTGGGTGTATAAATGTGTGGATGGAGGATTTAGTAGGTGCATGACTGACTGTATAAGTGAGTGATTAAATGTGTCTTACTGAATTCATGGGTTAGTGACTACATTTTGTGAATGTCTGTATCAGTCTGTCTATTGCTGTGTAAGCTGCTGCATTGGTTGATGAGTAGCTACATGAGTGTCTATATGGGTTATTGATTGGTTGGCTGAGTATTTGTATGGGTACTTGAGTGTGTGTGGGTGGGTGGGAGGTGTGTGACTTTGTGCATAGATGTGTGAGTTCGTTATTCACTGGGAGTATGGGTTCAAGACTGCATGTGGAAACAGCTGTATGGGTGGGTGAGTGTGTGTATGGGTGTGTTGGTGAGTAACTGGATATCTCAGTGCTACTTGTCCAAGTAACTACATATGTAAAACGCAGTGCATGAGAGAGTTGAAGTATATAAATGACTATACGTGAGTCAGTGATTGTGACAGTGCTGTATGGATGAGTGTGTACTTGTATCAGTGATTGTATTAGAGATTAAGTATATGTTAGTATTACTATAAATAAGTGAGGTTGTGTGTGTCTAACTGTATAGCTGAGTAAATAGAAGTGTGATTGATTCTTTGCATGACTGACTAGATGTGTGAGTAACTCTGGAAGAGTGTTGGTGTGTGAGTGTTTGTATAGGTGTATGAATGCCTATAATAGTGTTGTATTGATGAGTTACTGCATGTATGAGAGACTGTATGGGTGAATGAGTGGATGTGTGTGTAGACCTAGGAATCAGTGCGTGCGTACGTAGTAACTGGTATTGGTGTCTCTATTGTTTCGAAAATGGTAGTCTGTATTTTAGAGTGAGTGTATCAAAGGTTTTATTAAGGTATAAAGAGGTGCATCAGATTTTCAGATGGATGATGTCATCAGTGATGTCATTTGAGATGTCATCAGTGATGTCATCAGTGATGTCATTGACCATGTTATGAATGATGTAATATGTGATGTCATCAGCAGTGCATTGCGGGGGCGTGAGTTATAGTTAGCTCAACTAACTATAAAGGCCGAATTTCTATAGTTTTGTATGAGTGAAATGTGCAACTAACTATAACGTCCCTGAAACCTATGTTTTTTTCAGTGAATTTCTAAGGTTTTTTAAATGCTAATTTGTAAATATAATGTCCCTGAAACCTATAGTTTTTTCAGTGAATTTCTAAGGTTTTTTAAATGCTAATTTATAACTATACAGTCCCTGAAACCTATGTTTTTTTCAGTGAATTTCAAAGGTTTTTTAAATGGGAATCAAACTTGGCAGCAGAATCACCGGAGGCAGGGGGGAGAGACACCGTGCAGCCTTTCCGCCGCCGTGAGGGCAACGGCCAAGCAAACTACATCCCCCAGATGCCCCAGCCGGTCGCTTGCTACGACGTGGCCAAGAGCGCCCGGAGGAGCTTTAAATCACTCCACAGCCTCCCGCAGCGCAGGAATCAAACTTGGCAGCAGTATCACCGGAGGCGGGGGGAGAGACGCCGTGCAGCCTTTCCGCCACCGTGAGGGCAACGGCCAAGCAAACTACATCCCCCAGATGCCCCAGCCGGTCGCTTGCTACGACACGGCCAAGAGCGCCCGGAGGAGCTTTAAATCATTCCACAGCAACCGGCAGCGCGGGAATCAAACTTGGCAGCAGTATCACCGGAGGCAGGGGGGAGAGACGCCGTGCAGCCTTTCCGCCGCCGTGAGGGCAACGGCCAAGCAAACTACATCCCCCAGACGCCCCAGCCGGTCGCTTGCTACGACGCGGCCAAGAGCGCCCGGAGGAGCTTTAAATCACTCCACAGCCTCCCGCAGCGCGGGAATCAAACTTGGCAGCAGTATCACCTATAGTTTTTTCAGTGAATTTCTAAGGTTTTTTAAATGCTAATTTGTAACTATACAGTCCCTGAAACCTATGTTTTTTTCAGTGAATTTCAAAGGTTTTTTAAATGGGAATCAAACTTGGCAGCAGTATCACCGGAGGCAGGGGGGAGAGACGCCGTGCAGCCTTTCCGCCGCCGTGAGGGCAACGGCCAAGCAAACTACATCCCCCAGACGCCCCAGCCGGTCGCTTGCTACGACGCGGCCAAGAGCGCCCGGAGGAGCTTTAAATCACACCACAGCCTCCCGCAGCGCGGGACGCGCCCGGGCCAAGCCCGGGCCAAGGGCGGGCCCGTCCTTGCCTGTCAGAGCCAGAAGGAGCCAGGGCAGGGCCTCCTCCCTAACATTTGCTACCTGCCCTATGGATTTCTACGATACATTTTCCGCAAGGGTACGTACTTGACTGAAATAGACTCGTGTATATTGTGATATACGAGGGAATTGCTTTCTTCCATATACAATTCCTTTATTGCCTGGAATAGGTATATTCTTTTAGACACTCTGGCCTAGCTGCTTTTCCCGGCAGTTATATTCCAGTATTTCGTTTGTTTGTCTGATCCAGTGGGGTTTTTTAAATAGTTGGACAAATTTTACTCGTTTGTTTTTGTGACTCCTTGCTAGCACGCATCACCTTATCTCGGGCTCATTTACTTTGCCGATGTACTTGCACCTTATATTTTGGATGTCCATTGTATCCTAGTACCATAATCCTGCTAGCACGTGACACTTTACTTGATGGTCTTCTAGCTACTGTATCCTGTATCCTGGGCCCACTGACCTTGCATTTGCACTTTACATCTTGGATGCTTATTGTACCCTAGTACTGTACTTTGCTAGCACGTGACACCTTACTTGAGGATCCTCTCGTCACTTTATCCTGGGCCCATTTACCTTGCATTTGCACTTTACACCTTGGATGCTTATAATACTCTAGTACTGTATTTTCGCTAGCACATGACACCTTACTTGATGGTCTTTTTGTCACTTTATCCTGGGCCCATTCATCTTGCAGTTGCACTTTACACCTTGGATGCTTATAATACTCTAGTACTGTACTTTTGCTAGCACGTGACACTTTATCTGAGGATTTTCCTGTTCTGTATTTGTATCTTTAAGGTTGCCCAACAATTTATACTCAATTCTATGCATAAATAACAATAGTGTGGCAGATCAAATATTTCTATTCTGAACCTGTATTGTACTAAACGGATTGTGTTTTCCTTCATTGCTTCCCGTTTTCATATAGTTTGCCCGGTAATATCATCATGGCCAGGAGAAAAGTAGCTAAGCCCCCTAGCGATCGATCATGTAGTACGATCGATTCGTTTCTGGTCAAAGCAGTTAATGTCCTCTCAGAAGAAATTAACCGAACCGAGAGACGTCTGTCTTTAGGTTCCAACCATATGGGGGTTAATCAAGGAAACGAGGCTGGCACACTCTGTAGCCCTTCCAGGGAGACTGAGATTAATATGACAACCAATAATCCTCTGGTCATAGGGGAGCCAACCTCGGACATCACTGATATTAGATCAAGAAGTGGGGACTGTTCTCGAATATCATCGCCCCATAATTCAATCTCCCTTGAGAGCCCCCCTCCTCTGGGAAAAAACAGGGGATGTAGAAAGAACATGGTGGAACGGGGAAACTTACATTCTAATTCCAAACCAAAAAAGGTTAACAAGAATATTCGGGCTGTAAAACCAGGCCTGCTAAATGACTTCTCAACCAGCCTAAATAAATGTAAAATCAAAAAATTTATTAATGTGGGTATTTATGCCCAGATCCTGTGGCTGGCCTCTTTTATAGGCAAAGATGTCCTCCTGATTAACTTCTATAATAATATTTTTAGTTCTCTTTGTGGTTTAATCATCAACGATCTGGAAAGAGAACTTGAGAAGCTGACCAGTACTATCAGGAAGCAAATTGTCATTGTTTGGGCGGGCGATTTTAATGTTCAAATATGTCCTTTTTCTACAACCAAAGTTTGTGGTCCCCGGAGAGGGAAATCTGAATCTGATGATGATCATTATATGCATTTCCCTCACTGTGAATACGGTATGGCTTTAAATGGTGCTATGGCCAAATGGGATCTTGAATTGTTATATTGTGCCACTGATAAATACAATAAGAAATGCTCTACGTTTACAGGTAGACATGCTATGTCTATCATCGACCATATTATAATTTCCTGGAACAGCGCACACTCATTTTCCCCACCGTGGATAACGGAACAACCTACTAGCGATCATAATAGCATCTCTGTGTACTTATTGTGTTGGGGACCTAAACATATTCCTAATATACCCCAAAGTACAGCGATTATCCCTACCAGACCAAATGGTGTCCGGATAAAATGGGCCGGTGCGAACCCAGCCGAAATTCTGCTTGATGTTGTCACCCAATGTCGGAACGAAATTGAAGTCTGTTTAGGGGATGAGGTTGATTCCGCATTAATGTTAGAGAATTTTAATAAGATAAACAACACAGTGGAGAAGCTTTTGACGAAACCAGTCCGCAATAATAAAAATCCCAAGGCTGGCTGGTTTGATACTAGATGCACAATGGCCTTGAACAACCTCAAACAAGCTCTGAAATGTAACCCCAGAAATTCAGATTTAATCAAGACCATGCGTGCTGAATATGTCATAGCCCTAAAAAACAGGAAAATGGAACTCCAAGAAAAAGCTTGGGAAGATTTAAGTTTGGCAGCTGATTTAAAAAATAGTAAACTGTTCTGGGAAACCGTCAATAGCACCTTTTTGAAGGACGACCATATCCCCGAAATTAATTCTCATATCAACTGTAATGACTGGATAACTCATTTTTCTAATATTTTTAACCCAGCCAACACAGTTATATCATCTACTTATTTTAACCAGCCCTCGGAAGAATGGCCTATTATTCCTTTATCAATTAGTTTAGAAGAGGTCATTGACGGTATATTCAGTAGTAAAGGGTGTAAGGCACCAGGACCCGATGGGGTTCCTATTGATTTTTATAAAAATGAACCAGCTTTATGGTCACCTTTTTTAACAAGAGTTTTTAACACTGCCATTGAGACTCAACTTCCTTTATCATGGGGATAATCAATTATAATTCCCATACACAAGAAGGGAGTTAAAACCGACATTAGAAATTATCGTCCAATATCTCTGCTCGATTCGTCTATTAAGATCATGAGTAGGGTTATGCTATCAAGATTAGAAGCATGGGTCCAGGAGAAGGAAGTACTTACTCCAGTACAATATGGATTTAGAAAGGGAGTTGGCACACTAGAGCAGTGTGTCAATTTAGACCTTTTGATTGGAAAATATACTTTAGCCAGGGAAGGGAATCTTTATTTATGCTTCGCTGACCTTAGTAGTGCCTTCGACCTGGTAGACCATTCAATTTTGTGGCCATTATTGCTAGATATGGGCTCACCCAAGGAGATAATTTATCTGCTGGCGAGATTATATAGTACCCTGTCTAGCAAGGTGCGGTATGGACCCCTAGGCGAATACACTCCCTTCTTCCAAGTTAAAAGAGGCATCCGCCAGGGCTGCGTGCTGGCCCCATTGCTTTTTCCCCTGTTTATTAACGAAGCAGACACAGCCCTGAAGTTGTTTGAGTCGGATGCTCCTAGGGTTGATGGCTTGCCCGTCCCAATTTTATTATATGCGG
Organism: Triturus cristatus; assembly: GCF_964204655.1. Lineage (NCBI taxonomy): Eukaryota > Metazoa > Chordata > Amphibia > Caudata > Salamandridae > Triturus > Triturus cristatus. Next base: position 694,248,751 of record NC_140588.1, read on the forward strand.
ATGACGCGGTTTTACTATCCCGTACCCCCATTGGTTTACAACGTCTCATGGATAATTTTACCGCTTTTATTGCTAAAAGGAAACTTTTAATTAATAAATCTAAAACTTTTGTAATGGCATGTGGCAGGAACCCTATAACATCTAGCACCTATTATATTGAAGGCTCTAAGGTCCAGACAGTTAAAACCTTCAGTTATTTAGGCATTACATTCGCAGGAAATCGGTCATGGGGCCCGGAACAGGAAAATGCTTGCACTAAGATGTCGAGAAACATCAACGGCATCTTTAGATTCGCTGCCAAACTAGGTAACCGACGCATCAGAGATATGCTGGTTATTTATGAGATACAATGTGTTTCCGCAGCTCTGTACGGGGCAGGTGTCTGGGGCCATTGTCAAGGAAACAAATTACAACAAGTTGAAAATTCCTTTTAAAAACGTTTACTGTGCGCTCCATCATCTGCCTCTACTGAATTGATCCATAGGGAGGTGGGCATAAAATATATTTCAGACTTGGCTTTGATTCGCCCCCTCCTTTTATGGAAATCCATCTGGTCAAAAGAAGAGACACTGTTTACGCAATCTATAATACGGGATTGTCTCGGTATGGATAACTGTCTAAAAATACCCTGGCGTGATTATAATATCCATTGGTTTAAACTTTTATTCAACTGTGATATTCGATCGGACCCAATGTGTTCAGTTTCCATTGACAAAATGAGATAAAAACGGTTATGATGGCTAACAAGTCAGAGGCAAGATCTCCAGCCATCAAGTCTCAATCTACTTTCGTCTTGTACTTACAAATGGATCTTAAAAAGGGTTTCCAAAGCTATCTGACATTTGTGACCAGTGCATCACATCGTTTTGTGTTGACACGATTAAGACTAGGTACTATACACCATCTTGTCAACTTTCCTGTTACAAAACGGAGCTCTGATCATCCATGCCCATGTGATGGAGTATCACAACAAAGCTGATCCCACATGCTACTTTTTTGTCACTTTTATACCCATTTCAGGAAACTTTATTTAAAACCTTTCTTTTTATATTACAATATCAGATTTTTTTTAAATGCCATGGAGCTGCTTTTTAGATTAGATGACCCGCAACTGTGTTTTTACCTAGCTACTTTTCTGATGAAAGCTATCAGTGCTAGGACATCTTTGATTATTTGATAATTGTCTGTATGCTATCCTTGGTATATTGCATCTGCACTTTAAATTAGGCTTGTTTATGCCTACGTAACATGTTATGAGATTTTGGTGAACCATGCATTTGCTCTTTTGTTCTTTGTATCTTTGCACTCGATATTTTATATTCCTACATGTTATCCCCACTGTTTTTAGATCTTATTGTTTTCTTCCAATCAGATTGCATTATGGATGTATTGCTTATATGGTTGATTTATCTGACCGAATAAAAGCTTACAAATTGAATTGAATTGAAATGGTAATTTCTAATTATAATGTTCATTAAACCTATAGTTTTTTCAGTCATTTTAAATTATCATTTCATTCTCAACCTGGTGAAAACAACTGATATTGCCAGTTTTCCAGTGATAGATTCTGAAAAAAAAATCGCCACAAATGAGAGCAACAACTAACGCTAATAATATGCACAGTAGGCGTTCCTATGCAAAATAACACGAAAACACAACTACCCAACATTTTCAACGAGCAGCCAAATCTGCGGTGCGATCCAAAAACAGGCAATAGGCTGCTTTAGCAGTAGTAATGTAACATCTGCATTTTACTGGTATAAAGTAGGACGACTACCTACAGTGTGAAAGGGAGCCCAGCCCAGAATCACATCTGAAGACCAACACATGTCATAGAGCTACTGATCATGAACCTCCCACATCCAAGAAAGCCACAAAACCCACTGCCACCACCCACAGGACCTCTCTCCTAGACCCCCCCCTACTACCACCGAGGCAGCGCACCTTCCAAAAACGGCATGACCCCTCAGCCACACAATAGCTGAATGTTGCAAGATGTGGCAACCAAACATGTGTGAAGGACGCAAGTCACCCACCAATAATAATGCACACAATACCAAGTGAAGCAGTGATGTGCTGGACAGACCTCACTATGCAGAGCACAAACCTCTCTATGTGTACATATACTGCTGGTGCTTGTAGTGTTGTGGACAGTGGACGCAACCATGTTACCTCAGGCAGTGGGGAAGATCTCGGTCATGTACCTGTGTCGTCGTCCCCAGTAAGCGGAAGCGCAGTGGGCTGGTCCAACGTACGGCAAGCCAGCATAGAAGTGTGAATAAATAGGCCGGGGCTCAGGGTGTGGTTCACTTGTGAGAAGGCCAACGCCTCTTCCAGAGCATTGCCCTCACCCTACCAGGTGGCTTCCGCCATGACCGGGGGCCTCCTCGACACAAGCCCCCTGCGAACACAGCGGCACAGCACCGCAGAGTTACGTCTGTACACACTACTGCCTTCGATCTACACGGCGGACAGCAGGACTCACAATTCAGATGGAGTCGTGATTGCAGATGACGCAGTCCAGTAGGCAAGACACATTGCTCCCAGTGCGGCTCGCCCGGACCACGCATCATCGCAGGCTGCGTACATGCTGAGTGCCAGCAGTACCACTAACTCCGTGCACCACAAGTCAATGCCACGTGGCCTTACTGAGGCAGAATTCATTAGACAAAAGACATTGCTACCAGTGTGGCCCCCCTGGACCACGCATCATCGCAGGGTGTGCACACGCTGGTTGCTTCAGGTGCCACTAACTCACTGCAGCACAAGTCATCGCCACGTAGCCTTATTAAGGCAGAATTAATTAGACAAAAGACATTGCTACCAGTGCGGCGGCCCGGACCACGCATCATAGCAGGGTGCGCTGTGGAAATGTGGATTTTCCTGGTCAGTTATGTCCCCTATCTTGGACCCCAACGGTTCTATGTGCATGTTACAAGTACATGTATGTTCCCTCCAGTTCCAGTTTTGAAGACGCAAACATATGTGCGTCCACCGTCAACATGTCCTCTGTCAGATCCGCCATGAATGGGCTGGATATTCGATTCCTAAGTATGAAAGGCCACCGACTTTATATGGCTCAGTTACTCCATTTTTACAGTTCAGGCGAGTAGGCCCGATTCTGTCCTCAAGCCTTTCCCTGCTCTCTGCCTCTGACAGCTTCAGCTTGAGCTCGCATCTGTATCCATGAACTTTGTCCTACTCCCTGTGCGGCTAACGGTGCCTGCCTCGGCCAGTTTTGCCTGCCTGCCAAGAAACCGTATTTCACCTTCGAATTATCTACTTTGCTCCTCAGCCGATGCATTCCTGTCTAGTAGTTTAAGTAAACATTCTTCCAGCTACCGAGCAAAAGGGCCCGGCCTCGCTGTCTTCATGCAAGTAATTCATAGCCCTGTTGCCATGGAAAGTTTTCTGCCCCTCGCATCTCATATAGACACTTAGACGCTTGTGCACGTACACACAGTCAGTATAGAATAGATTCTGTCCGAGAGTCCTTCCTTGTGGATAACATAGTTCTCTAAATATAGGATGTTAGATATGATTTGGGATTAGGTTGACTTGACCCCCCAGACTTTTCGTCTCCACATGTAGAGCTAAATGTCAAGTCCCCTTCACCCCCTAGTTGCACGTCAATTACACGTCATGCTGCTGCGCGCGCATCTCTGCCAAGTATTTCTGCTGACATTGCGAAATCATCTCCAGGTATCCACCCACACATGACAATTTACCCATTATCATCAAGTGGACGCCCACATGGACGCCCACCTTCACGCCTACTTACACGCCCACATGCTCTTATCTCATTCTCTCTTGCTCTCTTGCTTACGTACAATTGAGAAATGTATATATACTGTACTCTGTGAATAATGTTTTGAGAATATTGAGAATACTTTTCAGTCCCGTCCAGATCCTTTTTTGGTGATGGAAATATTCTCCCTTTGACTCGAGTTATTGGAATAAAGCCCTTTATGAATCTGATACCACAGACTCAGCCTCTTGCTTTATGCATGATCTTATTGATATCTGAAAAATTATGACAGCGTGATATTTTATTTACCACAGAATGGCGCCCGAACAGTTTAATCTCTTTCCCCACACGCCGGAGATGAAGGTCCAGTTTTGCCCCCTTCCATGGCCGTGATGGACTTCAAGCGCGCACGTCGCGGGTTTTCCCGCCAACTCCCTCAGGCCAATGAAGGGGACAGACTGCGACCAGGCATCCATACGAGGCGGTGAGGAACGCAGATTGTCTACCCAGAGCCCACCTGCGAGAGAGCTGTGTCCGAGGTATACAGAGGCCCACCAGGTTTTCGAAGTCCCGATGTCCAGAGGGTCCGATGTCCGCAGTCGTCGAGTCCAGTCCATTCTCCGAGGCCTTCCGTTTCAAGGAGCTACCCGGTGAGTACCATCGCCGGGGAGGCGTGTTGACGCGCACATAGGTTGTGCCGGTCAAGACGGATTTGGGTACACAAATCCGGTCTGCACTGTTTAGCAGTGTATATGTACTGTTTAGCAGTATATCAAGTATTCCGAAGTATCTAGTTATTGTCAAGAATTCTGCTTGGTGATTAGTTATGCAGACTGTCATCATTGTTGGTCATTTTTAAAGGTTAAAAAAATGTTTTAATGTTTAATGTTTAATGTGTTAAACGTCCTGCATATTGTGGTATGAATGATTGTTCATTATTGTGCTTTTTGTATTAAGTGTGTTCAAGACCAGGTGTCAGATCAGTTGTCAATATGCCGCTCTTTTCGAAGTTAAGACAGATTACTACTAGAAAAGGGGTGCTTGAAGAAGCAGTTCCTATTCCTCCTAGGGACACTCCAGGGCACTTTATGTATCACAAGCATGGCTTAGACGCCATATTATTCCTTGATCTATGGGTGGACTACACCAAAGAGTTACCAGAAAGTCAGAGATGGCCCGTAGCTGGGACCTGGGATGCCGAATGTATCATGAAAGTCGAAGAAGAGTTGTGGAAGAGGAAAGCTAGACAGTCACAGAAAGACGCTGTTGAATTATGGCGTAAAGAATAGCATAGACGCACAGAGTAAGCGCTCAGAAAAATAGAGAAAAAGTAGGGAGGATTCAGACAAAGCCCGAGAAAGCGTATTAGTTGAGGAAGGTATCTGAGTAAAAGCAGAACAAGTAGACAGACAACGAAACACTCTTATGAAAGAGGAAATGTAGACCAGCTTGGAAGGATGCCATTGAGTTTTTGGCGCAAGGAGTGACATAGAAGGACAGAGTAAGTGTTTCACGAAGCAGAGAGAAGTGGACTGGTGTCTGGAAAAGCCAAGGATGAGATGTTACAGGAGGAATTAGAGCTGGTAAAATGAGCGTAGGCTGACAGAAAAAGAAATACTGACGTTGCTGGTATTTATCCCGTCCTTTCAGAGGACCTAGCAAGAGTGGCCCCAGTAGAAAGACCAGTTATAATACATATAATAATTACATAGTAGCCCAAAGGTTCTTGAGCCACCCACCAAATGAACAGCGCATAGCTGGTGTTTACATGGTCCAACATTTGACTACGTTGTCAATAGGAAATTGAGAGGGGTGCAGCTAGAGAAGGAGCAACTCCTGTGATTTGATGACACCCCTAATGTACAAAGTGTTAACGGAAAAATAATTAGTGAAAAGTTTAGCTTGAAAAAAGAATTGTGGGTATTTCGAATTTGCAAATTGTTCATGAATACAGGTTTGTGTTCTTGGTGGTCCAGTGAGCCAATGTGCTGGGTCAAGTCGGTAAGATTATGACCCCCTGAGAGCAAATTGTATATAAAAATAATTTTTCAATTCGGCGAATTATTGCAGTTTTTATGGAATTGAGTAGTCTTTTTGTCTTTGACAGCTTCAGAGTGAGGAGAAGGTGGGGGCTGTGTAGAGCAGAATGTGATACAGAAATCGGAGACAGATTCTGACCTTGTAGCCAGTGTAGGTGGGGGCCGATGAGAGGAGCAGAACAGGGCACTGCTTAGAAGGCTTCTCTGACATCGCATCTGTGTAATGCCTGCAGCTGGAGAGCCTTGGGGCCAGGAGTAGGAAAAACAAAAAAAAGATGGCTGGCAGCCCAGGCTCAGGCCGCGCTGAGGGGCTATTTTTAACTTCTCTGATAAGACAGGGCAGCTGAGAAATGTAAGTCGAGAAAGATTCCCTTGTTCTATTCTGTGCAAAACAAGTGCCCCGAGGAAATGTCTATGGAGAAGATTTGTTTTATTTTTTAGCAATTGTTATATTGCTTCTGGCCAGAAAGTAAAATGTTGCTCTTGTTTGGAATTTTAAGGGCTATGTGCCTATATAAAAACGATTTTCAAATTCAGACATTTTTGAATTGTGGCCACAAGCTGCCACCAGTTGCATTGGATAAATGATCCAGTGGTTACGGGTCTGTGAGGAAAGATGTGAGATGCATCTTCGACTAGGACATGAGGGTACATTGTGTACAAAGAAGCATAGCACATTTTTATAAAAAAAAAAAAAAAAAAAAAAAAAAAAAGAGACAGGTTCGTGTGTTCGTCATTTTTTTGATTATTGTTGCTGATCCTGTGTGTCAGACTTGACGCGGTCATCATTGGGATGACCCACTGCCAGATGGGGTTGTATAGGGCAGGTAAATAAGTTATTGATTATAAGCCTGACAAATTAAGCAGGCCAGAATGTTGGCATCTGAGCTGTAGGTACTGTAATTGCGCATCGCTGCTCATTTATATATGTTAGTGTAATTGTCTATGCTTTCTGTGCCTGGTATACTGATGGCTTGGCATATGTATTTTAAATATGTTTTGTTTTTGTGTTGTATTGACCAGTCTGTTTAGCGTTTAATACCAAGTTCTCCTGTGCAAGTACAGAGATAGTCGTGACGACGGCGATCTTTGCACAGCGCTTGGCTGGAACTTGTTCACAATTACTAAATTTCACAGACGTGATATTACCTTTATCATGCTGTCAAAATAGCAGACAACACGTTATCAGTGTATGTCTAATTGGTATTGGAGATGAATGAAATAAAAGGAAAAGTTATGCAAGACTAAAATATGTATCACATGACTGCCTTTCTCTTATAGACAGGCAGCCTCGGTCATATGTTTCCAGATTGGACATTAAGGAACAATTATGATCTGTGCACTTGCATCTTAACTCTTGAAGGCCTGTTTTAAATAAGGACTGCCACCACAGAGTGACAAATGAGGCCCGGTATTTAGGGTAATGAGAAAATATCTGACAGAATTTCCTTTTTAAAGTTTGCTTTAGTAAGCTCATTCTTGTGAGTGGTGGCCCCAAAAGTTGACTTGTTTTTGAATTAGGCTATTTATTGTATAGGTGGAAATTATTGCACAATGACTGATTTCTTTAGCAGATAAATTATTAATTATCAACATTAACAACTGTTCTTAAACTTGGTTTTCCGAATATTTAGGTAATTTAGCATTCCTATTAGGGCCTCCTAGCATTAATATTGACTTCAGGTTGGTGTAGGTTCATGTAATAGGGACATTTGCATATGAGATGTCATTTGGCCAGCTTATGAGCTAACACAATGAGGTTTGTACATTAATTTGAAGGATTTCTCGCCGTTTCACATACGCTGCGTATCTCCTATAATTTTGCTTACGCCCAGTAGCCACACACAGGGATTAATAGTGTTGACAAGACACAGGGTTTGATAGTGTTTGACAGCAGTGAAATCTGTTCCAGATTTCCTCCTGTCAAAAAGGGGGGGAAGGAGGAGAATATTGGCTGTCTGCTGGCCCCTGAGGAGGTTCGCTTCCCGCTAGCCCCTTAAGAAATTAGCCCCCTTAGAAATTAAGCCGAGGAAATAGGTATGGTACTTTCCCCTTTTTCTCATGTTTTATTGTGATCTTTCAGGGGAATTAGTTGTGGGCACCGGAACGTATTCAATTGATTTCTGGTTTTTCACAGCCCAAGACACAAAAAGACTAAAGTCCTCAAGAACACACTGTGGCATTTGAAGAATTAAAGAGAGTTTTATGCCAAGCACCAGTTTTAGCAAACCCTGATTACAACAAATCGTTTATGTTTTTTGTGACAGAGCGGGATGGAACAGCACTATCTGTCCTAACACAAGATCATGCAGGAAAACACGAGCCCTGTGCTTATTTTTCTAGTACATTAGACCCAGTAGCACAGGCTTTGCCTGCGTGCCTAAAATCAGTTGCAGCAACGGCCTTAGCCATAAGACAAAGTGACTTGATAGTGCTGGGCCACCCTCTGACAGTACAAGTACCACACGCAGTAGAGGTTCTCTTGAACCGGACACAAACACAACACCTGACTGTAGCTAGACTGACGGATTATGAGCCAACGTTATTTCAACCACACATAGAGATCAGACGATGCAACATACTGAATCCTGCTACCCTTTTGCCCTCCAGTACAGAAAGCGTTTCACCACACAACTGTGTTGAAGTAATACATACCGTGACTAAACCAAGACAAGACTTGACAGATGTTGCACTCCCAGACCCCGACCTAACACTATATGTTGACGGCTCATGCATGAGGACAGGGGCGGGAGAATTAGTGGCAGCATATGCAGTGACTGCTGATACTGTAATAATAGAGACTAAAAGAATAGACATATTGTCAGCACAAGCAGCAGAGCTCATCGCCCTGACACAAGCGTGCATAAGAGCTAAGCACCTGAGAGTAAACATTTACACCGATTCTCTGGCGAGAAAGAGGTTTCTTGACCTCTCATGGGGCCAAGATACAGCATGGCCCCCATATTCAAGCCCTACTGGAAGCAATACATTTACCAACAGCCATAGCTATCCTAAAATGTAAAGCACATACTAGAGCCACAGATACCATTTCCCAAGGCAATGATCTGGCAGACCGAACTGCTAAACAGACAGCTCAGACCCCACTAGACATGACAAAATCACAGATACTATCACTGTCCAAAGCCATGACAGTTAGGGATCCTTCCAGGGATGTACAAGACATTCAGACACATGCTACTCTAGACGAATTAAAGAAATGGTCGGAACAAGGAGGGGTGCTGACTGATCAGGGTTGGATGAATAAGGGCAAATCCACATAGTTTCTTTCTGATTCAAGGGTACAAGTGATTATAAATACCACACATAGTCCTGCACACTTAGGAGAGAAAGCAATGATAGATAGCTTACAGAATATATGGTTCAACAAGCACCTGCGTGCAGCAGCGAAACAAAAGGTCAGAACATGTATGATCTGTTGCCAATTCAATGCAGGTAAAGGCATTCCGATGGAACAAGGTGGATTCCATCCACCTGACCACCCTTTTGAAGTGCTCCAAATGGATTATATCCAAATAAACAGATGTAGAGGTTACAAATATGTCCTGGTACTAATGAAGCAGGTGTCCCTTCTGTTAGGGTATACCTGGAAATTCCATTGTGTGCGACATCCTGAAGCAGCAGGCCTTGTAGAAAGACATAATCAGACATTAAAATTTTGCGCAGACAAAGGTATAGACTGGATGGTAGCCCTGCCGGTTGCCCTCTTTTACATGCGAATGGTAGCTCATTCTAGAACAGGCTTATCTCCCTATGAAGTGGTCTTTGGTAGACCACCAAAATATGTGGGCACTACAATGCCTAAAAGATTACTTATGTTGACAGTAACATGCTGACAGATTACCTGGCTTCCTTGATGTCTGCACTACTCTCTTGTTGTTCGCAGGTTGCTGCCGCCTTGCCTGACAACACCCAGGTCAAAGAATACTCCATCGCTCCTGGATGGAAGGCGCCAAAGTCAGTGCTCTGGACCACGGGGACGGCCGTTAAAGTCAAAAGGCGGAAAGGATGATTGCACCTTCACCACTCTTTTACAAAGAAAAAAAAAAACTTTGAACTTGGATTTTGGATTTTGAACAACATTTTCTAGAGGAGAATGCCCAGAAGTTTCCACAAAGCTAAATTGTGATCCAAGAAGTCAGAACCCGTTTGATCAATTAAGTCCACTAGGTGGTGAAGCGGTTGAACATGTATTCTGGCTCGCATAAGATCTTGGACAATAACATAAAGCAAAAATAAGAGAGCTAGATAAGAAGCAAATAGATGTATAGTGACTGTAATTTTTCAATCTCTTATGTGCATCATGATAATATGTATCAGCTTAATACTACATGCTATTTTTCCTCCTATTGCCTCACTCTTATACTCCTCCACTAATGATACCATAAAGCACACATTTAGTGATCTGCCATCCTATGAGCTATCATATCGACTTGCCTTACGCAACAATACCTTTATTCAGATGCTGCACCATTCACATCAGACTGGCAATGCTACAGACTGCTGGGTCTGTGGCCGACTCCCCCCCTATCAGAATTATAAGGGAGTTTTTGCCCCTTTTTCTCTATCCGTTCACACACAATGGCTCCTGTGGAGCATGGTTTAGTTTGATTAATTCCCTAGATTCGAATTCCGCAGTTTATCAAGACAACTGGGTATGGGGAAACCTGAATTTAGTTTTTGCTTAAAGTCTGCTACCCTAACAAGGAGGGACTTCCCAAAAGAACAGGAACTGATCTAAGAAATGAAGTATATGGATTAGGTAATTTTACACTTAACCTCATGATCCTGAACGTTGAATCTGAAGCTACACCAATCTTGCCCGCCATGTCCGTATTCCCAGTAAAAGGGGAATTATGTATAAGAAAGAATGGCTCCATACACATGGGCCATAGTAAATGCACCACTGTAATAAAATTCAGTGATCAAGGCAAGTCTACATTTAGAGCTTCTCGTCATTCCTACTTTATATGTGGCCAGACCGCATATATACGCCTACCTCTAGATTGGGATGGTACCTGTTACATAGCATTCCTCCTACCACCTGTTTTCCTAGCTCCTCCTGATTATCATAGAAATACTCATTTAGTACACAATAGACAGCAGAGAGATCTCCCAATTGTCGATTACACTGAAACAGCATGGGAAAAATACACAGATTTCAATAAAGGTTTCTTTCCCTATATAGGTACAGTTACCAATAGTAAGCTGATACATAGATTAACCAGAACCCTTGAAGCAGTAGTGAACGAAACTATTTCCGCCTTAGGCAATTTAACAGAAGAGCAGTCTGCTATGCGGATTGTTGTGCTTCAAAATAGTCTTGTCCTTGACGTTATCCTGGCCGATAGGGGCGGAGCTTGTAGGGTCATCAAATCAAGCTGTTGCATTTTTCATACCAGAAAATTCGCCATCTGTATATAAAGCCATAACTCGCCTTCATAAGATTGTAAACCAGATACACCAGAACCCAGGCACTTGGACTTGGTCCAGTTGGTTTTGGAGTGTGATATCAGCCTGGGGATGGAGAGTTTTATCCTTCCTAGGTATTGGCCTTCTCATACTATTCAGTTGCTGTCTATGTCTACAATGTGGACCAGCGAGCTGTGGTCTGTGTGCCACATCGTGTATTCCACCACCAAGATTTCATTCAAGATCACGGAAGAAGAAAGAAGAACAAATGATGCTATATGAACAGATCAATGGATTGATGAAGATTGATATCTCTTGAAGGGCAAGTAGGGGACAAGGAGGGAATGTGGAAATGTGGATTTTCCTGGTCAGTTATGTCCCCTATCTTGGACCCCAACGGTTCTATGTGCATGTTACAAGTACATGTATGTTCCCTCGAGTTCCAGTTTTGAAGACGCAAACATATGTGCGTCCACCGTCAACATGTCCTCTGTCAGATCCGCCATGAATGGGCTGGATATTCGATTCCTAAGTATGAAAGGCCACCGACTTTATATGGCTCAGTTACTCCATTTTTACAGTTCAGGCGAGTAGGCCCGATTCTGTCCTCAAGCCTTTCCCTGCTCTCTGCCTCTGACAGCTTCAGCTTGAGCTCGCATCTGTATCCATGAACTTTGTCCTACTCCCTGTGCGGCTAACGGTGCCTGCCTCGGCCAGTTTTGCCTGCCTGCCAAGAAACCGTATTTCACCTTCGAATTATCTACTTTGCTCCTCAGCCGATGCATTCCTGTCTAGTAGTTTAAGTAAACATTCTTCCAGCTACCGAGCAAAAGGGCCCGGCCTCGCTGTCTTCATGCAAGTAATTCATAGCCCTGTTGCCATGGAAAGTTTTCTGCCCCTCGCATCTCATATAGACACTTAGACGCTTGTGCACGTACACACAGTCAGTATAGAATAGATTCTGTCCGAGAGTCCTTCCTTGTGGATAACATAGTTCTCTAAATATAGGATGTTAGATATGATTTGGGATTAGGTTGACTTGACCCCCCAGACTTTTCGTCTCCACATGTAGAGCTAAATGTCAAGTCCCCTTCACCCCCTAGTTGCACGTCAATTACACGTCATGCTGCTGCGCGCGCATCTCTGCCAAGTATTTCTGCTGACATTGCGAAATCATCTCCAGGTATCCACCCACACATGACAATTTACCCATTATCATCAAGTGGACGCCCACATGGACGCCCACCTTCACGCCTACTTACACGCCCACATGCTCTTATCTCATTCTCTCTTGCTCTCTTGCTTACGTACAATTGAGAAATGTATATATACTGTACTCTGTGAATAATGTTTTGAGAATATTGAGAATACTTTTCAGTCCCGTCCAGATCCTTTTTTGGTGATGGAAATATTCTCCCTTTGACTCGAGTTATTGGAATAAAGCCCTTTATGAATCTGATACCACAGACTCAGCCTCTTGCTTTATGCATGATCTTATTGATATCTGAAAAATTATGACAGCGTGATATTTTATTTACCACAGCGCACAAGCTGAGTGCTTCAGGTGCCACTAACTCACTGCACCACAAGTCATCGCCACGTGGCCTTACTGAGGCAGAATTCATTAGACAAAAGACATTGCTACCACTGCGGCCTGCCCAGACCACGCATCATCGTAGACTCCGCACATGCTGGTTACTTCATGTGCCACTAAGTGTGCAGCTCAACTCAACGCCACATGGCTGTGGGCCCTTGCTGACCGCTGCCTCCGGCCTACACTGCTGTCAGCAGGGCTCACAATTAAAATTGAGCCTTGATTCATTAATGACAGAGTCTAGTAGACAACTAACTACAACGTCTTCGAAACCGAAATAATATCCTTTTAGTATTCTTGCTTCAAGAACTTTTTTGACATCAATTATAGCTTTAGTACAATGACCAAATTCATCTTGCAAGTCCAAAGGAACACTGAATGGCAGTCTACACTGCGGACAGCAGAGCTCACAGTTCGAATTCAGTTTTGATTTATTTATTGCAGAGTGAACTGTACTCTGTCGTTGGATTTTCTCAAGAGGAAGTCACAAAAAGCATTCCTCGATGTCTTTGCTGATTACTGCCTTCGATCTACACTACGGACAGCCGGGCTCACAATTCAGATGGAGTCGCGATTGCAGATGACGCAGTCCAGGAGGCAAGAGATATTGCTCCCAGTGCGGCCCGCCCACACCATGCATCATTGCTGGCTGCGCACATGCTGAATGCTTCTAATGCCCCTATCTCAGCGCAGCTCAACTCATGTACACTTTATTATACAATATTTTGTGTATAATTTCACATCTAGTGACCCTACCTCAGTGTACCACAAGTCATGGACCCTTTACAATAGAATCTTTTGTGTATTATTTCACATCTGGTGCACCTACCTTAGTGCAGCACAAATCATTGACCCTTTATGATTGAATCTCTGTGTCTGATCCAATGATTACTGTTCTACTTGTTGCCAGCACCAACCAATCCCAGAGAGCTGGCTTACACTCACACCACATGCATCCAGCACAGACGTCACTGGACATGTGACCCTAGTAATAAAAAGGAGTCGAGCGCACGTGCCTGTACCCAGTTCAACTATCTATCTGTGTCTATGTGTTCATTATGTCTGCGACATGCTGCCCCTGGGCCCTACCACATTACATTGTGCTCTGGACAGCGTATGCAACCAACTTACCTTTGACAGTGGGAGAAAACTTTGGTTATGTAACTTTACTGCAAGGAGAGTGTATAGTGAATTTATAAGTGCGTGGGGATTGGCGGAGTGATTGTATAAGTACATATGTTGGCGCAGCCTAACTTCGACAACAAGCTTGCCTCTAATTGGCTGCCCTCCATGTCCCAAAAACTGAATTTTGGACTTTGCATGGCCCAGTATTGCTACAGCTGCAATACTCCACTGAATGTGAAATAAATATTCACATCCACACAGATGTGTCATGTCCACCATCTTTCTTGTGTGGAACTATAGATGAATGTAGGGTCAGTGATTCCCCGTACCTTCCATGTTGGTCATGTTGTGGGACTTGGCTCACAGTGTGACACACTGACGCTTGCGACCCGGTATCGCTTTCTGCGACCCGGGTGACGGCCGCACTACAACAAGAACACCCGCATGCCAGTGTTGCCAGATTTTTTAAGCATTCTCTACCCCAAAGACAACCAAAAAGTAGCCCAGAATTGCTACTTTAAGGAAGGAGGGGCAGAGACATCATCAAGCAGGCGGTGATTGCATTGAAATTGATGTTGCAGCAGGCTGCCAAGTAAATATTTGTCTAATAAAGCGCTTTAACATACTAGTTTGCTGGACCACTGTATATATATTTATAATCTGGCAACTAGCAGAAACCAAAATTTTACAGCACAACCGGGAAAAATATAGCCCAATTGTGCGGGATCTAGCCCAATCTGGCAACAGTGCCGCATCAGTTGATTCCTCATACAGCTCACGATGGAGCCACGCCCATATCTCCGGAGTCACTCTTCACAGCCTCACGCAGGACTGGCATATGCCAGGCCAGCACACTCTGCTTACGCTTACAGGGAAGGACAACAACGCTAAATGGCCCAGATTTTCATTGTAGTGATCTCCTGGTCACAGGTCTAGTTGTCATTATGCCACAGCCACTCCCTCATGGCTGGTATACACCCACACCACACCACACCCATCCAGCACAGGCATCACAGGACCCGTGACCCTACCAATAAAAAAGACTGGGCACACGTGCTCTACGCCATTTTAGAGTTTCTCCCACCGCATGCACTGTCATGGCCTGCCCCGGTGGTCCAGACACCTCATGTAGGCCTGAGCCACCAAACAGGAAGGCCTACCGCCATGTGCATGGCCTCACTGTTCAATTAGTTAGTGGCACCGTAAGGACTGAGCGGGTGTGCAACCTGCAATGATGATCGGTGCACTAGTATGTTGTCTGCCATGGCAAAATCAGGATGCAGACCCAAATGTGAGACCTGTTAGGCTAAGGAGCGGGACTACATGTTGTGGAGGGTGCCCTGTCCGTGAAAAGGTGAGCAGCGAGGCCTGGGTACACAGTGGTGGGCAAATACATCTGGGCGGTGGAAGTGGATACACCAAGGCGGCACAGCGATTTAGGCGTACACAGTCGTATATACTCTCCCATTATCAATTCTGTACTATGTTTCAGATGTGAGAGCTTGAGGGCTCCACTAGGTCCCGGCACGTGGTTGGAGACACAGCGGTGGCGTAAAGGTGAGCTGTGAGAGTTTTGTCAACAGTATGGGCACTCACTGTCCCTCTTCATCTCTTCCTTTCTCTCCTTCACACTCTTTCTCTCTCTCTTCTTCTCACACTATTTCTCTCTTTCTCTCTCTCTTCCTGTTTCTCACACTCTTTCTCTCTCTTCCTACCTCTCACTCTTTTTCTCTCTCACTCTTTCTCTTTTTCTCTTGCAGTGTTGGGTGTCCGTCCTGCATGATCATTGCCTCTATTGCTTCTGTTCTCAGAGACTTATGAGCCGGCGGGCTGGCTCGTAGATGAAGAGCAGTGAGCCGACTGGCAGGCTCATAGAGGGAGAACCGAGGCCCATCAGTTCGCAGAGGGAGAGCTGCGGGCCAGTTCGCAGAGGAACACCTGAGGGCCGACTGGTATAGGGAAAGGTGTGGGCCGTCGGCTTCCAAAGGGATAGCTGAAGAACCGTGATGTAAAGAAACCGTCCTTGGAGCCGTCGGACCCGAGCAATTTCCATCCGATCTCCCAGCTCCCTTTCTTAGCTAAGGCTACAGAGTTGTATATTAACTCTGTCTTGGCTGAGAGCACAACAAAACTCTTGACCCCTCACAAAATGGTTTTCGTCCCCGTCACAGCACCGAATCGGCGCTATTAGCAGTAACGGAGGACATCCGGTGTAGCCTAGATGTTGGGAACTCCACGGCCTTAATTCTTTTAGATTTAAGTGCCGCGTTCGACACTGTTTCCCATGATATTCTTCTAGGCAGACTTCATGATATCTGGGTCCGGGGGCTGGCCTTGTCTTGGTTCCAATCCTTCTTGGAAGGTAGAACCTTTCAAGTGGTTGTGCCACTGTACCACTCTCAGACACATGTGATCAAACATGGGGTCCCTCAGGGCTCTATATTGAGCCTTGCACTTTTTTAACATCTATGTCCAACCCCTAGCTCTCTTAGCAAAAAGTCGAGGGTTGGCATTGGTTTCCTACGCTGATGACACCCAGCTAGTCATCGCCTTCTCAAAAAAATGTCAAGATAATCTTTTTAAATTTAAAGAGGACTTGTTAGCCATCTCTGACTGGATGACAGCAGATTGCTTAGTCAGAAATTCTCGTGATGGGGAGAGACAGTGCTCTTTGATCTGAACAGTGGTGGCCTGACAAATTAAAACCTGCACCTCTGCAAAAACAGGCAGTAAAAAACTTAGGCTTTTGGATAGACAGTGAGCTTTCATTCGATGCACAATCCAAGGCCTTGGCGGGATCTTGTTTTGGTCTCCTAAGAGGGTTGAAACCTTTACTTGGCTATTTTGCACCAAAGGTCCACCAAACTATTCTTCAGGCCACAATTTTATCGAGGTTGGACTATGGTAACTCCGTCTACTTAGGCGCCAATAAATCTTGTATTGCTCGCCTCCAAAGAATTCAGAATGCTGCAGCTCGCGCCCTGCTAGCACTTCCCAAATCGTGTTCGTTGCGAACCTTTTACCTAAGCTTCATTGGTTGCCGATAGCGAAAATAATCAATTTTAAGTCTCTGTGTGTGGCCCATAAACGTTTGACATGACAATGACCGCCGATTTTAGCGGACCTGCTGGTCCAATATGTGCCAAATCGCCCTCTATGATCGGCTAGCTCTGGTTCGGTCTGCACCCCCCTGTTTTCATAGAGCCAGAGCAGGTGGTCGCTCTTTCAAGGTTCAGGCAGCGCACCTCTGGAACTCCCTTCCGACCTCAATTAGAGGACTTCAGAACCATCTGGCATTTTGAAAGGCTATAAAGACCTGGCTTTTCCCAGCGAAGGTTACTCTCTATGTTCTAGAGTGGTCTATTGGCTCTTGTTTAGGTAGCACTGGGACGCTCCGTCACTGGGGCAGCTATGCGCTGTACAAATTTCAAAAATAAATAAACTAATTAAATAAATGTGGGGAGGGGAAATGTGAACGGGGTATCTCGCAGAGAGAGACCTGCGGTATATTTCCAGTCTTGGCTTCACAGATACAACTGTGGGCCAGAGAACTCGCACCCGAAGAGCTGTGAGCCGACAAGTGGTTCGCAGAGGGAGACTTGCGGGCCTAAGAATGTTGTTGGAGGTATGCTGTTGATGGGGGGGAAAGGGTGCAATACCTGCTGATGTAGGGAGACGCAGCGTGAAAGAGGTATCTCGCACAGACAGAACTCCGGTATATTAAATTGCCCCTGTGACCTTTCTTTTATATTTTCACTCGATGCGAGGTACAAGATGGCTGCTAACACTTCCTGGTTTGAAATGTTAGCAGCCAATCAGAGGCAAGCTCATGCTCGGGAGTTAGGCACCGTCCAGACATATATATATTTTGTCCCTTAATATCTCAAAAACTACTGAACAGCAGATTTACACCATTTCAACAAAAGCGCGCTTTCCGGACCAAGACCTTTCTCCCTGCCAAATTGGGCGTAATTCCGTTCAGCAGTTTGACTTGTAGCCTTGTCTAAAGTTTCCTATGGAAAATGCATTGAGAAAACACTTTTTCTGACCCCCCTTTTTCCTCAGCCCCCCCTTGACCAATCACCCCGTAATGTGTCTTCGCAGCTGGATGGCTCCGGTCGTGGGTGCAAATATCTCGCAATAAACTTGCTTTCAATGTACAACCAACCTTGTACGTCCTCAATACACCCCTAAACTTTCAAGATACGAGCTGATCAAAAAATAGAAACTTTCTGGAAAATTTAGTAAAGATTCGTCAAACGACGCCAAAGTTATAAGCACATAGAGGGCTCCAGGAGGGGGGCCGCGCAACCCCCCTCCCAACATGAGTGAAGTCCCGGATCTGTGGGGACCCCAGCGGGCCCCCGCAGCCCCAGTGAGGCCCCGCTATTATTTTTTAAGAAATGCCCCGGGACCTAGCCCACCCCGGGGTCTCATTAAAGTAAAACGCGGGAACCCGCGACCCCAGCGTGAATTCCACCAATATATATATATATTTTTTTTTTAAATGCTTTCTTTGGCCCTGAGGCTCCTTCTGGGACCCCCTGAGCAGGCATAGGGGGTCAGAGTAGTTCTACCCTGCCCCCTTCTCTTGTTTTATACCTTTGTTTCTCTGTTATCTGTCGACTCGCTTCTACCGAGTCACAAGATCGCTGCTAACACTTCCTGGTTTGGAGTGTTGACAGCCAATCACAGTGAAGCTCGTGCATGGGACTTAGGCTCTGCCCAGATATCAAAACTTTTATTTTTCTAATTTCTCAGCAACTACTAAATGGATTTACACCATTTAAAAAAAGGTTGCTTTCTGATCCAAGCACTACCTTTGTGCTAAATTTGGGGTAATTCCGTTCAGTAGTTTCGGCTCTAGCCTTGCACAAAGTTTCCTATGGGAAATTGATTTTTTGACTCTTATTCTTTTTAATTTCTCAAAAACTGCTGAACGGATTTACACCATTTAAAAAAAAAAGGTCACTTTCTGAACCAAGCTCTACCTTTCTGCAAAATTTGAGGTAATTCCGTTCAGCAGTTCGGGCAGTAGCTCGTCGCAAAATTTCCTATGGAAATTAACATGGGGAAAATGCGTTTTGGGACCCACCTTTTTTCTCAGCCCCCGCTTGACGAATCACCCCCAAACTTTCAGGATAGGAGCTGACCCGGATAGACGTTTGTTTTGGAGAATTTCAGAAAGATTCGTCAAACGATGCCAAAGTTATTAGCAAATCATAAAATGCTTTTCCTATGGAAACTAGGTTGTAACTATAACTACCTACTGGCGACTGCCAGTAGGTAATATATATATTCTTACAATCCTTACAAAAGCATTTCATTTTCATGGAAAATAAGACAAAAATGATATGGTTCATTTACATACTAATTTAGACCATTCTTCAAATAGGCATTTGTTTTTCACAAGTAGCTTTTTAGAGTGGTGAAAACCTTCTCCTCAGGATGGCTTTTTTCATTAACAAAATAGTCCCCTCTACATCTGAAAACAGTGCACTCCACACATTGCAATGGAAGCGCCATCGAGGAGTTGGAATACACCTAGTCACAAATAGCAATACATGCCATATAATTATCCAAGATGTGATTGCTCTTGTCTCAAAATAATGGCTGACTGAGGATGACCCAAAACCTACTTTATGTATTTTCTACACAAAAGATATTTCAGTAGACATAAAAAAGCTTTGTGGTATCGACTCTTTTGTTGATGAACATGGAAAGTTTGAAGTAGGCTGTTAGGAAAGAATGGACTCCTAGGAAAAATACGCTTTTAGTGTGTTTACTTTGCATGTCAGTTGATAGAGAAATATAAAAAATAACCCCCTTTTCAGTCGCCGGGTAATAGTACATCTGTCTATATTTTATGGGAAAAGGCAAAACTGAAATAAAATAGTAGGCCTGAATCACAAATAGATTTGCTCATAAATGCAATTTAGATACAGGAACAACTAAATTTATTAGAGCAAAATCCTTATCTGGGATAGGGAAGGATATGTTTTTGCAATTGTAAATGGATTTAATGACACCTACAGTGCGCTGGATTCCATGTAGTACTTTGTGGATTCCAGGAAAGGAAGAAATTTATGCAAATAGTAGGCGTAACCCTATAAATGTAAACTCGCAACTTTCTTGAGCAGACTTTGGTGAATTGGCCCAGCGTCTCCAGGCATAAAGTCGAGTCCTCCAGGTAGATAACATTGAGTAGTGTTGCTATTGCCACAGGGAATCAAACCAAAAAGTAGAATATATCACTCAGGAAAATGTGTGAACAAACAATAAGATACTTGATTTTATTTATGTGCAAAATACTTAATTAGCCCTATGTAAACTGAAATAAATGACCATTCATTTTTGTGGATTCTCCCCTAATGGTATATTCCGTAGTTGTCCCTTTGTCTGCTATGGTATTGTTGATGTATGTAGCTCTTACTTGAGATGACATTTTGTTTGCTCACTGCCGTATACAGAATTGTTGCTTCAGACAATGAAATGGATAGTTGTACTGCTTCGATTACTTTAGGGAACATTTATAAAAAAAATAGTTAAGCAAAAAGAGAGATTGAAGTGAAGTTTGGGGTTAACAATCCTGCCCCACTATCAGGACGACCAAATAAAAGCTGTTCTCATGCAAGATATGCTATTAACAAAAGAAAATTAGAGTATATTACTCCATCACTTATTGAACTCACATGTCTTTTAATATTAACAATATAGTACATCTTTGCACTTATAGGATGTGCCAACCTCCAGCTTCCAGGTGGACCATAGCTCCTAGTTTTCATCTTGATCACCATGAACAGCTTTGTGTAACAAAGCTGTTAGCACTTTAGTTGTGTTCTGGCATTGAGAGGATGGCGGACAAAAGACGAGGTTACAAGACACATTAGGAGTAGAGATGGGTTTTCGGTATCTTACAAACTGGAGAGTAAGGGGTGATCTTTTCAATTGACAGTGGAAGACCATTCTAATGCTGGATAGCTAAGTAAGAAAGTTCTTCCTCCCAGTCATGACTTCTTCACATGAGACACTCCAATAATAATCTCTTGGGTAGAAAGCAGCTGCCGGCTTGGTATGTATCTCTTAAATGTATCTTGGAGGTATACTGGACCTTTCCTGTGATGGGCTCAATGTAATGTGCAAAGTGTCTTAAACAGGATTTGCTTCTTGACTGGAAGCCAGTGCACTTTATAAAATTATACACGTTTTTATCAATGCAATCCACAGATGATTCTGACAGTAGAGTTCTGTGAAATATGAAGTTTGGTGAAGAGCTTATTTGGGATTGCAGTAATCTAATCTTGAGAAAATCAAACCTTGAACCGCTATTCTTTTACCATCACCCATCAGTAAATGTAGAATTTTATTAAGGATTTTTAAGCAAAAGATTCCTAAATACACAACTTTATTTACCTGAGCAGTCCTCAACAGTTTGTTGTCGCTCAGTATTTCCAGAATCTTAACTGTCTCTTTTGGATAGGAGGGAAGCTCCTATTTCTAGGTCACTAATCATCAGAACAGAAGGGTTTGTTAGATCCGAAGATCACATCCTCTGCCTTGTCAGTGTTCCATTTTAGGGAGTAACTCATCATCTCTTTCGCTATCCGGTAAAGGCCTCCTTAAAGAATGAGCTATTCAAAGTACAATTGCCATCCAATCGAATCACTAGCTGAGCATCATCAGTGTATCATAAATTGATATCCACAAGTGCTAATCAGCTTGGCTAGAGAGGTTACATAGATATTAAATAAAGTGGGGCTAAGGGAGGACCCCGGTAGAACACCATGATTAACTGGGAACTTTTGGCAAGCACTGATTCAAGTTTCACTTGGTGAGCTCTATTTACAACTTACAATTGGATCCAGCTCAATGCTATGCCATAAACACCAGCCCTGCGTAATCTGGACAAAAGTATGGTGTTCAAGATGGTGTTGAAAGCTGCTGATAGATCTAACACTAAGAGTCCACCTTCATCAAGGATCCACCTGATGTCATCAACAATAGACATCAAGGCTGTCTCAGTGCTATGGAATGGCCTGTATATTGATTGACTGGTATTCAATGAGCCATGGGTATTTAAATGGGATGATAATGCATTGTTCACATGTTTTGTTAAAATCTTCCCAGGGAGGGGTAAAAGTGATACTGGGCAGAAACCGGCTATGTCTTTTGAGTCTGCATTGGGATTTTTTAAATCTGGCTCTATTGTGGCTGGTTTCCAGGCTGTGGGCACTCTTTACATTCAAAGGAATGTTGCCTAGCTGAACTTGAGGCAGTGCCAGTGTAATGGCAACCATATGCCAGAACTTAGCTGGGCAGGGCTCTCTAGGTGAACCTTATTTGATGGAAATCAATAACTTCAGTAGTGTGGTGGGAGTTAACAGCTCACATCTATCCAAGGTCAGTTGACTGTAAGGTGGTGTTGCCTTCACTTGTTCCACAACAGAATTATCTGGGCCATGAAAAGCCTTACAGATCTTGTGAATGTTATCATAGAAGACTACAGATAGCTTCTCACAGGTTTCCTCAATCTTAGTTACAGGGAAGGTTTGGCACCTGGCATTCATATATGTATTGACCAGTTTGAAAATCTCTTCAATAATTTGTTATACTTTTTAGAGGGGCAATGACACCTAGTGCCCCTGTAAGCGATTTGTTAAATCTCATATTGGCTTCTTCTATAGATTGGAGAGTATATACCTTACTTCCATGTTTGTGTTCTCCAAGCCTGTGGAGAAAGAGGGGGCTGTAACTTTTTTTTCAACACTATGCTTATATCCCAGGAAAACAAAACTAACATGATGGTTGATCCATGCAATAGGTAGACTTGATAGATTGAATGTTCTCTTATGTGGAGAAAATATGTTTGAGCGCATTTTGTAAGATCAGACACAAATTATTTTTATTTCAGTCCTAACAAACTGCATGAATTGAAAAATTCCAATGAATAAGAGTGTGTATATTGTTCTGTACATTAAAATTCCTTAACATTAGTAGATTGGATGATTGAAGTGCGTGTGTTGATTAAAAAAAATAATAAGAAAGCAGAGGTAAAAATGTAATCACATTTTAGGGGTCTATAGACACACAGAATTGTATAAGAGGAGGTGGGGAAAAGCTCAAGTCGAACCATCAAAGTCTCCACATTGTTCAGCGTTTCTGCCTGTAAAGGTTTAAACCACAAACCCATGTTTAAAACTTATCACCCCCATACCTCCTGTACCTTCTCTGCCAGTGTATAGTGCTAATATTATAGTATTTTATAAACTATTTTCCCTCCCACATTACTTGCAATGTTATTTACTCTTATCAGTATAGCTCTCATTGTTTCCTGTCTAGTTTTAGCCCATGTTCATTCTCCCAAGTAATTTGGCAAGGGAATATTGCATCTGCCTTGTGCGCATTGAGGATCTAGTAGATGTGAGAGGTGATGTGGCCCTCTCCGGCATGGCTCAGCAAAAATGTCACAAAGAGTATGGGCCATATTATCAAGGACGGCGTTAAAATTATCGCCTTTAGCGGCAGGAAACTGCCGCTAAAGCGGCGATAATGGGCTTGATAATATGCCCTTGTGGATTCCCATAGAAGCCCATGTTCACACCGGAACAAGGGCATATTATCAAGCCAATTATCGCCGCTTTGGCGGCAGTTTCCTGACGCTAAAGTGGCAATAATTTTAACACCGTCCTTGATAAAATGGCCCGTACGTGTCCGAACAGAGCCTGCATGGCTTTAATATCCAGTGTCGAATTAGTAGATATCTAAACCTCTCTTCTTCTGGCAACCCAAAGTCCACCTTAATATGGTTACATTTCCCTGCCCCATTGATCATGCCCCTAATTGTGCAACACCTGCCTGAACTAAGTGCCTCTGAGGTGCTGTAATTCTCGAGACTGACTCCATTTTATATTGTGCCACCATTTTGTGTTGCCCTCACGTAGGCCTGTGAAGGTAGCCTGGCGAACAAAGTGGCCTGGCCTTCTTAGTCTATGTATACATTAACTAGGTTTCTTTCTGACTCTGGAATGAACTGTAAGAAACTGACCTCTTCACCTGAAACTGACCTTGCAAAGCCAATTTCCCTGATCGATCTTTGTCTGAGATTGCCAATCAATGTTCAGGACATCGTTAACTTTTAGTTTCCTTGCACATGCCTTATCTTGTTCATCATCTGTTACTGTTTCTTTTTTTATGTTTCTTCATTGCATGGGTTATGCTTTCAATTATAGGTTTGTCCGGCTTTTGGAGATTGAATTTGGGACATTCCTAATGATTAACTTTTGGGTTGGGATACTGTACATGTAATCATGCCATGCCCTGCAGTGCCATCTAAATCAGATTAACCTTTGTGAACTATGTAATAATAATGTTTTGCCCATATCCTGTTAAAACCCCAAAGGCTACTCACCTGCTGACCCTCCAGATTTTCCATTTGTTTAGGAATGTAATTGGTACAACTCCCTTACATGCCTGGGGCAGGATAAAGAGTATATAAGACGTGAAGTAAGACCATTCTATGGACTACTTCATTCAGTTGCTACGGCTTCTGTGTGACGTAGTCACACTCATTTGAGTTTAATAAAAATGTTCTTTTATATTTCAGCTTCTGTGCCAAATTCTTTATTATTGGTTTGAATGGACTAAGTATCAGTGAGACCCCTGAGAAGGAGTGTATATTTCTTCAGAGAAGTGGCTATCTGTGGGAGTGATCTTGTCAGAAGACAGAAATCTACTGAGGAGGACAGGACAGGACTCTACTAAGGAGGTACTCTGTGCACGGAGATTCTGGGGATTCTTTGTCTCGGCAGCCCAGTATATTACTGATCTTCCTGATTTTGATCCTCCACATGATGTCACCCCTGACTGAGAACCTTTTTGGCGTGAGTATTTAAAAAAAAAAAAGACCGTTAGGTGATTTAGAACTTGCAATTAGAATTTGGACAACCATTTGTTTGGTAAAAGTCGTTATGCAGCTCTTACTGTTGGTTTTTGCCTTGAATTGGTAAGGTAGTTTAGTAACACTTACTATAGCTTTGGAATTTCGGAATTTGTGTTGGCCAACTTTGGATTTGTATAGGTTTGTATATGCGAATTGCAATTTGTGTAGGCAGGTAATGAGGAGATTTTTCTCTATCTGGTTTTGTTGAACGGTGCAACGTACGGAGAGTACCTTAAGCACTACTTTGATTATAATATTCTATATTCTGCAGTATTTTTGGCATGCCTGTTTTCAAAGCTCACACTGAAGAATGTGTTGCTTTTTCTTGGAGGTACCATAGTGTGATGTGAAGTAAATTAGCCGGCTCCCCTAGAGGGAATACCTAAATAGGTTTAGGTATAAAAACATATTTCTTCCTTGGTGATTCTGTATCCCCAGGGAATTAAAATATGGACATAATACATACAAGGATCCTTTGTTCTGCGCAATCTTATGAATGGAGATATGCAGAGCGATTTTTGGTGTTCTGCCAGCCAAAGCTAGTGAATTGAGTGTATCTTGGCTTCTTGGAAATAAAGGTCTGTGGGGCTGTTTTTGCAGTCTTTTGGAACACCATTGAGAAGCGCTTCTTGTAAATATAACTTACAACTAGTATTTACAAATGGTTTGGTCAAAGTACAGTCTGTGGGCTGTCCTTTGTTTCTGTCTTGAGTATTGATCTGTGGGTTAAATGTGTGTTTAAATGTCTCTGTAAGTAAATAGCGATGGCGCTATTTGTGAAATAAATTACTAAAGCGCGCTGTATTGTGTGTCCTGAGTGTTTGCTCCTAGCATTAAAATTTTATTTAAGTTGTGTTGAACCGCAGAAATGAGAACATTTGCATATGGAATTTCACTTGGCGCAGGCGTAAAAAACTCATTTTTCTAAGGATTTACATGAGATATGTCTAATGTCCAATCTCTGCAATTTGTAAAGAACATTCTGAGGATGATTAATATTTAGCACAATTATAGGATATTTATTTTTAAGGGCCCCAGGTGTCAAAGTCGAAATTGGGTGAGGGCACTATTTAGGCAGCATTTTTTTTCATTTAGAGTAGCTTTTAAAGTGCCTTAGGCTTCAGTAAATGCATACATTTAGGTATAATACAAATTTGCAGGTTGTTCTCATTCGGGGTTGCTTTTAATGGCTCAGTGAGCCAATGTGCCTGGTGCAGAGGTTTGAGTTTAATATCAGGGTTGAAGGTTTTGACTCTAGCTGGACCTACTGTGACGTTCATCCATTTAAGGTTGATGAAATGAGTACCATTGCATAGGGTGGTAACAAGCATTTGTTCTAAAGCTGGTATGTTGTGTCGTTGTGCTCTGTGAATTATTCACAGTAGATGTTTTTGAGTCTGGGAATAGGAGTGGATTGTGGCCCCTAAAGGGAGTAATATATATGGTATGTGGTTTTGGATAGGGTTGGTTATTGCAAGTTAGAAAGAGTTAGGTAGGCTTTTTGTCTTTGACAGCTTCAGGGTGAAGAGAGAGAGGGCTGAGGAGAGGCAGATTTTGACCTTGAGGTCAGTAAGGTGGGGGTTAGCAGTATGTTGAAACAAGATGAGTTTTTGTATGACTCCTTTGAAGAAAACATGTTTGTGTTTTTTTCACGTTTTTGCATTTTGTCCTTCTATGAATTGTTCTGCTGGTCCTGTGTGTCAGAAGCGACACAGTAAGTTGTATTTGACAGCTGATCACCACTAACTGGTGACCAGTTGTCAAAAGGAGGGTGAGGAAAGTAAAAGAAAGTGTACTTTTAATTTTAAGCCTGACAAATTAAGCAGGCCCGAATATTGGGTTTTGGGCTGCATGAAGTGAGTGCGTCACCGCTCATTTACATGTGCTATTGTAATTTGTCTATGAAGTGTGTGCGTCACTGCTCATTTACATGTGCTATTGTAATTTGTCTATGCTTTTTGTGCTTGGTATACAGCACGTATATCTGATGGCTTGACGTGTGTTTTTTTAATTTTATGTATGTTTTTGTTTTATGTTGTTGCTTCTGATACTATTACAAGTTTTCCTGTGTTGTGAGGGGATGTCATGACGATGTACATCTTTGAGCAACAATTGGTTGAACTTGCTCTGATACTAAATTTCACAGATAAGATATTTTCATACTGTGAACAAGACAGACAACACTTCGTCCAGTGCATCATGTCTATTTGGCTATAATAGTATTGAAGAAAAATAAAAGAGAGATACAGGATCAAAGTGTGTCACCTGCAGTTAGTCACATTACTGCCCTTTCCCCAAGGAACAGGCAGCCCTAGATTTATGTTTCCTTGATTGGACCTAAGGATGAAATTATAGATCTGTGACTCTTGTACAAGGTGACCTAATTTCTATATTGCATTAGTTAATCATGTTCTGCTTCCTAAGTACCAGGTTTCATTTTCCCCGGGGAAGGAACTGGAACAGTAGCCGAGATTACCGTATATGGTGTAGCGGCCAGCGGTAGAGTTAAAATTTGTGTAACTTTGGCCTTTTGTGTATCACCCGTACTCTTGGTGTTGTGTCACATGCCTGACTATCACCCAAGTAATTTCTTGTCCTTCCTATAGATTTTTCTTTTGCCGCTTATCCCCTGATCGATGTCACATTGTGCCTTCTCCCCTGATCGATGTCACATTGTGCCTAGTTATTGGGGATTTTAGTTGTGTCCTAGTCCCATTTCCCTTTTCTGTATTCCTTTCATCAGTCAGCCCATTTATTATTGTTGGTGTATTGTTCAGGTTCACACTTCCAGACTGCAGTGATGTACCAGGGAACCCCATATTATGTATAATTCCCTTTCGTATGACCAGATGGGTTTTTAAGGGAGGTATCTACATGTCCCTGATAATCTGTATCATGTGCTTTCTCTTTTGAGGGGTTCTAGATAAGGAATTTAGGAACACCTAGACTTAATTATTAAGGAAAATATGTGTTTACCCCATTAGACAATGCCACTATGTGTGAGGACATCCATTCAGATAGAATTCCCATGTAACTATCTACCCCTAGATGGTAGAGGATATTCTCGCACATTGAAGCCACTCCTTTGAAGATTGCAGGCCACCTGCTTGCAGTCCCCTTGTTAAATACAATGAACTGTTTTTGTACTGAATTTGAAGGAAACTAACAACTGTGTCACATTTCTTACGTCACTAGGTTCTGCGGTATCAAGTTATAATAACCTGCAGAAGGCTGATTTAAGCCTAATTCCCATCAGTGACAGCTACAAGATGAGGGCCGGAGGTCTTCGCCCTACAGTCCCAGCACCCTGAAAAGTAGCAAGGCTGGACAGTGATCGCCAGCGCGCTATCAATGGTATCTCCAAAGCATCGTGCTTGCTTCATCAGAAGGCGTTGAACATCAGAAAAGAAGGAGGAGCTGTTGATGGCAGGGTTGATTTGAGCCTTGAGTTTTCTACCTGTCATGTGCTGGTAACCTCTGACAGTGTGCAGTCCCTTGAACCCCTTGGCCTGAGTTTTGGCGACACATCCCCCCCCCTCTTTTTCTTTGCTCCAATGGAAGGGCAGTGCACCGGAGGATCTAAGATTGACAAAAGGCACTACATTATGGTGCCCATGAAAGAGCAGCCTGAGCGTCCTTTGACACTGAATAATGAGTGTTGGAGCCTGAGAATGTAGACCAGGGTCTGCACAAGATGATCTGTGCCCATAACGAATGAAGAGCACATTATTTGTAGTGTCTGTCGCAGAGGAGAGACACTGGTGCACTGCCTTGAGACATTGAGACTTTCGAGTGAGCTGTGAGTGTTTGCCAGGAGGGCACTCCAACTAAGCAGTACTATTTTCATGAAGAGGCCTGAATCGAGAGGCCCAATGCGGAAGAAGACAATGGAAGCAGATTTGATGGACGATAGAAGCCTGCCAGAGAGGCTTGGAACGGACTTTGGGCACAGTTGCACAAGCGATTCCAGTGCAATTGTATAAAGTAAATGTTAATTAAGTTCTCATTTGACTGAATTGCCATGGAAGAGGAAGTGGCTCCGCCTCTAGCATCCAAAAATGGTCCACCAGAAGTGAGTCTTTGTGCTACTATGTGTGTTCGGAGACCTGTCCCGGGAGAAGTAGAGAATAATAAGATGATGTTACAGCAACACCATGACGACCTAATGAATATCGATATAGACCTAGATTCAGAATAACATGAGTCTTAGGTTATTGCCTACGTAATGGCAAAAGGAGGGTCTGAGGTTCTGTAATTCTCGAGACTGACTCCATTTTATATTGTGCCACCATTTTGTGTTGCCCTCACGTAGGCCTGTGAAGGTAGCCTGGCGAACAAAGTGGCCTGGCCTTCTTAGTCTATGTATACATTACCTAGGTTTCTTTCTGACTCTGGAATGAACTGTAAGAAACTGACCTCTTCACCTGAAACTGACCTTGCAAAGCCAATTTCCCTGATCGATCTTTGTCTGAGATTGCCAATCAATGTTCAGGACATCGTTAACTTTTAGTTTCCTTGCACATGCCTTATCTTGTTCATCATCTGTTACTGTTTCTTTTTTTATGTTTCTTCATTACATGGGTTATGCTTTCAATTATAGGTTTGTCCGGCTTTTGGAGATTGAATTTGGGACATTCTTAATGATTAACTTTTGGGTTGGGATACTGTACATGTAATCATGCCATGCCCTGCAGTGCCATCTAAATCAGATTAACGTTTGTGAACTATGTAATTATAATGTTTTGCCCATATCCTGTTAAAACCCCAAAGGCTACTCACCTGCTGACCCTCCAGATTTTCCATTTGTTTAGGAATGCAATTGGTACAACTCCCTTACATGCCTGGGGCAGGATAAAGAGTATATAAGACGTGAAGTAAGCCCATTCTATGAACTACCTCATTCAGTTGCTACGGCTTCTGTGTGACGTAGTCACACTCATTTGAGGTTAATAAACATGTTCTTTTATATTTCAGCTTCTGTGCCAAATTCTTTATTATTGGTTTGAATGGACTAAGTATCAGTGAGACCCCTGAGAAGCAGTGTATATTTCTTCACCCCAAAGGTCTACTTTTTTGTCCCCAAAGCTTTTTATACCTTACGTGTCACCTTCGAACACTGGAGATACACAGGTTAGGGTGCCTATGTGTTCGATGAGAGAGGGGACCTCTGACAGCCGCTCCCACTTAGCGTGTTAACAGTAATGTTCTGCCCTTTTTCCATACACATACTGGTCCATTCAACCAGGTACCACAGGCGAGCTGGTTGGTAATACTTAGAGGTTTGAGGTCCCAAATATCACTGTCCTTAGGGTGTAGCATACACTGCACCCTTATAGTTTAGAGGTGCTTTCAGATTTGCCTTTAAACTCTGAAGTTAAACTGCCTGTATAAATTGATTTTATTGGACAGTTGGAGATCCTACACAGCACCAGCAATCTCAATCAGAATTTTTTTTTGCAAAAAAGCCTTTACCTGTGTTTCTCAGGCTCTGTTCTGAAGATCTGGAATGACATTCCCTTAATTTTTAAATATGACCCATTAATCAAAATCCACCTGAAAAATCACTTAATGCAGAAATTGCAGACTATACCTTGATGGTCTCTCTCTCAGTATGACTCCCAGATACTCACAATGACTACATACTGCCCCTTTCTTAAATGGAACAATCTACTAAGTAGCTACATGACATTCTATACTAATTTTTGCACGAAACATATTGCACTGTCCCTGACATTTAAACTGCTACTGTTTTCTCAAAATGGTGTGTAAATATATAATTGTACTTAGCTATGGATCAATGTAATTGTTCATTTTCTCTTGTAAAACATCCATCTATTTTATACAAAACGCACCAACATCCTTTTGGATTATGTCTGTACTATAAATAAATCAT
Source organism: Triturus cristatus (assembly GCF_964204655.1). Lineage (NCBI taxonomy): Eukaryota > Metazoa > Chordata > Amphibia > Caudata > Salamandridae > Triturus > Triturus cristatus. Next base: position 694,279,519 of record NC_140588.1, read on the forward strand.
AATAAACTAATATGAATTTAGTTGTAATGAATGTTACTGTGAGATTGGGAATAGGAGAGCAATGCTGTCAGTGGGTAAGTAGTATGTAACTGGGCAATGCTATGAATGCGATGGCTAATTGGAGGATAGAGTGCTCTGAGTAAGGCTGCTACTGGAGATATGTTTACACCCCTCCCCCAATTCCTATACCTTGAAACTTTAGGTGCAACTTACTGACAAACAGAAATAAGACAGTAGGATGTCTGGGGTTGCTTTGTATTTCATGAAAACCAGACATGATCTTCTACCTTGTGCTGTACTATTTATTTGGGCTAAGTTGAGCATATGGTTGTCCCCTCTCTGTAATTAGTCGTGTTTTGTTGTGCTTATTTGTATGGAATGCATGTCACCTGGGAGGGTATCCTTGTGCCTTTGAAGGAGGGCTGGTCTGTGTAGGCCTATTGGAAAAGCAAGGTTTTTAGTTTCTTATGAAACTATAGGATGGAGTTGGCGTCTCTGATGTGGAAGGGAGATTGTTCCAGGCTTTGGGAGTGAGCTACATGTGGCTCAATGGATCTGGGTACGTGGGCAATGAGGAAGTTGGCCGAGTGGTGGTGTCTGACTGGTGTGTGAAACTGGATGCTGGGCTTTGGTTGTGTAGTACTTTGTAGGTGAATGTGAGGAGCTTGAAGAGGGTGCGTTAGTGGATTAGGAGTCGTTGAGGTCCTTGAGGTGTTTTGATATGTGCAATCGGAGAGGTAGTTTGAGAGTGAGTCGTGCAGCTGTGTTTGTATGACATGGAGCCTCTTAGTGAGTCAGGAGAAGGGATTTCGGTTGTTCAGAATGCTATTGATGAGACCTTTGTGTGTCCAGCGGGAGTGATTTGAAGACTTTCTTGAGTAGCTGGAGGATCTAGAAGCAGGTGGATGCGACCATGTTGGCTTAGTTGGTCATTGAGATTGTGTTGTCAATCATAATTCCTAGGTTCTGGCTGAGTTGCATGGGTGTGGAGTTGGTCCTAGCACTGTGGGCCATCAGCCCACACACCGAAGGGAGGTGTCTTTTCTGAAGAGGACATTTCAGTTTTATCGCTGTTGAGTTGATTCCCATCCAGTCAGTGACCTCATGCATGCAGCTCGAGAGAGGATGAGCTCAGTGTCGTGGGCATATGAGATGATGCTCAGTCCGTGTGCGCAGATGATGTTGACGAGAGGAGTCATGTGCAGGGGCGACTCCTCCACGTGGGCGGCGGAGCGTCGCCCCACTGCTTTCTCGCAGTGCGAGAAGCAGAAACATAAAATGGTATAAATACCACTGTGAGAAAGCAGAAGAAGGGTCGGGGCGGGCCGGGTTGGTGAGTCGGGGAGGAGTGGCTAGCCCAATGTTGTGGGCACTGACTGTTTGGTCAGTCCCAGTGCCAACCAAACCGGTCATGCACACGCTCCTGTTTTCTCCATGTAGGCTGTATACAGCCTGCATGGAGAAAACGGCCTCCCCATGGACGCCTGTGCGATCGGTGTCCCAGCCAATCACAACGCTGCCATTGCAGCAGTGTGGTTGGCTTAGGGGAGGAGAGGGAGGCTGCCTGCTTCTGCTTCCTGTGAGCAGAGAGAGGAGACGCGACACAGGACCGGAGGCGCAGGTAAGTTTTACTTTATTTTGTTTTAAATTAACCCCTCCCTCCCTGTGCGTCCCCCTCCCTGTGAGACCGCCTGCTCCCCCACCCGCGAGTCATGCTGGCTGTGACTGGTCATGTGTTCCTCTTGCCAGAATCCTCTTGTCAACAACTTGATCTAAGGCATCCTTGAGGGGATGCTTTAGATCAAGTTGGAGGTGGGAAATGAAAATGGGGTTATGCTGACTGTTTGACTGTGTCCTGGGAGGAAGGAACTCATTAAATGAAGTGCCAGGCTGGGAATTCTGGTCTCGTGGAGGCATTGGATGAAGATGGGGTGAAAGACGGTGTCAAGTGCTGCTGAGAGATCTAGTAGAATGAGTGCCGCTGTGACCACCTTGTCCATGATGGGGCAGAAGTAATTGGTGCTGTGCTGTAGGCAGGCCATAATCCGAATTGGGAAGGGAGGTGGTTGGCGTTGAGGTGGTCAGGGAGTTGGTTGTTGATGAGCTTTTATATGACATTGGATGGGTAAGGGAGGAAGGAGATGGGTCTGTAGTTGACTAATGTCCTGGGGTCCACTGAGGATCTCTTCAGTAAGGGTAAGGTGTTTTTTAGCGCCCGGGAAGGTGACGGCGGAGAGAGGATGAGCGAGAGGCATCAAGAATGGATGTGAGGGCAGTGCAGATAAGCTCACATCCTTTTGAGAAGGGGCTTCTTGGTGGATAGAGTACCTGGTGTTGGTGAATTTTGTAGAGGTTATGGCTGACGAACAGTTCAGGGAAGATTACAGGCTGTTTGTGTCATCAGAGAGGAAGATTTTGAGGGTGGAGAGGTTTGATTGGAGAGTAGATGTTGTTGATGTTCTATATTTTGTTGGTGACGTAATGGGAGGCTTGGGAGCAGAGTTTATGTGATGGTGTATGGATGTGGCGCTGGCAAAAGGGAATGTGAATTCCTTCACTATGGCAGAGATTTCTTTTGACATGCTGGCGCTGTTTTGGATCCAATCGGTGAGGGACATGCACTTGGTGGTTCTGATTTGTTGGTGGTAAATCTGGAGGGCTGATCTGTAGGTGTCTATTGGTATTGTCATTGTGAGCCGCTACCAGGGTTCTATCTGCTTGCGATGAGTCAGAGGTCTTCTCTGTACCAGATTGCTTGCAGCGTAGTACCTGGTGGTGGAGGTGGTTTTAGGAGGAGCCAAGGAATCTGGGCAGGTGTTGATCTGTGTGTTGAAGTTTGTGATGGTGAGGTTGTCGTGGTGGAGGGGGTATCATAACTGAAGCTCATTGATCCAGATGTCTTCGGGGATTTTGTTCCAGTTACATCTGGAGTTTAGAGTGTGAGTTGTTCTAGGCTGGTTGGATAGGGGCTGTCTGAAACTGATATGGGAGTGGTCAGTCCACGTCAGAGGTGTGGGTTTGTCCACCATGATGTTAGGAAAGTTAGTGAAGATGGGGTCAAGGAGGGGCTCTGCTTCATGGGTGAGGTCACTTACTTGTTTGGTCGGGTCCTAGGACACTCAGGTCTTCTAAAAGATTGGTGGTGTCAGTATTAGTCTTATCCTCCAGCTGAAAGTTGATGTCGAGTGGAAGGAGCTGGATGCGAGTGCCAGAATACCGATGAGGTTTGCAATTGTAAAGCTGCATTTTGTTCTTGGTCTGGGGCCAACAGAATTGATTACCTCCAAGGATGGTGGTTCTTGAGGTCCTTAGAGGAGCATACACCAAGTAGTGTCTCAGGCGATGGTGGGTGGCTGGCAGACCAGGATTCCTGGCACTGGGCACGGTCAGGTGCATATGGGTGCCTCTGCACTGTGGCCACTATTATGAAAGTCTGGGGAAAGTGAACAGGGCTAGTGCAGGGTAGGAAAAGGTAGATGGGAGCAGGTGTGAGAGGCGGGAAGCTGGTGCAGAGGTAAGTAAGTGCAAGGGCTCAAAAAGGACCAAAAAGGAGAAAAGCACAAGGCAAGCAAAGCAAGGGTGGAAGGATAAGAGGCAACCCAAGGAAAAGTCAAAAGATTGGTGAAAATGGGACAAAAGTGTAAAAGAGCTAAAAAGGGGCAGAACCAAAAACGAGCTTAACAGGCAAAAGTGAAAAAGAGTGTAAGAAGGTGCAAAAGTGAAGAAAAATAGTAAAAGTGGGGCAAAAGAGAAAATAGAGAGAAAAGGCGGCAATGACTGGAGGCAGAAATGGCAGTGAAATTAGAGAAGAACGGGTCCAAGAGTGTAAGAAGTAAGGAGAGTCAGAAGGCAAAGGAGCCTGGGAGCCTCAGGCAAGTGAAGCAAGCAGCTGCCCAAATTGCAGGGCCTAGTCGGAGGACCAGGCACTTCCATGCAGCTAAAGTGGTCAGGCAGGAACAGGCAGCAATTGTCAGTACAAGTAAGTAACTTGTCAGTAGAATATATACCTGAAGGTATCCTGGCACCAGAACAGAATTTCAAATTATGTACTAAAATGTTCTAGCTGAACAGGTCAGCCTTAAGAGCTCAGCTCCAAGATCAGTTATTGAAAATATGTTGCAAGTAATCAGAAAATGATATCAGGGCTGCAGAGTAAGGACTCCGATCACCCTACTTTCAAGATGAAAACACTTGCAGCACTGCAGCACAAAAGTGGTAATGTTTCACTATACAAGAAGAAACATAACTGAAGTCTGCAGCTAATCCAGAATGGACCAAGCCTGAGAAAACCAGGGAAGGTCTTTTAAGTGAATACTCTGAGTAACTTAATCTTCCCGTGCCTAACAAAAATGAATGTTTGTCCTCATGTAATGTAACTGGTACTATGTAAAGCACTTTGATACCCGATTCGGGTCAAGTTCACGCTATATAAAACTCTGCAAAAAAAAAGGAAGCAAGCGGAGGTCAAGCCAGCCCTGGATTTCAGTTAGACTGACTCTGAGGCTGCTGGGTCTCATGGCCTCCTGCATCCTGCTTGCGACACATGCCCACTGGCATATGCAGGCACTGCAATGGGACCTGAAATTACATTGTGTGCAGCATCAGGAAAATCTCTCCGACATGGCACAGATCTCGAACGGAACTGGGAAAGATCTCAATGGTGGGTAACAAACCACGATTAGGTCAGCAGTAGATCCATCCCCCTTCCCCAACCAGATCTCACAGTAGTGTCAGATGCATCACTCCTTGGATGGGGCAGCCATTTGGGAGAGGTGGAGATCTGAGGACTCCGGTTTCCGGAGTTTTCCAGGCTCCTCAGTCAACATGGAGCTCCAAGCGATCCAATTGGCATTAAATGCCTTTCTACCCTCCAGCGAGGAAAGGTTGGTGCCAGTGTTCACGGACACAACTACAGCCATGTGATACTGCAACAAACAGGGAGGTGTGGAGTCTTGGACCCTTCGTCAAGAGCCCTTCTATCTGTGGACATTGCTGGAACAGCAGGGCATATCCCTGGTTTTTCAACATCTAGCAGGTTCTCTGAAGGCCAGAGCGGCTGAACACAGCTGTAGATGCCTACCAGATTGTGAATGGCATCTCTATCCGGAGGTGGTGCAAGGTCTATTTCAGCAGTGGGGAGTGCCTTATTTAGATCTGTTTGCCACTACGGAGAATGCTCAATGTCATCAGTTTGGCACGCTGGAGTTTCCAAGGCGGCTCTCGCTCGGAGATGCTTTTTGTCTTGAGTAGAGCTCAGACCTTATGTGCACCTTTCCACCCATACCACTACTGCCCAGAGTTCTCAAGAGGATCAGGAACAACCAGGCCCAAGTCATTTGTGTGGCTCCAGACTAAGCACGGAGTATCTGGTTTGCCGGGCTGTTGAGCAAGACCATCAGTCCTCTGATTAGGCTGCCCCTTCGGGTGGATCTTCTGTCGCAGCAGCATGGGAGAGTTCTCCACCTGAACCTGCCAATGTTCCCCCCTCTTGCATGGATATTGAGTGACAACAGTTGACAGCTTTCCAACTTCCGCACAAAGTCTGTGACATTATCTTGGCAGCCAGACGTCCCTCCATCAAAAAGGTTTACGTCTACCATTGGCCAAAATCTGTGGCAAAGTGCACAGAAAGACAAATTGATCCCCTTTCTGACCCCATTTTCCAGGCTCTCCTGTTCATTCTTTCCCTTGCCCAGCAGGGCTCTGCTCTGGGCACTCTGAAGGGCTATCTCTCTGCCATTACCACTTTGCTGTGGCTGCCTGATGAGCCATCCCTCTTCAAATTCCATGTGGTACATAGGTTTCTGAAAGGTTTACAACACTTGTTTCCACCTTCTCCATTTTTTATGCATCAGTGGGACCTCAATCTTGTCCTCACTTTCCTTTTGTGCACTCCCTTTGAGCCTCTGCAAAATTCTCCCCTCTGGCTCCTTACCATTAAAACAGCTTTCCTGGTTTCGACAAAATCTACCCGGAAAGTCAGTGAGCTTCCGGCCTTGTCACCCAAGTCTCCTTACCTCACCATTTATCCTGTTAAACTGGTGCTTCGCATAAGAGCCTATTTTCTTCATAAAGTGGTCACTCCATTTCATGTAGGCCAATCCATCACCTTGCCTACCTTTTATGCTCCTCTGCATCCCTCCAAATAAGAGGACCGACTTCACTGTCTGGACACAAAAAGACCACTATCCCTCTACTTTGATCGCAGATGAGAGCATCGGTGGACAACCAACTCTTCGTGGGGTATTTCGGAGCAAAGAACAGACAGGCCATATAAAAAAAGACCATCTCATGATGGATCATACTCTGCATTGAAATCTGCTACACATTGGCTAAAAACCAAAAACCTGAGGGTGTCCATGCTCATTCCACCAGAACAAAGCTGCATTAACTACATCAGCTCATGGATTTCCAGTCCTCGACATCTGCCAGGCAGTAACATGGGTACCTCTTCACACATTTACCAAACACTGTCTGGATAGGCAGGTCTGTAGGGATGGGCACTGCAGGACTTCGTCATGTGAAATTGGTCCACAGACCAACCTCCGGGGAGGTATTGCTTGGGTATCTACTTAAAGGTAAGGAATCTGTGACTAGAAGTTTCTATCAGATGAACAAGTTACTTACCTTTGATAACGCCTTATCTAGTAGAGTCTCTAAATAGTCGTTGAATTCTTACCGACGCACCCATCCCCCACTATGCAAACAGATTTCTAGGGACAATGTTTTGCCCCTTTCAGGCCCCTAGTTTCCACATCAGTATTCAGTGTACTTTGTGGCTCTGTGCTTCTGGCGTGGAAAGTCGTGAAATGTAACTGAGTCAGTGTGCCTGGGTGGCACCTATGTAGGCACTGCGAACATCACTTCTGGCATGACGACGCCAATGCAGCTATGCAGAGCCAAACAACGCCACCTAATGGTGTGCAGGGGTACTGCTCAAAGAACATTTTCCGAAGCTAGTCTGACAGCTGGGGGTATTTCAAGGTAAGGAATGTGTGGCTAGATAGAGTCTCTAATAGATAAGTGTTACAAAAGGTAAGTAACTTGTTCTTCATAGTTGCCCCTACTGAGAACTCTCTGGATTTGCATAAACCGCTGTGACTTTCATATAAGCCATTTAAAAGTTGTGTTTGTCCTTCATTGATGACCAACACTAGCACCAAACTTTTTAGAGTTTCTACTTTTACAAAAACAAACTCCCAAAGCTGGTAAAAAGTAATGCCCCCGACACCATGGAAGATTTCTGTGTGGAGGTCATTGTATTTATATTTACTGTCCCTGACTGCAAAGATATCCCTGGCAGTCAGGGACAGTGAAAAATAAAATGCCAACCAACTGTGCACTATAAATAGGGCGGATGGTCAGATGACTTACCCCCAATGGCCCGTACTCCCTCCGCCATCAGAGGAAGGTTCATGCTCGTGGAGTACATTTTACTCTACCAGCATAAACCCGAAGGCCCAGCTGACTCAAAATTGGGCAGACAGACGAAGAGTTTAGCGGGCAGGGTATTCTGTCGCCATGGCTACGGGGTTCCCTGTCAGAAAAATCAGAGCATTCATGTACTTCAAAGGGTGTTGCTGCTAGACTTTTTTTTTTTTTTATTAATCTTTCCAGTCCTGTTAGCAGAATTTATCAGCTCATCCTAACTAACGTGATACAATTATATTGATGACACATGTAATACTAAACTGAAAAACGGTAAGTGTTGACTACAACCACTGGATCTAAGGAGCTAGAAACCCCACTATCAACATTAAAGGGAAACTAGGAATCTCAAAGTGATTATGGATTCCAACCTATCGTTGATCTCTCAAGTGAATCGACTCATAAGAAAAGTCTTCTGCGGAATGCAAATACTCCAATGCATGTTCTCACACCTGGCATGCCTGCATGAACTATAGGCCAATATCTCACTTGTGTACGTATGAATAGAGATCTTCTTTCTGCACAAATTTCAAAGGATCCAAAATGCTGCCTGAAGACAGCCCTGACTCTTGGCCAATGGGAACGCATCCCATCACTGTTTCAAGCACTCCACTGGCTATATCTAGGCAGATGCTGTACTTTCAAGGCATTCTGCATTGTTATGGGGCCATCCAAATCAAAGGAATTGTTCCTCTATCCAAATTCCAGAAGAGAATGTTATATTTTAGGTGGGAATTTCGCCTGTCCATCGCCTTCAACAACAAGAAGAGCACTGGTGGAACATTGTTAGCAGTATAGACAGTACAACTTTGGAACTCCCTACCACCAAAGCTAAGAAACAGATAAGACCACATGTTAACATGGGTGGATGCTTCAATGCATTTATGCTCTACCTGTTACAAGCTCATGTTGCAAGTTGTTCCTCAACCCCTACAGGGCTTACAGTAACTAACCGTTGCTCACTAGATGATCCACTCTCAGTCACTGAGACAACACATAATTTCTGTGCTGGATATAGAAGCTTGCACGTGCTTAAAACTCTGGAGTAGTACCTAACCAATTCTCTATATGATGACACCTTCTCTACAGACCTGTGAGCTCTTACAGTCACTTCTAGATGGACTGTTATGTTTTCCATAGATGGATGTATACAGACCATCACTTTGTGTCCCTTACATGTCTTTCCATCAATTACAGGGATCCTTTCTCATGACTGCTGTGGGCATCACATTTAGGGCCCGATTCCGATCTTGCTGGGAAAGCCCTACGGCCGACTTGCGTCTGCAGATCTTTCTGACCGACTCGTGCTCCTGGGCTCTGAGCGGCAGAGTATGATGCGCTGCGGCGCTGACGGACTCGAGTCGCTCGGAGCCCCATTGAAGTCTATGGGAGCCTGGTGTACGTTGCATACATAGGCTCCAAAAGACAAAAAATGCACGTCTCGGACAAGGGTGCTCCCTGTCACGGGGACGCCTTGGTCCTGCCCGCACCGTGCATGCTTGTGTAGGGGGGACCCTGGGACCCCCCCCCCGTGATCGAGTCGTAGGGCCCCAGGTGAAGGGGCGCCCCTTACGGACCCCCAATGTCCGCTTCCCTGTGCTTTTCAGAGTCGGAGGGTCCGAGTCGATCCAGCTGCTTGACACGCGCATCGTACTTGGGTGCTCGGAAATTGGACACATTGCGCGGTGCGCGTCTATGACGTCAGAGTCATACAGATGGCGTAGCTGACGGGTACGAGTCGGTCGGAGCGTGACGCTATCGGTTGCTCTAATACTGTCACCCTAAAAGGATTCTGTAGAGACCTGCAGAATAATTCACAATAATCGATGACTGTAATGTGAGTGCACATCATCTCTCACTCCTCTACACGTCATGACATTATTAAGTACTGTGACCCAAGACAGAATAAAGCACTGCTGTGCACAGCAAAACACTTCCCAAGTAGACCACACCTCAGCTCAATGCCTTTTCAACCACATATGTCCCCAGGAGTTGTGTTTTGCCGGTCTACTTATGTACTTCAGCACCCTCCCAGGAGTATGAAGCGCTATACAAATGCTTTACATTTCTTTGATCAGGAACATAGTTCATAGCGTGAATGATTTTTTTAATGAAAACTTCTTTCCAATAGATGTGTAAGGTTTAGAGGTTAAAATGGTGCAGTGTTCAAGATTCATTAAGATGAGCAGAGACGTTTTGATTTTCCCCACATTTTCTCCTCGTGTGCTTTTATTGTATGATATAAGGTTTACAATTAATCGAATGTTCAATTCATTACTGCAAATACATTGTCCAAATAAGCATGATAAATTTAACATACATAAAATTACAAGAAAAAGCAAAAATTCACTTTGATTGAAAAAATAAAATGCCACTTTTGTAGATGTATCATTGTGATCTGATATTTTTATTAATGTGAATATTAATTATATATATTAGCAAGTTTTATTCTGCAGGACCTTGTTTCAATAGCATTTTTCTTCTTATAACAATACTTGACTATTTGGAAGGGTTTTCATATAAATGCTCATGTTTTGGATATATGATCTTTAGTTACACATCTGTGCGCCGTAGTAATTGTAATGTTGTGTTTTTTTGACGTCATAAGTACTGGTACTAATTTCAAGGTTCTTTATGCTTATGCTTACAAAGATATTCACTAAAGGTGACTTCTGAAGGTTTTTATTTAGCATTTTTGTCTTAAGCCTAATTTAGGTGAGGTTAGGTGAGTTTTACGCCCGAATTTCCAGGAGTAAGACAGATTTACTTGCCGAAAACTGCTTTGTGAATTTGGCCATATGTTCTACCTATTTTGTTTTTCAGTCAGTAAATGTCATTCTCTCAGACTGAGGTGTTTATTGGGTGCAGTAAATACTTCCCGTGTCAGGTTTCTACCGGAAAAATTGGAAATTAGTTGAGGAACCACTGTTTACGACACCAGATTTCACATGTGTTTTATTTTTCCCACATATTTTCCATCAGTAAATTTCCAAACGCTTGAACTGACAATATCTGTCACAGGAAAATTGCAGAGGTGCGGTGTTTAATCCCAAAACTGGATATTATGGGGCATACTAACAAGGGCTTTATCTCTGCTTTTTTGGCTTTAAAAGCCAAAGAAGCGGAGATAAAAAATATTGCCCTATCAACAACAGGGTGCTAACATGCAAAATCGCATGCTAGCACCCTTTTTCACTACACTTCCCTTTGCATCTCTAATGAGATGCAAAGTGGGCGTTCCAGAGCAAAATAATAGGAGAAATGTCGCTAAGCAACATTTCTCCTATTATCAAACTTCACTCTAACCCTATTAGAGACAAAAAAAGCAGCGCTAACCACGGTTAACGCTGCTTTTTTACATCTGCTAATTTTCAGATTTAGCCATGTAATCCAATGGGAGGTGGATTACATGGCTAAATCCATCATGGGCTATCAACAAGGATATCCCTATCCTTGTAGTTTTATCGCTGCATTACCAGCGATACCCTCCCAAAATGCCGCTATCGCTGGATTTTCTAGGCGGTTAGCGTTGTTAATAACGCGATAACCAGGCGATATTATCTAGCGATAGCGGGCGTTAAAAAAATTAACGCTAAGCGCCCTTAGCGTTAATTTTCCCTGTTCCTTGTTAATATGCCTCTATGATCCTAAGCAAACACCCATTGCATAGGTACCACAAGTTTCCTCTACGTTTGTAATAGCGTTATTAATTTAGCTTTTTTCCGATGGAGAAATGCCGACGGGGTGAGGTGTGTTGTTCATTTGCTCATGGATAACGAGGCATTCATTTTTTTTGTGCAGATTTTATATAGGGCGAACTTGACCCGAAGGTATTGGAGCCTTCACATGAGCACCGGTTACGTTACACATTCAGGCACGGGGAGATTAGTGATTTACCCAGAATCACAGGATGTGGACGCGACCCCGAGGCTCGAACCCTGGTTTCTAGCACCAAAGTCGGCAGTCTAGCCGACGGACCACATCCTCACCCCATTCTTACGTTTCTTAGGCCTAAGTCCGTCTAATGCAGGCATCTGTTCCAGTCAGCAGACATGTTACACAGGGCTGCTTGAGGAATCTGTGCTACCTGAGACTTTGGCCCAGATGTACTAAACATTTGGGTGACAGTGCCTGTGATTCGAGAAATCACATACTTTGCAACTACAAAACAGCAAGTCTCAATGTATAAAGTTCACTTTGAAAGTAGGAAGGAAATATTTTTCTGACTCCCAACTTACAAGCAATTGCGGCGGAAAGCATTGCTAGCCAGCCTGTGGAGGAGCAGAAGCTGTCAGAGTGGCACCCCTCCTCAGAGCCACCAGTGCTGGGGGCACTGGTGGCTCTGAGGACCACTGCTTGCTCCTCTTGATACCATTTGCAGAATGTCGCTTCTTTTATGTTTTTTGATGCCAGTGCCTGTAAACGGGCAACAGCTGAAGGGATCCTGCTCGTGACAACGCAGCTAGTCTGAGGTCCCTGCGCAGCCATTCGAAACGAGCTACAGAAGGACGCCTGGTTCGTGCCTAATAATAAGGCAGGACTTTCTGCGATTCTGGCGAGTGGTGGTTTGCACTGCAACTGATCCGTACCTCAGCCCTAAACTTAACAGAGTCACGAGGAAGCAGTCGCTGTTTAAATACAGTGGCTGCTCTGCCGCACTGCCTTTCTGCACCGGGCCCTTCCAATGAAATCCAGTGGTAGATCTCAACAGAGCAATACTCCATGGAGAAGTAAACGCAGGAGCAGAAGTTGATGTGAAATCATGAGGATAACAGCCAGCCTCTGCCCGAGTAATGAATGCATCTTTTGTTTACCTCAGTAAGCCATGGCTGATGGTGTAGGAATTAATTTCGATTTTAAGCACAGAGACTGACATATTGTGGGATCTTCGTGTTTAAAAGAGAAGTTATGTGCGAGTTAGAGACTCATAAATCCATTCATGGCATTTTATGATGTTTCTGTCGGGATAAGTCTTTTTCTTTAAGGTTTTATGGGGAGCTGTCCTCCCTTCTTCATGTGGAGTTTTTGTGTGGGTGCCATGTTAAGGAAGCATTTTCCATGACTTGCACTTTGGATATGACCCATTTCACTTTGATGTTGACCTTTAGCTTAACCTTTGCCTCTGTCACATTTCGGGCTATTATTCACAGCCTTCGGAACCCCTTGTCACCTATTGTTCAAGATGTCTTTGAAGTTTGAGGTTTTCGCTGAAAACTCTACTTGCACAGCTTGTGTTTTTGTGAGCTCCTTCTTTTTTTAATCCTTGTGTAGAACAAAATTTGCCGGTGTCACTTAACTGAGCTGCAGTAGTTGGTTCATTTCGTTCCCTGTCAATGCAAAGCAACTTTAATGCTAATTTTCAGAATTATATGGTTTGTTGTTTGAAGCATACAAGGCCTTCATGTTGGATTTCCTGTCAGTTTTTCACTGCTGCAATTACTGGTGGGTGATCTGAGGCAAAAAGAGAACACCTGACAAAGCTACCTCTTGTCTCACAAGCAAGTCTGTGGCGTGGGTTCACCTTAAATAAGTCCTCTCTGAGCACAAGCAGTGAATTTACAGGGGCATGGAGCTCTCAGAGGGGTTATATATAATGGCTACCTAACCACTCTAGCAATTTAGTCATGCCCTATTCTAGATGACCTATGTGTGTGTGTGTAAATATATACATATACACTGTAAAAACCAAAGGTTACAGGGACGTTATAGTTAGGCTCAGGTTTCACTTGAATAAAACCATTAAAATTCAGCAGCTATAGGCCCCGCAATGCACTGCTTATGAACTCACATATTACTTATGACATGGTCAGTGGCATCACTGATGACATCACAAATGACATCACTGATGACATCATCAAGTGAGTGCAAGTGTTTTCTAAGAGATTGAGTGTTAAACATATATACTTACTTACTACAAAAGTAAGATTAGCATACTAGTTGTACTACTAATGAGTGATACTATTTCTAACTTATGTGATCTGAGTGGCTTTGCAACTGTCTTTATCAGTGTGTGAGTGGGTGTCTGAGTGGCTGTATGGGAGTGTGAGTGCGTGCATGATTGACCTTATGGGTGAGTGAGTGGCTTTCTGAATAGCTTTGTGGGCATGTGAGTGGTTGAGTGAGTGATTGTATGGGTGTGTGAGTGGTTGGGTGTGTGAGTGGTTTTGTGGATGTGTGAGTGACTGTATGGGTGTGGGGGGTGTGAGTGGCTGCATGGGTGTATAGGTTGGTGTGTGAGTAGCTGTGTGGGTAAGTGAGTGGCTGGGTGAGTGACTGTATAGGTGTGTGAGGGGCTTTATGGGTGTGTGAGATGCTGTATGTATATGGGTGTGTGAGTGGGTGTGTCAGTGTTTGTATGTGTGAGTGAGTGGCTGTGTAGGTGGCTGTATAGGTGAGTGAATACATGTGAGTGACTCTATGAGTGAGTGAATGGGAGTCTGAGTGGCTGTATGAGTAAGTGACTGGGTGTGTCAGTGTATGTATGAGTAAGTGTGTAGCTGTTTAAGCCTGTGTTTGGTTAAGTGAATTGGTGTGAGGGGCTGTATTGGAGAGTGAGTGTCTGTATGAATGGATGTATGAAGTGCATATGGGAGGGCATGTATGGATGTGTGAATGTGTATGTAAGTGGTTGTGTGAGTGTGTATGTGAGTGCTTGTATGGTTGAGTGAGTGGCTGTGTTGAGATGCCATATGGGTGAGTGAGTGGGTGTGTGAGTAGCTGTATAGGTGGATACACCAGTGTGTGAGTAGCTGTATGGATGAGTGTGCAAGTGGTATATGGGTGAGTGACTGGTTGTATGAGTAATTGTATGGGTGAGTGAATGGTTATGCGAGTGACTCTAGGCAAATGAGTGGGTGTGTGAGTGAGTGGCTCTGTGGAGGAGTGAGATGCTGTGTGAGTACTTGTATGGGTTTGTGAATGGGTACATGAGTTGTTGTGTGGGTGTATGAGAGGTTGTATAGGAGTGTGAGTGGGTGTGTGAGTAGTTCTAAGCACGATGTAATCAGTGATGTCATTTGAGATGTGATCAGTGATATAACTGACTTGAGTGATGCAATATGTGATGTCACAAGCAGTGTATTGTGGGGATGTAAGTTATAGTTAGCTCAGGTAACTATAGCTGCTGAATTTCAGCAGTTTTGTAAGAGTGAAATCTTAGCCTAACTATAACATCCCCGTAACCTTTGTTTTTTTCAGTGAATTTCTAAGGTTTTTTTTAACGTTAAGTAAGATGCCTAGTGCAATGCATAATTGGGGGTTGAACTCATAGCTTGGCCTAGCATTTTTCTGCCCCCACCCAAGCTTGCTGCTCCTGCCTCCCTTCTCCTTGCCATTCATTGTCCAAGTCCTTGACACTGCTCCCTCCTTACATCCATGTGTAGCAGTTGTTCTGCCACTGCCTTTCCTGCCTGCCTTAAACAGTTACCTTACTGCCTCATCCACCTTCTCCCTACCCGATGTAGTCCATGTCTATGCACTAGTCCCCCCTCCCCCCTACCCTGCATGATCCGATGTGCTGCCTCTGCCTTCCATTTAGCTTGATGTCCCTGCCAACTCCTCCTACCATCTGTTCCACACTTCTATACCCTATCATTGCTCTCTTGCTTAGTCTCTGTGCTTAGCTTGCTGCTCCTACTCTCTGTCCCTCTGTCCCTCTGCCCGCTGATGTCTTTGTGCTTGGCCCAGCTCCCTCCTTTCTGCCCACCATATTCCATGGACCTGCCACCCTCCTATCTATGCTGAGTGTTCTGTTGAGCTGCCACTGCCCCTCCCACATACCTAGCATGGTCAGATGGCTGCCCCCTGTCCCTGCAACTGTCCAAGTTCCATACCCCTATCCCCTCCCTCCTGTTCTTCATGGTCCATTTAGCTGCCACTCCCTTTTGCCATGATCACTCTGTTGTGCTGCAACTACTCCTCTTGTCTTCCCTGCATGGTCTGATGTGAAGCACTTTCCCCTGCCTTCTTTTGTATGTGTCAAACCCCTACGCCTCACTTCTCTCCTCCATGGTTGTTTGTGCATGCTCCTGCCCCCTCCCTCTTCCCCACCATGGCCGTTGTGCTGCACTAACCTTCCCACTTGCCATGCATGGTGTTCTGTGCTGCCACAGCCCCTCCCACCTGCCTTTTCTGGTCAGCTTGCTACCCCTGACCACTCCACCTTTCCTCCATTATCCGTGTGTAGGCCATTATATTCTCAATGTTTCCCTCCATGATGTGTTGTGCTTCCAGTGCCCATCCGGCCTACCCTCCATGGCCGGCTTGCTGCTCCTGCCCTACCCCTTGCCTACGGTTTTCAATGTGCAGACCCTTATCCCCTCCCTCTTGCCGTGTCTGTTTCTCTGTCGTGCCCCTGCCCTGCTGCAACTGTCCCTCCTATCTGTCCAGTATGGTCAGCTTGCTGCTCTTGCCTCTTTCCCCTCTGCTCTCTGTTGTCCATGTGCATGGCCCTGCCCCCTCCCTATTGCTTTCCATGGTCCATTATGCTGCACTGGTGTCCTATTTCCTCTGTGTCGTAAATTGTGATGCTGCGACCCCTGATGCCTGCTTTGTAATGTAAGTTTGGTGCCCCTGCCCATCTCCCTCCTGCCCTCTCTTATCCAAGTTCATGTCCCTATCCCATTCCTTTTGTCCTCCGTGATCCAATGTACCCTACTAGTCAACATTTTGAACTCAGTAAGAGGGAGATTTTGAAAAACTAAACCTGAGGAATTGATTTTCCCCATTGACTTACATTGAAAAAGAGGAGATGCTAAGCAGGAGACAGATACAATAAAGCCGTTTTGGGCTTAAAAACATCAGGAGTCTCCTGTCTGAATCAGGTGTTGACATGTATGGTTGTACTGCCACTGCCTCTTCCTTCTGCCCTCAATGGTCTTTTATATTGCCACAGCCTCTCTTGCCTGTGCTGCATGGCTGGTTTGTTGCTCGTTCCCCCCTTTACCCTGCCCTCCATGGTCTGTTGTGCTTCCACTGACTCTCCCGCCAGTACACTGTGGTCAACTTGTTGCCTCTGCACCCTCCTCCATGAAACGGTCTTATTCCCATAGAAATGATGGTTGGTGCGCTGAACAACTAAATGAGGACATATTTTCTGAGTTCTCAAATAGCGACAAAGCACTTTTAAATCATTTGTTATCTTTATGCCTTTCTATCCAGTTGATCACGTGATTATATGTTACACTTAACGGAGAGGATGTGGCGTTACGGCCAGAGCTGTAGACTTTGCAACTGAGGAACCAGGTTTGTGTTTTGGCGTCAGCTCAACATCCTGAAGCGAGGGGGCGGGGCCTGAGGTGACATGTGTGCAAACACACCCTGTTCCGCGTTTTAAGTTGGGGAATTAATTCCTCTTCAATCCTGAGGGTCCCTGGGGGCCAGCTAGCCCACCACTTACCTCCAGTAAGCGCCAATGTGCTGCGTTGCAGAGAGGTGGCCCAGGCCATGTCCCTTTTTACACCACTCTGCAACGTAGCTCTGTGGCGCTTACTGGAGGTAAGTGGTTGGCTAGTTGGCCCTCAGGGACCCTCAGGACTGAAGGGGACTTAATCCCCCAATTTACAACGCGCCAGGGGGTGCGTTTGCGCAGTGGTGAAGGGAGGGCGCATGGCTTGTCACAAGTGTGCAAACGCGCCCTGTGGCGCGTTTTAAGTTGGGGAATTAAGTCCCCTTGAATCCTGAGGGTCCCTGGGGGCCAACTAACCCACCAGGTACGTCCAGTAAGTGCCACAGAGTTGCATTGCAGAGAGGTGTAAACTGGGGCATGGCCTTGGACCACCTCTCTGCAACGCAGCTTTGTGGTGCTTACTGGAGGTACGTGGTGGGCTAGTTGGTCCCAGGGACTCTCAGGATTCAAGGGGACTTAATCCCCCAACTTAAAACTTGCCACAGGGCACCTTTGCACAGTGGTAAAGGGAGGTGCGGGGCCAGAGGTGACGTGTGCAAACACGCCCTGTGGCGCGTTTTAAGTTGGGGAATTAAGCCCTCTTCAATCCGGAGGGCCCCTGGGGGCCAACTAGGCCACCAGGTACCTCCATTAAGCGCCACAGGCCTGCGTTGCAGAGAGATGGTCCAGGCCATGCCCCTTTTTCAAGGGGACTTAATCTCCCAACTTAAAACGGCCACAGGGCGTGTTTGCACACGTCACCTCAGGCCCCCTCTCCCTTCACCACTGTGCAAATGCGCCCGTGGCGCGTTTTAAGAGGTAGTTTTAGTCCCCCTGCCCTATTATGTACTAGGGACTTACAGAGGAGGTCATGCTAATCACAGGGGTACCCCCAACGCATAGTGTTCTCTAGTGTATGTAGGTGTTTTCACTGTATTCTAAGTGTCTTAGAGCATAGCACTGGCTCTAGGCCTGGTTAGTCAGTCAGTTACCACCAGTACCCGTCTGAAAAAGTTGTGGGCACAGGATGATTTTGCAGCAAGGCCTCTTTTTGCTCCTTTGTTGGTTCTTTCTGCACATGTTTTGCTTCTTCCTGCATTTTTCTTCATCTTTGTGGACTTCTGTTGTTTCTTTCTACATTTCCTTTGCTTCTTTCTGTGTGTTTTTTCTTCTTTCTTCACGTCATACTTCTGTAGGCATTGTTAGAAACTAGCATTTAAAAAACCTTAGAAATTCACTGAAAAAACCATAGGCTTCAGGCACATTATAGTTAGAAATTAGCATTTAAAAAACCTTTAAAATTCACTGAAAAAAACATAGGTTTCAGGCACGTTATAGTTAGAGAAATTAGCATTTAAAAAACCTTAGAAATTCACTGAAAAACCATAGGTTTCAGGGCCGTTATAGTTAGTTGTACATTTCACTCGTACAAAACCTGTGAAATTCCCCCGTTACAGTTAGTTCAGCTAACTATAACTCGCGCCCCCACAATGCACTGCTGATGACGTCACATATTACATCACTCATGACATGGTCAGTGATATTTTTGTGAATTTTTGGAATAAAATAAATCACTGGGACCATGGGATGCTCTTTTTTTATATACTTGTATTCCTCCCAACGGAGGTGTCCCAGACTTTACCAAGCTAACAGGTGTTTAAACAAGGAATCCTGTGTGCTTTTAAATTTTAGTGGAGAACTCTTCTTATAGTACTGCTGGTCATGTAATTGACTGTATGCCTCCTTCATGTATTCCTCCAATGGCCATAGGACGATATTACCACCCTTATCTGCATTTCTAATCACCTCATTTTTTTCCTCTCGTAACTTGGTGACTAGTAAGTGGTTCCCAAACTTTTCACTCCTGAGGACCCCCATTGAGCCACCACTGAAAGCCGGGGACCCCCATGCAATTTGTAGGATTTACATTTCAAACATTAAAACAGTAATAAAAAAAAAATAAACACACGTGTGTACACAAAACAAATACTCGAATTACTAAGGATTTCAGGGGCATATTTACAAGTCCCTATCGCCATGGGAAAGTCACTTTTAGCGATGTTCCTGTGGCAATAGGGGCTTTGCCTTATTTACAAGGCAGCGCTAAGCCACTTATTGTGGCTTAACGCTGCCTTGTAAATAAGGCCCCCTTTCACGCAATGCTTAGCGTGAAAAAGGTGGGCAGTGGGAGTTACAGTGGGCGTTTCATTCCAACACCCATTGATTTTAACGCTGCCCTCTATTTACAAGGTCAGCTTAAATAGGAGACAGCACCCAAATTAAGACCATGAAAAACCTGGTCTTAACTTGGCGAAATGAGGAGAAATGCCTTATTTCTATTTGTTTTTGCTTTTTCCAATGGAAAAAGCAAAACACCTTTGATTGTTTATGTTCAGGAAGGTGACCCTTCCTGCGCATAAACAATCTTTAATAAAAATGACGTTTTGTAACTTCCATGTGTGCTGCATTAGGCAGCACACATAAAAGTGACAAAACAGCATTATAAAATTGTTCATGTGCAGGAACATAGCAGCATCAGGATAATGATAGACTGGGAATAAACATATGTTGCTAACTTTTACCATGCAGTTTGCAAGCAGCTCTTTGATGACAGTTTATAGGACACTGCTAGATTACGATTGTCCCTTATGAATTGCACAGTGACGAAAGAATCTCTGTGACAAAATCAGTAACCCATTGACCTATGCACATAAAATACTGTTTTTTAAAATGCATTGTACACTTTCTTTGCAGTAGGCATATTCACTCTCTGTGTCACATTAGATAAGTCAAAGCTGCTACTGTACAAAACTCTCATCTCTCTCCAGCAGGTACATTAATCACTGGCATTTTCTTGACACTTTTATAGTTGCTCGAAAACTGCTAATTTTACAAATAACTTTGCAGTGCTTTTAAAATTGCTGGCTGAGGACCCCCTGGGAATGTGCCACGGACCCCTGGGGGTCCTCGGACCCCAGTTTGGGAAACACTGGACTAGTTGATTGTATTTTCTTTCCTTATTTATATATTTACTGTTAGATCTATTCATAGTGTAGTTTAGTCTCTTGATTTGAGTCACAACCTGCTAGCTGAACACATCCAATGTTTTCACTTGCCATGATAGGGACAAATTCAGATTTTGACCTGAAGGGAGTTTGTGGCCGTGTATTTACACCAAAGGGTGAGAAAGGCAGGTCCTGGTTGACTATTCCGCCTTCCAATTCCCACAAGTCCTGCTATAGGCCTATATCGGAGACAATAAGACCAGGGGGACCGTCTGTGTTTGTAGGGGGTACAGTGGTATTGAGAGAGTCAGGGGTTGCCCTTGTTGATGAAATTTCTTGAGCTTCAATTTCCTAATATATTGGTAAATGTCGGCTCTTGTCCTGGTGTAATTAAAGTTTGATTCGGAGCAATGAGACAGACCTAGGGAAAATAGTTGTGATTCTGCCACTGAGGGATCGATGTTGGCAAGAATGAAGATAGTGTTAGTGTCCTGCATATATATATATATATATATATATATATATATATTCACTGAAAAAACCATAGGTTTCAGGGGTGTTATAGTTAGCTGGACTTTTCACTTGTACAAAACCATTGAAATTCCCCCGTTATAGTTAGTTCAGCTAACTATAACTCGCGCGCCCGCAATGCACTGCTGATGACGTCACATATTACATCACTCATGACATGGTCAGTGACATCACTCATGACATCACTGATGACATCTCAAATGACATCACTGATGACATCACTGATGACATCATCCAATGAATGTGTGTTTTTCTGAAAATTAAATATGTTTTATATATGTATATCTCAAGGTCGATGGAAGAATAAATGGGTATATAAGTGTCTAAATGGATGATTTGTTTTTGAAAAATTGATTGTGTAACTGACTGATTAAGTGTATCATAGTGAATACATGGCTTAGTGAGTAATGTTTAAATATGTAAATATCTGTATCAGTCTCTCACTTTGTGTATAAGTGGCTGCATGGGTTGGTGAGTAGCTACATGGGTGTCTATATAGGTTATTAGTTGGTTTTTTGAGTATCAGTCTGAGTGTCTGCATGGTTCGGTGGGGGGTATTACGTAGTGCATAGGTGCATGAATGAGTGACTCACTGTTTGTATGTGTTGAACACAGCATGTGTGCAGGACTGTATGGGTGGATGAGTGTGTGTATGGGTGTGTTAGTGAGTGAATGACTGTCTCAATAGTGTCTTTATGAGTAACTACATATGTTTTAAACTAGTATATGTGACTATTGGTGTATATATGTGAGTATATGTGAGAGTGAGAGATTGAAAGAGTTCCTGTATGAATAAGTATGTGTTTCTATAAGTGATTGTTTAAAAGACTAAGTATGTGTAAGTTTCCGTAGAAGTAAGTATGGTGGTGTGTGTATAACTGTATATGCAAGTAAATGTATGTTTGATTCTTTATTAGCATGAGTGACTATGTGTGTGAGTAACTCTATGGATGAGTGGCATTGTGTAACAGGATGTATAGGTGTATGAGTACATATGATGAGTGAGTACATGTATGAGTGACTGTATAGGACTGTTGGTGAATGAGTGGATGTGTATGTGGATCTTAGAATTACTGAAGAGGTTGTTGTAACTGGTATTGGTATGTCCATTGTTTTGAAAATTTTAGTCTCTATTTTTGAATGTGTGTATCAAAGGTTATATTAGGGTGAGAGGAGGTCTGCCACTCTATCACAAGGATGATGTCATCAGTGATGTCATCAGTGATGTCATTTGAGATGTCATCAGTGATGTCATGAGTGATGTCACTGACCATGTCATGAGTGATGTAATATGTGACGTCATCAGCAGTGCATTGCGGGCGCGCGAGTTATAGTTAGCTGAACTAACTATAACGGGGGAATTTCAATGGTTTTGTACAAGTGAAAAGTCCAGCTAACTATAACACCCCTGAAACCTATGGTTTTTTCAGTGAATTTCTGAGGTTTTTTAAATGCTAATTCCTAACTATAACGTGCCTGAAACCTATGGTTTTTTCTGTGAATTTCAAAGGTTTTTTAAATGCTAATTTCTAACTATGCCTACAGAGATAGGACATGTGAAGAAAGAAGAAAAAATGCACAGAAAGAAACAAAAGAAGTGCAGAAAGAAGCAACAGAAGTCCTCAAATACGAAGATAAGTGCAGGAAGAAGGATAACGTGCAGAAAGAACAAAAAGAAGAGCAGAAAGAAGCCTTGTTGCAAAATCATCCTGTACCCTCAACTTTTTCAGACGGATACTGGTGGTAACTGAGTCTGACTAACCAGTCCTAGAGCCAGTGCTATGTTAAAAGACACTTAGAATACAGTGAAAACACATACATACACTAGGGAACATTATGCGTTGGGGTCCCCCTGTGATTAGCATGACCTCCTCTGTAAGCCCCTAGTGTATAATAGGGCATGGGGATTAAAACTACCTCTTAAAACAGGCCACAGGGCGTTTTTGCACACGTTAACTCAGGCCCCGTCCCCTCCCTTCACCACTGTGTAAACACGCCCTGTGTCCATTTTTAGTTGGGAGATTAAGTTCATTTGAATCCTGAGGGTCCCTAGGGTCCAACTAGCCCACTAGGTATCTCCAGTAAGTGCCACAGAGCTGCGTTGCAGAGAGGTGTAAAAAGTGGCACGGCCTGGACCACCTCTCTGCAATGCAGCTCAGTGGCGCTTACTGGAAGCACTTGGTGGGCTAGTTAACCCCCAGGGGCCCTCAGTATTGAAGGGAAATTATATCCCCAATTTAAAACGTGCCATAGTGCGTGTTTGCACACGTCACCTCAGGCCCCGTCCCCTCCCTTCACCACTGTGTAAACGCGCCCTGTGGCTGTTCTAAGTTGAGAGATTAAGTCCCCCTGAATCCTAAGGGTCCCTAGGGTCAAACTAGACCACTAGGTACCTCCAGTAAGCGCCACAGAGCTGCGTTGCAGAGAGGTGTAAAAAGGGGCTTGGCCTCAGAACACCTGGCTGCAGCGCAGCTCCCTGGCGCATACTGGAGATGCCTGTTGGGGGCGCGTTTGCAGAGTGCTGCACGGAGGGGGCATGGCCTCCGGCACGATGCCAGTCTTTTATTTATTTTAGTTTTTTAAGAAGGGGGCTGTTTGGTTCCCCGTCTTATTCTAATTTATTGGCCCTGATGACCCCATCCCCCAGGGCCAGTCTCCTAATTATATTTTTTTGACCCCAATCCCCTGGGCCGGCCACAGTTTTTTATTATTTTTAAAAAATATATATTTATAGACACACCTAGGACATGCTGGACAAACCGTACGTACCTATCACCATGACGATTTGCGTGATATTCATTAAAAGGCGACTATGCATGCAATGAATCCACGTGGAATGTATTTACACCACTAGTGAAGCTCTGACATGTCTGATGCCCTACCGTGCCTAATCCTGGTAGACACCCTTGTCGTTTATTTATACAAACATGGGTAGCTATTGACGGGCACATTTAATACACATGCACACCAAGCCATTCAAAGGGGATTCGACAAAAATTCGACCAAAACTATGCAAGAAACCCCCCTCACGGTTAATAAAACACACATCCACTGCCGGATGTGTAATACTTTTTATTTTACTCTCTGGAAAGGGGACGAACATCACTTGAGAGTCACAGCGTGCTCCTGACAGAGCCCAATGCTGTGTTACACCCACCATTGCCTGCCGAGTGCCACACACCTCTGTGTTGTATTCCACTAGCTAGTGCATATGCTATGACACTCTCTAGCCCATGTGCACTGTAACACCACCCCGTGAATATGTCATGCCACACTTGTCTTCGCACGGGTTATATTGCCCCATCTAACGTGCCTTTCTCGATGCCTATGTTATAACGCACAGTGCTATGCCATACATATTACAATCTGGGATCCATATCTTTGTCACAGTGCATATGCAACGTTACACTCCCCAGCACATATTTTATATTACAACTTTAGAGACTAGTTAGGTTACACAACACTGCCCTGTGCATATTACACTCCAAGGCGCATATCGCATAGCACGCGCTAGTGCCTGTGCTATCTCGCGCTCTCCAATGAATCTGTCATTGCGCACAATGTATTGCATATTATATTTCACGCCCGGTTCATCTTATATCACACTTTTTGCTGCATAGTTTATACCATACACTATATCTAGTTTTCATTTTCAATCGTGCTCACAGGACTATGTTCTATA
Source organism: Triturus cristatus (assembly GCF_964204655.1). NCBI lineage: Eukaryota > Metazoa > Chordata > Amphibia > Caudata > Salamandridae > Triturus > Triturus cristatus. The sequence goes on from NC_140588.1 coordinate 694,303,550, forward strand.
TAACACTGTGTTCACCTACCCTTTTCACGGGCATTACATTTTGCGATAGGGGGTGGAGGGTCAGGGGGTGTTTCTGCCAAGTGAGCCCGGAGTCACAGTCACAAACGTCCTCTTCTTCCTGAATAAAAGTGAGATTATGCTGCATACTTGTTCATATTTTAAGTAGTTCGCACAGACACAATGTTTTAAAAACAATAAAGTTCCTAATACCCGCCTTCTCTGAACAGTTAGCTTGCTGCCCCATCCCCTTCCTCCCTATCCTCTGTTGTGTGAATCCATGGACTAGCCTCCTCCCTCCTGCCATGCATGGTCTGATGTGCTGCCACTGCCCTCAATTTAGTATGATGTACCAGTCCACTCCTCCTGCCCTCCATTGCCCAATTCTATGCCCCATCATTGACCTCCTGCTTAAACTCTGTGCTTAGCTTGCTGCCCCTATTCTCCTTCCCCCTGCCCTCCGATGTCTTTGTGCATGCCCCTGCTCCATCCTTTTTGCCCACCATGTCCCATGGACCTGCCACTCCTATCTACTCTGAGTGTTCTGTTGAGCTGCCACTCCCCTCCCACCTGCCTAGCATTGTCAGATGACTGTAACCTGTCCCTGCCACCTCCACCCTGCCTGTCCACATGCCATGCCCCTATCCTCTTCCTCCTGTCCTACATGGTCCATTGTACTGCCACACCCTTCTGCCCTCCCTGGTCTGTTGTGCTGCAACTGCTCCTCCTGCCTGCCCCGTGTGGTCTGTTGTGAGGTCCCTTCCCCTGAACTTTCTTGTCTGTGCACAGGTCCTGACCCTCCCTTCTATCCTCCATCGTCCTTTGTGCATGCCCCTCCACCCTCCTTCTTGCCCATCATAGCCATTGTGCTGCCACTAACCCTCCCACTTGCCATGCATGGTCTTCTGTGCTGCCATGGCCCCTCCCATCTTCCCTGTGTGGTCAGTTAGCTGCCCCTGACCCCCTCCCACCTTCCCTCCATGGTCTGTGTGTATGCCATCACAGTCTCACTGTTGCTCTTCATGGTGTGTCTTGCTTCTAGTGCCCATCCTGCCTGACCTCCATGGCTATCTTGCTGCTCCTGCCCTGCCCCCTTGCCCCCAGCCCTACTCCCTCCCTCCTGGCTTGTCTGTTCCATTGTAATGCCCCTGATCCGTCCCGCCTGCCCTTTATGGTCTGTTATGCTGCAGCTTTCTCTCCTGTCTGTCCATTATGGTCAGCTAGCTACCATTGCCTCTTGCCCCTCTGTTCTCTGTTGTCCATGTGCATGGTCCTGTCCCCTCCCTCTTGCTTTCTATGGATTGTTGTGCTGCACTCCCGTCCTGCATGCCCTGTGTGGTGTATTGTGCTGCTGCAAACCCTGATGCCTGCCCTGCAGGGTCAGTTTGGTGCACCTCTCCATGTCCCTCCTGTCCTCTGTTATCCAAGTCCATGTCCCTATCCCATTTCCTTCCATGATCCAATGTACCATACTTGCGAACATTTTGAACTTGGTAAGAGGGAGATTTTGAAAAAAAACTGGGGTATTGATTTTCCCCTTTGAGTTACATTGAAAGAGAGGATATTGTAGACAGGAGACAGATCAAATAAAGCCCATTTGAGCTTAAAAACATTGGACGTTTCCTGGCTGAATCGGGTCTGTTGGCATGTATGGTTGTACTACCATTGCCTCTTCCTTCTGCCCACAATGGTCTATTACATTGCCACAGCCTTGAAGGAGGGTAGATTTTGTATCACAGGGGGCCCCTGGCCCGTTCTGTCCACACCTGAAGTATGAGACCCTTGTCCTTGCCCTGCCAGCTGCATTTGTAGGCCGTATTAAATTGACCAGCGGGTCCTGTGTTGCTATATAATTATCCTGAGACATCCTTACCACTCAGCCAGCATAAAACCCCTGTGTAGGCCCTTCTGTTCAATATGTAGGCCTCTTTGTTAAATTGACCATAGCTCTGCAATTTTAGTGTATAGCAGTCTGAAGGCAGGTCTGCGAGACCTTCTGATCCAAACTAGTAGGCCCCACCCTACCCGAGTGCTCCGTGCTCGGTATCAAAGTTCAACATCCCCCTGAAGCTGTCGACATACAGTAGGCTGCATCCTGGACTGGTACTTGCTTCCTGGGCAGGTTTCCCGCTTTTAAGGAAGTGGCAACCGCAGAGCGTCAAGTTAGGAGAACTGAGGAGATTTTATACATGAATATATTGAATTCCCGTACAATACCCATTATTTTCTGCTTGCTCTATGGAACTTACGATAAGAGATTGGCCTGAGAGACTGACCTTTTCACCCAGTCCATTGTCAGCATTAAGTGGGTAAATGACGAAATGTCTGGTAAAATCTGCAGACGAAGCTTTTGGGTAGCATACGTAGGTAGATGTAGCGTGCAAAGAAGCCCACAAAATGATATAAAAAGGGAGCACCCACAGATATCGACGGACTACCTCGCCGTCTGTATGTAGGTTAACAGGCTGTGCAGGTTTTCCCCAAGAGCTGGGAGCTCTTGTCTTCCTTTGCTTAAAATGTCTTGCTCTGCTTTGCTTGAAGTATCTTATTCTATTTTACCTATATGAAATGTCATGTTATGTTTAACCATTGTTCTCTTTACTTTTGCATTTAAAAGATTTTGTATTGTAATTGCAGGAATGCTTGCTCTAAGAGTAAACGTGAGTGTTCCTAGGTAACATTTTCCTTGGTGTAACTTGTTTCTCATGATGCATTTATAGATGTGTTTTCTCTCTCTCTCTGTCAGTACATTAATTGAGATACAGAGAATATTATGACAGCTGTATGATTATCTGGATTCTGTATTTTGTACTTTATGTCTCTATTCTGCGGTTTCTTTGAAGTTGCATCTTCTCATTAAACTGCCATTGTATTCTGCCTCCAATTCCATGTCTCATATGTCTGTTTTCTTCATTTTTGGAGCAAGCGTTCCTAGGCACCCCGGCTCAAATTAAGGTGCCCCTTTTGTCCCTGACTCACTCTCCTGCTCAGTTCTGTGGTGGCTCCCGGGGATCTGGGGACCGCCCCTAGCTTCCTTGACCCGTAATAGATCTTCCCTCCAACAGCCTCTCTTGTAAGTCCTGTATTGTTGGTTTGTTGCCCCTGCCCCCCTTTCCACTGCCCTCCATAGTCTGTTGTGCTTCCACGGCCCTTCCTGCCTGCTCAGTGTGGTTAAATTGTTGCCTTTGCACCCTCCTACCTGCCTTCAATTTTCAGAGTCCGTGCCCCTGGCCTCTGCCTCTCAACAGTATCCTAATGAACAACTAGATTGCTAACATTCTATATTTATTACAAAAGTGTGGAACGCCTGACATCATCTTGATGTAATCAAAACTGTAATACCTAGAGCATTTCCTTTAGAAATTACATATATGAGAGGGTCTTATTGGCATCAAAATTATGGTTAGTGCTCTAAAAGACTAAAATAAGGACATATTTTCTGAGTTTTCAAATAGCGACAAAGCACTTTTAAATTATTTGTTATCTTTATGTTTTTTTATCCAGTTGACCACTTGATTAAATGTTGCACTTAGGGGAGAGGATGTGGTGTTACTTCCAGAACTGCAGACTTTGCAACTGGGGAACCAGGTTGAAGTTTCTGCTTCAGCTCGACATTCTGTGATTCTGGTCAAATCACTTAGTCTCCCCATGTCTACAACCAAAATGAATTTGTTCTTGTGTGATGTAACCAATGCTCATGTAAAGCACTCCAATACCTGACAAGTCTGCACTATATAACACTGCAAAACGACAAAATAATAAGTGTTTTGCACACTTCTGTCATTGGGCTATATTTGGGCTACATCTGGGTTATTTTGGGCTACATTTGGGCTCTTTTGTCTCCGGTGGCCATCTTGGGAGATTTATTTGTTATGAAGTTTCCTAATTTCCTCATGTACTGCAGTCTCCTCAGTGGGAAATGCTTTCAGTTTTTTACTTTGATTCCATCATGAAGGTATTCAGATATGTCACACATTTGCCATAAATTCTGAATGTTAGCACTCTAGTTGCTCATTAGATCACTGTAGTAAAACTACTGCACCATGGAAGTCTGCTCCTGGTATTAAAAGTGCGTGTTTCAGTCTGCATGTCAGAATTTTTTAATGAAATAGAAGAGGATTTGAGAAGTCACTCAAAATGTGCCCTCATTTTCTTTCTTCAGCATTAATCATAATTTCTATGGCAAAATGAACCTCCTCATTGTGTTCCTTTTTAAATTAAATGTTTTAAGTGTTACCAGTTTATTCCAATCAAGATGGCTTCAGGTGTGCCATACTTTTGTCATAATGAAGACAGTAAGCGCTCTAGTTGGTTTTAAGAACATTCTGGGACATTCTGTCATTGGGCTATACTTGGGCTACATCTGGGTGATATTTGGGCTACATTTGGGCTCTTTTGTCTCTGGTGGCCATCTTGGGAGACTTATTTGTTATGAAGTTTCCTAATTTCCTCATTTACTGCAGTCTCCTCAGTAGGAAATACTTTCAGTTTTTTACTTTGATTCCATCAAGAAGGCATTCAGATGTGTCACACATTTGCCATAAATTCAGAATGTTAGCACTCTTTTTGCTCATTAGATCACTGTAGTAAAGCTACTGCTCACCAGGGAAAACTGCTGCTGGTATTGAAAGTGCATGTTTCAGTCTGCATGTCAGAATTTTTTAATGAAATAGAAGAGGATTTGAGAAGTCACTCAAAATGTGCCCTAATTTTTCTTTCTGCAGCACTAATCATACTTTTTATGGAAAAATGAACCCCCTCATTTTGTTCCTTTTTAAATTAAATGTTTTAAGAGTTACCACTTTAATCCAAGCAAGATGGCTTCAGGTGTGCCATACGTTTATCATAAGTAGGACTGTTAGCGCTCTAGTAGTTCTTTGGAACACTCTGGGAAGCTGCAGTAGAACACAAAGGAATCAACTGACAGTCTCTGCCCTTGTTGGATGTACATGTTTTACTGAGAATGTCAGACTTCATTCTCACATGACTGAGAAAGATAATGTGAATTTACAGAAAATAAGCTCTCAGTTTAGCCTATAGATCACCTTCCAAACCTCTGTGGTAAAAGCATGAGAAAATATTTTTCTCTCAATCATGATATCCCAGCAGAAGGCTTTTTCACATGGTGAAATCACCTTAGAACATACCACAGTTCCTAAAATGAGTATGGTACCATCAACAAATGATTTATAATGTAACTAAAGTCTTAAAACCTTCTATTAACTGCAATGCTTTTTAATGAGGTGCTATCATGTATATTGGTCCCAAGATGGCTGCCAACACTTCTTGGATGAAGTGCTGACAGCCAATCAGATCTCAGGATGAGATGTGTGGTTAGGCTCCGCCCACATATATATATGCTTTTAAATGCTATTTTCTCAGGAAATACTGAACAGATTTACACCAGACCTACAAAAGGCACTTCCTTGACCTTATGGCTACCTCTCTGCCAAATTTCAAGTAATTCTGTTCAGCCGTTCGGGCTGTAGCTGTGTCTAAAGGTCCTATGGAAAAATGCATGGGGAAAACGCGTTTTGGGACCCCCCTTTTTTCTCAGCCCCTGCTTGACGAATCCCCCCGAGACTTTCAGGGTAGGAGCGGAGCGTAGCGCCCCACCTATTTTGAAAATTTCGCGAGGATTCGTCGACCGGCGCCAAAGTTATTCCAAATAGAATGTTGCGGATTTCCTATGGAAACAGGGTCCTAACTATAACTACCTACTGGCGACCGCCAGTAGGTAATATATAGATTCACTGAAAAAACTACAGGTTTCAGGTACGTTATAGTTAGTTGGACATTTCAATGTCATCAGTGATGTCATTTGAGATGTCATCAGTGATGTCATCAGTGATGACACTGACCATGTCATGAACGATGTAATATGTGACGTCATCAGCAGTGCATTGCGGGGGCGCGAGTTATAGTTAGCTCTACTAACTATAACGGCCACATTTCTCTCGTTTTGTATGAGTGAAATGTCCAACTAACTTTAACGTCCCTGAAACCTGTGGCTTTTTCAGTGAATTTCTAAGGTTTTTTAAATGCTAATTTCTAACTATAACGTCCTTGAAACCTATGTATTTTTAGTGAATTTCAAAGATTTTTAAATGCTAATTTCTAACTATAACATAGCAGTGGCATTTGCAGGATGGTGGAGTAAGGTGAGCGTGGCCTCCAAACACCTTTTAGCAATCTCACTGTGTGGGATTTAGTGACGGTAACAGGAGGGATTGTTAGCCCCCAACGTCAACCTTGGCGGCCAACTACCCCTTTTATTACCTCCAGTAAGTCCCACACAGCAGGATTGCTAACTTGTTGTATCAAGCCCCTCCCTGCACAACTGTGCAAAGCAAACGTGCCCCCTGGCACGTTGTATGTTGGGGGATTAAGTCCCCTGGAATCCTGAAGGTCCCTGGGGGCCAACTAGCCCTCCAGGTACCTCCAGTAGGCGCCACAGAGCTGTGTTGCAGAGAGGTGTAAAAAGGGGATTGGCCTTGAACCACCTCCCTGCAACGTAGCTCTGTGGCGCTTTCTGGAGGTACCTGGTGACCCCATCCCCCGGGGCTGTGCCTCTATTTATTTATTTAAAAAAATATTTTCTCCCAGGTCACTTCTGACCCTGGGGACCCCATCCCCCGGGGCCGGCCCTTTCCGTTGGGGACCATGGGGTGAGCCCCAATGCCCCCAAGGTCCCACCGGCTCCCTGCCTCCTGCAGGAGCCGGCATTGCTTTTGAGCAAGGGGAGCTGCTGACATGCAGCTTCCCTTGCTCAAAAGCAATTCTGCTTTGCTTCGTTCCCGCCCTGCCATAGCAAACAACAGTGTACCGGGGGTGGGCACCCCGGGACACAGCAGGAGCTGGCCCTGAGGGGTGGCGGTCCCTAGGGCCATCGAGGGCTACAGGAGGGGGGTCGCACAGCCCCCCTCCCAACTATTTAAAGCCCCGGGAGGTGGTGGTCCCTGGGGCCGGAGGGCCGCTACGGACCCCTGCATTGGTAATAAGTTTATGCCCCAGGGAGGTGGTGGTCCCGGGTGTGTGTGGGGGGCTCTTCCTCCTACACAACATTTTTAAAACAAAAACTGAGCCTGGGGAGGTGGCGGTCCCCTGGGTTGCGGGGGCCATGTGCTCCTCCGCAGTTTATTATCAAAGCTCCGGGGAGGTGGCGGTTCCTGGAGCAGCATGGCGGGATTGGGACCCCATGCATTTTTTACAGCCCCGGGGATGTGGCGGTCCCCGGGGCTGCAGGGGCGGTAGGCCCCCCACATACAATGAAATGGGGGCTGGGGAGATGGCGGTCCCCGGGGCTGCGGGGGCCCCGGTGGTCCCTTGCAAAATAATTGGCAAGTGCCCCCGGGACCTGGCCCACCCGTGAGCTTTTTGAAAACAAAGCGCTTCATTTTTTTTTTTCACGGCAGGATTCGCAATCCCAAAGCAAATTCTGCCGTTTAAAAAAATATATATGCTTTTGTGGGCCCTGGGGGTCGTTGTGGGGCCCCCTGAGCAGTCCTAGGGGGTCAGTGTGGTCTACCCTGCCCCCTTTTCTTGTTTTCCAACCTTTTATCCACTCTTTTCTTGTGACTTGAGCCACAAGATGGTTGCCAACGCTTCCTGGTTTGGAGTGTTGGCAGCCAATCAGAGTGAAGAGAACCCTCGTCTGTGCTCAGATATCGATATTTTTCTTTTTCTAATTTCTCTGAAACTACTGAACGGATTTACACCATTTAAAAAAGGTCCCTTTCTGAAACAAGGGCTACCTTTTTGCCAATTTTGGTGTAATTCCGTTCAGCAATTTGTAACCTGTTTCAAAATTCCTATGGAAATTAACATTGGGAAAACATGTTTTGGGGCCCCCTTTTTTTCTTGGCCCCCGCTTGACGAATCACCCCGAAACTTTGAAGACAGGAGCTGGCGGGAGCACCCCACTAGTTTTGAAAATTTTGCGAAGATTCGTCAAACGGCGTTAAAGTTATTGGCAAAAGAAAAAACGCTATTTGAATAGAAACGAGGTCCTAACTATAACTATCTACTGGCCACCCTTATGTAGGTTATATATATATATATATATAACCAATGAAATTTCCCCGTTATAGTTAGTTCAGATAACTATAACTCGCGCGCCCGCAATGCACTGCTGATGACGTCACATATTACATCACTCATGACATGGTCAGTGACATCACTCATGACATCACTTATGACATCATCCTTGTGATAGAGTGGCAGTCGCGCGAGTTATAGTTATCTGAACTAACTAACTATAACGGGGAAATTTCATTGGTTTTTTACCAGTGAAATATCCACCTAACTATAACGTGTATGAAACCTATGGTTTTTTCAGTGAATTTGTACGTTTTTTTAAATGCTAAGTTATGTATGTATTATTATTTTTTTATATATATTTATTTTACAATAAACTACGTATTAAATGTTTTGTTTTTTATTTTGAAATTTTTTTTGGGGGGGGGGTTTCACCGCACCCCGCGATTTTTTTTAAAAAAAAGTAAAAAAAAATGTTCTGCCTTCAGGGTCCTTCAGGGACCCTCTGGCAAAGGCTAGGGAGTCAGGAACGCTCTACCTTGCCCCCTTTTCATGTTCGCCACCTTCCATTTTCACTCTCGCACTGAAAACAAACAAAATGGCGGCGACACTTCCTGATTTCAACCGATTCGAACGTTGACTAACATGTAACCACCAATCAGAATTACGCTCGCGCATGTTAGGGTACTCGCACGGTGCGTGCACGGTGCGCGCACGGTGCGCGCACATAGATATTTATATGCTTTTAAATGCTATTTTCTCAGGAACTACTGAACAGATTGACACCAGACCTGCAAAAGGCACTTCCCTGACCTGAGGACTACCTCTCTGCCAAATTTCAAGTAATTCTGTTCAGCCGTTCGGGCTGTACCTTCGACTAAAGGTCCTATGGGAAAATGCATAGGGAAAACGTGTTTTGGGACCCCCCTTTTTTCTCGGCCCCCACTTGACGAATCGCCCCGAGACTTTCAGGGTAGGAGCTGAGCAGAGCGCTTCATTAGTTTTGAAAATTTCGCGAGGATTCGTCAACCGGCGCCAAAGTTATTCAAAATAGAATTTGCAGATTTCCTATGGAAACGTGGTCCTAACTATAACTACCTACTGGCGACCGCCAGTAGATAATATATATATATATATATATATATATATATATACATACAGGAGTATATGGGAGTGCATGAGATGAGTAACAGGATATATATGTGTTGGCAGCACTAAGCTGCAGGTGCATGTCAGAATCCTCCAGCATCTTCGAGCAATCGTAAATAACGACAGCTCATATCCTGTTACAAGACACTTTATGTCAGTCCACAATAATGACTTGCAATGTCTCAGGTACTGTGTAATAGCAGCAATTCCAAAACCACACAGAGGAGGAGACAGGGATAAGATGCTAAGGAGGTTGGAATCAAAAATGATTTTAGAAATGGACAGTAAGTTTCCCAATGGGTTAAACACCACGGAGGATTAGTATCATTTTCTATAACGTGGTATTTATTTATAATAATACATGAGAGAATAATTTTTCTGCACCAATCATTTAAGCTGCTTCCCTGCAGCATCATCGTTTTTAATCTTTTTTTAATTTGATTATTTATACAATAGATATTATTTTCACACTTTTGGGATTTTTGTCAAATTCACGTGAACTGTATCTTATGGTTATATATTTGATAAGATGTTTTCATAGAATAGGGTTTGGTCATTCTATATTTAATATATCTTATGTTGTGGTCAATACAGAGAACAAGAACTTTCAATCTAAGGACAAAAGAGAATTCAGCAGCATTCATGCTCCTTATTGAATGCTTATTGTTATGAGAGACAATATTGGCTATTGTTAGGAGGTCAATTCATTGCTTGCGTTATTTGCACATATATATTTTTTGTAAACTGTTTACAAAATTTTGCTTGATTCAGATCAGGGATCATAGCGGTATTTGCACATAGATAGCGTAATTTGCACAGATTGTAGTAGATATATGCTTTATTTTGCACATATTTATTTGCAACATTTGCACATGAATTTGCATTAGATTCATTTGCACATTTGTCCTTTTTATATATCAATTGTCCTGTATTGGTATATAGAAAAGTTTTAACAAATGTAAATAATAACTAATTGCTCCTGTTTTGTTTACATTGTGAAACAGGTGGCTAGAAAAAGAATTTGCATTCATGCTTATTAATCGTTATATTTATATTTTCATTTTTGATATATATGTCTCTTTTACGGTCAGACTTCAGTGAAATGAATTTATGACACATTTACGTTCAAACAGAAAAAAGACTGAGCCATATGTCAGCAATATATTTGTGTATACAGTATTTTTTCTATGTTTATTATCCCACGTGGTGAACACAAAGCATATTTAAAAAATGGCGGACTATGTACTGACGATCTGTGAGCAAGGGCAACCGCCCGAAACGCGTCAGATTTTTGCAGCTCTGTAAATAAAATTCATTCGTGCCTTATCTTTGGGATTCGTGGTGTCTCTGTTCGCCGTGGAGGAGGTGCTGGGACATCGTGGTTTATTTGATTGGTAATACGGACGGTGATTACGTCCACAACTAATCCACTCCTCTGAAGTTGGCCGCCGAGTTTATCCAGCATTTTCACGTTTCGAGAACGAAGTTACGGCGGTGACCCTCGATTGCAGCCAGATACAAAACCCGCAGCGAAGGGAGAAAGCGGCGTGCACTACATATCGGCACTACAACGGTTCCTGTCTGCGGTGAGTGAGACAGCTAACGGCGGCGGTGGGGAGGATCACACGGCACAAGCAGAACTCCCGAAGTACACGGGCAGATATCCGCGTATAATTAACTCACGAGACATTAACAGAGCTTGCATAACTATGTCAGCAGAGGCAGTTCGCAGCAGGGAGGCAGCCGCAGATGCTCTCTTTTCCAATCTTCTGACCATTACCAACAAAGGGGTATCGGCAATGACAACGCATGACGGTACTGACACTAACAGTGAGAGTCAAATTAAAAATGTACTCAGGCGTTTGGAAAAATGTATGCGCTCCGAAGTTACAAAATGGTGGGAGCACAAATCATTATCCAAATACATTGAGGAGGAGAGAGTACCGAGGGGGCTATGTATCCTACTTGCCCCAAGTTATGAGAGCCCTAATCCGGATATGTTGAAGGAATGGGAACAGAGCAATCTGGAAGCATCAACAAACCTAGTAAGAATTTTGGTCAAATATGCGGAAATTGATAGACTGGCTTTGGTAAAAGAAATTGATGAAATAAATGAGCTGCTATGCAAATTTGAACCCAATGAATTTATCACTAAATCAAGAAAAGAAATGCAGGAACGGTTGGCTAAACAAGAAGATAAGATCAAGGCACGCAAAGTATATAAATTTGCTCGAGACAAAGAGGATTATCAGCAGGGGCGCATTTATACTTTTGCACGCAAGTTTGCTAACATTAAAAAATCCAAATTAAATCAACAGCCAACCACATCGATTTTACAAAAAGAGGCAACGTCAAGTACAAATATTGAATTTGCCCCTGCTAACAGTGACAGTGATTCATTGGCCAGCATTATGTCGTCAGATGAAGGTAGTACCAGCCCCATAGTAACATATGACAGGTCCAAAACATTGGACCCAGGTGAGGAAATCGATTTTTTAGTGTACGACCGATTGCAGACATTGAGGTCACGCAATCAAAAGAAAAAAGAACAAGAATCAACAAAAGATGGAGAGAGCACCATAAGAAGTGGAAACTCCTACAAAAAGGCAGTATTGGCGCAAAAATCAATAAAAGACAATACCATAGTAAATCTTTCCACCATTACTCTTTCCGAGGCTGAAAAACAGCTTCTCAGTCTTGGTTTGTCTTTCTGCCCCATCAGTGATTTTGACTACACACGAACACGTGTAGACGTCTTTTGTTATATTCGCAAACTGAAACTACAAAAGTTTTTCAGTATTAAAGAAGGTCTCAAAGAAGGAGAACAGGATTTGGACAAACAGTCTAACACTGAATTGATAGCAGCGGATGCAAGATTATTTCTCACTATGCATCAACTTCAACACGACATTGATGCCTCAGAGGAGGCCTCATCAACGCAACAAGAACTTACTGCAGCAACCATCTTGCAAACAGGAGCTAACACAAGCCCTTTTACGCCAAAGTCTACTTTTATGCCGAACATGCCAAGGGACGCAATTGACACCTTTCATGAGGTTTTAGTGGAAGACCTAAAAAAATTGCGCTATAAAATCAAACATAGGAGAAGATACAAAAGTGAACAGGAAAAAGAATATGCTGCATTAATTAAACGATTGAGCAATGACCATCATATCATTGTCACTACATCTGATAAGGGGGGCAACTTTGTTATTTGGCCTCAGGAGGAATACATTGCAGAGGCACATAAACAGCTCCATGATCCCTCGTGTTATGCAAACACTACTTTTAGGGAATACAATGCAGCCAAAGACAATCTCAAAAAAATTCTTTATAAATGGAAAAGAGAAGGAATGATTTCTACGGAAGAATTCCAGTTCTTACATGTAGAAAATCCTGTTTTACCTCGGTTGTATCTAATCCCCAAAGTGCACAAGAAGATATCACCTGTCCCTGGGCGGCCCATTATATCAGCCATACAAGGTGTCGCAGAACATGTTACTCAGTATATTGATTATTTTCTACAGGATTTAGTTACGAGTCTGCCAACTTATATCAAAGACACTGGAGATTTTAAAAAAAAGATCAAGACCATATCTTGGACTGCAGATTCGATATTCATCACTTTGGATATCGAATCCCTTTATACCAGTATTGAAAATCACACTGGATTAAAAGCATTGATTGGAATTTTTTTTAAGCAGCAGACCAAAACAGTGTTATGGTCATAACAAAATGATGATGGAATTAGTATCTTGGTGTCTTGACAATAATTATTTTCTGTTTGGTAAAGATATATACCTACAAAAGAGGGGTGTTGCGATGGGGGCCTGCTTTTCTCCTAGCTACGCGTGTCTTCACGTGGGTTGGTGGGAGGAGCAGGTCCTCAAGCGCACATACAGTTCTGTTTTTACTGATCATGTTCTTACATGGATGCATTATATTGATGACGTTTTTATCATATGGAAGGGGGATGAGTTAAGTGCAATTGAATTTGTCGAAAACATCAATATCAATCATGAAAATTTAAAATTGACTTCCAACATAAATGGACAACAAGTTGACTTCTTAGATGTCAATATTTACATACGTGAAGGACAAATAGCAACCACTCTTCATAGAAAAAGCACTGCGGGCAATTCTATTTTACATGCCAGCAGTGCGCACCCCAAACATGTCATCAACATTATTCCGTATGGTAAACTATTAAGGCTCAAACGCATCTGCAGCACAGCAGAGGATTTAGCACATTGTACCACATTGGCCCTCGATAGATTCAAACAGAGACGTTACAAAGATGGCATTTTAAATCAGGCTGTGAAGAAAATGAAAGCTAAACCCAGAGATGCTTTGTTAGACAACGACATAACAACCGTATATGACATAGATCCATTAGTCAAGGGTACGGATGTTGCTCCCAGGTTTGTCACAACTTATAACCGTCAAGAAAGGAAGATCAGGTCCATTATTACACAAAGTTGGCCTATACTCCTGACTGATGGGTTCTTAGCCCCCAGACTCCCCAGAGCTCCAACTATCACCTATAGGAAAGGACCCTCAATGAGAGCTCAAATTACCAAAAGCTTTCCGGAATTGAGCAAAGACTCTATGTGGTTGCAGCCCCGGCCGGGGTTTTTTCAAATGTTCCAGCTGCAGTGCTTGCAAGTTTGGAACAAACACCACACAATATGCCACCCCTTTCTGTCCAGACATGGTTAAAATCGAGGGGACCTACAACTGCAAAACAGAATATGCAGTTTATGTTCTGACATGCACCTGTGGCTTAAAATATGTTGGCAGCACTAAGCTGCAGGTGCATGTCAGAATCCTCCAGCATCTTCGAGCAATCGTAAATAACGGCAGCTCATATCCTGTTGCAAGACGCTTAAAGTCAGTCCATAATAATGACTTGCAATGTCTCAGGTACTTTGTAATAGCAGCAATTCCAAAACCACACAGAGGAGGAGACAGGGATAAGATGCTAAGGAGGTTAGAATCAAAAATTATTTTAGAATTGGACAGTAAGTTTCCCAATGGGTTAAACACCACGGAGGATTTGTATCATTTTCTATAACGTGGTATTTATTTATAATAATACATGAGAGAATAATTTTTCTGCACCAATCATTTAAGCTGCCTCATTGCAGCAGCGTCGTTTTTAATCTTTTTTAAATTTGATTATTTATACAATAGATATTATTTTCACACTTTTGGGATTTTTGTCAAATTCACGTGAACTGTATCTTATGGGTATATATTTGATAAGATGTTTTCATAGCATAGGGTTCGGTCATTCTATATTTAGTATATCTTATGTTGGGGTCAATACAGAGAACAAGGACTTTCACTCTAAGGACAAAAGAGAATTCAGCAGCATTCATGCTGCTTATTGAATGCTTATTGTTATGAGAGACAATATTGGCTATTGGTAGGAGGTCAATTCATTGCTTGCGTTATTTGCACATATATATTTTTTGTAAACTGTTTACAAAATTTAGCTTGATTCATATCAGGGATCATAGCGGTATTTGCACATAGATAGCGTAATTTGCACAGATTGTAGTAGATATATGCTTTATTTTGCACATATTTATTTGCAACATTTGCACATGAATTTGCATTAGATTAGCACATTTGTCCTTTTTATATATCAATTGTCATGTATTGGTATAAAGAAAAGTTTTAACAAATGAAAATAATAACGAATTGCTCCTGTTTTGTTTACATTATGAAACAGGTGGCAGGAAAAAGAATTTGCATTTATGCTTATTATTCGTTATATTTATATTTTCATTTTTTATATATATATGTCTCTTTTACTGTCAGACTCCAGTGAAATGAATTTATGACACATTTACGTTCAAACAGAATAAAGACTGAGCCATATGTCAGCAATATATTCGTGTATACATAATTTTTTCTATGTTTATTATCCCACGTGGTGAACACAAAGCATATTTAAAAATTGGCGGACTATGAATGACGATCTGTGAGCAAGGGCAACCGCCCGAAACGCATCAGATTTTTGAAGCTCTGTAAATAAAATTCATTTGTGCCTTATCTTTGGGATTCGTGGTGTCTCTGTTCGCCGTGGAGGAGGTGCAGGGACATCGTGGTTTATTTGATATATATATATATATATATATATATATTAATGAAAAAGTTGGGTGAAAACCAAGAAATAATTATAAACAAATCAGACAAAGGTGGAAATATCGTCTTATGGCCCAAAAAAGAGTACATCGCGGAAGCAATGAGACAATTGAATGATGAAAATTGTTACATGCGGACCAGCATAAAAGAATACAAGAAGGCCAAAGAGGAACTCAAAAAGCAATTATTACAGTACAAACGTGAAGGGTTGGTGTCATCAACCGAATTCAATTTTCTACATGTTGAAAGTCCAGTTATTCCCGTGATGTATCTAATCCCCAAAGTGCATAAAATGGTTTCACCAACACCAGGCAGACCAATCATCTCTGCCATAAACAGTGTTGGTGAGCATATTTCACAATTTGTAGACTTTTATCTACAGGATTTTGTAAAACATTTACCAAGTTATGTCAAGGACACGGGAGATTTTTTGAACAAGATCAGTGGCATACAATGGGAAGAAGGTTTGATTTTAATAACTTTGGACATTGAGTCATTATATACGAGTATCAACCATGTGCAAGGACTCAATGCTGTCAAATCTTTCCTAGACAAAAGACCCATTGAATATTATGGACACAGCAAAATGATTTTAGATCTGATTGCATGGTGCTTAAATAATAATTATTTCTTGTTTGGAAAAGAAACCCTAAAACAGGTCAGAGGTGTAGCGATGGGTTCCTGTTTCTCCCCCAGCTATGCCTGTTTACATGTAGGCTGGTGGGAGGAACAGGTTCTACAAAAGGTACATAATGTGCATCATGTGCGACAATGGTTACGTTTTATAGATGATGTTTTTATTGTTTGGGATGGTGATGAGAAAGAAGCCCAAGAGTTTATAATAGCTCTAAATGCCAATTCTAGTAACCTCATTTTCACCTCCAAAATAAGCAATACAAAGATTGAGTTTTTAGATGTGCAACTCATGGTGATCAATAATAAACTAGAGACATCACTTTTTAGAAAATCAACAGCGGGTAACAGCACATTACATGCAAGCAGTGGACACCCAAAACACCTGATTGATAGCATACCTTACGGTGAGCTACTAAGATTAAAACGTATTTGTAGCACACCTCATGAACTGGAAAAATGCACACAGGATGCACTGAATAGAATGCGTATCAGAGGCTATAGTGAAAAAGTACTAACCAATGCACTAAATAAAGCACAAGAAAGACCAAGGGAAACATTGCTTTCATCCAAAGATATATCAAATGATGAAAACAAGGAGGATGAAAATCCCCGCCTAATAATGACATATAACAAACAGGAAAGAAAGATCAAATCTATCATTAAGAAAAACTGGCCTATTATTTGCACTGATGGAGTATTAGGAAACAGGCTACCTGAAGTACCCGCAATAACTTATAGAAAGTCTAAATCTATGAGAAGTGCACTAGTCAAAATGAGCCCAGAACTAGGCACATCAGGTACATGGCTTAAACCAAGGCAGGGTTTCCATAAATGCTCCTCATGTCGTGCGTGCAAATTTGGCATCAATACGACACATTATGCAGTCCCTTTTTCTGAGACCAAAGTAGCCATCAATGGCAGCTTTGGCTGTAGAACAGAATATGCGGTGTATGTTTTGACGTGCACCTGTGGCTTACGGTATGTGGGAAGTACTAAGCTACAGGTGCACGTCAGGATTCTACAGCATCTCAGGGCAATTGTCAATAATGACAGCACATATCCAGTTGCCAGACATTTCAAGGCCATACATAACAATGATTTAAACTGCCTTACGTATTACGTAATTAATGCTATTGCACCACTAAGAAGAGGGGGCAATAGGGAAAAATTACTAAGAAGACTGGAAACACGCGTAATTCTAGATTTAGACAGCAAGGCACCCCATGGTCTTAACACTACAGAAGACATGCACAATTTTTTATAAGTAAGCATCAGTTTTTTCTTAAATTTTACAGTTATATGTCATAGGTATTGGGTAATGCCTAGTTTGCAGTGTATCATGTCAAAACAAAATGAAATAACCACCGCATATGTTTATTTATATATTTATATACTTGTATGTATTTTTTATATATTTATACATATACACTGTTTTATCGGATATTTTTTATCAGATTTTATCTGGTGTTTTATATCTGATATTTATTTAGAGATGACTCATTAGAGGGACTTATTCTAATTAACATAACTTCCATGCAATGTTGGGGATCCTTTTTATACACATACATTTTTAATTAAAGCACCTTTTAGGGTGTTTTTTACATTAGATTATTTCTTGTTTATTGCTACTGTTTAAGAGGCCAAATGCATGAGGCTTCTTTATTTCCATAGGTCATAGGATATACTTATGATTTTCTAGGCATACACACTAAAAAAAAAAAAAAAAAAAAAAAAAAATCTCTTTTCGTAAGCACTAATGCAATTTATAGATATTGTATACTTTACACGAGTTAGGATTAACAGAATAGAGAAAAAAACATTATTTAGATTGCAATTTTGGATCTAATTAGAACATCATAAAAACAATTAGGACATATGGATTGTGGTTTAATTATAGATGAACATTGAGAGACATAGTGACAACAGCAAATTGCATTGATGCAGTGAATTTAACTTTGCTACAGCTAAAACAAAATGACAATTTTTAAGATAGAAGTGATCATCAAAAAAATTTTTTATCATCATTTTTTTTGCATATTTGCACAGGAAGTGATTGTTTTTTGTACAACTATTTTCAAGTCATTTTTATGGTTTTATATATATTATATTTTTTTATATATATTATATTTTTTTATCATAAATGTTTTAGCCGATCACTTTGGAGAAAGAATATAAATATTTATATTTTTAAATACTTTTAACATATTTATATGGGTATTTCTCCTCTGTATGTCTCTATTTTATGTTCCAAGCATTATGCAGATCAAAAACGAAAAAAACGATGTTTATATTAACACATGATTCAAGAGTACATATTTATAATGTCCACAACAAACGAGAACAGAATACCAGTTGTTGTTTATAAATGTTTTTTCCATGTCTATGAAATTGCAACTGACCAATGGGTGGACACATAGCATTTGAAAAAGCTGGCAGACATTTGCTTTCTTGTGTGATCAAGGGCACAGGGTGCTCGAAACGCGTCGCAGAGGGAGTCAATAAATTACATCTACTGCCTTACCTGTTTGGGTCCGTCCTTCTCTGTTCGCCGTGAAAGGAAGTACGAGGAGTTTTGGAATATATATATATATATATATTACAAATAATCCTTTTTCCCAACGATTCCTGCACTGCTGAATCAAAAAACGGAATGGACTCCTCTTTCTTGTGCCATCAGTTTATTTTGTGCGCTGTGCTACCATGACGCGTTTCGGCCTCCCAGGGCCTTGATCACATGGTATGCCACCGTTAACTTCCCTTATTTAAAGGGCCAAGTGCCGCAATGGATATGGAGACTAATAGCAGCATTTTTAAGCACATTGTTGTAAACATGAGTCCTACACTCTTTCTACTATGTGCAAAATACGCAAATAATCTGTAAAAATACAGGTATATAAATGCATACATAGTAAACAACAATTGTAAAAAACATATTTGAGAGGTACTTAAAAAACATATATATATTGCTACTGTTTTTATATGGTTGTAAAATATAAACATGTACCTATTTAAATAATGTTTAAAAATTGTTCAAATGAATCATTAAGAGGACCATATAAATATAGTTTAGGTAGAAAAGTTCCATTATGAACAGCACCAAGTGCACTGCTGATCTTCATACAAAATTGATCTATATTGACCGTTCTACATTGTTGCATCTTAATAGTGAATCACAGTATCTTGTGGCGGCTGTCTACTTTCCTTCTACCACTGCAAGGCGCAAGTATAATCAGACCACACCACAGCATAATATCATGTCAGAAGCACGCCAACTATCTCCAGGGCACAAACATAACAAATTGGCTAGAAGTGTGCACACTTTCTTTACTCACATGGAGAATCTAAATCTTAAATACAACTAAATGAGCCAGAGTCTCTTATTTGTCATTGGTGCATTTATCAAAAGAGTTATAGATTTCTATTATAGAAGTGGTATACATTGATTATTAATTTTCCACAGTCATTTGATATGTGTGCAAAAGTATATAAACAAGATTTGCTGTTGGTCTGTTTACTGTTGGAGTGAAGAATATGTATAAATATCTGCCACACCAGTTAAGTTCTTGATGACTACACCCACACCTTAAGTCAAACTTCAAAAAGAGGCATGCATTTGAAAGTCCTAAAATGATGTCACTAAGGGTCTTAATGGAGAACTCATCACTTCCAATAGCTCATTCGAGCATGCACATGTTCACACATAACCTGACCTCTTCAGCATACGTGGGTTTGCACACAAAGACAATAGGGGAACCTCACAGTGTTGGTTATTCCTTCTTTGCAAGTATCTCTTCGGTTATCAGCTTATTCATTTACCTTTCAACTTTTGGTTGCATGTGAAAAGGAATGCACTTGTACTTCATTGGTATTGGTTTCAGTCTTGTAAATGCATAGGGAGATCTCTTGCTCTGTTACGATGAACACACCAAGAAGTGCTCTGAAGTTTTGTTTTCTGATACAAAAAATGATGTTGCACTTCCCAATTGGGTTGCTTTAATCTCCAAGCACTTCCTGTTAACACCTTTTTTCGCTTCTGCGTCCTCTTAACTTCCTTCTGAGTCTGACTTGGGCTGCTGGAGTCTTCATGAACCCTGCATTCAACACATGTGAACAAAATAGTGAATTTTTCTGCGCTTCAGGCATGGAAGTCCTTGCCCGACAGCTGGTGTCCCAGATAAGTCCTTCAACACAGTTACCACAAGGACTCAGTGCAGCATTAGTGGTCAATACTGGCAAATTGTGGGTGGGAAATGCTGCCAATGGGCAAGCTCGAGTCTGCTTATTGACACTTAATCATCATTGCATCACAAGGATATGCATCAACACTTATGGTTTCTTCCATAGTTATGTGACTTTGCCCAAACATTTTTTATTTGTTTGAATTGATTTTATAGAGTGCAGTGCCCAACAATTAACAGTAGAGCCCATACCGGGATATTAGTACATAGATTAATGCAACAGAATACATGTTTGTCATTGTGAACCAAATTCGTACATATTAAATTGTCAAGATACATCATAAGCATTACAATGATAGTAGGCACATTTCGCAAATTGCAAAACTTACGGTAGAATAAACCAAGTGGACTCCTGCTATGCAGCGAACAAAGAGAGGAGGGAGGGGAAGTGGAGTGGCTAGGAGAGTGAGAAGGGATAATAAGAACAACAATCCAACAACCTAAGAGCTCTTCAGTCGGTTGTATGCAGATTTCAGCGTACTAAAGCCGTTCATGTTCATATCACATTTGTATCGGTAAACAGTGCCACAGACAATACGAGTGTGTGTCCTTACCAATGGAGGGCCGCAGGTGCGCTACGGAGAGGGAGGCAGCAGGCCATGAGGGGACACTGGTGGGGGTGTTCGTGGGCAGGCGAGCGACCGCGTGTGTAAAAGAGGGGGTTCCTGGGGAGGAAGCATGTTGAATAATTCTATGAACAGTTAGCAGTGAGTATAATGCGGATCCCCATAATGTCACCCCTTACTGCGGCTGGAGTGAGTACATTTGACTACAGAGTGTTCAGGGTGGGCGTTCATCAGTTTTGAATTCAACTGTGATCAAGTATGTCTCCCATTCCTCACCTCCGTGCGAGAGTTGCCCCTCATATGTAGCACTCTAAGAGTATGCGTTTCCACTCTGGTCCACAGTAGGACATGAAGCCAGCCCCGAATCTCCAGAGGAT
The DNA here is from genome assembly GCF_964204655.1 of Triturus cristatus. Classification (NCBI taxonomy): domain Eukaryota; kingdom Metazoa; phylum Chordata; class Amphibia; order Caudata; family Salamandridae; genus Triturus; species Triturus cristatus. Next base: position 694,324,703 of record NC_140588.1, read on the forward strand.
TCAGGGATTTCCAGGCCATGGCAATGTTTTGTTTAATTAGAACGAAAGCAAAGTCCATAAATCGGTGCAAGGGTTTGTCACCCTTTGTCCGAGTGCGCAGCCCCAGTAAGCAGGATGCAGAGGTTGGGGTGAGAGGATGTGTTGAAAGTTCCCCTACCGTGGATATGACTTCCGCCTATGCTAGTGCTATTAGCGCACAAGCCCATACTGAATACACAAAGTCCACATTTTGTAATTTGCAATGGGACATGCCGGGTAAAGCACCGGAAACATACGCTGAATGTGGTCTGGAGAAAGATACGTTGGGTGAATGTAATTACACTGTGTGAAGCAGAACCTAGGATTACAGGATATATTCTTGGTCATCTGTGGGTGTGAACCCATGCTGTGTCCGTCAGTGGAGGTTGTAGCACTACGTTCCATTTGGCTTGTGCTCTCACGGCATGATCGGTTGGCATAGTGCTGAAGGCGGTGTACAGAAAAGTGATGGCATGGCATGTAGTGTCAGACGTCAACAGTGTATGTAAAGCCTGTATCGTAGGTGGTTCAGCCTCACCAGTGTCTCATGTCTCGCGGACCACATGCTGTACTATGCATTGCATTAAGAATTGACCGTCGCTTAGTCCATACAACTTAACCAACTCTTGGAAGGACATAAACTTTCCTTCATTATAAAGATCACCCACCTGTGTGATTGCAACCTCAGTCCATGGGGACGGGTTGAAGCGCCTTGGCGACCGTGGCTAGAGCAGCAATTCCAAAATAGGGATCAAGGGGGAATATGGCAGAACTGGGCCCTTGGGATGTAGGTACTTCCGCCAGCAGTAGCGGGCCACCCTCATTTGTCAGAATTTAATCTCGGGCAGAGGGTCGAGTCCGAGAGCCGGGTGTATATAATTATGCCCTGTAGCATTGCATTTATAAGCGGAGATTCAAGGTGGGTTGGTGTGCTCAACCAACCAGGCCAGAGGCCATTTTGATTGTGCCACGATGTAATACGGCTCGAAACTGGCCATGCCTTTGCCAACATTTTCATCCTAGCTATGTCCAGTGTGCATGTCATTGCCAGCTCCGGTATGCCCAATGTGAGACACTCCAGTTTGGCAGAATAAAATAGCTCTTTATAATCAGGTACCACATTTCACAGCCCATGTTGGGTAAATCGCAAGTTCAAGCACAAGATTCAAAGGGGAGCATGGAACTAATACAGTGCTTCATCCTCACATTGTTCTGTCCAGTGGAGGTTGTTCACTCAATGGCCATTTGTACCTGCAACTCTAAATATGCATGTATGGCTCTCCCAGGAGAAGCACAGTCAGAAGCCCCCCCTGCATTGGGGTAAGGACTTGAAGAGTTGATACACCTCATCTCCGCAAATGACAGTAACAGTGATAAAGCTTTTTGCTATCTTGCTAGTTGGTGGCAGTGAAACAATTGTCAAGAAACTCCCCTTGGGTCCCAGTGATTAACGGACCCTGTCCAGCTTAAATGTTGGAGCTGGGGCCAACTCAAACATTTTTCTCTAGATCGATGATCATTATAGCTGCATGAGAGATAAAGGGAGAAAACGATAACTTGTTAACATCTCAATACAGTGTAACCAATGTGGTCACACAATAATCCACTCGACAACTTAATCAGAGTTTAGTAGGGTTTAATTATAAATTTAGGAACAAATCAATATAGGCCAATCTCAACATGATCAGATGGAAATACAGAAAGATCAAGATTAACCCTATATAGTACAAAGCAGACGACTAACTCTATGACGAAAAGAATTGAGTATTAAATTGCATCAGATGTTGTTCCAAAATAAGCATAAGCAAACTATCTCTCCATACACTACCTTGGAAGGGCAACCCTAAACTAAGAAGCATTTAGTAAAGATGAAATTCAGAAAGGTGTCAGCTGTCGGAATCTTCAGTAGAAGGCACTCTAACCATGGGTCAGCTAGCATAAAGCCACACAAGCAGAAACATAGGTCTGCTCTCCATGAAATCCTATGATGACTCCTCTGTCCCCCACTATGTTTCAGCATAAAATACCATTCAGGGTAGATAATCCCATGAGTTCCTTGCTAGTGAATTTCCAAGGCTCCAGCACAACGGGATACTTGCACCACCTTTCCCACATCGATAAGTTACAATTTCGTTCATACTTGGTCATTCCTCTCCTCCTCCATGAGAAATCGCCTCCTTGCTTGTTACCGCACTTCTCCTTTCCAACTTCATCTTCTCATACCTAATGGAAAAATAAACCTTCTATGCAAACTAATGAGGCCTTGTCCATACCTGCAGTAGAAACAAAATACAAGCAAATGCATTCTGCATTGAAGGTTAAATGCAAATTACATGTAGATTTTAAACATGACCATGAACTGAATTGGTTTCTCAGGGCCCACTCTAGTCATCTTTAACAGTGCACAGGGTTACAGATTATGTGCACATTTCTATACACAAAATAAATACAGCTTTTTAAGACACGTATAAGTTGTAAAGTATTACGTAGATGTCATTATAAATATACCTGCATCAAAATCATACTTGTCAAACGTATAAATGTTTTAAACCTTTGTTTACACATGCACATTCTAATTTATTAAACTCACAATGGGACACATTTTGTTAACTTCTCCTGTCACATTCATATATAAATGTTACATAGACCTTTATTGATCATGTTCTATACACAAATTATTCAGGTGGAGTACTTTAAATATGCAAAACTCCATTCTCCTTAGTAACATTAATCACACAGAATATATTTGAGTGCTGACTACTCATGATTATGATGCGCTCCTAGGATATCTCAGATGGGATCAAGATTACACTTCTCTGGGTACAATGGCAGTCATCGATGGTGAAGGAAAATAGGTGAACGGTAGCAGCATGCATAACTTCTCTACTTCCGGTGTGTGATCTAACAGACATGATCACCAGGAACGCATCTATTATTAGTGCAGCGAGTGCAAAGGCACTTGGACCGCTTGGACCCCGATTTTGGCTTCACTACTCTACCAAACTGAGGCCAGGGAACCATTTTCTTTCTTGCATGAGGGCCCATGACATACATGCTACGTCACTGATGATAGGAGTACCCTGCTAATGGTTCTGAAAAACCTTGTGTCCATAGATGTGCTCCCTCAAATCATATTGTTAGCAGCAAAAACAGTGAACAAAAAACATACACGCCCATATGTGTGTACCTTACTGTACTAGTCTACCATGGCAGTATTTATTAACCGCAGAGGTTGACCCCGTGACCAGTACTGCACTGAAAGAAGCAATTATGTGATGAATCATTAGTTAATGAAATTCTCGATTCAGCTTGTTGATTGCTCTTTTATCCCTGTCTAAAAGAGAATGAATCCCAGCACAGCACTGCTTGTGTCCCAGCCCATTAAGCCGTGACTGAAGCATCCATCAGCTTTTCTGTAAAAGGCCCGTATGTGAGTAGGTGGTAAGTGTTCTGGGGCAGGCTGACCTTGGTCCTCCTCTCTTTCCTTCCTACTCCCAAAGATTGTTAACCCTTTAAATGATATCATATCAAACTGGTGCCCATACATTGCATTTGGAGTCCAAAGAGCATCAGCATTATGTGAGATAAAGTGGCAATGAATAGATGAGCAAGGAGGTAAAGCGGCACACGATAATTAAGCGAGTAGTGAAGGTAACTTTACAATGCAGCACACTGCACTCCAAATGCTCCCTTCTCCTTATTCGAACCTCTCATAGTCTCATTGTCTTGTAAACAAACTCAAGGAATAAATATAATTAAGGCTGCAGTTAATATTTCCAGAACTTCCTGTTGCTGATAATAAAATCTCCTCTGCAGTCATTCTGATTAATGAGCCACTAACTCTAGTATTAAGTTCAAAGTTATTCTTGTTGGACACAGAGAGGTGTTACATTCCTTTGGGAATGAATGTTTTTTTTCCATGGTAAGGGTCTTGGTAGGTCACAGGCAAAGGGTATACTAAGCTGCAAGTATTGTGCTTCCCTTCCTGCAGGTAGCAGCTAGAAGGCCAGGGATATAGAACGACCAGGGAGGGTCCCTGGGCAGTTAATTGTTCTTTAGAATATCCTTTTTTCCCCTATCCTTTTTTCCCCATCATAACGTTCATTTATTGGTCAACAGCTGATACACTGAATAGCATGTATTGACTTGAGAAATGTTTTAAGTTGCCAAACAAAATGTACCGAGTCATTTTTCTTACAGAGTTATTGCATCAAAGCTCAAGAAGACAATAAATCACAATAAATCACAGTCCTGGCACTCTTCAAACACAATTTAGGTTTGCCCCTAACAGGGTGATTGTTTTTTTTTTTTTTGAAAAACCTTTATTGACATTTCAACCAATAACAAGTATGGGCCTACAACCCCTGGGGCCGGCCGCTAAGCAGTCAGAGTAACAAAAATCAATATTTATCACAGGCAGCACCTCGGGGGGCAGAATCTCCATGCTAGTATACTCTCGGCCACTGGCCAGCCCAAGTAGGAGACCAGGATACAAAAGGTTTTCATTTTATAATAAAAGAGGATGGAAGGATCAGGTGCCAAACAGTTTCCCAGCAGCAAGAAATGGCAGGCAGAATAATAAACGTCAACGATAAACAGCAATTTATCTAGTCAATGGCGCTGAAACAGGAAGTTCAGGATGTGGAGGAATATCACGGCCATTTGCGCCTGCAGTCCCCTGCCCTAAAACCCAGAAAACACCACGGAAATTGTGGCACACATGAAAAACGCAACGATTAACAACGAAGGAGTTCTACCATGCTGATCCCAGAAAAGAAAGACAAAGAAGAATAAGAGAAGAAAAAGGAGGCCATGGAAAAAAAGGGTGAAAGACTAAAGGATCCCCTCCCCCAACCCCCCACCCTGCACCTCTGCAGATGAGTACGGCCCCCCCCCCCCAGCAGTGTGCCTGTCGCCCCGGAACCAGACCCGAAATATAGAAGAAACAGAGAAAGAGGAGTAAGAAAAGAAACCCCACCAGACGGGGGGGTAGAGAGAATATTAATAAACTGGAGGAGGGCCTTCAAAACATGCCCCCGGCTTCTCCCTCCCGCACAATATGTTTTCCCCCAAAGCAAACAATAAGCAACACCGAATCGACCATGTCAAAGAAGAATGGGGAGCATTATGCGCCTAGTACACTAACAGTTATGCCGTGAGAGCACGCAACCCCAGAGCCCGCCCGCTTATTAGATGACCACCTCTGAAGGATCAGCCTTATCCTTGGCCACTCTTTGCGAATCTACCCATGCATACCCATCGACCCAGTGCCATGTCCAATGTTACAAAGAAGAGGAGCGTCCAAAAAAGAACTTGAAGCGACACACACAGGTAGGGTGGAAGTCTCTGAATCCCAACACAGTCAGCAGTATGGAGAGTCATCTTTCCCAGTGCTGCTCCAGGATCTGCACTGCACACAAGGTCCAAGAAGGCGAAATCAGCCAGAGCAGGCGACCGTTGCGTGAATATTGCCTGGGTCACCGGAGGCCGCGCACGGGACAAGGCCACCACCCCCCACTCAGGTCCAAGACCTCTGGAACAGACCAGACCCACAGCCAACCGATCACACGTTTGTATACTGTCCGGAGTTTCCAGCTGGTCACTATCCACAGGGGCGGCCACGACACTGTCCTCCTGTGTGCAGTGTAGGAAGTCCCCGTGTACCTGGGGACAGGCAGGCAGCAACTGTTCCGACGCTGATGCCACCCCATCAAGCTTACTCCCCAAGACCCAGGCGCTGTGAACCAAGGTGGAGTGAAGGGCGCCGAGAGCCTCGAGAAGATCACCATACCCCAGCACAGCTCTCGGCGCTCGCTCCGCTACGCTCCTCATAGTCGCACACTTCCAATCGTGCTGCGACCCAGTGTACAGGATGGTAGACTTCGTCCTGTCAAGATGGCCGCCGGGTAGGTCCAACCCAGATTGGGACCAGGACTCAGGGACAAGCGCCTCAGGTTCCATGTCACTGGAATCAGGGTTTCGGGGGCAGGCAAAAAATATATCCGATGTGTGATCACGGGCAACAGTCATCCCCACCACGGATCTGCGCCCGCGAAAATCCGGGAGCAGTCCGCAAGAATCAGGGCGAGTTACGGGCGGCGGCCGGGCAGCTCACCGGCGAAGGCTGAGGCAATCACCGGGGAATCTTGGATTAGCCACCTCGGGCGTGCACTCGTTCCGCTACGCTTAGTGGTAGGAACGACCACGGCGAAATGTAGGCCGATAATCGCACCGCTCCGGTTAGTCCGACTCCACCCAGTCACCAAAGGCCGCTGTTGTTGAACTGCCGCCCAGCCATGTTATCCACTCGAGGTCCCGGTTCCAGGGTTGCGCAGGCCGCAAGCTTCAAATGGATATTTCTCCGGCGATACCGCCGCCAGAAACTTCGGAGTCACACGATCGGTTGCCGCTCTCATTCACCAACACGGGCACATAGCGCAGGCTAAGGATCTAATGCAGGATATCTGTGCGGGATGCGGAGGGTCGCGGAGCCGGGAGCCTACGCTGCCGTCCCGGTCGCCATCTTGGCTCCTCCTCAGGGTGATTGGTTTTAAACATTTTATAGTCTCCCATCCCTCTATCCTAGACCAAATTATTATGAATACCATTTTATGTTTCTGCTTCTCGCACTGTGAGAAAGCAGAAGGCAGGGTTTGGTTGGAGGTGGGTGGGTGGAGTGGCTTGCCCACTGTTGTGGGTGCTGCATGTTTGGTCGGCCCCAGGGCTGACCAAACCAGTCATGCACACTCTCCGTTTTCTCCATGTAGGCTGCATGCAGCCTGCACGGAGAAAATGGCCTCCCTATAGATGCCTGTGTGGTTGGCGTCCGAGCCAATCACAACGCTGCCATTGCAGCATTGTGATTAGCTTAGGGGAGGGGAGGAAGGCTGCCTGTGGCTGCTTCCTGTGTGGAGAGGACCTGGGAAGACACGGAACCAACCGGAACGGACCGCGAAGGTAAGTTACATTACAAAAAAAAAATAATTAAAATTAACCCCCCTGCGACACCCCCTCGACTCCCTCCCCACACGTACCCTCCCCCCGCGACTCCCTCCGCCTCCCTCCCCGCGTGTCCACCCCCACAACAGGTTTTAAATGCAATTCAGAGCATGGGGTAGCCCTTCAGAAGGAGGAACCTTCTCAGTACAAGTTCAAAAGCGAGAGATCTGTAATGCAGGTCCAGAACAGGGTGTGAGTCTGAACACTTACAATGTACTCTGAAGAAAAGTCGTACGGACGGCACTTTAGAGCATACATGTTATTTAGTGCCTCGTAGAGGAACTTCACAAGGACGACCGTGTTTTAAATAAAGGGTGTGAGAAAGTGCCATCTTTCTTGCATGGTATGCCCCCACATTTTGCTAAATTGCTGATGTACTTTGACTGAGTGTCCCCTGGGCTCCTGCCAATCAGGTGCCCAGGGCCAGTGTTCCTTCCCCAAAACTGCATTGAAGCCTAAACCCAATTGGCATCTCTGGCCACATGTCAGCCCCTGGTAAATGGTACCATAGGTACATAGGGCACTGGGACCAGGGAAGGCCCCTAAGGACTGCAGCACTTATTGTGCCACCCTTAGAGGCCCTGTACCCTGACACACACACACTGCCTTTGCAGTCTGAGTGTCTTGGTGCAGAACAAAACAGAGAGTCAACATGGCACACATCCCTGTGTGCCATGCCCACAACCACACTGCCCTGGCATACCTCAGTCACCCCTCTAGCTGGGTTCACTATGCCAGTGGTGTGGGTACAGGTGCATGAGCCCTGTACCCCTATAGTACCCAGGTCCATTCTTGGGCACTGTAAGTGCAGTGCTGCCATTAAGAGTATATGGTGCTGGGAGGTCGTCATCACGAGCTCCACAGCACCATGATGGCTACACTGAAGACTGAGAAGTTTGGTATCAAACTTCTCAGCACAGTAAACCCACACTGATGCCAGTGTGGGAATTTAATGTAAGATGCATGACAGAGGGCATCTTAAAGATGCCCCCTGGACCTAACCAACAACCAGCGTCCTGACTGAGAGGCTACCTAGGCTGCCACCCAGAAGACATGTTGCTGGACCCCTGGGTAGAGAGCCATCTGCTCTGGTGGGTCTGCAACAATGCACATCCTGGGCGAGATGCTAGGTCTCCTCCCCCAGGATGGGCTGGGGAAGCTTCAAAGGCATGCTGCCATTGTGAGCTTCTCCAGGCCACTTGCTGTACTCAGCAACTGGACCCCACCGGTTCTGACCCCCACTCTGGTGGGAAGATGGGCGGGAAAACCAAAGTGAGGAAAGGGGGTGTGCCAGCCTCTGCCAACCCCACCCCTCAGGTGGGGGAGGCGAGGTGAAGCACAACTCCGGGCTCTCGCCATCTTGAGGATGGGGAGCCCTACCCAATCAGGAATAGGCTCCTGTCCCCCTCCCACTGGAGGGTGGCAGGCTAGGGGGTGCACCCACCCCAGGGAATGGACCCATTGGTCCCTGACCTCTACCAACCTGTAACGCCTCTAAATTTAGTATTTAGGGGCAGCCTGAATCTTCCTTCCTCAGATCCTGAATCTGAAACAAGGAAGAAGAACAAGAAGAAAGAAGACCTGCCGTGCAGCTGCTAACAAGAGGACGACACCAACTGACTTGGCCCCAACCCTACAGACCTGTCGACCCTCGAACCTGCTCCTGCTAAACCCCGGCATCTCCAGTGGCCAACAACCTCAAAAACCCCGGAGGACCTGACTGCCTTGCTCCTCTAAAAGACTGGGACTCCCACGAGCAGTGGTTCTGCTCAAACAAGCAACAACCCCTGGTGCCAAGCCAGGAACCGCGAATCCAGCACACTCTGCACCTGCCGAGCCCGGCCTGTGCCTGAGTGAACAAACACCACGAGGACGTCCCCCTGGCGACTGTGACCAAGAATCCAGCACCCAAGTACCCTCCTCGACGCTCCTGATCACACCTGCAGCCTCACAACCAGGGACCCCTCCAACCGCGACCAGCAGAGGGTAAGATTTCCTGATGCGAAAAGACACCCCTGCACCTGGCGCACTGCTGCCCCCTGTGCCCAGCTCCTGGGTGCCTACCTAACCTACAGCTTCCCAACTTACCTCTCAAGTGGTGGTCACACCTGAAGAATCTCCATCCCCGAGCTTGCAGCCTTTGTTCATCTTGCAGCTTCTCCAATGAAATACATTGAGCGCCCGACGGCTCAAAAGCACCCTGCACCCAGCCGCCCGAGTGCCCCTGGAAGTGCAACATCTATACTATCTTACTTCTCCACTTGCCCTGTGTGAGTGACCAGGAGCCCAGCTCCCACAGCCACGTGGCCTGCCTGCTAGCAGCCACCAACCAGAGGCCCCCTGCCCGCCATAGGCAAACATTGGGCCTAACTCTCTCTCAACCGGCTGCACCTGGGCCGCTGAGGGTGTACCAACTGTATCTACCTGACCCTGGGAGACTCCTGAGTCTATGCCCAGAACCTTAACTCTGCCAGTCGAGTACTTACCTGAAAGCCGATTACCTACATTTTCTCCATAGGGTAACATTGACTGGTTTCATTTGGAAATTCTTCCAAGTGTCGAGTTTTGAAACTTTAAAATATTTACTAAAAATCAGCCGATCAACGAAAACAAAGTAATTTAAATTGCATTTACTTAAAAATTCCCATTGAGCTCAATGTTATAATTGTGTTGCCTATTGCAACAACTGTAACTATTGCATTTAAAAGTCTATTGCTTATTGAAAGTATTTAACTAAAGCATCTCATTCTGATAAAGTATTTTGATACCTATTTGTGGTTCTAAAATATAACAACTATATATTTTTATATACAAAACAATTGGCCTAGAGTTCAGTTCTTGAGTGTGTGAGACCATTTGCTGACTGATTGTGTACAACAAATGCTTTACACTGTCCTCTGATACTGCCTTACTGCTCGACCAGGCTACCACTTTAGAGAGTAAGGTTATATCTAATTTTAGCCTCTGCCAAACCTCTGGGGACTGTGGAATCTCTGCACACGGAACCTTACTTTGGTGCAGTGTATACACAGCCACTTTCTTACAAAGGGCATATTTTTCTGTACGTACATTTCTTTGCACAGAAAACCTGCGCAGCAGCTACGATACCCGGCTATGCGGATATTTAGATGCATGTTTCACTGAAGAGCTGATGTTTTGGGGAGGGGGGTGTCGTTTTTTGTTGCTGTTGTTTAGATACAGAATAAAGGGACAGGATGCTGGTTAAACGTGGGCTGCAGTTCTGTGTTCAGTCTCTTTCATGGGGGTGCATGGGGTGTACACATGGTCTCTCAAGGAGGGGACATGCTTTGTATGCACGGTGTGAACACATGGGGTGCATGGATTGTATACAGTGTGTCCCGGGTGGTGCACGCTGTGCACATGGGATGTCTTATGATGGCTGTTGTGGTGCCTCGATTAGTGAATGCTTTGTACACATGGTGTCTCTGAAAGTGCATGCTGTTACACGGGGTCTTCGGTGGGGGGGTTACATGCTTTGTATGCAGGGTGTGCACACATGGGGGTGCATATAATTGTTTACAGTGTGTCCCAGGAGGTACATGCTGTGCACGTGGGATGTCACAAGAGGGCTGCTGCAGTGCACACGCTGTGCCTCAAGCAGTGCATGCTGTATATACATATGAGGTCTCGGAGTGTGTGTGCTGTACACCTGGTGTCTAGCAGGGTACATTATTTGTATACACAGTGTGCATGCATGGGCATGGATTGCATAGTATGTGTGTTGTGTGGTGCATGCTGTTAGACGGGATGTCTCAGGGTGTGCATGCTGCGTACAGGCTGTGCACATGGGATGCCATGGGAGAGTGCGTGCTGTGCACACGGGGTGGCTCAGGGGTCTGTGTACACAAGATGACAGGGTGCGTGCAGGCTGTATACATTGGGCTTCTGGGGGGGGGTGCATGTGGGGGGGTGCATGCTATAGGCACAGGCTGTCTCAGTGCCCTCTGTGCACATGGTGTTTCTGAAGGCGCTCTCATGCCTCCGACTTCAGGGCACACTTGGCTCATATATAAACGCTCTCTGGCTGGCTGTGTGCCGTGGATACTGTAGTGGGTTAGCGGTACAGTAGTTGGTGTGGGCGGAGCCAGGGGGCGAGAAGGAAGAGGAGGAGCGGCGGCAGGAGGAGAGCGGTTAGAGTAGGGACTTGAGAGGGGCAAGTTGTACATGAATAAAGTTAATATCACCCCACATTAGCGTCGGTGATTAATGAGCCACGACGCTACAGCTGGCGACGAGGGTGGGATGCAGCAGCCCCAGCGTCCCTCGCACATGAAGCCGATGTGCCCCTGTCCCTTGATGCGGCCGTAACGAAGAAAACGTGCCCGAGGTCCAGCGCTGAGTCGCGCTGCATCCGACTGTGACGGAAGAAGCGGGAGCCTACCCCAACAACGTCTGACAGCTCTCGAGGTGATTGGCGAAGGCACCGGAGCGTAACTTGTGTGAATGAACGAGCGCTGCTACGCGCTGATGGACAAGCTCACGCCCGATGCGTGAGAGACGGCAAGGGCGCGAAAATAGCGTCGGGAGCCCACCCCGAGCTCGTTGTGCCCAGGGAAGGCCTCTGAAGTGCATGTGAGGCTGGAGAAAGGTGCTGTGGCCGCAAGAGCACTCGCAGTTTGACTGGCAAGCTGGCTGAGAGTGAAAGGAAGACCTCGTGGGGAGTGAGCAACTCTGGGGGCAGCCATATCGGAGTCAGGCATTCATTATCAGGACATTCCCATTGAAATTAAAGGGCGGCCATCTTTAAGTCAGGCCAGAAGGTGAACAAGCACTTGACAAGCCAAGAAAAGGACTGGCCTGTCAGAACGTGGCCAGGCATCAATTAGAAAAAAATAATAAAAGTAGGAACAAGGAAAACTGGTCGAGTGTGGTACGGACTGCCAAGATGTCGCGTTCTAACTCGCCGCGGAGACCACGCCGATCGTGACGAGTGTGTCACACTTGCGCCCACCGGATCCACTACCGTTGACGGTTGGGGAGAGCATGGGTCCCAGATGGCAAGAGTGGTTGGAAGATTTTGAGGATTACATTAAAGGGTCCAAGGTAACGGAAGATGAGGACAAGATGATTGCATTGCGCAACTTGGTTGGCAAAGAAATCAGTAAGATCATCAAAGAGCTGCCTCGTGCAGACACTAGAACATATGATAAGGTGTGTGAAGCGTTAAATAGGAAGTTTTTGCCCAAAAGAAACGTGGACTACGAACGGTACGCCTTTCATCAAGCGCGTCAAGGGAAAGAGGAAGTAATGAGTTCGTTTATAACCCGATTGCGTCGATTATCCAGATATTGCGAGTTTGATACGTTTTCAACGGATGACGCCATCCGGTCACAGATCATTGATGGATGTCAGTCGGAGACACTAAGGAGGAGGTTACTGAGAAAAAGTCATAATCTAGAGGAAATAGATGAGATGAATCGAGTGTATGATCAAGCGGAGGAACAAGCTAAAAGTATGGAGGCTGGGCGCTCTGAAAGACGTGAACAAGTATGCCGGGTGCAAGACAAGCCCAGACGCAGACACTCGAAGGAGCGACGATACCCGGCTGGGTCATTCTCTCGTCAGAATTATACCGAGAACAGGAGACACGACTCAAGGCGAAAGGACAGAAAACCAGAGAGCGGAAGGAAATGTTACAGGTGTGGACATGACTTCCCGCACAGAGATGCGTGTCCGGCTATGGGACAGCGATGTAGGAAGTGCGGAAGGACTAATCACTTCGAAGCGACCTGTGGCGAATATCGCAGGGAGAGGAAGGATGAAACGGTGAGGACCGCTCGCTCGGACACCAGGCGACATTACGTGAAAGCAGTGCAAGATCGTCCAGAATCGTCTCCCAATTCATCACATTCCAGCCGGGAGTCGAATGGTGTGTGCCTCAGTGGAGTGGAGTGGAGGTGAAGTGTGTAATATTGGCGGGGGTGGGGATGTCTTCTTTAATTTCCAGAGGATCTCCTGTGGTTGGGGAAGTCTCCTAGCGGTGCCTTTGTGGTTTTCATTTATTTAATTTTTGCAGCGGTTTTATGTAGCGTGCACTCGCCCAGAGGATATTGGAGTGGTTTGCATGAGCACCAGTTGCATTGCACAATAACAGATCCATGTTTAGGTACGAGGAGATTGTGATTTGCCCAGGGTCACAAATTGCTTTACAAAGGCCATTTGAACATGTTGCGGGTGTGGCTGGAATTAAAGGTGTATGCTTTTTAACAAGGGACAGCATTTTAAAATTGCCCGTACTATTGTTCTGCTTATGTTTTGTGTCTGATGCCAGCAGTTTACACTCAGCGGTGTCCCTCTCATTGCCCTGGGAGAGTTGAGCATCTGTGGATGCTTTGATGCTCTATGCTCCGGTGTTTTTTCAAGTGTCAGTGAGACACTTGTGGAGCACTGAGGAGTCCTAGAATCTGCCAGCTGTAGGTAAGAAAACCCAGAGCGCTTGCTGAGATTGGAGTTTGGCAGTAGGTTTCTTGTGTAGTGTTGTGCTAAAGGGAGTCACGTAAGCACTATGAGAAGGCACTGCAACAGATATAGAAATCAGATTTGGTGTGCTGGATAACACCTACCTTGATACCTCCCTGCTGGAAAGGCAACCATGTCAACCCTGACCTATTATTAGAAGTGGCTTGTGCCTGTGTGTCTTATCAACATCCTGCTCTCTCCTCCATACCTTTCTCAGGATCGAGGGCTGTCTCAGTCTGGGTCAATCCAGAGCACCGTATTGACGTGGGGGTACATTTTGACATCAGGAGAGTTAGGTTGAGGGCTGAGGAGTCTAGAAAGAAGGCAGTAGGAGGGTGCAGATTGTGGCAGTTGGTAACAGGAGAGAATCCACACAAGAGTATCTGACCATTAGTAGAAGCTGCCATGGAAGATTAGGCCCATGAAGCTCGCAAAGTAATCACTTGCACTTGTCCCTCCTTCCTGCTTACCCCTCTCCTCCTTACACATGTGTTTTCTCCCATCTTCATCTGCCCTTTATATCCCCCTCCTTCTAACGCCTCCTTCTCCCTGTACCTGCACATTCTCTCGGCAACATGTACCCTTCACACTCCATCCTCTTCTCCCATCTCTCTATTACCACTCTTTATTTTCAAACATTTCTTGGGATTGGGGCAACTTCCACATTTTCAGTTGAGCTTGTTTGCTTTGCTCACTCACGACATTGCACTCATCCCCAACTTTTCCGCCTTACCATTTTCAAAACTCACCAACCGCCACTGTACTCAAATGAAAATAAGTCCATACCTGATCATTACCTCATTGAAACTGAAAAAGTGATATATAAAAAAAACTCATAGTAAAACAGTGTGCGACGGAATTTCCCACGTGTTCATAAGTCCATATATAACATTTGGCTTGCTTAGGCAGCACAATTGGTATCATCACATCATATTAAAGCAAATAAATATCAAAAACACATCTAGAAAGTATTAATCATCTGTTCCTTTTACGTATTGTCAGGGCTTCCCATTTCTTGTTATAGTCAGACTTCTACCAAGTCCCATTCCACCTTGCTCCCTGTTGCACTCCATTGTTAACCAAACTATGACGTACTCCACATTCAGCCCGTACCCAGCCCACACTTCGCAAATACCTATAATCATTGCTTTTGTGTAGTCGTTTTGTCATCCATCTCAAGGGTACACACTTCACGGTGAGGCCTAATTCTATTATCTTCACCGCATATTTAGTGTGTTTATTATGGGTGACAAGTCCCAGCAAACATATCTGTATCGTTGGCGTGGTTATAGGGCAGTATCCCTTGGGTCTGAATTACCTCACCGCAAAGGGCTCTCACACCTGGGCATGTCCACCACATGTGAATATACATTACCTCTGTTACTCTGCATTTTGGACACTTCTCCGGGTTGGAGGAATCTAGTCTGTAAGAAAAGGGGTAGCGTGGTGTGGAGCGGGTAGGCTAAACCAGGAGCATTGTGTAAAGCATCTGCGCAGCACACTCACAGACGACACACCGGGCACACTACAAAAAGAGACCACACCAGTTTAGGTGGAAAAAAACCAGCATATGTATTATGCAGAACACGTCATAAGGCAATCACAGTTGTAACACTGTGCCAACTAGCACCGGGTAGCAGTCTACAGGGGGACTATTTACACGGCAGGGCCAATCGGGCCGCTACCCGAACCATCACAAGTATAAAGAAAGAATAAATGTGAAGTCCATCCGCATTAGATGAGTAACAGCCAGCAGCTACTGGTAAGTCCATGCGCGTAGTTTAGATTACATTGGCAGTAGGCATGAACTTGAAAACATCATCACATAGCCTTAGGTCTGGAGACCCCATTCTGCATGACATTAGGTGTGGAAAACCTGTTAGCATCGAGGCATAGAAATACCCTAGTAACAGTGCAATAAGCATAAAAGCATTATGCATAACAGCAGCACGAGGCGTGAAAACCAGCAATGTAAGCAGGGGGCAAAATAGCATCAGACCTGAAAGGAAAACATGCTTGCAGGCCATTAGGCCTCACCTTAGGCATAAAGACGTAGTCAGGCATGAGCCTGAGACATTACATTCGCATAAATGCCGTACACTGGAATCCTACTTAGGCCTAAAGTACATCAACATCAGGGTAACAGCATTAGGCCTAGTCCTATGGGCATGGCATAACATGTTAACATGTAGGCATCATCTCAGTAGCCTAAACCTGTGCACGTGGCATCTCAATAGCATAAAACATTAGGCAGGGGAACATCATTGCATGACACGAGTATTAGGCATGAAATCAGCAATGCAAGCCTAAACCACATTAGACATGTATCAAGGCCCTTCTCAGCATTTTGGCAGTGCGCCTTATGTGAATACACCTGGGCATGAAATCATTAGGCATAGAATGAAGACATTCAGCATAAATTGGGAGGCAGAAAACTCCTTGTGCCTGAAACCAGCAGTGTAGCTACATTATACATAACCTTAACAGTGCATCCTAGAAACACCACCAGGGGCCTATCACCTTCAGGGCTTTGCGCCCCGACAGAGCCCCCTAACCTGACCCCCAGGCCAACTGACCTTACCTGGAGCCCAAAAATACCCTTTGTCCCTCACAGTCAGGGTCCTCCACACGTGGCAGCTGCCCGCGCTTTCGCAGGTACAGCTGTAGAAACAAGCACTGGTAGAGTTGGATTCCCCTCTGGAACTCGGTAACCGTAAACAATGCCTCCACTGGGATTTTAGGGACAATGTCCGGCCCAACGTGGCAGAGTCAGTTCCAAAGGAATGGCCCCCAAAAGAAGGACGACACTTGCGATGCTTTGGGAGCCCCTCCTTCCCGGGGCTCTGCTTCACAGGTTTCGGGGGTCCCCCCAAATCGGCCCCACAGTGTCCAAGATCCAGCCCCCACTCACCGGCAGTCCGGGGCCTCTCTGGGAGTCTCTGCAGTCTCCGGGCACCGGCAATGTGCCCCGACAGGTCCCACTGCTGGGACCTCTCCTCCACCCTCAGCGGAGCCTTCTCCTCATCAGCAGCACAGAAGGGAAAGGCACCGACAACGTGCCTCAGGCCCCCTCCGCTGCAGGATTCCTTCTTGCCTCAGCTGTTCCCGCGGGGCTCTCACCATGCACGGGAGCCCCGCTCACCATACAGCACCTCTCCTGGCTTCACCCGGGCCCCCTCCTGGGACCCGGGACTTCGATGCGGAGCCCGCGAGGCTCCAGACGGCTTCCCCCAGGCAAGGGGAGGCAGAGATGGCTTCCGTGAGGCTCTGCCCCCAACCGGACAGACTGCCTGGCTTCCTTCCCTTGGCGTTCGGACCACGGCGGTGCTTTGCGGCAGTGATTTCTTTGGTTGGCGCCAGTGCGGGGTGGGCACCCGCCTCAATTGCGAAGGCAGGCAAGACGCTGGGTAGGCACCCGCTGTGGGAATAAAATACAAATGCGGCAGAAACACGGGGTGGGCTCCCGCTGTTTCAAAAATAATGCGAAGCACCGCAAAAACACGGGGTAGGCATCTGCGAAGGCTGCAAAATGCGATGCACCAGCGGGGTAGGCTCCTGCTGTGCCTTTAAAATGACCAGGACCCACGCACCTTCTTCTCCTGGGTAGGTGCTGGAGGCAGCGCTCACAAGGCGCTAGATGGCTCACAGTCCCAGGGTCCCACTGAGTAAAGTAGCGCCCACACTCCTCACCTCCTTGGAGTGCAGGCAAACAGATGATAGCGCTCACGGGGCACCAGGAGACAGTTAATGCAGGGCGAGATCAGCAGGCAGTAGGGCAGCTCACCAGACCTGAAGCAGCAGTTCCTAGGAACAGTCATCCTCCATTACGATAGCAATCCTGCTAGCGCAGCAGTCTCCACTCCAGCAGAGTCTCTCACTAGCCCTGTGGACAGTAGAGGGGTGCAGGTGGGCACAGGGGCCAGCACGCAGGCCCCTGCGGCGGTACCTCCTGGCAGAGTGTCCCCTCTCGATCAAAGTCCACGCACAGTCTGACCACATGGAGGCACAGCCCCCATATATACCCGCTCACCCCACCTACCAGAAAGGTCTAGAAGCTTCCAGAAGATTCCTTGGGGAAACCTGTCCCAACTGGTCTTGGGGGAGGAGGGCAGCACTCTGTTGGCCAGACTTCCCGCCAAGAGCTGGGGGCTGGGAGACAGACAACTAGACTGGCAACCCACCTCAGTCAGGCGGCACAGCCATACAGTAACGGCGTCCATTTTAGAAGTGAAGTTTCTGCAAGGATGAAAATAAAGGTGCGTACACCATTGCACTGCATTTATTATCTTCCTCTCACACCACATATGGCATATGCATTTCCTACCATGGGGAGATGTCCCCTAAAAGGGGGGGTTCCTAATATAAGCCTATGTAAGGCAGAAAGCACACACACTTAGCACTTCTAACCAGCGCTAAAGTGTCCAACCTCCTACAACCACTCATTCCACAACAGCAAAAAGGCTAGGGGGAAGGCGAAAAAGTTCAGGATGACCCTGCAAGCAGGGCCAGGTCCAACATAGTCTATGTTTCTTTTGTGGTGTGACATAATCCCTATGTACGCATTTATAATGTATAAGTTATGAATTACATGGAACTCGCCTGCAGTTACCTAATATAGATGTCCAATCCCCTTACCTTAACTTCATGCCTCTATCACCTTCCCATTGTGTCTTTAGTGTAGTTATGCGGACAGCTGTGCATGGACTCAACAATGAGTAAATTCAAAAGATGAGTTTGCCCTCTCCTTCCATATCTGGAAGATTCTGGTTCAACACATGTATTTCCGGTTCTCGTGGAAAACCTGCCCAGACCTTGCAAACAGCTGCCGCCGCCGCCTGACCTGCATATGCCCGAAAGCATCCACTAGCTATCCCCAATTTATTGCAGAAAGCATCTTAGTCCACCTTTCGCCCATCCTCAAAAATCTCCCATATTCTGTGGGGTATCTTCCTCACCTCTATGTCTTAAGAAGAATGACATTGTTGGACTAATCCTAGAATGCCAGGGAATCCGTCGCTGCATATAAATATACTTGTCCCCTTCTTTTTTGTTTGCCTGTCCCCATATATCTAACAGGGTCTTAACTTGTAATGCTAAAGCTGTCTGTGTTTTACAAGGAACTAAGGGTAATGCCAGCAATGGCAGTGGTCTTACCAAACATGCTAACATACCTGCCACTGGATCAGCGCTCCCTCCTGGAACCACAGCACTGTATGCTGACTGTAAGCTTCACAATAACAAATCTTGACCTCCAACTGTGACTGTCTAACCAAATACCTGCTTCTCAATGTTGCGAGTATGCTCATTTGATTGCTTCTCTTATTATCTGACAGACAAGCACAGCCACATTCAAAAGAGACTCTGTTGCTATGGCAGAAGAGACCATCAGCTTGCGTCTCTGATGACAGCTGTTTCTGGCGGACTCTGGTTTGCAGGCCGTGCCTTTCTTAGAATCTAACTCCGGCACACTGTTGGGCGTCCTCTGAACCGCAACTGCTCCAAGAGTGGGGGGGGGTCCCACTGTGGGGTGCTATCTGCCCCCAACAGCAGCAATTAGGACAAACGGAGGTCCCACCACTCACGATCCATCGGAGCTGGCAACAGGTACGTCTACCCAGACAGCCATCTTGAATGTCCTCTTTCTACTTGAACACAAAAGAACATCTGCTACAGCCAGTTTTTCCTTTTACTTACATCTTTTTCTTCAGAGGGCGAACTGTAAAATGATAAAGAAAAATAAATAGCCACAGGAGTAGGATTAGTAGAGGAAAAGTATGGATGGAAATCTATAATTTGTGTAGATTTCCTTGCATACCTCGATTGATATTTGTGATCCTACCTTAACACTTTGTCATTGATATGTCAAACATGAAGGGTTATATAGTGATTTTGACAGTCGTCAATTCCCATACCAAAAGTGTTTATTTCATGGTGATACAAATGAAACCAACAGTCAAGGGACTTGCAGAAGTATTTCTAATGCAAACCTTCTAGCTGTATGGTGTGCCGGAATATATAATCACTGACAGAGGACCCCAACTCATATCCAAGTTTTGCAAGAATGTCAGTGGATTATGTTTGGCATGGTATTAAATGTATCCTCTGCTATTAAGATGTGGCAAGTCTCTATCAAGTATCAAGAGCAGCAATGGTCCTGGCACAGTGAGTTCACACCCATTTCCTTCAGTTTTAAGCAGACCTTATACCTTTTATGGTAGTAAATGAGTGTATCTGATTAGGCACTACATGTCAAATCTTTTTGCAGTGATTAGGACCAGGGTGTTGTGTTTTCAATTTAAAAGAAACTGGAGTCTTTACCTGTTGTGTAAATTCAATACTTTCTTCGTATTACACCTATTTCTGGTTTGGTGGTGGGAGATGCATCCATAGTATCTGAGTGTGTGTGTGTGTGTGTTGGAAGTATGGGGTTTTGAGTTGACTTGTAAGAGTTGTTTGGCAGTAGGAGTTCATCTGAATGTGACTAATGGGCCACACCAGTAGTCCTCACTCACTAGACTAGGCCAGAGGTGAAGATTAATCGGAGTAACTCAACTTTCAAGGTTTTCCATCCACGCAGATGATGGACTTCTGTCCTCAAGTTTTGGGTTTAAAACGTACCAAAGTTTTGGACCTTGAATTTCAGGGATATGACTATATGTTTTAGACTCTTGAAGGTCTTTCGAGTAATATGTGATAATGAGGCCATTATCACATTGAATTCCTTCAGTTTAATCACCACCACTCGATTCAGATTTCATACCCTTCCATCCTCCATCTTCACTGCATTTTTAAACAGTTTAATGACCCTGTGTTTTTTAGTATATCTGATCCATTGAGCACAACCCACCAGTCATCTTATTTTGATCCAGTCTCCCACCTTAACCCCTGCATCTTTCACTCTCTTTTGATCTACCTAAAACATTTTCCTCTTAATCTGTTTATCAACTTCTCTATCTCTCCACTCACCCATACCATTTTTTGCACCCCTTTATTCCATGCCATCCACCTTGGACACAAATTAGTGTTAGATGACCTCCCTTTGAACAGTTTAAACGGAATCTTAACCATAGATGAGTGTGGAGCCACTCTGTACACTGTTATGCATTCCTGAAAAGTATTTCTCCAATCCAGCCCATTCACCTTAGCCAATTGAATGCTCTCTTTAAGTGTTATACATTCTATGGCACCATTGGTTTCAGGATGATAAAGTGCACATTTTATATACCATCCCATTCTCTTTTAGAAACTTCTCAAACTCTCTTGAATAAAACTGAGGGCTATTATCAGATAGAAATGAGTTAGGGTAACTTTCTCTTTTAAAAACTTCACACAATACTTGTCAAAGTGATGACACTCACACACGTTACCTCCACCAATCGGGAGTATAAATCAAGCAAAACTATACAAAATGGTGTGCGTTGTTCTCCACATAGAGGACAAACTACATCAATAAATACCTCATCCCAAGGATATTTTGGTAGTTCAAGGGCATCCATTGGAATATTTTTGGTTTTGAGAATTTTTTCACTGAGACTACATTCCACACAATCACGAACAATCCTTTCCACTTCAACATCAATCCCTAGCCACCAAAAAGTTTACCTCCTCCTCTCTTTTATTTTCACGATCCTTAAATGTCCTTCATGAGCTACGGGGATCACTCTACTCTTACGTGTTTCCAGTGGAATCAATCTGATCTCTCTAAATAAAATGACATTGTTCACTGCTACTTCATCTTTCATCAAATCCCACACTTTTTCCATGATGCGCCAGTTGCTTCTTGATTTTTTCAATTGCTCATTGACCTTACTCAAAGTTGTGCCTTCCAACACTGCCAACTTCCATTCCTCTTCTGTTATAATTCTATTGGTAATTTCACATACATACAACCCTTCTTCATCATCACTCTCCAGGGTATTTACACACTCAACTTTCTCATCCCATGATTCAACCAACCTTGATAAACAGTCAGCTGGCTGATTTATTATACCCTGAAAATATTACACTTTTTCCTAGCATCTGTAATAACCAGCGTTTCATCCCCCGGTGTAAAAGCTTGCAAATCAGATCCATTTTTCAACTCTTCCTTTAAAGCCACAAACTTTTAAGAGCAGGCTTCAAACCACAAAAATTCTGAGCTTTTAATCAACAACCTCCTCATGGAAACATATTTCTCTGCATAACCCTTGATGAACTTGCGGTAGTATTCCACTAATCCCAAAAAGGAAAGTAACTCCTCTTTACAACAAGGTTCCTTCAGATTAAGAATGGTGTCCACCAATTCTTTTTTATACACCCCTGAGCTAGATATGTGGCATCCAAGATAATCATCCTCCCTCCGCAATGCCAAATTTGTATTTATCCTTTCTTAGTGTTGAACCTGCTTCCATCAACCTGTTTAATACCATATGCACTTTAACATCATGCTCTCCTCTGTTCTCACTGCAAATCAGCAAATCGTCCTGGTAACAACGTACCCTTCCACTCCTTGCAAAACCTTCACCATGATCCTTTGAAACATAGAGGCTGCTCATATGAGACCAAACGCAATCCTTTTAAACTTAAAAGCTCCAAATAGTGTTATGAATGTCGTTAACATCTGTGACACTGTCGGAGGGACAGGCGGAAACAGAAACGAGGAGGCCGGAGATGTGAAATAATGAGATGGGTTTATTCAGTATTAGTTGTTCCGGGATCAGGACAAAGGTAGGTCACAAAAAGACAAAAAAAGAATAAGCACAGTCTTGGCTGGGTCTTGGAAGTCTTCCCATTAGGTCCACCACGATAGGAGTTCTCTTCACTCTCTTGTGGTCTGGTCGGATCCCCGAGATTTCACTTAAAATAGAGAGAACAAAAAGGAGCGGTCAACGGTTATGTACAACTGGATAGCCTTGTTCTCCACCATACCCCGTGAAGGCTTGATTAAGTGAGTTGTGCAGGAGGGGAACAAAATGAGGGAAGTAAGGTAGATGCAGGGTGGTAGTAAGGGAGGGCAATACCCCGCGGAAATAGAGAGACTGCTGGAGTTAGTGTTCTTTCCTTTGGATTATGGCTCAGGAAGTCAAGGGAGGCTACTATGGATCAGGAAGTCAAGGGAGGTTATTAGCAGGCCCCTCCCCCCTATTTCCCTTCCTCTGCCCAGGTCACGTACCGCTCTTAGCCGGAGGCTCATGCGTGTCCTCCGGGATCCACCAGTCCTTGCACCACAGTTCGGGATTCTAAAGGTCTTTAGCGTTGTCTCCGCATCGTTGCCTGCGCTCTCCTTCTGCTCTCCCGCAGTTCCTTGCTGATTCGCCTCTCTCGTCACTCGATCTTCCGCCTCTCTTCTTCCGTCTCAGGGCCCTCCCTGTGGATCCAATTGGATGGACATTGAATTGAAATTGAATTGAAAGGAATTTTATAGAGCGCGGCTGATGCCCAGGGGCGTCCAAGCGCTAGACAAAGAAGAAGATGGTACCTCATAACACAGTAACACTGGGGGTGATTAGTCATCACCCCCAGTCGGCCCCACTGAGGCTCGAGGACTCTCCAGGTTGTTTCTCCGTGCTGTGGGGTTGGACGAGAGTCCGTCTTTAGTGTTGGGAAGACGTCCCCTCGCCCGTGGATTTCGTCCCAGCCCAGAAGGTAAGGAGTCCTTGAGAGATTTTTAAGGCTGAAGTCGTGGACATCGGGGTTGCTCTGGGGTGCCTCCTCACGATTACCTGATCAAGTTCTATCTGACAATATATGTTGCAGTAAGATCAAGCTTAGTAAAGTATCTCGCACCTGTAAGTGTCATACTCATTGCATCAATGTTAGGTAGCAGAAATTTGTACACTACGACCTCGCAATTTAATGCTCTTAGGCACACACAACCTTATAGACCCACTGGATTTGTTCACACAACAGTGGGAGTCACCCATTCTGTGGCTTCCACAGATTCAATAACTCCCAGCTCCATCAATTTTTAGGTCTCGTCTTGGCACCGCATGCGCTGCATGCGCTGTCTCAGCGAGATCTAAAGTAATCTCTTTATGTTGGCAAGCAGCCGGTAGTTTTTCCTGCTGCTTGCCATTGGCTTAGTGTTGGCGTACTGTTTCTTACCTTGTTTTTCAGTGGCCTAACTGACTTCCGTGTAGTCCGGAACCAGCAGCCACCAACTACAGTTTTAGTCCGCACTGTTCGGACTTTTTGTTTGTCTTGCGCATCGCTGCCTGACCTAAACATGGCAGGGGAGCATGCGCAAGGCAAACAAAAAGCCGGCCGGTGTTTGCGAGGGGTGGGCAGCGCATGCTGTTTGTTTTTTAGGGTACTGGGGCCTACTTTGTATCCCAATCGAACCCTGGTGGTGTGTGCAATCTAGGAGCTCATTGTGTGCAGTGCGGAACACAGCACGTTATCCCGGTTTGTTGTTAAGTGAATATGGCATGAATGTGTCAGACGTGTCATCTATATTGTATGTTTGAGACTGTGCGCTGACTTTTATTGTGACCATATTTGGGTAACGCTAGTGCTTCTGTATATCGTTAGCCTGTCCGGATGTGCCCTCTAAACGTTTATGGCTAACTATGTGTGTCTGTCAGTGTTTGCAGGCTCGAATGTGGGGGCTTGTCCCTGTGTTACCACATACATGAGTGTACAAAATGGCCGCCTGCATGGGTGACCTTGTTTTTTATGCCTGTGGATTTTGGCGACTGTAAAGGAGGCAGGTTTATTTATCCTTCCCATGCGAAGTCCTGTGGCGAGGGACGGCATCTGTGTTCATAATTACACAGTCAGACTCTCTTGCGCCTTATATTTTCTTGTGATTAGTACACGCCTTCAGGCTCGTGCTGTCCCCCTCCCCGAACCCCCCAGCGGTGAGATAAGCAATCACCCTCACAAGTGTGCAGCCTGGAGTCAATGGGCTAATGGAAAATAAAAACACAGCAAACAAATCCTTATTATACTAATGATGTCATTACGCTTCTATTTACCGAAGATGCCGGACCCGGTCACGTGAGCCAGAAAGGCAGATCGGTGGCACGAGGCCCACGCAGTGACCCCAGGCGAAGGAAGAGCATGTTACATTGTGCTGTAGGTTCATCTGGGGCGACACTGAGTTCCACAGAAAGACTCCAGCGCTGATCCTTAATGAAGATACTAAGCTACACGCACCTCTCTTTCGGCCATACCGGGGCTCGAGTCGAGAGTAGACGTAGGTAGATGCTGTCTACCCACTGTTTTTTAGAGGGTAGATGCAGTCTACCCTGCGACAAAGTGGCTGCTTTCAGCGGAGTCCAGCTTTCCTTTCCTATATTCACAGAAATATGCTGAACTTGTTACCTGAGCGGTTCTTCGCGGAAACTGCAATCGGCGTATAGCCTTAAAGGCGACGCAGCGGCCTCGGAGCTCAGGACCGTGCGTCAGGCTGAACTGAACGTTATCCAGGGAAAGGAGGATACCGCAGGTATTGTGCGCTTGGGACTGCCCTTTCAGGGGGAGGGGGGCACTCCAGGGCCGTCGGCATGTTCAAGAGACAGTTCACACTTTTGATGATATGCTAGACTTGGGCTCATATGCCCCGATAATGGCTTGTAAACAGAAAGCAAACACTTTGGGGATCTCAGTGAGCTAAGGTTACCAGATGAGTGCATGTCGCCAGGGTTTAATCCTGTTTTTCTGTTTTACCTATTGCATTTTGAGACCTGTAATACTGGTTCATTTCAACTGTTCCAGCTGGGCAAACACACCTCAAAACAATGGGTTATAAAAGAAAAGGCATCCTCAGAGTTGCGGAGTAACGTGGTAAACTAATTGTGAACGCTTTTGTTTTGCTAATCGAACGAATTACCCGCATTAGAAGGCTGGGCTCGCACTGGAATTGGTAAAACAGTGAAAGCGTGTGATGGTAGCATAAAAAAATAGAGGTAAATGCATCACCTCTTTACGGCACCGCAAAGTCACACACGGTTGTCCAAAGGAGAAGAGAGTCTTGTTATAAGTATTTATGTTGCACGGCAAAAAAAAGTTGTGGTGGAAACCTAAACTAAAAAGTAACTCAGCGCTTTGCACTACTTGGCGGTATGGGGCATTCCAGGGGTCGTACATGGGCAATCAAACGCTACCACTCGTGGAGTTTGACTAAAAGCCAGATTTAGTGACTGTCTTACCTGGCTTTGTCTCAAAAAAATAATGGCTCCTTAAGACGGGCATTAACAGGAGCGTAACTTCAGTGGGGGTGTTTGGGGTGTTACACCCACCTAATAAATATATTCTGTAGTTAATAGTTGTGAGCAGGTGCTTTCAGTCGGGTATGGTGTCCGTCGGATTTCACCTAGGATTCACATTCACACTCACTCACTCTCTGTTATTTTACCAAATATTTTGTTTCAAGTAGAGCTAACAATCCATACTGATCTCCCTTTCCACCGTGACATAAGCCCCCCTCATTTCCTGCGTCTCAGATAATGTATGTTAATAAGATATTCCAGAGTCATCGTTGGGGAATCTCAAGCTCACTCCCCCAATGTTACAGGCCAAGCTACGACCCTTTGTTTACATTTTCCCAAACATTTCAAGCTTTGGATGTGTGGTGCACTCTACAGCACACATCCAGTGTGAAATGGTAAAAAATGGTCTTGGCATTGGATTTAGTAATGGAAGGGTACCCTTTCTGTGCAAACTCTCTACTAGACAGCATGCACACGCTTTAGCACTATGGTTGGAAGGTGTATGCTTGGCACTAGGCAGTCTGTCTGTGCACTACTGCCTAGGAAGAGAACAGCAGCAAGCCATGTTTAGAAAATATAGATTTATGCTGCTCTTTCCCCCAGCTCAACGCAGGGCGCAACGTTGGTTGCCTCTCTGCATTGCTTGTCTTTTTAGGTCGAGCCTGGGCAGTGCATGCGCTGCTCTGCGAGGCATGCTCTACTCGGGTATGGACTTAAAGCTCCGCCCACTCCCCTCCCATCTTTTCAATTGGCTCCTATTACTGTCCTTTCTAAATGGTTGCTTCTGGTTCCTTAATAGATAGGCTTGTTAGTCCTTCCTTACTAACGCCTTGTCTGCCTTTGTAACCTACCATGTGGACTGGACTTTTTACTTGTGTGGTTACACTGTATGTTTATTTAGTCTGTCAGCACTATTTTCTTTGATTATTTTGTCCTACTGCAGACACGACTTTCCTGCAATGGCTGTTAGGTGCCCGAGGCAGCCACTTGAATTCTTTTGTTATGCATGGCTGCCGAAATTAATACAAATTCACTAATGGCCCCTGTAGCCCCACATCTCAATTCCACCCCAGGGCGTCGCGTTTTAGGTTTCTTAAAGAAACATTGGTCCTTAGAACAGTAAGAATAATGGAAGGATAAATATAGTCCGAAATCGATACTATATTGGGGGGATGTCCAGCCGGACAAACCCTTTTTAATTCTTCAATGCAATATTCACAGATACAAGAACATACTTTCTGTGGGACACAGTCCTGTATCCACCAGGGAGAACTGACAACACATACAGATCAATTACATACAAATAAACAAAAAGGCATTTCAGGCAAGAAGGGCAGAGCTTATGTACATTATCCAATGTTAGAAGCTTTTGTAAAACAACAGATGCACTTTTTTAACACAATGGAATAATGTCCGATTTAGGACTATATTTATCCTTCCATTATTCTTACTGTTCTAAGGACCAATGTTTCTTTAAAATACTATTACCCAAGGTCCTTGATTACCTTTTTGGGTTCCCTTGTTTTTTCAAATATGCGTTTTAGGTTTCAGCACTACGCCCACTTTAAGATTAACAACATGGGCGCCAGCTTTCTTTGCCACCAATACACATGAAAATGTAGCGCATGCACGATTGCATTTCCACTGCCCAGCGGTACAGCAGGGACACGAGTTAAATGCTTTGCAACACCCGGTTGTGTTGCAAAATCATTCCCGTCTTAATAGGTCTCGCATTTGCAAGTGTTTAAGCTATTACCATTGTAAGTAATAATGCCTGTAATTTATCTGTTTTAAAAAACCCACACTTAAATAAAAGGCATTGTCATTTGCAATGCCAATAGCTGAAACCCTTGCAAATGCGAGACCTATTGCATAGCAAATGCTTGTTTTAATTCTTTCTCAACACAATCTTGCATTCTCAACGGTATGCGCTTTACCTTTGCTACTACTGGTACTGCATCTCCCTTTAATTTAATGTGATGTTTATAAACTTTCAAACACCCTAAACAATCTTCAAATAACTTGCTGCATTTTCTATCCACTTCAAAAGAATCGTGAAACAGACTGTATTTGTACCTGAGGGTCACTATTAGGATCAAGTTTGACACCCAGTTGCCATTAATGTGGCCACCCTATCAACTCATTGTCAGACTTCTGTCAGACTCTTGCCTGTGTTTCTGCGGGAACAATATGCAAGAGGAGAGGTCCCAACTTCTCCTTCCCACCCACTGTGCCCAACAAGGTCAAAGCAACAATGGTGATTTAGGGAAAGAGAGGAAAACAAGGAGTAGAGAGAAAAATATTCCAAGACGTCTCCCACTCAGGAGTATTTCCTATGTCTTATAGAAAAAAATAGAATGTATGAGTATATAAAAAGGATGAAGAATTACTTGTAATTATAGTGTTGGTATTTAAGTAGTGTATAAACCTCAACTACCTGTATAATTCCCCTCTTCCACTATGAAGCATTTACTGTATAAGTGGGATCTGTGGTTTCATCTATACACAAGAAACAGGAAAAAACATAAATGCCTTTTAAGTGATACAGGATATAGTACATAAAAGTAATAAAGGAAATATTTAGAACAACACCCACCTTTATGAGGAAAAAAATGAATAGCTCACAATAACAGGAGGACTAAACTCAAAATAAAGGATCTGGCTACTTGCTAGAAAATCATAAATAAATTCACTGTATTTGAGCTTATGTATAATGCCTCCTTAAATTGAAGAAGCGTTAATAAAGTTTTTGTTGTTTTTCTGACAGCAGATTGGCTGTGCAATACAAAAAGGAGATCTCCAAGGATGAGAGACCTATAATCAGATAAGTATTTCTTCTATACTAGAGTTAGAATTAAACTATCAGCGCAAAAAGCGCTGTAACAGCAATTCCATATTCACTGGCTTTGTCTTCTTTCTTTATTCCAGGAAAACTAGTGTCTTAAGCCAGAAACGGAGACATGAGAGACTACAGCAGAAGAGAGTTTGGAGCCGAGAAGGAACCATACAAGGTACGCAGAGATACCGCTGTGAGAGGAACCGGTAGGATTCAGGTAAGTGACCAGAAGGCACAAACATCCGAAACGCTAGAACGCGAAGTGTTCTGTAACGGGCACGGGGATGTTTTATACGCTCCTGCTGTGACCTGCATTGAAGACGGCGCAGGCACAGCAGACGGTGAACACCCTAAAAATCAATTCAGAAATATCGACTGTCCTGAATATCGAATTTAAAATATAGAGTGGACAGAATATCGAATTACCAAAATATAGTAGGTCAGAATATCGAAATTAAGGTAAGAAATATTGATTGCTATAATATCGAATTTAAAATATCGTTTTCCATAATATTGAATTTTTTTTTGTGTTATGTATGTTAGTATATGTGCTAAAAATATATAATATTTTTGTAATGTATGTTTAATATTTTTAAAGTAATGAATGTTATGTTATTTAATTTTTGCTTGATTTAATTCCGTAGTCGGTTGTGGGTTTATAGGGGAATAGGGTGGGAAGTAATTTAATTGTAAATATGTATTTTTATTTGTATGTATAGATAATTAATTAATTGTTAATTAATTATTAATTTGTAATTAATGTGTATTAATTGGTAATTCATTTTAATTAATTGATTAATTGATAATTATGTTAATTGTTTTAATTTATTATTTGGAGTGGGTTTTGTGTTATAGGGGAATAGGGTGGGAAGTAATTTAATTGTAATTATGTAAATGTTTTTTTATTTATATGTATTGATAATTAATTAATTGTTAATTAATTATTAATTGGTAAGTAATTTTTATTAATTGGTAATACATTTTTATTAATTGGTAATTGATATTGATAAATAATTTATTTTTATTTACATATTAAATCATTACTTTCCCTACTGTTGCACTCTCTGGAGTGGGAATAGTGATTTTTACCCCTATGCTATCCAACGCTTTCCCTACTGTTGCACTCACTGGAGTGGGAATAGTAATTGTTACCTCTACGCTATCCAACCCTTTCCCTACTGTTGCACTCTCTGGAGTGGGAATAGTAATTTTTACCCTCCCGCTATCCAACGCTTTCCCTACTGTTGCACTCTCTGGAGTGGGAGTAGTAATTTTTACCCCTACACTATCCAACGCTTTCCCTACTGTTTCACTCTCTGGAGTGGTAATAGCAATTTTTACCCTCCCGCTATCCAACGTTTTCTCTACTGTTGCACTCTCCGGAGTGGGAATAGTAATTTTTACCCCTACGCTATCCAATGCTTTCCCTACTATTGCACTCATTATTAATTAACAGAAACATTATTACTTTAATTATTTTAATTATTATATATTATTTATTTTTATATTTAGATAATATGTTTATTTATATATATATATGTCAATATATTTTTAATAATGTTCTAAATATTTTAGAATGAAGAGTAATAATTATTTTATAATATTATTAAGTAAATATATATTTAAAAAAACATTTTACATTATATTTATTATTTTTACATTTTAAGCTCTTTTACCTTATTTTAACTATGTTTCATTTAATTGTGTTTATTATTTAATTACTTTTATAGTATGTTTGTTACATTTAAAAAAATCGATATTTTAGTTAACTATATTTTAACATTCTATATTTTGTACTCGATATTTTAGTACTTACCTGTTTGTAGATAGGCATTCTATATTCTGTCCCTCGATATTTTGGAGTCAATATTTTGGGCAGTCTATATTCTGTCCCTCGATATTTAGTCACTGATCCACAGCAGACACGACACTCATCTCCTTTATATAACACATATACATTTCCAGTCGTTTTTTAATTTCAATTTTTTTTTAAATTGATTTTAATTAACAGATACATTAGCATTTCTTTAGCGGATTCAGCCAAACTTAGTTTTTTGTGTGCCAAAACTCAGTTGGGCTACAAAATAATCCATCATCTCTATCGGAAGACCTCCATACCCCCCTAGAGAAATATCCATCTTTTTCAATCTCACATGTTTTTCAAAATGTTCTTTAAAAATATTCTTAGAAATGATAGTTTGATGCGAACAAGAGTGGAAACACATTTTAACCTTATTTTGATTAATTTGAACCATTTCACATGGAAGACAGTGTTTCTCTTTTAAATTAATCTCTTCAACTTGAAAAATTACCTCTTGCGATGCTTCTTTTACATCTCTTGGTACAAATTTCCTATTATTTCTACTATTACAACACCTAAAAAATACCCTTTCTTTCAACATATATTACACCTTATATGCAATGCAGGACAGCTGCTTGAATTCATTTTGTGGCCACACCTGCCGCATCTGAAGCATTCACCCAAAAATCTTCCTGCGTACTTTTTGCTTACTATTTTCTCTGCATGCTCTTTGCTTTCAACTTTCCTTTTATCCACTATATTCACATCACTTCCTACTTTATCATATTTTTGATCAGATTTCTTGACTACATTCAACTCTTTTACACATTTCACCATATGTTCTACTCTCTTTGCAACATTAATTACTTCATCAAGAGGCAGGTCATCTTTGAGCCACAGTTCCTCTCGTATCTTGTCATTGTTATATTTCAACACAAATCGATCCCTTATTTACTCTTCTACAGCTGCCCTAAATTTGCAGGTAGAACAAGTTTCCTAAGACTGGTGACAAACTCTTCCACTGTTTCCTCTTATCTTTGTGCTCTCAATCCAGAATAATACCCCTCTGTTATCGTACTTGTGAGAGGAAGATAATGTTTGTCAAGTTTGAGAATACAAAATCTCATATTCATTTGAATTGTGTTCCTCCACAGGACTTAAGTCTGGTAGATTGTCTAAGACTTCCAGACCCTCATCTCCTAGACAATGCAAAAGTAGTGAAGACTTGCGTTCTGCACATAAATCAGTGCCAAACATCCTGGCATAGTTTCCCAAAATTATTTTCCACTTGCTGCACCTAACAAATGGTTCTCCCGGAGTATTAAAAAAAACTGTGGTGGAGAGACATTCTGTCGCCAGTCACCACAAAATGTCTCCTGATGTGAAACACATGTGCGTTTCACACGACGCTGGACCCGTTTTTATTAAACCCACAGCGATCTGGTCCCAGTGATCCTCTCCTCTTTACCCCCATGCAAGTTTGCCATTTGTATAACTACCCACAGGCTCCTCATCTCTGGCAAGAGGCGCTGGGTGATGCGTTTCACCAGTGCTATGGTAAGGCTTCCAGGGTACCGTTGAGGTGTTACTCTTCAATCCTAGCCATCCTCAGACGTCAGTCTAATGCTCCAAAAACACGATACAGCTCCCAATTTGTATGAACACAAAGAATAGTTTATTAACACCCCAGCCGGCACCGGGGCTCAATTTCAACTGCCGCTTACCCTCTGAACGCAACGTTCTATATTCCACAATCTACAAAGGTAATGGCATCTTGTGACCATTCCCCTTCATGAGATGCCCAGAGAAGAAGATGCCACTTTGGTCATTTGAAGAGAATTTCTTTACCAATTATAATGATCTCTGTATTTGTTTTCAACTTGTCATATATGTGGTCCAGACATTCAACACGTTTGCTCCAGCCCCCTTGGTCTTCTCCAATCAGTTGTGGATTTAGTTAATCTCTCCCCTCCCCACCTTCTTAGGAGTTTGAAGAGGCTGCAGTTGCTCATATCTTTACTTTGGGGGCTGTTTTTGTAGATTTGCACCTTACTAGTTTCCATATGTTTTCTGAAGTTCTCAGTTTTAACTTTCTTTTGGGACCGGGGAGGTGTACCGTCTACATGCTCTATTTGAAATGTGTTCTCAGGAATGTAAACCCTGTGGCCCTACATCTAGAAAGAGGGTTCTGATTTTCAGTCTATAGTCTGGGCCTCCTTAGACAGCTGTTTGCTGTTCGACTAATGATATATATTCCTGAGCCTGGGGTTCTCAGATAGGTCTGTTTTTATATTTATAGTTAAAAACACAGTCCACTTGTTCTAAGCCCTGTGATCAATGTTCAATGATGTTTCAGAATTCAAAGTTAAAATGAAACATGGTTTTGTTGTAGAGGTGTGGGAGCCTTACTGCCATGGGTGTCCCTGATTCTAACTCTCTCATAACCAGAGGCCCTCACAGCTTAACTGGTAAAATATATGTTTGCGGATCAAGGGTTGCTTGTTTTAGTACCTTTGTGGTTTTGTGTTATTCGCCCACTCATAGGCCTGTTCAATCTGAAAGTGTTAAAATATTATTTGTGATTACACCGAGGTAGGTTTTGAATATCTGTAATATAGCAAAATCATGTCCAAATTACTGATCTGTTTTGCTGAGAGACATTTGTATTTTGTGGGCTATTGTAAATTCCTGTGGACCCAGAGCACATTAGTCTCAGCTATGACTGGTTCTTTAAAGACTGATACTCTCTATATATTGGTTTCTGTTTTCTCTGGGATAATGTGCGATTCTGGGCCTGGTGATTTCCAGTGCCTGCTGTTAAGTTCTGTGTGCGATTTGCTGATCATTAGCGTGTGTACCATCTAAGTCCTCTGTAAATTTCTTCCACCTGTTGTTGCATGTGTTCTGTTGACATGTGGTGGAGGGACATTAATGGCATTTAGAGTAACAGTGCTTCTAGATTACAAGGAAGTATTGTCGCAATGTTACACTGTAAGCATGTTTCTTACTGTCAACAGCCACGTATGTCTTACTCACCTATTATATTGTCATTGTTTTTACTTAAATCCAGGTCTCTTGAAACCTCTTTGAAAGTTAACTATCTCTCCAGAGTAATTCTCAAGAATTACAACTCCTTCACACTTTCAGATTGGTGAACCAGGGTCCCCATCAGGTCTTTCTACTTGAGTATATAAGCTGTTGCCTAATATATACTAGCTACAGACATGACCACTCTTTGTCCATTGCGCTGTACTCCTGAACCATCCAGACATGCTTTTATGTCTCTACATGTGATAAAACCTTGAAGAAAAAATACCCTATAAATTCCTTGGTGAATAATAGTAACCCATTTTTTTTTTTTTTTGGAAAAACCTTTATTTTATATCAGTGACACAGCTATTCAGCCGACATCCCGGAGGTACGGCAGCTTTAGAGGTTCAACACATGCTTGCGTCCACATATCACTGACAGGAGAGCCAAAGGTTCTATTTTGCATAAACATAAATACAACCCTAAACACAAGCAAGGCGAAAGGTACTGTAAACACCAAGAGAGGTTCCCATCAGGGGGGACGAGCCCCATCACGTCCAACAGGCACTGATCTATAGTAAGGGAAAGGAGGGAAAGGCAGAGACTCTAGAAACAATCACATATCAGCGGGAAAGTCAAAGCCGGAAAAGGACTAAGGGGAAAGTTGCTCCTCAGGCGGATCCGGGTCGGGGGGCAGGCATATGTCCCCTCTGTACTGGTTCCATGGCCCCCACACAGCATGCCATTTCCGAGGGCGCCCCCGAGCACAATACACTGTCTTCTCCCTAAACATGCTCCAGTCCATGTTTTCCATCCACGCTGTCAATGTGGGCGGCCTATTGGAGCCCCACAGCCGAGCGATATCGCGCTTGGCTACCATGTTCCCCAGGGTCACCCACTGAGTCTGTGCCGGGTTGTGGTCAGTAGGACTCCAGACATTCAGGAGACAACATCGCGCCTCAGGCTGCATAACAATTCCTGTCACCTCCCCCATCACCTCATGGACTTGCCTCCAGAACTCCATAATCGCACCGCATTCCCAAATAATATGGAGGAAGGTACCCACCATACCACAGCCTCTCTTACATAGGCCCTCCTCAGAAAAACCCATGTGAACCAACCTGGGCCCCGTCACGTAGACCCTATGGAGTATTTTAAGCTGCACCAGCCGCAGGCGCGCGGGGATAGCGACCTCTTTGGGAGAAGAAACTGCGTACTGCCAATCCTCATCATCTAGTTCAAGGCCATCCCTTATCCATTGGGCGCGCAACCCTAGGAGAAGATCCGCCCGAACATTGATAAGCTTCTTATAAATGAGCGAAATCGTGCTCTCTGGCATGTGACCATCCAGGATCCGATCCTCCAACGGAGAGGACTCGGGCACCTTCTCCCCCTCCACAAGGACTGACCGCAAGGCGTGGCGCACTTGTGCATATCGGAAGAACTCCGTGCTCCCCAGCTCGTATTCCTTCTGCAGCTCCTCGAACGACTTTATCTTACCCTTAACCAAAAGGTCTCCAACCCTGGATATGCCGATCAAATCCCATTTCTCGAACCCTTTTGTGCACCAAAGCTTCCCCAGAATCTCGGAGTCGAACAGAGGGGTGGCAAGGGTAAGCTTTCCCCTCCAGCCCAGCGAGTCCGTCGCCACCTTCCACACATGGACGGCCACTCTGGTGGGCCCCGTGAGGGTGAGGTCCGACGATTTCGAATACAACGCTCTGTGGTAATTACCCCCACGGAGCAACCAGCGGTCCATGGCGAAGCCAGGGCTGAGCGCCGGACCATAGACACCATGGTTAATCGCGCTCAACTGGGTGGCCCAGTAATAACGTCGAATGTCTGGAAGCTCGATACCACCGTCGTACCACGGAAGCGTCAACTTAGCGACTGCGATACGTGGACGCCCGTCCCATAAGAGCGCGCGCTGGTGGCTTTCGATCTCACGGAAATAGCTGGCCGGGACCAGGTCAAGAGTATTCTGCAGGGCATAAAGGAAACGGGGAAGGGACATCATTTTAAACAGTGCAGCGCGGCCAAGGAGGGAGAGCGTCAATCGCCGCCAGCCCGCCACATCCCGCCGCAGGCACACCAAGGGAGGGAGCAAGTTCTTCTCGTAGCGCAAGATGGGGTCGGTGGAAATATATATCCCCAAATACAAAAAGCCCTGCTGGGCTATCTGGATCGAACAGTTACGCGGAACAGGCGGGACATCCCCACACAGGACATAAGAGTGTGACTTCCCCCAATTAATGACTAGGCCCGAGTTTCTACCGAAAGATGTCAAGACGTCACAAACCACTATCAGAGATTTCTTAGGCGAGGCAAGATATAACAGAATGTCGTCAGCGTAGAGTGAAATACGGTCTTCGTGGTCAGGCGACCAGCGAAGCCCACGTATATCCGGGTGCCACCGTATCCACGCCGCCAACGGCTCAAGAGCAAGGGCAAACAGCAACGGCGACAGGGGGCAACCCTGCCGGGTGCCTCTCCCGAGCTCCAAAGGTGCCGACGCCCGCCCGTTCACCACGACGCTTGCAAGAGGCCCCTCATAGAGCAGCCTCACCCACCCCACGAATCCTGGCCCGAAGCCGAATTTGGCCAGCACCGCCCGCAAGTATGCCCACTCTACCGTGTCAAAGGCCATCGTGGCGTCGAGGGACGCCACAATAGCCGGCTCTCGTATCGTACCCGTCCTGGCAATCACTCCGTGGAGGCGTCTAAGGTTTAGTGCAGTGTTACGGTGCGGGATAAAGCCCGACTGATCCGGGTGGATCAAGTCGGCAAGTACCCGGACCAGGCGGTTCGCGAGAATCTTGGCAAGGATTTTCGGCTCGACGTTGAGGAGCGAGATCGGCCGATAGGAGCCACACCTATCCCGGGGCTTTCCGTCTTTATGTATTACCACGATCGTCGCCAGCCGTTGATCGAGCGGAAGAAACCCGTTCCTCCGCGCCTCCACGAACATGGCGGTCAAGTGAGGAGCAAACTTATCCGGACAAAGCTTATACAGCTCTACCGGCAGACCATTTGGGCCCGGAGCCTTGCCGGAGCGCAACGCACGGATAGCACCTGCCACTTCGTCTACAGTGATATCACCATCGAGGTCCTCCCTATCAATGGCGGAAAGGCAGGGCAAAGCGATGTCACGCAGAAGATCACACGAGTCCTCAGTCGATCTATCCGAGACCGAGGCGTATACCGTACGAAAATAGTCTGAGAAACACCGGACTATACCGTCGGGATCAGTGACAACCTCTCCCCCATCCATCAACAACTCCGGCACCACACGATTAACACGCTCCTTTTTGTCCAGCCATGCCAGCAATTTCCCGGCCTTATCACCAACATCATACAGCCTCCCCTGCTGCTCCCTGTGAAGGGTCTTGGCGGCATTTGTCACCAGATCCCTATACTCCAATTGCTTCAGGCTCAAATTGTGCAGCGTGGATGTCTCAACATCCCCTTCCAAGGCCAACTCTAAAGCCGCTATCTCGTCCTCCACTTGTATCACCTCGGCGTCTCTCCGCCGCTTGGCGGCCACTACCAGGGACAAGGCTTCTCCTCTCAGTACAGCCTTAGAAGCTTCCCACAAGGACACCGCGGAGTCAACTGAGCCCTGGTTTTCTCGAAAGTAGTGGTCAACTGTCTTCAGCAACGCGCTGCGCAGCTTGGAGTCCCGAAAGTACCAGGGGTTAACGGGAGCCACCCTGCCCCCCGCCACCCGGCCCATGTCCAGACGTGCCCACACCGGTGAATGATCT
Source organism: Triturus cristatus (assembly GCF_964204655.1). NCBI lineage: Eukaryota > Metazoa > Chordata > Amphibia > Caudata > Salamandridae > Triturus > Triturus cristatus. The sequence goes on from NC_140588.1 coordinate 694,361,822, forward strand.
GATATGCCCCGTGCCATGTGCCTAACCTCAGTTACCAAAGAGGCGTGTGCCGCCAGAGTGAGCAGATAATCAATCCAGGAGAGACTCCCGTGGGCCCCGGAGTGGAAGGTGTATTGTCGCTGAGTGGGGTGCCGCAGCCTCCAACAATCTACCAAGCCAAAAGTATCAATAAAGTCGGGAAGCCACTTCTGAGCCCCCCCGGTGTCTCTGGGCGGGTGCCTATCTAGCATTCCAGAACCAACCGCATTGAAGTCCCCTCCCACCACTAGCATCCCTTCGGGGAGTTCCAACAAGGCCTTGCCCAGATCAGCAAACGTGGAGGCCTGCAAGGCAGGAGGGACATAAACAGAAACCAAAACCAACGTTCTGCCCTCCCACCTCCCCGACACGGCCACAAAGCGCCCCCTATCATCAGCAATGGTGGAGTCAACCTCAAATGGTAGGGAAGCTCTGACAAGTATGCCCGCACCCCTGGATCCCGAGGAAAACCCCGAGTGAGCAATGAATTTATAGCCCTTTCTGTTAAGCGCATAACACATATTCCCTATAAGGTGGGTCTCCTGCAAGAGGACCACGTCTGGCAAGGTCCGTTTCAAAAATTGCAGGACTATCCCCCGTTTTATACGGTCCCCTAAGCCATTAACATTCCAGCTGAGTACGTTTAAGCCCCTATCCCCCATCCCTGAACACAAAGAGACCTCCCCCCCCAGAGAACCACAATCGGACAATTCTGACAGTCATTGCTACGCCTTGCAAGAAAAAACAACAACCCCAAACAACAACCCCAACATCCTGAAACCCCCCCCCCCCACCCTGCACCCCTGCGTCAGCTTACAAAGCCCCCCCAACTTGCAGTGTGCCTGTCGCCCTACCAAAAACAAATCTACAAAAAGCACCCCAAGGGAGTAAAGAGCCCCTATCTACCCCCCGCCGCCCTCCCATTACTGCAATAAGGTGCGAGTCACTGTCCAGGGCTGAATCGAAACAGGCCAGCACCGAGGGTATCACTTCTGTCCATCCCGGTCACCTTCCACCCCATCCACGCTGTCCCGGCCGGGCTGTCGCCGAGGGAGTGCATCCAGCCAGTCCCCTGCCATGTCCGGCGAGTCGAAGAAGAAAGTCCGATCCTCATATACCACACGCAGCTTAGCGGGGAAAAGCATGGCATACTTCAGGTCCATATCCCTAAGCCGCCGCTTCACCCCCAGGAAACTTTGCCTCTGTTTCTGCACCATCTGGGTGAAATCAGGGTAAAAGCTCACAGAGGCATTTTGAAAAGGCACCGGGCCTGTCACCCTCGATGCTTGCAGGATAGCGTCCCGATCTCGAAAGTGGAAGATCCGGGCGACAATCGGCCGCGGGGGGGCTCCCACCTTAGGCCGTCCGCCAGGCACTCGGTGAGCCCGCTCCACCGCGAAAAACTTGCCGAGGCCCTTCGGCGCAAGATGATTCACCACCAGGTCCTCGACGAGGAGGTCCACGGAGAGCTCCTCCGAAGTTTCTGGGACCCCAATAATGCGCACATTATTGCGCCGGGCCCGACCTTCAAAGTCCTCGAGCCGGCGAGCGGAGAGGTCATTCGCGGTTCGTAGCTTGCGGACCTCAGCCTGGAGTTCCAAGAAATCGTCCGCGAGGCCAGTAGTCTTGAGATCCAGGGACTTGACCCGTTCATTGGTTTTTCCCAGGTCCGCGCGAATCAAGTTGACATCGACCAAAATCATGTCCACCTTGTGCGCCAGGGTCTCGAACTGTCGCCCAATCGAAGATTGCATCCCATCTATCGCCCCCTTGATATCCTGCAATGATAACTCCGAGGCTGGGGATGAATCGGCCTTCTGTGCTTCCAGCGACTGTCCCGATCCACCAGGCGACTCCTTCTGCTGGGCATAGCGATCCATATTGTTGGATTGGGTATAGCCTCCCCACCTGGTAGTCTTAGACTTCGACCTGTCTGCCTCCGATTTGGTCGACATCTCGGACAGCAGGACGGTCAGTCGCAAGAGGACGTCCCTCACTCAGGTAGAGGAGACAGGTACGACTAGGTCTTCAGCAGCCAGTCAGGACCGGGTGGAGGTCTTCCAGACAACAGAGGATCTGTATGACGCACTCCCAACCCGGAGCAAACAAAGGGCGAGAAAGCGAAAGTGAAAGTGCCACGGCATCCGTCCGTCAGTTCACACCTCCCAAGGCCGCTGTTGTTCAATTAGTGGCCGGGCATCCTGCCAACGCAAGCCCCTGGCATCCTTCAGAGGTAGGCCGCAATCTTCCGCCGTGCACAACTTCGGTCCCCGGTGGGCGATCTTGGCCCGGACAACGTCGATCGCCCCAGCTGTGACTCATCTGCAGGATTCCGTGCATGAAAATCAGGATTTAGGACAGGATGAGTGCCGGAGGGCGCGAGGGTAGCGGGAGCTCAAGGCTCACGCGGCCATCTTGGTCAAGCGCTAAGCTCCTCCCCCTCTAGTAACCCATTTTTAATTGATAGCTCCTTGTGTAGAGTCTACAACTTTTCTTAGACAAAATCACTCATTGAAATAGTCTGTGGTCTTCGATTTATCGTTGCCACAACCTGATCCTGGTGGTCCTGGGGCAGTCTGGATTAACTGGGCTTTAATTGTAGCGATTGTAATCATTTACCAATGCTGTCCTTGGGTCCCAGGACTGGTGGACCCTAGAGTGGATAACAAAGCGCCCCTCTTTAAAACTTGACTCTCTCAGGATAGTGAAGCAGAGCAGCCCAAGACTTCTTCAAAGGGGTGTTGAAGATTTTGGCACTAAAGTACAATACAGCACAGTAAAAACTCCCATAAGTGGTTTAGTTTATTATAGAAAATTACATTATTCTACATAAGACATAATTCTGACGATAAAATAATAATAGACAGAAAACTAGAACTTTCTTGCTCCATTCTTGCCAGAGATCTGACTCCAAAATCCTACTATAGTGCTTACCAGTTACGCAAGATATATTCGTTAACATTGGCGTCTGTGGCCAATGGTAGTCTTTTGAATTGTTTGTGATCTCACTCTTGACTTGACTAGCATACCCAGGCTTACAGACAGATGACCATTGGTTTCAATGCGGATAAAAGTGCAAGTGTGCTAGCGAGATGAGATCTTAAGAGTTAGCACCAATCCTTCCTCAAGGACCACTAATCAAAAGCAGTAGCTGGTGTTACAGCCTTATAAAGAATACTTTTCAAAAGGAGAAAATTTTCACCTTAATGCTTTTTAAAGTAAAACATGTGTTTCTTTTTGCACTGCACTGCTTTGAGTCACAGGTGCTTTTGGAAGTTGTATGGTGTTTCAGTATGCTTGCCACAGAAACTCACTGGACCCACAGACCTAATTGTGGACCCCCTTCCAAAGCAAAAAGTACCCAACCTGATCTTTGACTTGCATAATGGTAACCGTATTGAGCCACCTGGCCACTATGCAAGACTCCCGACCGGGGCACGGCCGAGGATATAAATAAAAGGGGTGTAAGACCACTCATGGTCTTTGCCCGTATAAGGAATCTAGTGAGCTATGGGCTATTTATTTGCCTCCTGTGCCTCTGTTGGCCATGCACCACACCACATTGGAGCAGTGCTTTAAATGGGCCAGTACTCACCGGTACTGAGTACCGGCACTTCTTATTTTTACCGATCAGAGTACCGGCACTTCTTCACTGCTAAGGAGAGTACCGGTACTCATTGGAGGTAAATTAATTGGTGTTAGTGCTGCGGAGCTCAAGGCAGTAAGAGGGGAGCAGATCTGTACGGCACTCTGACAGCCAAAGCGCCTCTCTAGCTCGTTGGTGAGTAACTGCTGAACCATTCGGCATCGACTCGTGCGTTATGCAAAGGATGTCCCTGTTTTGGCATTTTCAAACCCTGCTATGTTTGATAGAAAAGGGCCCATTAAGGCCCTTCTCTGTCAATCACATTCACACTGTGCTTGCTGTGCCGTAACAATCCCAAATGTAGTCTGTGTGCATGTGCACCAGAGGCGCAACTAGAGCCAAATTTCGGGGGGGGAGGGCTAATTCTTCCACCAATAGGCAGAGTGGAGATGCAGGGGCTCTTAAAAGGGGTGAAAAAAACAACAAAGCCTCATGAACATGAAAATGGTCTATTAAAGACCTGTGAAGTACTCGGGTGTGGCTGTGTGTGCCAGGGAAGCTGTCTTGGCCTGGGCTGACACACACGATGGAGGGGAGTGGGGCGCGGGGGGGCTGAAGCCCTTTGAGCCCAATGGGCGTTGCACACCTGGTGTGCGCGCCTGCTTCTGTGTATGTTTCAGTGTGAGAGAAAAAGCAAGCTCAGAGAGGAAAAGAATGTGGACAATCTCAGGAGGTAGTTTTAAAGAAAAGCGTGGAATGCTTTCGTCTGTACATTGTCTGCTTGTTTCTGTGTGTATTTGAAGTATTGTGCCAATAGCAACCAAGTAGGAACAGTATGACAGTGAGAAGCTGCAAATATTTCAAGACAAGGAAACCTTAACATATCGTGTTAGGTCTTTATTTTGTGTAATGAGTTAACACGTTTTTTTGTTTATATTGATACTTTTCTCACATGTTTTGGTATGTCCTGCAACTGGCATAATACTCATTATTAATGCTGGTATTCCAAAATCTCTTTTGTTCTGAGGCACACTGATAATTAGCCTGAATAGTGATGTTGATGGCTTGAATGCATTGATTTAAAAGCTCCTTCTATTATGATTTAGGGCCTGCTCCCAGCAGGTATTCACACCACTCTTTATCATCATGTGCAGCTGTTAATTTGCATATATGGGAAGTTTGAAGCTACTATCAAACGAAATGCACGGGCAAAATGAATACTCTATAGAAATGTCCAAGTATCATCATGTCTCGCCCCGCCTCTAACCCCGCCCACTAGCCATGCCCCTAGCTCAATTTAATGAGTACCTACACTTATTTTTTCCCATTTAAAGCACTGCATTGGAGACAAAGGGAACCCCGTTGTGCCTCCATCCACCTTTACCTTGGTGGCTGCTCTCTGTGGCACTGCCCTCGTGCACACTGGCCCCAGACCCTGTGCCTATGTCAGAGCTTAGCCTCCACTCTGAATTGGTACCTGCCAGCTCATGGCCTCTGCCTCGGGCCCAAACGGCTGTTCCCCAGCCCCACAGTCACTGCAGGCAGTCTCAGACCTGGCGACCCATTGCACCGTGCATGTGCTATGCCTCCTGCTACCGCGGCCCACAGCCACACGTGCCTCACGGGGGGGCTGCCTTGCCCTGCGTCTACATCATGCTGTGAGGCAGAGGGCCCCTCCCGATCAGCCCCTGACAGTTGAGAGCCCTCCACACCTGACGGCGGACTGCTGCTCTGCAGTCTTGAACAGCCCGCAGTGACACTCGATGAGGATCGGCAGCATTTCACCCGGCTCCTGAGGCACAGCACCCATGTCTGCTCCACATACGCAGTGCCAAAGGTCCATGTGCCATGTCGGATGGTGCCCCGTGTCAAAAGTAACCTACAGCACAACCCGCTTGCGGCATTACAACCCTTCAGTGAGCTGGCTGACCCCCCCATCGTAGCCTCAAGGTGGAAGAAGTGGGTAGGCTGACTAAACAATTACTTTGGAGTGACCAATGAAACCGATGGCACCGTCAAATGCTCCCTCCTGCTTCAAAACTCGGGGGAGGAGATATACACGCTCTTCAAACACCTCCCTGGCATGGGTGTGGATGATAAATTTGACTGAGCTGTAAGGGCCCTGAACGCCCACTTCATCCCCTAGAGAACTGACTAGCCCGAGAGAAAATGTGCTCAAACTGTGGTAAACTCAACCACTGTGCCAAGGTGTGCCACTGAGGGACCAGAGGAAGAACACTGATAGCGAAGGCAATCCCTCAGCTCTCACTGAATGAGCCTGAACACCAGAGCCTAACCCCATGTCAAAAATGGCCGAAAGGCCCACAAGAAGAGACCCCTTCAGACGACAAAGATGTCTTCCTCATCTCATTCACAGAGCATCTCAAGAAACGCAGGAAGCCCCAACTCACTTGTGAAGTCGATGTAACTGGCACGACCATTAAGACCCTCATCGACACGGACCATCTGCCAATGTGATGAACTACCTCCAATATTGACACCTCCGCTCATGGCCAACATTCTTGCTGTCAACAACCACAATATACATGTCCGGAGTGCAGACACCCCTGCCACTGAAAGGGACACTGAACGTACAGGTGCGGTACAATGACAAGGAGACCCCGACGAAGTTCCATGTCACCAAAGGGGAAGCCGAAACACTCATCGAGAGTCACACGGTGCGGGAATTAGGCCTTCTTTCCTTTGCCCAGAACGTTCAGGCTTTTTAGGCTGACATACTTTACAAGCCAGTTCACCATCCTATTTCGAGAGAAAAGGATGTCTCCAAGGTCCCCTGATAAAACTACTATTGACAAAACAGTAAAATCAGTGGAGCTATGACACTGGAGAGTCCCTTTTCACCTACAATCACTAGTCTAGTAGGAATTGGGCAAGAACCAATGGCATTGATATGCACCTCCCCAATAAGGCCATCTGATGGGAAAGACATATCACTTCCACAATGGACGACATCATTGCCGACTTCAAAGGGGCCTGGCGGTTTTCAAAGCTCGACTTCAACGCCGGGTACCACCAACTACAGTTGATGACAGCAGCAGTTACATCACAACATTCTCCACACTCCTTAGCCTGTGGAGGTACATGGCCCCTGAGCTTTAGGATCTCAACCGCAGCCGAGGTATTCTAAAATTCCATTTGGGAGTGATTCTAAAGTCTCCGATGGGTAATGAATATCAGCGACTACATCCTTATATACTTCACAACAGCAGAAGAACACCACCACCGACTCAGGGACAAGCTTAAATGGCTGTACGACCATGACCTCACCTTCCACTGTGAGAAATGTTTGTTCTTTGAGACAAGCATTGAATTCTCTGGCTATGTTTTCACTACGAATGGCATCCAGTTAGACTCCCGGAAGTCAAAAGCGATCCAACCCCATGCAGAGGGCGGAGCTCATTGTGGATGCCAGCCTGATGGGACTTGGGGCAGTATTAACGCAGGAAGTGGAACCAGGAAGGTGGCCACTTCTCACTTTTGCAAGCAGAGCACTCACTCCAAAGGAAGCCAAATACGCCCAAATAGAGAGAGAGGGGCCCTTGGCATCAAGTGGACCGGTGGGCACTTCCACTTGTATCTCTGTTGGCAACCATTCCCAATAGTCACTGAAAACCAACCACTGGCCCCACTCTTCAAAGGTACTGTGACCCATCCCACAGTCAGGATTGAGAGGTGGGCTAAGCAGCTACAGCAATACCAGTTTGAAGATGTGCACCAGCAGGGCTCCCGGAATCTAACTGACTTCCTCTCCTGTCATCCGGCATCATAGGGAAGCGTGAGTGGACATGACGCAGGGCAAACGGAAGAGTACATATAGCTTATGAGCAGAGGAGTGTGCCCAAGGATATTACGTCTTCAAGAGATCAATTTGGCAACTACAGATGACTCGGTGCTCAGAAAAGCCATTGCAACTCTTAAACAAGGGGCCTGGAACACGTTCTTGCAGGACGCAAACCAGTGGAGAGGCCCAGACAAAGAACAGCTGACACAACTCTGGAGGGTTAGACACGAACTGAGCTCCACCGCAGAAGGCTTCGTGCTACGAGGCCACTGCATAGTCATCCCCACAGGGCTTACATGTTGAGTGGCAGAGCTAGGCCATAGAGGGCACCAAAAGGCTGCCAAGACCAAGAGCTGCCTTAAGGAGAAGGTGTTGTTCCCGGGTTAGAAGTCTGGGATGGCCTACTGCAGCGATGTGAAGCGTGCCAAGTGACCAGCAGCCCAGCTGAAAGGTAGTCAGCAGAATGAATAGATAGAAAAAGGATATCATGATGATGGTTAGACAATCCATTCGAAGGATTGTTACCTAATGAGCCAGGCCAAGAAAAATGGTTGTGTTGAGTCTATAGTGGTGATCTGGAACTACGAGATACAATATAAGAGTACATATGAACTGAATTTAGAGTTAGGATTAAAAATCTCAACTTAGATCGCAAAAGATATGATGTAAACAGGGCACATAAGAAGCAGAGGTGTGCAATCTGTTGCTGCTAATAAAATACACCAGGCTTCCGAGAAGGAACAGCGACTACTGACAACATAATAGCCCTATCAGCTCTCAGTCATCAAGTCTCACAGATGAATCAACCTCCCCTCTTCTGTTTCTTTGTCGGCCTAACAGCAGCTTTTGATAGAGTGGATAGACAAGTCATTTCGTGGAAACTGTCAAACTGGGGCATTCCATCCCCGCTCCTAACGGCCATAATATCTCTGTACTCGGACACCTGGGTACGTGTGAAAGCAGGCCCCCAATCGCTGTCTCCAAAAATCTGCACGTTGGGCGGACTGAAGCAAGGATGTGTTCTTGCCCCTTTACTTTTTAATCTATACACAGCGGATCTGGCCAAAGCCCTTTTCAACATCCATCTGGTTCCTCCACGGTTAGGCTACCGCTCTCTACGCGTCCTTCAATACGCGGGTTACATTCTTATCATGGATCACACCAAAGTAGTACTGCAACGTGCACTGACCAGTCTGCACATGTACTGCACCGTCAACCACTTAATACTTAATTCGGAAAAAACAAAGATTCTGGGATTTGGAAAACAAAAACATAAAAAGCAAATCACTTGCCATATAGGTGCTATGTCTATCACCTCAGCCCCAAAATACAAATACTTGGGGTTCTGGTTTACAGAAACTTTGTTTACAGAAACTGATCAACCCTCTGCGCACAAAAAAGACCTGAACAAGAAAGCGACGGCAATTACCTATGGACTAATCAGATTAAACACTAAGCTAAAAAATCCATCCGCAGAGGGTATAAGAAAAGTCACCCAAGCGTCCCTCCCACCAGCACTATCATATGGACATACGGACATCATGCCTTTCCGGGAGCCTGCTCTGAAATCCTGGAACGAGCACAGTGTCTGTGCTACAAAAAGATCTTTCAACTCCTAAAATATCTCCTACGGGTGAGACTGAGACTGGAGCTCAGATTATTCAAGCAATCTTTAGCTCTTGACGCGGATCTTTTAAAATATAATATTCGGATCTTGAAAGCGCCAGAGAAATCTCTAAAGAACTGCCTCATAGACATCTTTGTGAAAGCCGGATCTCCATGGCACACTCAGCTTGAGAAATCCCTAGCTACCACAGAAATAAACAAAACAGCACTTGACTTTCCTTATATCACATACGCCACCTGGAAAAAATGCATAAACAAGCAAGTTCAAATAATTTCCAAGACCAACAATCAATTAAAGCATCTTCTTTCCTGGCCCCGCTCAATGCATCATACCTGGTATCTATACCACAGCCTTACCTCTCAGTGGTGCTCAATCCCAAAACTCGAAGAGAGATTTTATATATGCGACTGCTGGCCCTGCCAATAGCAGAATTTAGCCTGGCCTGGGCGCACAAAAAAACAGGGGGGGCATGTCGTCTATGTGCTTATAAACGTGAATCATGGCTGCATCTTCTGTGCTGTTGCCCAACCTTAGCCAACGAGAGAAGAATCCTTCTTAGGGAATTATGCCTGAGCGAAAAAGCAAGTACCTGCCTAGAGGCTTCGGCCATATGTTTTACTCAAAAAGAACCACACTTTCTGGCTCGCTGCGGGCGTTTCATACAAATCATTAGGGATGCTCTCCAGTCTCGCCCTGGCCCCAACCTGGCCTTCGGATAGTCTAAAGGGATATCCTGGATTATTTAAAGGGAAGCCAGAATGACCCTCAGTTAAGACCAGACCAAAGGAACACTCTTGGCAACCCTTTCAAGTCAGAGTACCCGGTATAATGACAGACTGCTGTCCCCGCTTTTTTGGAATGATCGGAGACTGGAACCCCCCAATAAATATTATTCATCAACTGACCCCTTCAAAGTGAACTAATTTGCAATGCACAGGCACTTTACCTGGGTCATCATTTTACGGATGGAGCACCGAGAAAGCAGCGGAGATTGGTAGGACAACAATATAAGGTCCTTTGAGGGGCAGTGGGGCGATTGGGCCTTCTCGCAGAGCGCACGTCTAAATTAAACATGAAAATAAGCTCCGAGTGAAAGGAATGAACTTAGTAACTTGCACTCTACTAGAACTTTCGACCCTTTCACCTGGGCTGATCTGCACTACGGCCATTGGATTTTATGATGTACTAACATTTTTATTTTTATTAACTTTATTACTGTATTGCAATGGTTTTAATTAATTTATGCAAGAAATAAATAAATACTAAAGACTCGCCCACCAGTTGCACCAAACACACAAAAGGTAATAGAAGGAATGCTTGCAATAATTCTAACCACTGCCAATTGCTGGGATAGCTTTCCAACCCATGGTTCTTTTGCCTTCCAAGCCGTCAAAACGATGGACTGGAATGCGTCCGAAGGAATGCCAGTGGCTGAGATTAATTCAAGCATTCTATCCATTACCTTGTTGTTGCAGCTGCTAACAAAATGACAGTTGAATGACTGCTTACTGCCCATACGAAGAATGGCAGTGACATTCGTGTAAATAGTGAGCACCCTGTTCCCGAATTAAATTAAGAAACAAGGAAAAAATGAGAGGGAAATCAGAGAAACATGAGAGGGAAAGCAAGGTACTCAGGCCTGAGAGCTCCGGTTTAAATCCGGAGTGGGGCCCCTCCAGGGACCTTGCAGGGGGGCCCCCTCAACTTTCGTTAAGGCTCTGGTGGTGCCTGTTAAGTGCTTGAATCAATGAGAAGAGCTTTCTGGTTAGAGAAAACAGCGGGGTCAGAGACAACTACTGCAAAACGTCAGATTAATACATGCGAATAATTACACAACATTTTTAATCTGATCTGCCTCTCATTTTGGATGAAGGGCGAAAATCACATGAGGAATATAGGCTAGAAAAATGGTACATCTTGCTAGCTACATGGTCGGTACACAGTTTAGAGCTGCCAATGATTTGTGTTTGTTTTTGTACGCAGAAGTTCTTGATGACAACTTGTTGCTAACGTGGTTCTCTCTCCTTGATTTATGGATGTTCACATAATCACATGTATCTATTCTGCAACTGGTTATCTACTTAAAAATCTGCGTCCGGTATTGTAAACCATTCCACTAATTATAGTAAAAAAATTAATTCAGAGTCTTATCCAGGGTGTTATGCGCTCTAATATAAGGAAGGGCGCAATGAAAGACATCTATAACTGTGCAGTGAGCGCGCCCTACTGCACCTTTTGCAGTAATGACATCTAGGCTGCTGGAAATGTAAACTATATTAAAGGGGGCCATACATTGCAGAGAAATAAACAGTTATTGTTTACCCAGTTCAACATTGCTAACAATAGAAATTCTAGAATGCTGCATTTTTTGTAATGTCTTACTTTTTTAGTTGCGCCTACTAGACAGTGCATGCTCTGCCTGTTGTGAGACATATTGTGAGCTTACCAAGAACATGTAAGGGCTTGGAGCCTTCCCATTGCTTACTACTTCGTATTCGTTCCCAAGCTGGCAAGCTCGCGTTTGTTCCTCCCATGGACCATAACCTTGTTACCATCTATTTCCATTGGCTGGCTTCTATGCTTCTGCAGCTTGCTTTTCAAGCACTAATTTTTTCTTTTTGGTTAAAAATTCCATAGAAGTGCATGTGTTTTCCGGCAGTTTCCCGTGTGTGGTTTTATCCCCCTGCACTCTGTGTTGCTGTCTGTCACCTGTATGCTCTTCCTCCATGTTGCGATCACACTTGTGTCCTTCCCTTGATGCTTTCTCACCTGTGTGTTTCTTCCCCTCAAGTTCCAAGTTGTTCTCTCGCCCATTGTCTCCCCCATGCCCTCTTTTCCTCCTTGCCCTCGTGTTGCTTTCTAGCACATGTGCCCTTCTCTCGCCCGTTGCTTTGACTCCCCAGCCCCAACGTGTCTCTTCCTCTACCCTGCTCTTCGTGTTGCTCCCTCCCCCACCCTTAAAAAAAAAACAAAAAACATGTTCATGCTACTCATTGTTTTCTTTTAATTGACCAATCCAAATTGGTAAATAAAAAAATATGCTAACATCATTTTGTAGACGCGCTCTTGTGGATGCCAACGAAATGACGCGACCACCAAGTCAAAGTACCTTTTTTATTTGTTTTTATTAGACATGCGGGTGCAGCAAGGATAATGATGTAAAGCAAGGCAAAAAGCGGTTGTCATCGTCAATATCTCCGGAAGGCGATACCTATTGGCTTTGCCAATGCTTGATGTTGAGATCGGTTGTGGCATAATTGACTATTGGTTCCTTTAAAGCTGAAGATATTCAGTGTTGTCTTGGGGGAGCCGGACGAAAAATATATTGCTGCTGTTCGGAACAACTGTGATTTTTTTTTTACCAATGTTCTGCTAATTGAAGTCAAATAATACCATACAATTTTGAACTATATGTTAAAAGCTGAGGTAAAGAAATAGAAGTAAGAGAGAAAAGGTTCCCTTTCCCAAGGGCCCTTTGCAAGGTGGAGGCGGTAAGCAGTTGCCCACTTTGCTCATGTCTTCCTTGGTGGGTCGTCGCCAATTACGAAAACTGATTTGTTCTATTCACTGCATTACTAATACTGTTCAGCAGGTGGCAGAGCGAATCCAATTATATTTATGCATTACATCGATAACCATCAAATCCTATTTCAAACCTTAATGTTTCTGGGTATTCCTTTGTTGTTCTTTAATTAAATGTGTCCTCTCTTTAATTAAATGTGTCCTCTTTCCACGTTCACTGCAGCCACGAACGAACCGAATTAACCCTATATTGAGTTAAGGCGGGTCGAATTTTGATATCATTGGTAAATTGAGAAATCTCATTGTGAAGCATCCAGGAGTCTAAAAGGTGTCTGTATGCGCACTGAGCAGAATTAAACAAAGAAAGAAAAACAGAGAAAGAGGATACACATAATTTAATCAAAAGAAGGGTTCACGGGGTGAGCGAAAAAAATAAAGTTTTTCATTGATTTTAGTAAATCTGTTAGAAGATTGCTCCAGGTCACAACTGCTTGGAAGGCAAACCAGAGAACGGTTAAATGCCAGGATATTCAGAGCACGTATTTCTGGAGGGTCTCTACACTTTAGAGACCATTTCTTCGGAATGAACCTCCTTTTCCTAGACTCTAAATTAGTTCCTAAGAACATATATACTGCAGGAAATATCGTTTGTCCACAAGCGTGGGTGCCTGGGGTGCTACTAGCAAAACAGAACAAATAGTTCAAGCTTAGACTGACTCACCCAAATGCCTTTGTGACTCCTAAAATGAAATGAAACATGGAAGGAGGGTTTTTTGAATTTCCTTTATAGTCAATGGAAATGTTTTAAATTAATTTCACATTTCAAAATTATTTTGCGCTATAACATTGCTTAATTGCGCTTTTATCTCATGGACAAATCCCTATCTGACATAACATATAATACATCAACAAAAATGATCATGATCCCCTAAGTGAATCAAACAAACATACATGCACTCCTCAAACATTCATGGCCAATATACTCATGCAAACACCGCACTGTACACACACTCTAAAAGACTTGGTCCTTGTAGCAACCTTTCTTCTCTTGTAGATTGATTACAACTCCATTTAAATAACAAGAAACGTTTTGTCTTTTTGGTTGAAACAATAAAGTTCCAGTATTATTTTTGAAACTAGAAGAGAAAGAATTTTTATGGGTGGTGCAACACAAGGACCGATCTGGTCGACGCGTTTCGAACCGTTATACTTTGGGTTCTCCTCAGGACCAACCAATTTCTGCAATGAACAATAAAAAAATACATTTTAGGTATAATACTACAGCTCAGAATTCCTACAATGCACCACCTAGGCCAAACGTCACCCACCTTAGAAATGGAGATCTATCTGCCTGAAATACCTTCAACTCGTTCCAAATGACGAGGAACCTAAACAGAAAACCATTTGCGTTATCGTTACTTACTTAACTGAATCCGGCTATACATACAACACAGAACAGACAACCAACTTTTGGACAACAATGGGGTGCTATCTCGACTTACCGGATCAGGGGAACGTGCCCTCTTTTCCGGCTAACAATGTTTGTTTGATTGTAGCTTTACTAAAAATAAAAAACATGAATGAACTCCGATTACTACAAACGTCAATAACGTTCATTTGCCGATATTCAACCTGCTACGAGAGTAGAAAGGCTTACCTAGGTGAGTTAGTGCTTTCGTCTCAAATTGAGTTCCCGCGCCGGATTCTAAAAACAAACAAAGCAGTGTGAGTAGTCACAAAAACTAATTAGCAGTCCATACTACAGTCCTCTAAGCTTACTAACTCCTAGTGTTCTTTTTATAATTGCCAGAACACTTACCGGGAGTTCACATCTCGTAACTCGATGTCCGTGTCAAACCATCCGTGAGGTTCATTTTGCATTGTGGGAAAATTATGACGATTTAAACCAAGCCGACTGCCGGAAGTCCGAAAATAGCTGGTAGATGTAGTTCTATCTGGCGACCATCGAGTAATGTATAGGAAAAATAGTAGAAAGGGCGGCGAGGACTAGTGAACAAATGCTTCAAAATGTTTTGAAAAAATAGAGAGTAAAAGGCGCTTTAACCTGATCAAGTTGTAATCACGTAGTTGTCCACAACAACCAAGTGGCTGCTGGGAAATGTGGTTTGAATTACCCTTTAATAAACGTGAGGAGTTCTTATGGCGGTTTTTTGTATTTGAATGTAAACTGAAACAATTTTTGACGTTTACCAAATAGCGGAAGGGATTCCAAAAGGACCAGCGGTTGGGTGGCTGCATATCAGCTGGCACTATAAGGCAATCTTTCATAAAAGCAAATCCGTGCATTGTTTGTTAAATTGGAAAAACAAAACACACAGGGACGCCAGTGGGTGCATCTGGACAATGTCATTCTCTGATTAAACCAATGGTCTGAATATCTCCGCTACTTCATTCAGGCCGTTGATCGCCCTGCGGTCAGGGGAATGGCTGTAAAAGAGAGCCGTAATAGGGGTGCAAAGGAACTTTCATACACCTGGCCCTGAATTCACTTCATTACTGAAAGCGAAGCCCAATACTCACCCAAAAATGTAAGCAGAAGGCCCCGCTGTTCCACCACTAATTTGAGTCTTCGGAGGTCAGTGAACCATCCACAAAAGCTGATTTTCTCTATTACTAAATCTCTTTAAGGTAAAAAGATGTATCTCATTCATGGACATTTACCGTGTTTAAACAGTAGAGTATCCCTCTGCATCCGTTGAGGAGGCAGAGAAGAGATGATTTCTCTGCATATCCAGTCATGTCTGCTGTAGCCCAAAATATGCTGTGGGGCTTTTGGTGACAGCAGCCCTAATGTAGTATGAATATTTCTTCTTGGAACCTCTCACAAAAGAAAATTGACATTCATTTTCTTGATTTTTTATAAGGCCAATGAGCAATGGTGTAGAACAGTGCTTCCCAAACGTTTTTGAACCACAACCCATTTTTTTTATAACGACAAACTCTCATGACCCACTTTTTTAATGTAATAGAAGACATGCTTTTAAACCACTGTGAATTATCAAAATAACAGACTCTTGACAACTTCTTGCGTTCCTCTATCAGCTATTGTTTGTAAATGTCACAACCTTGGCCACACCCTTTAATATTTCTTTATCAGACTGTGGCCAAAAGATTCATCTACCCATAAAAGAGGCAGATGGTGAACTGCACTGGAGCACATTTCAGTATGGGGTGCTGGCTGTGGCACTAGTTCAGTAAAATCACAAGGCTTCTGAAAAAGTGTGGTGTTGATATCAGAGATTTTATCACATGTTAATTACTGCTTCTGCAACAGAGTTTGGGGTAGTCCTCGTATCCACTTTTGTGTTAAAACAAGGCCCATTAGTGCATTTTACACACACACACACACACACACACACACACACACACACACACACACACACACACACACACACACACACACACACACACACACACACACACACACACACACACACACACACACACACACACACACACACACACACACACACACACACACACACACACACACACACACACACACACACACACACACACACACACACACACACACACACACACACACACACACACACACACACACACACACACACACACACCTCTCTGTCTCTCTATGTATATATATATTTACATATTACCTACTGGCGGTCGCCAGTAGGTAGTTATAGTTAGGACCAAGTTTCCATAGGAAGAGCATTTTTTATTTTGCTTATAACTTGGTCTAGAAAGCACGCTTTTGTTTATTTGGTGTAAATCCGTTCAGTAGCTTTGGAGAAATATCGAAATTTACAGATATCGATATTTGGGAATTCTGACATCTGATTGGCTGAGGCGTTACGAGCAGGAGCTTGCTGCTTATTGGCTGCGAGCTGTTGCAACTAGGAAGTGTTGGCAGCCATTTTGTGATTCCGTTGAAACAAGTAAGGGAAAAAAGGGCGAAAAGAGTAGGAAACAGGAGGATAGGAGCACTGTAACCTCTGTGGGGTAGTGCGAATCGAAGTGCTCACTCCTACCGGTCTGAAAGTGCGGTGTTGCTCAGAGTGACAGCTGTTGCAACTAGGAAGTGCTGGCAGCCATTTTGTGATTACATTGAAACGAGTAAGGGGAAAAAAGGCGAAAAGAGTAGGAAACAGGAGGATAGGAGCACTGTAACCTCTGTGGGGGAGTGTAAAGCGAAGTACTCACTCCTACCGATCTGAAAGTGCGGTGTTGCTCAGAGTGACATGGTGCTGAGATGAGATGCTGCTACACTTGGGTATGAAACCGAGAGCCTAAACCGTGAGCTCATTGCTGTAAAGTGATGTGCTACGGTCTTTGTAGCATACCTGTGCAAGTAGTGTTAGTAGGCGTTTATACCATACAGGGAGTGGGAAGCGAACTACTGACCCGTACCGTGCGTTTATACTATACCGGAAGTGGGCAGCGAAGTACTCATGCCTACTGGTCTGAAGACTCGGGGATTAAACCGTGAGCCTAAACCGTGAGCTCATTGGTGTAAAGTGATGTGCTCTGGGTGCTGTAGCATATCTGTGGAAGTAGTGTTAGTTTGCGTTTGTACAATACAGGGAGTGGGAAGCGAACTACTCACCCCTACCAGTCTAAAGACTCGTGGATGAAACCATGAGCTCATTGCTGTAAAGTCATGTGCTCTGTGTAGTATTCCAATGTAAGTCATAGTAGAATGTTAGTATGTAATGCTATTAGAATGTAAGTATGTAATGTTAGAATATAGGGCTGTCATGAGGGGAATCTTGGGGAGTTTGTACACTGTGCTGGAGAAGACGGTTGCCTTTCTGTCTGCTCCTGTTGGTGGCTGTTTAAGCTGTCTTCTTTTCCTGCAATAAATCTACTAATCGGATCCACTGCTGTCTGCCTCTTCACTATATAAATTTGTCGAGGAGCGAGAGAAGGTAAAAAGAAGGCAGCACTCACCAATATTTCAAGCTTCCTTGCGTTCTGCTGAAGACCCGTTTTCTGCGTGAAGCTGTTTCTACTTATCCCAGGGTCGTCGGCACATCGAACTATGTGATCCGACCTCTGGTAGGATTTATATTTCTGATTTTGGGCTTCCTCTGCCTCTTCACTACACTCTGGCCGCTGTACTACACGTGTGCAAGTAGTGTTAGTATGCGTTTATACTAAATCTGTAATTATGCAGTAACCAATGCATCATGGCCCTATGGAGCGCCACTTCCCAGGCGCAGCTCATACAATGTCCCGGGGTGTGCATCCGCGGGACATTTATGTTTGCTATTACAGGGTGGGAGCATGGCTTCCACCCTGTGATAGCAAATCCTTGTTTGCCTCGTTGAAGCAAGAGGAGGAAAGCCTCGTATCGCTTCAATAAAGCAGATCCGGATGGTAAAAATGGAGAAACAAAAATGAAGCGGGGTCTCACCCGTTCATTTAAATGAGCCACCTGGTGGGTAATGTTCCGGGGCCAATCTTATTATTATATCGCAGGGTCTCTGCAGCACTGGGGACCTTAATCCCACATGTAAATGAGGCGCAGGAGGGCACAGGGACATTTTGCAGCCTAGGAGATCGCCACCTCCCCGGGTATTGTTTCCTAATTGTTCGGGAGGCGTCGAGGCCAACTCAAGTCCGGGGATCGGCAACCTCCGAGGCTTTACTTAAATATGCAGGGTGGGCTTCGCCAGTCCCTGAAGCCTCGGTGGCCCTAGGCAGTGCCTTATTGGTTCTGTAATCACACGGGCAATACTCATGGTTTTATAAAGTGATACACTCATAGAACCCTTGCAGTTGTAGAATTACCCAGCCTTCATTTATGTAATAGTCTGTTGGTTTATATTTGGTAGGTGCAACGCAAAATTACAAATGTTTTCCCTCATAACATCCTATCAACCGCCGATTTTCACAATAAACTACAGACAAGTGTTGTCAGAAAAAGAAGACCCATACACTCACTTATTTATTGATAAAAGAAATAACCTTTATTAAAACAACACATATAAATGGAAACGCAACTTTATTCGAAGAAACAACAGTATTACATGAAATAAGTGGGTGGGACTCCTCCGGAAGCAGCGTACAAAACCTGCAAGACAAAAAAGAAACGTAAGTATGTGTGCCATGTCCAAGAGAAAAAGAAAGGTAGTCAGAATGAAAGGAAGAAAGTGAGAATGGGACAGAGAGCGAGTGGGTGGAAGGGAGAAGGGGAGGGAGAGTCAAAAGAACAGAGGGAGTAAGAGACCGAGCGTCGGCCTACTGCACCCAGCCCTCACTGTTCACCTCCCGTATGTCTGGGACGCTGGTGTCCGCGAGAAAGAGTGCGGTCCAGCAAGTCCTTAAAATGAAACAGAGATATGAATGAGGCCAGAGATTACATTATTATCTACGGCAACATTGCTTGCCTGCATCTGTGCACCCAGGGTGCTGCACCCCAGCCCCTTCCCCTGCACTGTGCTAAATTGCAGCTCCTGCGCACCGAGGCTTCACTGTCCACTTGCCACCACCGGTGTGTCCAACGACGTGCCGGTGCGAGCTCCGACTCCGGGGTGCCTCTCTCAGGGTGGCACAGCAGGTCTCCGGTCTGGGACGATGTCTTGATACCACGATGGAAGGCGTCAGAATGCCCAGGGCATCATCACGGGCTGAGCACCTGCTGCGTGCATTTTGGTGCAACTAACTCAGTGTCTGAAAAGGGAGAAATAATATAATGCTGGAAACGTCTTGAGGTAAATGAAGGTTTATTTCAAGCTTAATAGAGAACACCAGTTGAGTGCATCCTTCCTTCTTGAAGTACGATCTATCAACTGTTATTGGTAATCGTGGTTCAAAGAGGAGTTGGAGTGTACGAGAATACACAAGGTTAAATAATAATGTCATGCCAGCATTCACATACAAAGGAACAGAGCGCATGCTAGAAGCATAATGTGCTCGTTTAATGCAGTGGCGCAAGCTTGTGTGCATGTACACTTAGTAATCAGCTCACTACAGTGCCCCAAAAGCCAACGCCATGTGTCTGTAGGGCAGCACTGCCCGCTGGCTCAGGCCTACAGTACGGTCCAGCAGGTCCTTAAAATGAGACAGAGATGTGACTGAATGAGGTCAGAGATCACATAATTATGCACAGCAACATTGCTTGTTCACAGCTGCGCACCCACGCTGATGCACCCCACCCCTCCCACAGCACCGCACTCAATTGCAGCCCCTGTGCACCCAGGCCTCACTGCTCACATGCTGTCACTCACTACAGTGCCCTAAAAGCCAACGCCAAGTGTCTGTGGGGCAGCGCTGCCCGCTGGCTCTGGCCTACAGTACGGTCCAGCAGGTCCTTAAAATGAGACAGAGATGTGACTGAATGAGGTCAGAGATCACATCATTACGCACGGCAACATCGCTTGTTCGCACCTGCGCACCCAGGCTGATGCACCCCAACCATCCCCAGCACCGCGCTCAATTGCAGCCCCTGTGCACCCAGGCCCCACTGCTCACCTGCTGTCATTGCTGTGTGTCCAAACTCGATGGCCAGCATGGTTCACAATTCAAATGGAGTTTTGATTGCGAGGATGGTGTACACCTCATGGATCCCTTTATTTTCTTGCGCATTATGATATGCGAGGTGGATGCGGCCATATAACCTGAGGCAGTGTGGAAGAACTGGGACATGTGGCGGCGTCGTTATCCTATTCATACGTATGCAAAGTGGGCTGGGCTTTCGTACGCCAGGCCAGCGTAGGGGTGTGAATAATTATTCCGGGGACCTGGGCGTTGTTCAGTTCCTGTCTGGCCAGGAAGTGTACTTATGTGTCTGTCCCTGTTGCAGTTTTGACGCCGCACAATCCGCAATTTACATTAATGTAGCATGTACCGGGAGGGCGGCAACTATCGGTAATGAGATGCTGTCCGAAAACATTGAATGGCCAACATCACATGTCGTTGTCAAGCTTGTGGATATGCGCAGACACGCATGTCAATGGTGTGCGGTATTATTGAAAGTGTTGCTATCCTGCTTGGTGCTCGGATGGAGGGAGGATCAGCAGTGAGGCTACGTCATACACAGTGATAACGCTCATTACAGTCAAGCAATGCATGTCAAACGTGAATCTGAAAGTGTCACATATGGCACACTACTATACAAGTAAAGCCTGACAACAGAGCATACTGTAACACAAATATACACATTACTCTTTCCTGTTTGTCACATGTGATCTAGGATGTGCACTCTGCCCATGGCTGATGATACCCCTTCGAGCCACCAATACCCAGGCCGAAAGGCAGCACAATAATGCACACACACACACACACCAGGGGCATCGTGCAACACTCATTTGTTTTTTGATGTAATGTTTCAGATGCATGGCCATCACACGTGGAAGGCTACTGTACAGACTATGAATATTGATCAAGATGATCGTTGCATGTTGTGTGTAGTATAAGATGTGTGTACACAGCAAAAATCTTTTCAAAAAAGCACTCTAAGCAGAAGAGGTGTCTCTCATCAAACGCTGTGGAGAGAATGACTAAAATGGGTGGGGTCCTCCAACTGTTACATTGGGAAATGTTATGAACCAATCAAATGCTTTTCTTTAAGGTCACATGGCAATTGCGCACCGAGCTCGCAAGGAGAGCGTAACCAACACGATTTTGAGAAAATATATTTACCATAATATAAGTTTATTACAGTTAGAAATATATAAATGTTGGAAATATTTTAGATTATTGCTTGCTCTCATATACACTTTAAACTTATTTAGATATAGTTTTGAGACATAAAAAAAAATGAGGGAATGGCGTACCCTGCACGACACCATACGTCTATTGACGTAACACAGGGCCTGGCAGCGTGCACGTGTCGCATACGCAACGTGCAGCGGGCGCGACCCCATACATACATGACGAAACGCGTGGCATGGTACTGCGTACCATCGCATACCAAAGTAGCAGCTGGCGCTACCTCATACGTATGTGATGTTACGTGGTACCCGGTGCCACGAACCCGTCGGATACGAAATGCGCATCATTTACGAGTTTAGCCATATGGCAGACAGGATTCACGTGCTGATGGAGCTTGGTGCACTATCGGTACGGGACTCCAGTTTTCTCCAAAAAAAAAAAAAAGATATACATATTTTTTTCTGAAGATATAAAACATTACATAATTTTTAAAGTTAAAAAAAAGGATAATAGAGTTCCAAAATATTACACAAAAAATAGAAAAAGTATAGCTTTTATAAATATTAAAATATGAAATTAACATTTAAAAACCATTTGAAATTCACTGAAAAAACCATAGGTTTTACAGATGTTACAGTTAGGAATTAGCATTTTAAAAACCTTTGAAATTCACTAAAAAACCATAGGTTTCAAGGATGTTATAGTTAGTTGGACATTTGACTCATATAAAACCATAGAAATTCCCCCGTTATAGTTAGTTGAGCGAACTATAACTCGCGTGCCCGCAATGCACTGCTAATGACGTCACATATTACATCACTCATGACATGGTCAGTGACATTACTGATTACATCACTGATGACCTCTCAAATGACATCACTAAAGACATCATTCACATGATAATCTGATGCACATACTGATGCCCTAATATAAACTTTGATACACCCACTCTAAAATACAGACTAGTATTTTTGAAACCATACACACAATAATGCCAGGTACTACATACCACCGACTATTTCCTAGGTCTACACACATATCCAGTCACTTA